>NW_010972991.1:14613700-14789159 GCF_000737465.1 Haliaeetus leucocephalus | reverse complement strand
GACTTTTCTTCCCTTCTCTGCAAAGCCTCTGAGCAAGTTCACACCCAGCACTTAGAAAACTGACAAAAGTGCATTTTTTTTTTTTTTAAAGTAGGTTTTAGGCACTTTATTTACATGTCTACAGTTAGCAGAAAATTACTAGTTACTTGACTATCATTGACTCCCAAAAGGTATTACAAATGTTACTGATTGATATCAAAGTTAGGCTTAGAAAGTTGCTAACTGCCTTTTCTGCTCCCCTACGCTGCCTGCTCTTTCCTAGCAAGATGTGGCTTCCTACTCATTAACCCGTTGAACTCTGTGTGCAATTGCATATATTTTATTCTACTGGAAAGACAGGGCAAAAAATGTCTTGCTCAGACGCTTGTGCTTCTAGTTCACTGCTCCAGCAGCTGCAAAGTTCTGAAAAGTGAAGTGACACAGATTTAGAAAAAAACCCAGAACTTTGCTTTCTGAGGGCAAACCAGCAATCTGGCTTACGGAATGGCCCTGTGAACTGTTGTGTTGGCATAACTGAAGGAGTAGTAAACTGAGAAGTTAGGATAAAAAAAGAAGTGTAACAGCTCAGGAACTTTTCAACCTGAGTTTTCTGCCAAAGAAAATGCATGTAGAGCCATACCTCCACCTTTGTGAGTGCTCTGTTAACATTGCACTGAAAATAAACCAGAAATATTTATCAAGTACTTGTAAGTATTACTAACAATGACAGAGGTTTTGCTCCCATTTGTATGACTGAGTGCAGAAAATTTGAACTTGCTACAAGTGTAGGTTTGGTTGCAAAGTGTATGCAAAAAGAAGTCATATCACCTTTAGACATCTGCAGTGAAGACATGTATGTATGTCTTTAACCAATGGAAAAAATGGAGTCAGTGGTGAAATACAGTGACAATCTTCAGATCTATTTTAAATTGTTGCTTTAAGATGAAATTAATCAGTTAACTCTCTTGTCTACATCCCCAAGATCTTTTCTCATTAAGGTGAATTTTAGATTGCCACAGGAGTCAGAGTTTTAAGGAAAACTCCAAACAACATGAAACTTGGCAACACTGAGATTACAGAACACAAACTGACAAAGATAAACTAGGTGACATGCTGACTCCACTGAAAGTAGTGGGAGTTTTGCTGTATATTGTGATGGGAATAGAATTTTCTCTCCAACGCCTTACAGAGTATCTATGTAATGTAACAGAAAGATGCCTAGTTCAGGCTGAGGAAGGCAGAATGAATGCCCAGACTGCAAAGAGCTGATATTCCCCATGTCAAAAATATATTAACCTCAACGGCTAGGAGCTCTATTTGTTAGAAAGATTTCTTCTGGGTTTTTGGTTTTGGTTTTTTTTTTTCATCATAAGACCTATAGTCTTTGTGAATCTTTAGCACAGGTCTTAGGCATCTTTTCATGTAATATGGGTTGAACTGAGCATTTGCCTTCATGTATGAAGGCAGATAAGATCATAAAGATCAGGTGGTGGCTTTTGCTTTTGGTAGTTGAATGCCACTTTATTTTATAAAGTTATTTCAGCCTGCACATCACAGCTTTGTAATCATCCCAGGACCCCCTGCAAACCTTTTTCAAGCACCACCGGTGCTGGCAAACTGATCATCTAGTGAGTGGCTACTGAATTCTGCAGGTGCTGCTGTGGACTGAAATGCAGAATTGTAAATTTTCAGTGTGTTTCCCACTCTGACTTCTGGAAATGGAATTAAACTGTGAGATGCTCCTTTTGGACAATGTGCACTGCCCTAGTGAATACTCCAATTTCATCATATTCAGTGGTTAGCCCTTTATCTACCTATCACAAATGTATTGTATGAAGGTATTTTAAACTATGCCTTACTACTACTGATATGATATTGATTGTGATTAGCCTTCATATCAAGTGCTTACTCTGTCCTTTGTATTCAGATCCATATAATTCATGTTTCTAGTCTTGTAAAGTAATTTCTTAGACTTTGGATAATACTTAGTGGGCTTTTTTCAGAAGTAACACTTCATAATGAACTCTTGAGGGAAGAATTTATGCCAGATAAATTCTGGCAAACTTCTATTTTGATACAACTGGCCTCCCTTTGATTACAATCTTATACCTAAGGGGGCAATAACAAAAGAAAGAGAAAGCCGTACAGCTGATGTTTTACTGTAACCAGAGTATAATCTTGTAGAAACTTAAGACAAAGTTAAACAGAGGAAATCTAATCGTCATTTTTCAAAGCTGGAACACAGATGCAGCTGGGTTCTGTTTACGGTGTTGGGATGAAGACATGGCAAGCTGTGCTAGTTACCATTTCATCTTAAAGGAACAGCAATAGATGTATAAATGGCCTTTTCGGGGAGGTTTTCAGCAGTACCCTACAAAATCTATATTAAAATGGAATGAGTTGAAGAAACACAACATTTTATAAACCTTTTGTGAGGACCTGCTCAAATCTCTCATCATAGATTTCTTCTAAATAAATACTTCTTTCACAATGTGTTTTAATGAGCATCTTTTTTTTTTCTACTATACTGTTCTTGTTAGTGAGACTGTATGAATTTTTTTAAAGATGTTTCCTAATACTACATTACATTGTTGGGTTTACTTTCTCTCTGTCTTTCTTTTTTTTAAGTGTTTTTTTTTTTCTTCGTATGGTTATTTCTCTCCATCCTCCCCTGCAGACCTCTAAAAGCTCTTCATTCCCCAGAGGGCCTCAGATTATCACAAGACTTCCTACTGCATGTCTCAACACCAAAATCCACATCACTGAATGGATGCAAATGTTTTTTTCAGATGCCTTGTATATTGGGGGAAAGAGGAATGGAAGCAGTGACTTCCTTGGTAGCTATGAGGGGGTGGGAGAACATAAAACAGAGGTTTCTGAAAGAGATACCTGCAGCACTGCCATTGGAAAAACACCAAATAAAGCAGCTCCAGAGCTGTGAGACAGTCTGACCCAAGAAAGACTCCCAGTAGCTAGATGTTGACTTATTCCCCGGAGTTCATAGAATTTTCCTCTCATGAAGAATCTCGTTTATTTTTAACTACAAGGTAATGGCTTTCCCAAATAATTATCAAGTCTTCTCTGAATAGCAATAAGATTTTAACCTCAGAGATAACTTTTGGCAATGATTTCCATGGGATATTTGAGTCATGCATGAGAATCATGAAGGGTGGGCATTATGAGAAATAATAGAAGCAGTATTTTGAAGTGACTAATGAAGTGGTAAAGAGGAGGCTTTCATGAGAAGGTTAAGAGAGTTTTTATTCAGAAGCACAGGTAGTTTCTTCAAGTTATTGTGATCACAAAGTCACTAATTGCTTATTTGAACTGAGGGTGGTTCAGTCTTTTGTGGTTAGCCCACCTCTAATAATTTGTATAGTACAAGCAACACTACCATCTCTGTTTGCTTTGAAAATCCTTAGGTCATAAAGTATATTGTCCAAACAAAAAATAATTTAGATAATACACTGATAAGTTGTTTGAAAGTTCAGCTATACAAATAAACATGAATTTCCACTGTAGACAGCTGCTCTTCTGGAGCAGTTAAAGCATGATCATGCTTTGTGGACTCTTATGCTTTGGCCTTTAATTAGTGTTGCTACTACCTCTGGGAAGTTGTTAAATCTCATGTCAGCTCTTTTCATTAAATAAATGTATTTTGAATGCTTCAGTCTACTTCAGCCACCTATCACCAGATAGTTCAGCTCCACAGACCTGTTTGTACCATATTGTTGGCCGAATATGAATGTGTATTAAGATAATTTCTATAAATTCTTGCAAAAAACTAGCTAATGAAGGAGCATTGCTCAAATGAGTAA
Organism: Haliaeetus leucocephalus; assembly: GCF_000737465.1. Taxonomy (NCBI): domain Eukaryota; kingdom Metazoa; phylum Chordata; class Aves; order Accipitriformes; family Accipitridae; genus Haliaeetus; species Haliaeetus leucocephalus. The sequence goes on along the minus strand of NW_010972991.1, from coordinate 14,785,362 downwards.
TGATACTAGAAGAAAAAAACCCACAGCCATCTTTTATAATGGTTTCCTGAAGTCACAAGTATAATTTTTATGTGATAGAATCTTCTTTGTCAAAAGCAACATAAAAAAGAGTTTTGTATGCCAAAGCTAACAGCTTGCCTTTTTTGGCTTGTTTTATAAATTGTATTTAAGCATGTATGTAAGTAAAATTCTTTGTTAATAACCTAACTCATCAGTTCATGAGCGCACTGTAAATCTAGCATGCATTGGGAACTTGCTAATGATGACTCGGGTCTGATGAGATGTTTTTAGCTGCCTTTTACGTACTAAAAGAATAGATGGCTAAACCCTGCACATTTGATGGCGGACCTTTTCTTCACACGTCTGTCTCTGCTCTCCCTCTTGAGTACATTGAGTGCCTCCAAATGCAGTAAGATCAATACAATCCATTCAATAAGATCCACAGTATGTTTGAACAGTATATTTATATGGGTTTATGTGATAAATGGATCCTATGAAAAGCCAGTATTTATTTCTAGCCCTCTTGGTTCGTCCATAAAATTTAGTGCATTTGGCAACAAATCCAATAAGAACAATTTCTAATGCAAAAATATTGAAATAGCCTTCATTGTTCAAAAGACATAATTTATTTTATGAAAGATTTCAATGTTTCTGACATTCTGTACTTTAAAGAAGTTAGATGGTGATACTTGGGCTCTGTTTGACTTTGCATTCATAATTTCTCAGCTGGAAGACTGGGTGCTGTTTTGGATGATACCTCAAGCGATATGTGGATCCACTGGACAGAGTCCAAAAGACTGAATGTAAGAGGAAAGATTTAGGGTTGTTTAGTCCAGAATTCAAAAGACAGGTTGCCAACAGTCTCAAATTCATAAAAAAGCTGCTGAATAAAGTAGCTTTCCAAAGGAATGCAAAGGAATGGTCTATTCTTTCCAGTGATGGAGGATGGGACAAGGTGGAACACAAATTATTATAGCATTATTTGAGTCAACAAGTAAACGTTTCTTACATTAAATGTAGCCAAACTCAGTAACAGATTATATTATAAGAATGAATCTCTGTCACTACAAATCTCGAAGATGAACAGAAAGACAGAAATAAATAGGTAGAGAAGAGTCTGTCTTAGAAAGGGCCTAAATGACCTCTGGAAGTAGTTTCCAGGCCTATGTTATTTTATTCATTAGATTATTGGATTGACCAGACTATCACTTAGCAATTGGTACTTGACATTCTAAAGCTTAAATCAGAATTTAGCTGCCAGGATATGACATAAAGGCATTAGTTTTTCATATCAACTGGATAACACAGTCTTTTTTATAAGGACCTTTTTAGGAGGTAAAAAATAACATGAAACTTGCAGACTGGTCACCATGTTCTGATCTTCTAAATATATCAACAGAATAATTTTTAAGTTAGTCACTTCTTGGTGTTCTCCTAATACTTTATTACTGTTGTCCATACTTAACCCTGGTAAACATAGCAATATAGTAATGATTTTGTTAAAAGTGCTGAGTAGTCATATGTGTAATGAAATATTTCTAATACTCCTAGCCTAAATCAAATAATATTCCAATCACTTCTTATCTGCATGGTGGTTATATTTTTCTGTAAAAATGTAAGGCAATATAAATGATACTTCATTAATGGTGTTTTATGAGTATCTTCTTTATGAAAGCAACAATATGCATAAAACTTAAAAATTGATGCTTTCCTATGTATGTAGTGGTATATCCAGGGGTTCAAGTTCGATACTTTTATGTGTGCTGAGGTTGCTACTTTCAAAGTCTTTGTTTCAAACACAGTATAAGAGAAATTGTGGCTTTTTCTAATTAGATAATGTGCGGGCAGATTTCTATATTCAGCCAAGAACTTCCCTCCATAGCATTCTTGCCAGACATTCACAAAATTCACCAGTTGGAGAAAAAAGCAGTGAAACAATAGGCAATGAGTGTACCACTGCTTGGGATTGTTATTGAGCAGTCTCTCGCTTAATAGATGACAAATCCATTGAGGATTACTAAATACATGGGAACTGTCTCTGACTCGGGAAGCTCCTGAGATGCAAAAGATACTGGGAAAATACTCAGGGGAAGTATAATTTATTTTCATTGCTCTTGTACCCATACTGAGGCATCTGCTGCTGACTGCTGTCAGAGACAGGAGACTGCAGCTGGATAGATCTCTGCTTCCAGTAGAACAAAAAAAGTTATTTCAATAATCCTGTGCTGTTTCAATACTAGCAAGACATCTATAAAGTCTCCCTGTGACTTTGTCAAACTATTTCAGGGATCAGAAGTTTAGCAATGTTCTCGCTTATTACCTGAAGCAAGGTAAATAAATGCCTGTGTGAACACCTCAGACTGCAGCCAATGCAAGACAAAATAAATCACCTTAAGACTCTTTCACTATAGGCCAAGTTACCATAAGTCACCTTCCAGTGTCTGAAAACAATTGTACAAACAATTCCTGGGGCTCAGCTGACAGGTGGTATCCTGGTGGGATGCTCTAATTTGGCCTTGTGCCCACAAATCTGATCCAGAGACATTAAGTGCACTTCTATTGGAAATCTGTCTGAAGTGCCTTGGACATCTACTCAGTTCTTCATTCTGGTGACAGTCTGTTATATTTTAAATGCTGTTTCTTGGAAAAAGCTGTGTATGTATCTCACTGGCGTACTCTTCAAAATAATGCTTGAAATTATATGGGGATATAACCTTTTGTTCAATTTATTGGCCTGAGATATTGTACCAGTTCTTAACAGGTATTTTCATTATATAATTTTTTTTACTACTTTGACAAACGTTAATTTTAAATGAAGAATTTATTTGAATAAATATGGTTTGTCTCCCTTTAAAGTAAACCAAGTATGCTTAGTTTAGATTTTCCAAGGCACAAAAAACCAGTTAAAATATTTAACTACCATATAAAGTTTACAGGGGCTAAGAATCCAGCTCATGAATGTATTTTTTTGAGCCATTCCCTAAAGTCAATGTTAAGATAGAGTCAGGAAGCACAGCATGGCTCTTGAAAGGACGAGAAACACACACACACAAAAAACTCTGTTGATGCTACTGTATTATTCTCCCAGTATTTAATTTCTTATTCTGGGGAAGAGGGAGGAGAGAAAGAAGGAGAGAGAATAATAGTTTTGATATAGACCAAATAAAACTGACAACTAGTAAGACCACAGAGAGAAATGTGTGTTTTCCGTACATTTTTATTTTCAGCCTTGACTATAACCATATCACAGTTTTGAGCTTCAGCTTATCTCAGCCTTTATTCCTGACATAAATACATTCAGTTCACCTCATAGAGATAACAGGCTCACCCAAACTGTCAAGATAGCTAGAAACCTGCCTGTAGATTTCATATCATTCATCATTAAAGAACTCTCTGTGATGTTGCCAAAACTAACAGAGTCTGGTATCTTTTGGAAAAAAAAGAGGTTTTCCAAAACCTTTTATCATTGCTACTTTTCTTAATTAGTCTTTGTCTGTGGTACAAAACTGAAATCTACTCACTAAACAAATGTTTTGGTATTTAATTCAATTTCTGATATTTCTCAAGGGATGAGAAAGTCATTTCAAGCAGCAAAGCATAACAGTGTTTGAGGAGAACTCTAGCATGGATAAAGTCTTTCTGTTCTTGAAGAACTACAAATTACTCAATGCTGTACAGCCTATCTCCAAAAGACTAGTACTCAGAGACTAATCCAAAAGACTAGACTCATCTATCTCCAAAGGCTAGCTGCAACTCCTTTTATGCAGTGATTTGTTCTATTTGTGGTTTCCTCGGCCTTTGGTAATTCTACCCCTTCCTCCTTATTCCTTTCATTTGCTACCAGTATATTCCAATATGCGGTTTTCCTGTTGATTTACAGGACTGTTGCAGCAAAATATATGTGAACCTGGTGGAATGGTTGTTCAACAGCAGCTGACCTTAGCAGGGCATTGACCTGCCATAGAAGTCAGGGCAGAAAAATAAACAAAACCATCAGCTCCCAGAATTAGCTGTCTGGGAGCAGAGGTATTTCCAGGCAGCTGAGATACGTGAATGAGTCTGTACTCCAGCACAGACACAACTCACATTTAGAAGCTTCTCTCTAGACTCTGGTCTGCCCTGGAAGTAAGACACTTTAATTTAGCATGGTCTCTAAAGGGAAAGGTCAACAGTTTTAATTAAAATAAACTGTTGACTTCTTACCCATTGTCTGTCTCCAGAACTACCTGGTTAGCTTCTTTTTTTATAGAAATGGAAAGGTAGTGTCTGATCACCTGTCTATTGGAAAAAGTTTTCCATGCTGACCTTTAATAAGATATCACTATAGGAAGTCAGGAAAGTTTGAGAAATTGGCTTCTTAAAGACTCTCCCAACTGGGTCATTTCCAATCAGCAAAAGAAAATGAGGATCTAGGTTGTGCATTTGATATAAATTCCCAGTGATGGGAACCCATCTTCTGTTAGCAGATGATAGTTTTAGAGGCTCACATATACCTGAATATGGCCTGAGCTGGATTCAGTAAGGGTGCCAGTAATCACTAATAAGATCAGTTTTAACAGTGTGATCCAAAATGCTGAATAACTTATATGCTATAGGATTTTTTCCAGAAAAGTTAGAAATCACTGAGGCAGAGTCTCTGAAGAAGATCAGGTGTGAAGATAAGGGCCTTTCTTGGTCATACAGTCAATGAACCAGAGAATTCCAATTTAAGCTTTCTGCTTTAATGTGGTGTCCTAGAGATAAAAATGAGTTTGCCCATACAGGGACTAGGAATAAGCATCATTTGCCAGAGAAAGTTCTCACTCTTGTGCAGACCTTTACATGTCTGTATGGGGAGATAACCTCAGCTATTCCTCCTCTGCACTGGAGGCAGCAAATATCAATCATATACACTATACTTGCTGGCAGTCAGATTGACTTGGTGCTTTGAACTGTCCCAGTATAACTTCTCTGTGCTCTCCCCTACCTTGACTCTTCTTTCTTTCTTTCTGCAGCTTGACTCAGCTCACTAAGGATACTGTTTTAAATCTTCTAGAATGGCTAAGTGCCATAATTTGAACAGGGGGTTGCAGGTCTAATCTTTCACAGGTGAGTGAGTTAGCCATTACATTAATTATGTTTATATGTATATATGTATAATGCTCACATAAGACAGAAAGCTGAATCATTATAGTTATTTCAATAACAGAATCATACCCCTAAGTAAAACAGATAATATATTGCAAGTCCAGATTCTGACTGTTTTTAAACTTTACCTTCTATTGTCTATTTCCCTGCATTTTCTCTCTTCTTTTTTCTGGCTGATTCTCCCACTTCTTACAAAGTTCTTTTCCCCTTCATCTCTTAACTTCTTCTCTCTTACTTTGCCTTTCTTGCCTCAATAATAACACTAACTTATGCTTTCCCCTTTGACATTGTTGCAACAGCTTCAGTGTAGAAGTATACTGACTGCACCTCCCTTCCCTGCTGATAGCAATCTTGAGGTATTGGCACTACCACAATACATATACAGAAAAGAGTAGGAGTAATAATAATAAAAGGAATTTTCACACAGTACTTACACATCCATGAATGCAACTGCATCCATGGTTGCTTTAGGAAAGCAGAGTAGATTCCTATTAAAGTACCACATATTTTCAGAGTTGTACTCACCTCCAGTCAACATAAGAGCACATTTACACATGCAGTTGTCATTGTCAGCATCTTTTGTACTGAATTCAGCACCATGTAAGATCAGGCTACTCTGTTTTCCAGCTGTTCCACTATGACCTTTTAAATAAAGCCTGAAACAGTAAGAGAAAATAATCAGTGTCACCAAAAACAAAAATAAAAGATACAGATCTCTTTTCATATCAGGTTTGCCTTGTATGAAGTTCACTCAGAAAATTCAGAAATGTCTTGTGTTTTGGCTCAATTTCTTTGTTGTTTCAGGTTTAAAATGGGGACATTCAGGGTTTTCTGATATATCTGTAGTAGCACATTGTCCCTGCTCCAGAGCAGAACAGAGCACAAGGAATCTGCACTGGAAAAATGCAACAAAGTGGAGGGAGTCAGAGGAAGAAAAGAGAATGAGGAGAGGTGCCCAGAGATCTGGAATACATTGACAGAATAATTGAGTATTTGAGTAGCTGGTCTCTTTACTGTGGCACAGAAACAACACTCCCAGTTAACAGCAGCCATGTTATTAATCCCTCAGCTCAAAAGAGGATTTCAGCAGTTTCGGAATTTTTAATTCCACCAGTTACAGCACAAGACAGCAACCCAGTTCTGCCAAAGCTGTCTCTGAGTGATGAATGGAGAATAACTTAGAGTTCAAGCCACAAAAGTCTTCATGATTTGCAAAGCTAAATATCCCTTTTCTTAAGGATCCTTGTCAACTAGTTGAAACCACAACCATGAGCTAGGAGCCTGAGCCCAGCTCCAGCCAATAACAGCATTTGTGGTGCTCAGTGCCATAATGCCCAAAGCCAAGCATGCCAGCTGCAGGGATGCTGAATGGAGTATCTCTGTCCCAGCAAGGAAACACTGGGGACCTGGGCATGTCTGACCTGAGTTCACAATTGCAGGGATATGCAGAAGAAAATGCTGAAGAGAGAAGGGAGGAGAGAGAAGAGAAGAGAAGAGAAGAGAAGAGAAGAGAAGAGAAGAGAAGAGAAGAGGAGGTTGCACACAACGTTTTCCCTTGCCTCTGCTTAAGCATCTCTGTGAGACAGACATCACTGTGAGATGGATGCTCACAGCAAAAACTACTTCCTGTACACAGCTACCTACCTCAGACATCTGACTAGTACATTTTTGGTTTTTTTCATAAAACATTGCTGGAAGAGGAAGGTATCCTTTGCCATAATAGCTTCATATGCAGGAAGGAGACAGGATCTCAGTGTCTACTGGAGAAATACAAAGCCATAATCCTTACATCCCAGGAGCAAGCCCTAGCCACTGGAGCAAGAGAGAGGGGAAGGAGCATCCCTCACCTGTCTCACTGGAGCTCTACAGGCAGGAATACTTGAGCCACAGGGCTCACCAAGAATATGATTTGGTTTCTAGTGGGATAGACTTCTCCGCCAAAGAGAAGGTGAGAAACATCAGTTCTGTTTCTTCTAGGGTTATTGAAGAGAGACAAGTATACCCTTTAATGTAAAATGCAAAAGGAGCTATGGCAGCAGCAGCAAGACTTAAGTGTGTAAAGTGGGAGAGATGCCTTTTTCTCTCTGGGAATTACAGTTGGAAGTGCTATCCTAGAAAATGCTTTCCCAACTTCTCCCACAAACACAGTGAACAAGGAGAGCAGTTATGAGTCACTGATGGTTGTTGCTGCCTCTTAGATTGTCATTGTATTTTTATCCAATGACTTTGGATGAATAAAAAAGTAAATGCCTTTACCAGAGTGTCATTCCTCCATTTCTTTAGATGGAAGAGAGATACTTCACTGCAAAGTGATCACAGTGTTAACAGCAGGAGTAGAGAGCATCCCAAACCCATTCTAGCCTACACAGCAGTAGTTAAGCCATTGGCATTTTTCTGAGATGGGGAGGAGAGCCGGTCCCCTAGACTGAGATATAAATAAAATCCAGTTCTCCCACAGAACTTTGGGTTTGGTTCTCTGCTTATGAGAGGGAGGAGAAGGGGCACATAGGCATCATATGGCAGCTTTCCTTAATCAAGTGCATAGCTGCTGATTTTACTTTACTTAATGTTTTTTTTCATGCATATGTGGGTGGATATTAGATCCAAACAAAGCCAGTCTGAGTAAACTTGTCATGGAAACTTGTTACAGAAAAGTGTCTTCTGGACATCCCAGTGAGATTACTCTCAAGATGTGAAGGCACAGAACCAGCACATGGGGCTCTAGAGAGTCTGAGATTCACATTTTCAGACTGACTTAAACTTCACCTAATTTTCAGTGAAATTCTTCCTATACATCCTTTCTCCATCTTTAAAAACGGAGACAATAGGTGCTAAGCATGTACATGTTAAAATGAAAATTTATTAAGAAAATAGAACTGTCAGGGCTGTCCTTCCAAAGTAGTTACACTGCCTACCTTCATTTGATTTTAATGTTGCATGTCACCTGATCTGAGCCTGATGATTAAATACCTTTGGATTTAATGCTTAGAATAAATTTTATATATACCTACGTACACACATGTACACATATAAAAATTCTTAGATTAAATATAAATACCATGGATAGTCAAATACCTTTGGGTAGCACAAAAATGGATAAGGCAAAGTGTGAGCCGGAAATAAAAGATCATGAAGATTCTTAGAAATTTAACAAGGAACAACCTAAGAACAGGAATCCAGGAAGGTCATTGCATTATCCTATTGTCCAATCACAGTGGCAATTAGCCCATAATTACCATGTTACTCTATCAAAGGATGCTTGTTTTAGACAAGATTACTTTAAGATCTGTCTTTGCTCATGTTCACTTCTTTGTTCCATACAAACGAAAGGCTGGAATTGATACCATCTTCATTCATTGGACTTTTGCCTTGTTTTGCAAGCTGTGCCTAATTTTTTGCAGAACAAAATAAACTTTCCTGAGGTTGTGTTGATAGAAAAATTGCTTTGTCACATGATCTCTACAAACTGATTTTGAACTGCCATACATCCTCACTATATCAGCAACACCAAAGCTCACAGAAGTCTCATAAAGTCAGTATAAAAAGCAAATGCTGTTTACTTAAATCACAAAGACAATGCTAGCCAGATCTTTTTATTAACAATCAACATTATAAAACCCATTAGTCCAATAAAAAATTCATATAATGTAAGAAGACAATAAAGAAATTAATAATACTTGGTGTGCAATGTTTTCCCCAAAGGGGTAAGGCATTAGGATTATTTACAAGCTCATACTCTTTTCCTGATATTTTATAAACATTCCACTCAGCACAGATTTAGATCTTGCCAGTTATGTTTGAATTTCCCTCAACACCATTTGTCTAGTAGGTCTCCAGTGTCTTTAAAAGAATAAAGCTTAGCTTAGCTCTAAACTCTAGTAGGCTTACCATATTGCAGCAATGTACAGATGAACCATAGGGTGAAACAGTTATTCTCGTGCTTTAAGCCTTTCTCCCTGAACTGGCATTGCCCAACAGTTAGGAGAAAATGATACTGCAAAGTTGGCCCTACTTTAGGCCAAAATCAAGTGTCAATCAAAAAACAAAATTGGTCCTGAAGCATTCAGTTCTTCTCTTTCTAAGCTTCGGTTCAAGCTACATGGTTCTGAACTAGCCTGGCTTGAGATAGCAAGTCTGCATAACACTAGGCCAACTGATGAGCCTGCTAGCTCCCAGGCAGCAGTAGATATCTTACTACTTTGATTTAGTTAATTTTTTAGTATTCTCAGATTCAGATTGGTAAGATTGAACTTTTAAAATAAACTCTGAATAACTACCAGGACATAATTTCCCTCCCTTAGAAAAGATGGCGAGTCAGGGTAGAGTTCCTCTTGGTTGCTCTTGAAGGAAACAAAGGAAAGGAAGTTAAATGTAAAAAGCAACTAATTCCAGTCAAAAGCCAAGGAGCAGTTTCAGGACTACATCTCCAGTCTTCCCACTTGTTCACAGCAGGAAAATTCTGAAGATCAGTGAAAGCAGTGGGAACTGTTCAGATTTACAAATTGGGTGGGAAAAGAAAATTCATGCTCAAATAAGCAAGAAGAACAAATCTACCTTATACTGTGGAATTAAAATAGCAACAAATAAGCATTAGCAAGTAAATCATGAGTAAGTAGGAGTAAGTGAAATATTGCATGTGTATATTAAGTTTTGAGGGCTTCTGATGACATTTTTATGAAATTCTAAAATCACTATGAGGAACATGCCAGCTGATAGCATTCGTTTAGAGACTAGTAGCTTTCCTAGTTGATGTACTTAAGAAGAAACAGCACATTTGAAAAAAAATTGCAACTGGTACCTCTTATCTAGCATGAGTGTTAGAAATTCCCTCACATCTCTTCCATGTGATATTATAGCAATGGCAGCTTGGGATCTATACACACAGGTGGTGAGGAAGAACTCTTCTAAGCATGTTTTGCTTTTCCCCATTCCTACTGGGTGACATGACTATCTGCACTCCCTTGAAACCAAAGCAAGGTATATTGTGTGGAAAGAATAGTTCTAAAAATATTACGTAAGCAACTACAGGGAAGCCTGAAAAGCCATTTCAAATTTACACCAGAAATTTTTCCTTTGGAAGTGATTAGATCACCTGGAATTCTTCTTTCAAATCTATACAGCTTAGCTGTGTTCACACCATGTTTGATGAATTTAACAGATGAACCTGGGATAATTCCAAATAAATTACAAAAACATTTGTATATTTCTGCAACATGCAGTTATGAAGATTGCAACATACAGAATGAGGTATTAGAAAATCTAAGAAATAAATGCAATCATAAATCCATGTGAAAAAGTTGTGTGCTAAGTATTATCAAAAGTGTAGGAAATGGTTTCTGCTTCAGTATTTGGATATAGAGCACCTGACCTTAGAGTTTCTATTTATTTATTTTTACTAGAACTAGTGAGAGGTCTGTAGGACTGCCAGAATTTAATGTTAGCTATTTCTTTCTCTAATTTTTTTCTGTTAGAGTTATTAGAGATCACTCAGTCATTCATTTAAAGAAGTGAGTAATGCATAGTTTGTCTGTAAATAAACAAAAAATATACTAGTTTACAGGAAACATTTACAACTGTCATTAAGAGATGTAGAGTACCATCTCAGCTACCTCAGTGTGCATGGTCTTAAGTATTTTAATGAGTTAAGATGAGATCGAATTTCATTATTGTCACAGTACTAAACATTTTAGCACAAATCTCCATGACTGTAATTCATTCATTCATATGAGTAATTGCCTAAGATTCTTAACCATTAAATAGAGAGAAACGGGAGTCTTGAAGTAGGATTTCAAAGATTCAGCATGATGAATGGAGAGGAACACATCAAAGCTTGCCTTTGGGAAATACTGTAGAGGGATGACTCCAAATTCCCACCTCCCTTTTGTCTCTCTCTGCAGGCTAAAATGCCTCTCTCTGCTGCCTGCTCATTCCACATGGCTAGCAGGAAGGAATCTTAAATTCTGATCTCTCCTCAAGGAAAGGGTTGTTAATTTTGATGGAGGGTCACTGAATGGAGATGGATGCATGGGGATCAAAATCCTATGCCCAGAACTTCCTATTCTGAGCCCTCTCCTCACTGGGTTTCCATTTTTTCCTAATTTCAATAGGAGCAGAGGGCACCTACATCCCAGCCCTTCTTCTAACCCGCTGGTCACCACATACACCTGGTGTGTGGGAATACATCTGCACAGATAAATGTGGACAAATAAGCTCACATTGACTGTCCTCCAAGTTAGGCATGTGAAAAGCATCTTTGTTTTTAAAACCCATATGACAGCCATAATTTTGTTCTCTAGTTTTGAAATGTCTGAGGTTGAGGAAGGATTTAACTTGCATGTTCCTTCTGGTTCACACTTGCGTCTAAATTTTAGATAGCTTCAGTTTGTGAATTGAAACCCACTCCTAAAGATGCTGAATTGGGTGGAGTTTTATGAATTGGTGTGTTAGTCAACTAAATTCCATTTATAATGATACTTAGGTAATTAAGCCCCTTTGTGAACCAAAGCCTACTGGCCCGCAACCATTTCGGAGGACCTGATAAGAGATTATCCTCAAGTTACTCTTTTAATTCCAGACATGAATTCTAATAATACTAAGTAAAAAATGACACACACCCCTAAAAAAACCCACCCAAACACCTTCAAAACCAGATAGCAGCTTTATTTTAAGTTCAGATTTTTTCTCAAAAAATGCTTTGATTAATTATTTGTGGATCACAAATCATTTGTTTATCAACGAATAAAACATAATATCTACTGAAGTAATATTAAATGTTGTTGGCTCCTTGTAAAGTTTCCCAATGTGTCTTTTCCTGAACATATTACAAAATTGCATGAAGTTTCCCAGTGGTAATAGTTGTCCCTGAATAGCAAAAGCACCTCGGTAATACAGACATCTTCCAAATATTTAATGATAGATAATGTGTTGTGAACAGGAGACAAAATCTAAATAATCACTCTAGAGAAAAAACTCTTGCCACTGAGGCTGAAGCTAACATGTCTGCCAAAATCATGTTAAACACAGAACTGAACATAATGTGGCAACTATCTGGGAAGCCTACCCCTGGTATTCAACTTTTTCACCATTTAATACTCCCACTAAAGGATAAAGAGAAACATCCCTTGTGTCTGCTAATTTGTAAATTCAGTGGAAAGACCATCTCCTTGTTGGAGATAGAGCATGAGCTATCTGTGATGATTGGGGAGATCCCTGTGAGTTTGAACTGTTCTGGGTTGCAGAGTAGAAGGCATCATAGTCAGTGTTGTTGTTCAGCTTACAGCTAGATTGCCTGGGCACCCATTTGCATCCTTTTTCTTTGTTAGGAAATAAAGCTACTTCTTAAACATAACATACTTTTTCAGGGAAAACCGTCTAATTTAGGTTTTATTAGGGCAGTGCTTACTCTCCTTATGAAAACAAGATTAAACCAAACCCCAATATTTCATCATAAATCAAGATTGGCTAACTAACAAGGACTTACCACCAGATAAGGTAAGTAATGAGTCGAAGTAAATTAAAAGCCACTCACAAAGAAAGGAAAATACTTTGGAGAAATTGAAGAAACTAGATAGGGTGGAAGATGAGAAAAAACTCAGTCACCATTACTCTCACAAAATATTGAGCTCTTGCTAACCCATTTTCCCAAGTTGCAAGAACAATTCACCACCTTTATCGTTGCCTGTCCTTGAAGGACTGATGTAAAAGTACCAAAAAGAAGAAGAAAGGGAATGTCACGGTGTCTGACTGGAGAAAACCAGCAATATTAACTGTAAAAACCTAACAATACTAAATTTTTCCCACTCTTAACTTTAGTGCAAACTTGAAAAACAGTGTACGTGCTAAATTCATGGACTTTTTATTTAACCTCATTATACTCCTAATAGAGTTTGTAATTCTGCAAACAGTAGGCATGATGGTTCTGCAAACTGTCGAAAACCTGAATAATACAGTAAGTAGCTCTGACAACTTGAACAGATTTTTAATTTGGCTCTTAATATTCTTGCTGCCAGCACATGAAAATAATTTCCTCCCACAATTCCTTAAGAAAAGTGTAAGACAAGATGACCTCTGTATTTCTCCTCTGCTGCTCTGTAGCAATGACTTAGTGCTGTAATTAAGTTTGACATTACTGCAACTCCTTGCCCATTCTCCTGTTGAGACAAGTGAAATGTGCCAGCCAACAAAATATTAATTCAATATATCCAGAGTTAGAACACATATCTTCCAATTTTAAAGATAAAATGGTAATATAAATTACAATAATAAATGGATATGATCAGTTTTCCTTTAGAGTTGTTTCAGTACAGCCTGACTATGGTACAACAAACACTACATAGTCGAGAGATCCTTCCCTGGGACTGCACACTGTTAACAGAAAAGCTTGTTTTCTCTCTGAAGAGCTTGTGCTAATTTTAGCTTGTGTTTGAACCACGCACACCTGACAGGTCAAAGGAGAAAAATATGTTTATCCTGGACAGTGAACAAGCAAACATAACCTAGCCATAAGTAAGGAACACATCTGCACATTACAGCAAACTATACAATAGTCTAGTGAGACTTGCTGTTGTACTGAATGTGAATTTATACAAATAATACATCAAATTTGCTTTTTCTATCTTAAATTTCTTCACTAATTGACTAAAGAGCTGTACTCATTGGGAACAGGTATACTGAGCAGGGATAATTAAAAGACATCCAGATTTACTGTCAAAGAAATTTGTCCTACCGTAAGGCAAATGGCCTGTCATACCGCTGCATGCAGACAAATGGTGCTTTGTCACAGCTTACAAAAAATGTTTAAAAATATGTTTATTCTGGACAGTGAACAAGCAAACATATGCTTCTGCTACTTGAAATACATGCTACAGAAGCCACAGAAACAGTCACTGCAGCAGTGTGAGCTGCTAGGTTTGCAGCTGATGTCAGTAACATAGTGGTGATGGAGACAAAACATACGGCAACACTGGTATTTACTGTTAACAGGGACAGAAACATATTTAAAGGCTACTATCACACTGATGTGTTGAACAGAAATAATTCCCTCTAATCTTTCACCAAACACAGCACAGAAGAGATACATTAATCTGATACTACCATTTTCTGTTAAAACTGTTTTTCAACACAATAATTATTAAAACAAAATTGCCCAGCCATTTCTTTTCTCATGGAAAACTGAAATGAAACTTTTCAGTTATTAGATTTATTATTTTTTTACTAATGAAAAGTTAAAATCTTGCTACAGAAAAACCCCGTCTCACTCTCCCGCCAGCTATATAAATGGTAAGATTTCCTGCTGCTACAGAAATGACCACTTCTGTCCTGATTCATGTATAATACATAATATGTTAATTTAAAAATATAGGGACTGTATTAATTTCAAACTTGAAATAACTAGAGATGATCAATGTTTTAGACAGACATATAAACACTGAACATATACTAAGATGATAATGCAAATTGTTTTGATAGCATTGAAGATGGATGAACTTCTTAAAAAATAAAATACAAAATTAGAACTTATCTGAACTTTTGCCCAGGACACAGCAAAGCCAAGGTTAGAGAAATTTGGTTAACTTAAAATGTAACTTAAGTATAAAAATATTTTTGTCCCTACTCAACTACACTTCCTGGGTTTGGCTGAAGCCAACAGCAGAAATGCCAAAATTGATTCTGAAGGGTTTTTACAACATAGAAATACAGGAACCCTCCAGACAAACTCATATTTTAAAAGTTTCTAAGGTTTTTATAAGTAATCAGACCTTCTGCTGCTTATCTTTACTGAATTGCTGAACCTTGTGATGTTGTGATGTTTAAGGATCTGTTTTACAGCCATTGAAGTTAGTGGAAAAGTTCAGTGAACATCAGTTTGAAATTTTATTTATCTGTAAATTGGTTAATCCTGTTTGAAAATCCAGTAAAAGAGACCCACACAACTCTAGTAAAATTTAAACTTAATAATTCTTTCAAAATATGTTTGAAGTTCCAAAAGTCTCATAAATATAGTTTGTTGAAATCCATGCAGATATATTGTAATAGTGGATTTCATAAATCTATGTTTTAGTTGTACTGAGGGTGACATTAATTACCCACTGTCATCCACATAGGTTGTACATTATCCTAATTAACTGTTTTAGATAAAATAGAAATTGAAAACTTCATGTATCAGCATGCTGTTAGTGCTAATTTTTACTCTGATGACTACTGTAGAGTTACTAACTTCTTGTTTCCATGCAGTGTCATTGAAAAATATCATTTACAGGCCACAGTAAAATATTTATCACACATTTTACTTAATTGAAATAACTAATCATAAGTAACCATAAAAGTTACAAATATCATAGATAGACCTATGTTAAAAATTTATATAGATCTTACTGAGGTATGTTGGTGTTTGGAAATTAATGTCTTTAAACAGTATATAACCAATGTGACTTGGAGGTGGGGAGTGTGTTAGGGGTTTGATTTGGTTTTTTTGTGGGCTTTTTGGTTATTTTTTTTCTTTGTAAAGAGTGTGCTGGAATTCTCGCTGAAATTAGCTGTAGTTGCGCTATAAGAAGGTTAAGTACCACAAATTCATCTCTACTGTTGAATTATGCTAATTAAAACTTTCCTATGTTGTATGTTATTGTTTGCAATTAGAAGAAATCTGTGAAGATGCCATTTAAATGTGTCATTTCTTTTCCATTTACAGAGATACAAAAGAAAATATAGCTAATTGCATTTTCTTTTTTCCACAGTATTTGCCTGAAGCTATGATATCAGTAAAACCTATTTAAGGATGCCTGTTATTAATTTGTAAATATCCTTTTACAAAATAGAGTTTAAAAGTCCTAAACACCTAACTTTTTCAGAAAACAACACAACTGCACTCAGCAATTACATATTCTTACTATTTTCAGATTCACTGGAATAACAAACTACTATGCTTATTACAAGAAAATTCAGAGGTTTATTCATAGGTAAGCTTTTTCTCATTAGAAAGCCACTGTCACTGAACTGGACGAGTTTTGTACATGCCTAATTCTTGAGGTTCCATAGATTATATATGTATTTTATTTTATTTTATTTTTTAAATTAACAGACAATATAAGGAACTTTCTAAGTGGAGATAGATTCTATTTTACCTGGATACTGGACCTTCACTGTTTTCTTAATTGTGGAGGTTCAATCAAATATTTGTACAGCTTAGCAGAAAATTGCAGTCTAACTGAAACAAGTCACTATCCCAAGGGTTTGGACTACCTTTTAGAGCAGAAATTGATGTGATATTTTAATTGATATTGGTCCTTTCCTTAATATTAGACTTTTCTCTAGTGTTCTAGGGTCATGAGAAAATCTCAGGTCACAAACCAGGCAGTGAGATAACTAACCCTTAAGCAGGCCTGCCATGCAGGAAAAACAGATCAAGAGTAGTATATAGTATCACAAACTATTCAGTTTGCTATGAGAGCAAGTGGTAAGAATCAGGTAAGAGAGGAGCAGAAAAATAAGAGCAAAACCAAGGACTGGCACAGAGACGATGTCTTTAGATTCCAAAGATTTTGCATAAAACAAAATGGGACAATGTCCTTGAAGTAATCTGGTCCAAAAATGTCACCGAGGATGAAATACCTCCTACAAGGAGACAGCTCTTGTGATTTACTTTATGGAAATACACTTCTACACAGTGAAAGTAAAATACTGTCATTCTGTTCAAGAATCATGCCTGCTTCACACAGGCTTATGTTGCTTAAAGTTGTGTGTAATGCTAAGGCTGTTGGCTAAAAAGGCAATGAGAGGCACACTAGCTCACATAATTCCTGACTTGAAATATGAGTACTGAAATTTCTTTGTTTTTCTCAAACTGAATGTTGAATGAGGTGTAACCTGTAATCACCATTAAGAAATTATTTAAATACTGAATTGGACACAACATCTAGATTGAATAACCTTTTTCCCCATGTTTCCACTGGCACAATGGCTAACTGAAACTGTGTAAGGTATCTTTGAAATATCTAAGGGTCTTTTTCACTCCTTGTGAAGAGCTTGAATGTAAGGAAATGAATCATTATTGATAGAAGTGGAATAGTCTGCAATTAATTTTTCATCAGTTATTTTTGATTGTTTATACTTTTTTTTGTGCTAGCAGTGCAATCTTCTTTTACAGTCGTGCTCTTTTGGGCATTTACAGATTCTGGTTTTGAATTTTTTCCAGTGTTAATGACCCAATGACCCTCTCAAATCACACTACAGCATTGCTATAATGTGACTGGAATGGAATGAGTTTGCAGCTGCCAACAGACTACGATTTAAAGAAATAACTTAATGAATAACACATTAAAATAAATATTTTGGGTTCTGCATGAGATTTCCAAGATTTATGATGGGATTCGTGTCAAGAGATGTGTGCTTCCCACTGGGTGAATCCCAGAGGAAAATTTGGGGATGTTTTGGGGGGATATTATTTTCAAAGCAAAATGTTAATCAGGATTTTCATTCACTTACCTATGTTTGAACCTCTTCAATCCTAATAAATAAGCCAGTTCACAATTTATGAATTTATGAATTAGATTAATGGGCTTAATCTGGTGGCTGTGTACTTAGACTCATGACATGAGTAAACAGCAAGAGATGTTGAAGAATCTCTTTGTGGAGATGACAGGAAATGCAATAATTTCTGTATGTGGAAACAATATAAGGTAGTATTAATGACAACGTAACTGTCATGATCTCTTTCTGACCATAATATATATTTTTTTCTTTTACATTTTGATGTCATCTTCAAGAGTGTGCAATGGTAATGAAACACGAGTGACTTGACCTTCAGTGAGAGCTCTGGTGGCACTGCCTCAGCAAAGTACTTAGTATGTGCTTAAAAAAAAATTGCCTAAGTCAGTGTATTGTTGAATGAGGGCCTAAGTACACCTCAAAAAAAAAAAAATTAAAAAATGAGCGGAGAGGAGAGAGAAGAAGAAAAAGGTGGGGAAGAGAAAGGAAAGGCTTCTCTTATTCATATAGCATTATTCTCACCAGCAATATGACAATTAGTTTTTTGATTAAAGATTTATGATATTGAAAACAGCACATAGAATGAAAATATTTATGTAGTCAAGCACATCCTACCTCCAGCCTGAATTATATGCAACAGGTCTGGCTTGATCCCTTTACTCATTAGTGACTGTATTGTACAACATGCTATGCTCATCCTCTGGCCTTTATCTCCATTATCATACAAAGGTTAGGCTTTCATTACATGGGCAAGTATCTAGGAAAAGGTAATAAATTTTAAAAGTGGCTGATGCTCAGAGAGTTTCTGTGAAATGTTTATAATTATTTGAAAAATAAATATTGGCTTCACTGTTTGCTTGGTTTTCTTAATGCAAAATTAAGTTTAAAAAATGCCAAAATGAGTTATGTGGCACTAAGGCCTCTGTAGAAAAATATAAACAGACTGTTAAAACATATTTCAACTCCCTTGGCGTCATTTGTGGCCGATAAACAGTCATATATGAGTGAAAGGTTCACTGACTGTCACCCATTTATGATCCAAGTTCTCTGCTGGTGCCACACTGACCAGGCTAACAGGGATCAGCATGTCTTACATGTTTTTTTCTCCCTAAAAACCCAGGTCATGACCTTATAAGAGCTGTGATTCACAATAATTACTTATTTGGTTCAAATGGCATTGAGATTGGTACAAAGAGTTTTTACTTCAGTGCAACTGAATTATAATGTTAAATAAAAGAAAATAGAACACAAATGGTGCACGTGCACTTGGGTCAAGTGTGGTGAGCTGTTCCAGCACTGATTTAAAATTGAAAACACATCAGCCTCTAGTATCTGATGAAACAGAAGACTGGAGACTAGACTCTGTATGGCACCAGGCACTCATTTGTCTTTTTCTAATTAGGCTTCCATTGTTATTGAGTACCTCCTTCTTCCATGATAATAAAGAAGGTTTATTTAAACTTTGTAGACCAACTAAACAGTAAAAAGTGCACTGCATCAGATACAACAATACTTCCGTGCTCTGATGTTCAAAGCAGTTATCTGTTTGTAGGTTTATGTAAATTAGTAGCTCTTTAGAGATGGTGCATACCTCTGCTCTGTGCTCTAACGCTGCATTGCTGCTGTGGGCCAAATAATGAATATCACTTTTTATTACCATTACTTTAGAGAGAGAGACAGCAAAATCAAGTATGTTTCCATTTGATAGGGAAAAAAACAAAAACACAACAACAAAACAACAACAAACTCTTAAAGATTGATGCAACAAATAACTCTGGAAAAATCTGGGATGATCCCTTTCCCCAATTCTCTCCAAGGCTCACAGGTACGCTTGAATTTTGACTCATGAAAGAAGCAATCTCACAGAAAAGATCACACCATTTTTCTGGTATTATCCTGAAAATACAGTGAATCAGTGCAGAAAGTGTTCTCAGAATCAGACTCTAGAAACACTTGCCAGTAGAGCTGCTAATGATAAAAGGGGGGGGGGGGGGGGAACCCCTGGAACTGGTTGGCTGGGCAGTTGGTAACAGACTTCAGAGACTTTAACCACAAACACACTAGATTAAATAAGGGTCACTCTAAGAATTTTTGCCTATATTTTTGCAGGCAGATGAAAGCTTGCTCTGTCAGGTCTCTGAGCAGACATGAGCTCATTCTGCCCACACTCCATCCTGGCTGGAAGCTGTACTGTCGCAATAAGCACGACACTGAGCCTACTCAAGGGCAGGATATATTAGCTTGGGCTCAATGCCACACTGACAGGTCTACCGAGCTTCTGTTTAGCTCAGAGAGTGGGCAGAGAGTCAACAGCTATGTGGGCACAAAGAGTGCACATCTCTTTGTTAGAAACTGTACAGAAGGGTCCTCCAGGTCTCATTCTTCTTTGATTTTGCATTCTGAAGAATTTAAGTTTGAATTTTTGGCTAATGGTGAAAATTGTGGACATTTTGAAAAACTTTCCAAGCAACATTATTTTTTTTATCTGGAGGTATTGCCACTAATGCTAAATAAATTCATCATAATCTTGTAAACACTTAGTGGTCAAGCTCACTCTGATGGAGATCTTGGTCACCCACAGGAAGAATATAATTTTTCTGATTGAAATCAGAGACACATCTCATTCTTTGTATCCACATTTCAACCTTTTCTGGACTGGTATTTAGAAGTGTCCGTGTCTTCAGTTTTGATCAAGGTTATGACAAGAAAAATGTCCAGTTTAAATATTTTCAGCTGGACCTGAATTTGGATCCTGAAAATGTACCCCACTTCCCAACATTCACAGAAAATAGTGAGAAGAATGATACAATCATGGAATCTGCATTAAAGAAACTATTCTAATACAGAGATATTTTGTAATCCTGAATTTTACTGAGATTTTTTTTCTCATTCTGCACTATACTTTTGCATTAGTCTTTCACAGTCCTTTACTGCTTGTATCCTTAACTTATAGATTCATTATGTTGCAATCCTAAATCATCAACATATGAGTGATTAGCAAACATTAATGAAAGTCTAAATGTTCACACTGTGATGCTGTATCCATCTATAACTTTTGACATGTCCTTACATTTATCCCTTACACTTTGTACACAAATTTTCACTATGCTAATCTATATTCTGATAATGATTATAAGTTGTAGAGGGTTTTAATACTTATGGTGTTATACAAGAATTAAGTAAATTTAAACAGTGAAAAAGTGGCAACAAGAATACTCAACTACTGATTAAGAAAATTATTGTAACATTTAAAATTAGTTATTTTGTTATTTATTTTTTTATAGAAATAGAGCCAAATATCTCAATACTTATGTCCCTGTGATGGATAGCCTGAATTTAAATGCTATCTGATCTTGGAGATGTCTGGATATCCTACACACAATAGTTTTGATATAAAAAAATTTCACATGGGTGGCAAATATGTAGAAGTGTCTCAGGTTCACAAGGTTCTTTTATTCAGGATCTGTTTCATGTCAAAGCCCAGTGGAGATGAAGAAACTATGTTACTGGTTTCTATACTAAATTCTACACTAATACAAACATCAGTAGGTTTAAGCTCTTTGTAAATGCTTTGACAGAATTAAATTAAAGAAACATAGCTCTTCTTGGTGTTGCTACTGGCAAAAGTGGGAGCTCATACCTTGGGGACAGTGAGGTCCATTCACACCAGGATTTTATAAACTTTGTTAAAATACTTGTTTGACATTCTTTCTTAATACAAATATGTAGAGGTGGCATAAAGCAACAGAGGCTTAAAAGAGAGCAACACTGTGCAAGAAGAGTAACAATACAGATTACTCATAAAGATAATACCAACAAGATGAGAGTAATCATTTTATATTGGAGAACCAAAAAAATGTCCATTACCTTATAAAAGCCTGTGCAGTTTTCTCTTAGGTGCCCTGTCATGCTTTTCCTGTCCCCGACAGCTGCAAGTAGCTGGTGAAACCTCCACTGAGCTACAATACGTAACAAGTAAGATCACTACCAAGTTTCCATAGATATTTTTTCTGCCGATACTTACATGCATTAAAGAGTTCTCTCGGATTTGTGTGCCTGTGCAGTAGCCCTCAGCAGGGATTTCACTATACCGTTCTTGCTTTGCATGATACTGTTCTCACACAAGTCTACTGAATTTTTTTTTCTGTAAAGATCCTCATGAGGTAATAAGTAGTTGAGCTACCAGTGGCTGTTACTGTCTACTTTTCACGTAGCAACTTACTGATCCAAGTGGTTACCCACCATGTAGGAGTTGTGGTTTCTATTCACTCAGCAAGAGAAAGGTTTAAAACCACAAAGCTTCCCTAACAGTGGTGCCATAACTAGCAACATGTGTCCCACTGCAAAAAATTGTTCAAGATTCACTGAGCCTTAGAGGGAGTACAAGTGAAAGTCTGTAGGTCTGTAGCAGAATTGTTTGCATAGTGTTCAGAGTTCAGGGATAGTCCTCACTGCTTCATAACATTCATAAATTTGCATCATTTGATCAAAGTCTATTTAATTCAAAATGAGACATAATCCATGGAGCCGGGAGCATAATCTCAGACTTCCCTCTCCCACCTCATTGACAAATGACTCAGTACCTACTCATTCACTGAGCAGTGAATTTTTCCCTGCACAGTGTCAGAGCTTCATCAAGGAGCCTGTTCCCCTGCAGCATGGATTGCTGATTTCTCTTGGGAAGCAATAACTATGGTCTGGATCCCCTCTGGCAAATGAGTGCATTAACCCAGGGTCTTTTGTTTCTTTCCTAAGACAGGACATTGTCTCCTACCTTCAGGCTATGGGCTGTGAACTGTCAGGGGATATAAATGGATGCCTTGCTATTTTCAGAATTTCCTAATGGTTAACTCTAGGCAGCTCTCTGCTCTGCATGTTGCCTGATTTGGCTTCCGTCTAAGGAGCTTATCTCTCCCCAGGCATGCACAGAGAATCGAGTGTCTCAGCTAGGGTCCTGCGGTCTGTTCCTAGGGCCTAACACCTTTCATGTTAGCACTGAAAATCTTTATCTCACCTACCTGTAGGAAACCATGTCTGATTTGTGAATAAGCATTACATTCATTAAATCCAGGATAATGTTTAAGTCCAGTAAATTTTTGCAAACCATTTTTTTTCTTGCCTCAAGTAGTCAGTAGTTTGAATTGATGTGTTTATTTTATTGTAGATAAGCTTTATGGGAAAATAAGATACTTTTGTCCTTACTCATATATTTTCCTTTTGTTAAAAAATGAATCTAGGAGCCTGGAGGAGGAGATAATGACATGCTCACTATGTCCCATAGCAATAGCTGTGGTGGAACATATTGGAAAACAAGCTGCTCTCCAGCTATGTGGTTGAAAAGCTGTGAAACACCAAAGAAAAGTTTCTAGAAACATAAGAGTGCAATCAAACTTAATTATTGAAAGTTTCTTATCTATAGCCTGCCAAAAAACCCTGGAAGGTGGGTGCTGCAGGTACATGAAAATGAATATATGGAGAAAAGCTATCCGATTTTGGTGAAGAAAATATATCTGTCTGGAGAAGGCAATTGAAAATTAACCAGTTCAGGAAAAGGGATAGAGAAAAGCAAGACCAAAGACAGCAACAATTTAGAGATAGCTTGAAAGATCTAATAATGAAAATAAACTAACAGATATTTACCTTTTATTGATTAATAAGTTAGGTCATTGTTATATCAGATACATTTTGAGTAACCCACACTGGAGGCTTTGCTTTCCTCCTGGAAAGCAAGGCTGCTGTACAACCAACAGTGTATACCTTGTAAAGCTTGTATACCAGTACTTTTCTAAAATCTCAGGTAAAGAATTTCCCAGAGTTTATGGAACACCTCTGTTGGTTTGCCTCCATATCCTAGATATTGGCACATTCAAGAGCTCTAGTGTTATTTGTGACCAAACTAGAACACAAAAAAGAAATGTTAGGGGCTTTTAATGGTGTTTTTTAATAGATATTGTCTGATAAATTGTATCCTTTCTGGGCTGAACTTGCATATGTGAATTGGCATTTGACTTTCTAAAAAAAGATTTTCATATTGGCTGAAATGCAGTTCACGCGTGTGATCAATTGATTTAGAAAGCTGAGGAGGTTTGTGCTCTTCAAAGCATATTACTGTAATTGAGTATGTAGATACTTTTTATCAAAAGGGCCTGAAGACTAATAGCAACATTCATTTTACATGGAACTGTTTAAGACTAAGAAGGCTAATGATGAAAATTGCAAATACCTAACTCTTACAGAGGAAATAATACATCTTCTGCATATGGAATGATTTGTGCTCTGACACCTACAATGAACCACATAATACAATTCCAAATTAAATTTCTCACTTTTAATGATATTTAAGTTATAAGCTAAGAAATGTAATCATCAATGCCTTTCTGTCACATGAAACAGTTCAGTGAACTGTGTTAGTATAAGATCTCACTGGTAGTTCTGTAACAATTTTTAGCTCTTGGAAAATCAATTATTAAACTTCATATGGACAGATATAGTTTGGTATTGAATGTCTGTTATAGCTGGGTCTGGTGCAGCTGTGATTTCATGGCTGCAGTTTGTGCTCTTTCTTCACTCAAACATGGCAGACAGTCACTAGATTTTGCAGAGCTGCCAGTTACGAAGTTTCATGAGGATAACAAAGAATTACATGCCACCTCATGGAGAGCCTATTTTGCTAAAGAGAACCCATTTTCTTGCTTCTTGAAGGGAATACAAGCGAAAAATGCTTTGGTGCTGGCAACTGCCCCCCTGCTCCCCAGCCAACTTCCCACCAAAATGGGGATGTAGTGAGGGAAAGTACTCCACTACTCCCCAGTCCACTGTCCAACAGAGCTCCCTCTTCTCCCACTCAGAAGCTGTACATCATCCCTCTTCCATCCATTCCCATCATTCTCTCTCACTATTCACTTCCCCTTCTCTACTCAGTCACTCCTTTACAGTACTCACTATATATGCATTCTCATTATATTCCATAACACAGAAGAAGAAAACCTCTCTTCCTGCTTCGAGATAGTCAAGGCTATTGTATAGTGAACTACAAATGAGCTTTATGTAGTTAGAGGTGGGAAATGATGAGCTGTGGATGGATAATATACATAGGGATTTATGTGGATTAAGTTAAATTTTATTATTCATAAACTTCACAAGTACATTTGCATCAACTTTCAGTTAGTCAGAGAAAATGTTATAGTTCATTTCTGCTTACATTTGGAGATAGTGCATGGACTGCCAGTGAGCTTTAGTCACTGACATAACATAGCAACACTGGCCTGGTTCCAGAAAGACCTCTGGTTAATGGGCATCAGATTGAATCCCTGCACTTCCAGTATTTAGACTTCATGGAATATTATTGGACTGACAGTGTTCTTAAATAGAATAAAGTTATTTCAGCCAGATATTTATATACACATAGAGACATTAAATCTTTTTTCCATATTATCCATTTTATACCATTGTTTGGTGAAAAAATGTTAAATATATTTTCAAATAATGGAAAGTATGCATACCACAGATATCATTCTGTCTGTTAATAGGATTTTGCGTGGATATTTCCTCTGAAGTAGACTTGCAAATTGAATTTCAAGCTTCCAAAGAAAAGTAAATTACTATGGGTTTAAATTTTTGCACCATGTCTATTTTTTGAGTTACTCTGTAGTTTTCATATTTGGCAAGAAAAGTACGAGGGTCTGGGCACAGGACTGGGTCTCAGAGGATCTGTGTTTATTTTCCTGCTTTGCTACAGATTTCCTATGTGTCCTCCACTGTACTTTTTCTCCCCCATCTGATACAACTAACGCAGAAGAAGCTAAGCAAATGGCTCAGAAAAACTTACAAGTCAGACTGATTCCCTGTTATACCTAATCTACTAAAGTGACACAAGAAGAAAAAATTTTACTTATGGCAAATGCATCACTGAAAAGCCTGGGTAATAACAAAGAAAAACACCAATATTTAAAAATGAGAGTTTGTACTCTGAGGAAAGTGACAATGGCCTGTTAATATCCTGCTGCTGAAATAGCAATAGTCTGTGGAATGTATTTTTAAATTAAAGATACACAAAACAAGCTGTCCCCATAAAAGTTACACTCTCAAATAATACTTCCTTTTACCTATTAGAGCATTTTCATTGGTACAATTTAAAAGACTGTACCAAAAATATTTTTTCTCTACTTTACAGAAAGAAAAGTGAGAAATTTTTGTAACAGATTCCAGCATTAGTTCAACAATGGTGATTAAATAAATCAATAGCCTCCACCTTAAAAAAAAAAAATCAAAGATTAACATTACATCAAGGCCTTTGGCTCCAGGCTACCTACCTAGTTTGCCTAAGAAAACAGAGGTATAATACTATTGCTGAAACTAAATATACAAACTCTTAAACAAACAAGAGCTAAAAAATCCAATACTCTGGGAAGACCTTATTGCAGCCTTTCAATACTTAAAGTGTGTTTATAAGAAAGATGGGGACAAACTTTTTAGTAGGGCCTGTTGCGATAGGACAAAGGGTAATGGTTTTAAACTAAAAGAGGGTAGATTCATACTAGATATAAGGAAGAAGTTTTTTACAGTGAGGGTGGTGAAACACTGGAACAGGTTGCCCAGAGAGGTGGTAGATTCCCCATCCCTGGAAACATTCAAGGTCAGGCTGGACGGGGATCTGAGCAACCTGATCTAGTCGAAGATGTCCCTGCTTATTGCAGGGGGGGCTTGGACTAGATGACCTTTAAAGGTCCTTTCCAACCCAAACTATGCTATTATTCTACTCAGGGAACTAAAACCTCTTTGCTACCAGGTCCCATAGAGTCTAACAATTGTTAGTTTACATTCAATAACCGATCTGGTTTCCCAAAGTAAAGCCTGGAGAGAAACAGTATGTTGGAGAGCTTGGAAACTGTGCTACCTAGATTGTATGAATCACAGGACCATGTCAGTGGTTTGAAGTGATATGAATCATTTCAATGACTCTCCCTCCTCTTTGCAACAAATTGCATCAACTTCTTGCATTTGATTCTTCTCTACATAACTAAAATTCCCCTGTCAACTTGTCTCTTGCTTGTTCCACTAATAATGTATCTCTATGCTCTCTTTCATTTTCTCATAAGATTTCCTAATCTCTTTATCATGCTGGTTCCAATATAAAGACTGTTCTCCTTAATTTTAACTATCAAAGGTCAGCCATCACCTTAAGTACGTGATTCACTCACAGAAGTTAGGATGCTCTCTGTCCGTCATCAGTTTTCACGTGTACCTACAGCAATTCCAAAGTCTTAAGTCTTACTCACCTCAGCAGCACTGCCCTCATCATTTAATCGTATTCGTCCATGGATAGGACAGACGGTAGTGAGTCATTGCAAGAATAGAAAGCTTTTCTAACTGAAAGAATGACTAAATACTGGAATATATTGTCATAGGGAAGTGGGGGTATATTCAACCTCTCTAAGGGTTCTGAGGTACAAATAGCTCAGCCAATTAAAAATTGTATTTCCCCCATTCTCCATCCCATACCTTGCTTGGAAGCACTGCTCCTGTATCATAAGTAGCAAAACCAGATGTGAGTGCAGGTTGAAATTACTGCTGTTCAAAATCCAGCATCAGGATCTCTGCTTTCATTAACTAATATGTGGGATTATGAAGTGTGGTACCTGAAATCCCAAAATGTGGTTACTTTTCCTGTTTAATTCTGGAGGGTCTGAGGAACAGGTCAGAGCAGCAGTGTGTCATATCTGTACAGCTCCTAAAAACATCAAACAATGTCAACAGACTATCAAGAGTGGGCTAGGTAGAGTCTGCACGGGAAAACAGGAGAGGCTGTGTGTCTTCTGGGAGTCTCTTTCAACTTACGTTTTTATAGTTCTGTGAATAATTCCTTCTGACTTAAATTAAGAAACACTGCACTAAATGGGGCTTGCAAGATCTGACTCTTCTTACTCTATGGAGATTTTACTTGCCACAGTGTAAGACTTGCAAAGAGACTGGCAGCGATAGTTTTCTTCACATTTACAGACAGCCCTCTGTGTAATCATTTTGTGTAGATAAGAAGCCTAAGGATGTTCTAAAGGAAATTAATCACTTAGATACTTTCATGCTATTGAACGTTTTGCATGTGGTGCAACAATGATTTTCCTGTTTCAGTTATCATTTATCATTATACATTTACTGCTTCAGTATCTACCTTCTCACCTCAACTTTCTTCTATGCCATCATCATCTGGGATAAATAGATTTTATTCTGCATTCCCAGAAACCCTTTTGGAGCTGTCTCATTTTGAAAGAGAAACAAGTATATTTTTAACATACATGTGTTCAGCATTACTCTTTTTAATCATAGATTCCTTAGGCTAATAAAAAGTAGTAAAGAGAATACAAACAGCCCAGAAGAAAAACAGAACCCTTCTGAAATCACCAATTGGGAGCTATCCAGACTCAATCGAACTTTGCATAATGTTGGGGCAGGATTTTGGAAAAACAGCATGAAAATTATTTTCTGTATTTTCTCAGACACATTTTATCACTTCAGGGTATTTGTGTTTTTTTTTTTTTAAATTTATTATATTCAAATGTGAGACCTGGAACCTTAATTTTTTTTTTGTGTCTTCCAAATGTACAAGGTACTGCCATAGAATAAATGAAAGATGTTCCACTCCTTGAGCTTTTCCCTTCATTTCAATACCCTTTCTCTATTTCAGATCTCCTTGATCTACTGCCCAGACCAGCTTGGAAACTTCTCTCTTTACTGGTTATTATTTCTTAGTGAACTTGTATTATTTGAAACTAATGTAGAGTGCAGTCAGCCTACAATTACTTATTTTTGCAAACAATGTTGAAGAAACAACATTTAGTGTGGGTCACTAGCAGAAAATCCTAACAGCTTCCAAAATAAGACAGTATCTAGTTTGTTTGGCAAAATTATTTCAAATGAACAGCAACTAAAGTTTTGAAAAAGCATGCTGTTCTGTGTTTGAGGTATTGAAAGCAAGCATGGCAAATGCCCGACAATTGTGAAGAAAAGGCACTGCAAGCAGGAGGTTGGGAGCTGTGGTTTTCAACTTCAGAGGAATCATTTAAATTCTTAATGGCAGGTCCTCAGATAAAGAGAAAACAGCATTCTCTGAAGGGTGGCCAGCTGTTTAGGACTCAATAATCAGGCTTTTATTTGGCCTGCCTTCTGGAGTTGCTTCTATCACAGATAGTGATGCTGGCAAGCAAAATAAAGAGTTTTTATGTCATAGGATGCATTCTTGTAATAATTTCTAAAACAGCCCAACATGATTTTGTTTTGCAAAATGTCTGTTGGGCATATATCTGTCTGGACTAGGCACAAGTGTATTTGTCAAGCATGAAAAACAATTTAGATTTGCATGTGGTTTACACTTCATTATTTCCAGAACTGTCATGGTGTTACTCAGTTATTTCCTTCAAGTATTCAGATATGTTTGAGTAAAAATAATTGAGGAATTAATATGAAACCCAAAGGGCCAACAGAGATGGACAGAGCCTTTTTACATCTTCATGTTTCCCTCTCTGTTTATTGCAGAATAATGTGAATGGAACTGATTCCCTGTTCCCTAGACAGAGGAACTTCAGTTGTACCATAAAGAGGCCACACAGACAGCATGAGCACAGCTCATTCTGGCCTTTAATTGGACTATGGAGTAGGACACGAACCAAAACTGCAGTCATTAGTCTCAATTCAAATTTCTTCTGATTTTTGTGGAAAAGTGACTTGAATGTGGATAGCAGAATTTATCCCTCTTACTCAACTTTATACTTTTTGAGGCCTGTACACCCTTTCTTATTTAATTTGTACACTTTTGAAATACATCTTTTTTGTTTTTCTTGTTCAGAAAGAATTTTCATGGATCAGTTTTCACAGTTGTTTCCATGTTCAGAAAATAAGGTTTATATTTCCAAAAGATCTCCATTGCTTCTAATGATAGTGGGTTTCCTTTCCTTTCCTTTCCTTTCCTTTCCTTTCCTTTCCTTTCCTTTCCTTTCCTTTCCTTTCCTTTCCTTTCCTTTCCTTTCCTTTCCTTTCCTTTTTCCTTGTTCATGTAGACATCCTGGAGACCTAGACTGATTCAGGATGATTTTCGAGGGCTACGCTGCTGTCCATCAATATATTAAACCTAATTTATTTAAGAAATCTCCAAGTGTCTGTGTTATCACCCAAGGTGGAGAAGCAAATACTATGCCCAAGTCCTTTTAAGGTTCGTTCTTTGAGGCAAAGTTTATTACAGATGACAAAGGACATATCAAAATTTGAATAAAGTTTAAACCTTGGGGTAGAGCTTGCTCTTTGGCCTTCAAAATTAGTGGCACACTACTATTCATGTCTGTATGGATGGACTTTCTTCCCCAACAAACTAACATGGACTTGCTCACAGTGTGTATTGGAAAAAGTCCCTGCTCCATGGGATCCTACAGTTGTGTTCAGGAATTGACTGGGAAAGTGTTACTTGGATCAGGCTAAAACTGTGCCAGGAAAAGGGCAATCAATTAAATATACACAGGCAACTGTACATAATTTCTTAAGCCTGTGTCCTGGTCCTGGTTGGTAGTTAGCACCTGGGGCAGTCTCAGGTCACAGTCCCCAGCAGATTTCCCAGACTGTTGGAGGGACAATAATGCAGACCTTCCCCAAAACTCCTTGCGTCTTCTACTTTGGGCACATTACATGGATTATGATAGGCAGAAATCCTTTAAGCATTCCCAAGTTCCTGTACTATTTTACTACAAATGCAGTCTAGCATTTTGAAACAAAACAAGAAATTATTTCACTATTTTGCCATGAATGAACCCGGATGAGTCCTGAAAAGATATCCTCCCTTAACACAAGCTTTAACATAAGTTAAATTTTCAACATCCTTCCAATTCGTCAGCAACATATGTTACCCCTATTCAGTACAGAATAAATGCGAGCAAAAAAGACACTGTTTTTGTTAGCAAACTCAGCTGTCTTAATTCACTCTCTAAGTAATACTCCTGGCATCTTCTCTGATTTTCACTGTAATTTTTAGAGCTATATATAACTTTGTCCTTTGACATTTTTCCTCACTTGACAAGTATTTGTCCCATCTTTTCCTTACACTTTTGAACACCATCTTCTACTAATGTTTAAGGCCCCACGTTATCCACTTTTACACTGCTGTTTTTATGTTTTGTATAAATATTTCTAACCTCTGTTTTGAGAAATTCCCTTTACTTATATTCACTCTTTGCCTGAGAGCACCTCAGAATCAGTGCTCCACCTTCCCAAATCTGGGGAAATGGCATGCCATGGGCAGTGCCAGGCATGACATTGCTGGAGGCAATGGAGGACAGAGCTGTCCTTTGTGTGCCATGGGATAGTCTTTGCTTTCTGCAGGCACTAAACTCATACAGATTGCTTCTAAATGTAGGTTTTGTGCTTCTAGGCTATGCAGTAGTGCCCTCTGACGAAACCCAAAGGACAGGGACACTACTTTGTGCCCCATCTGGGCAGATACCTGTCAGCAGAAAGAGCAAATTGCTCTCACTTCCATTTCTCTGGAGGCCCAGGGTGGGAGGGAGGCAATCAGCATTTCTGAGAATCAAGTTACTTGAACTTAAAAATCTGAATATCAACCTAGTTTCACATGCTATGACTTGAATGTTTGGTTTTACAATATATTTTTTTCTCTATGAAGTCTTATGCTAACTAGGTGTGCTGTAATAAATAATTTAGGATCTTTTTCTGGATTTCATATTCTTTCTCCAGCATTGCAATGTCTGTTCAGATGAAGCAATGATTTTAAAAAAAAACCCCTAAACTAAACCACTTAGTCATCCATATCTCTTGTGTCTCCAAGGATTTTTTCTTTTTTTTTAATAAGCAGATTTAAGTTCCTACTTTTTTAACTTTCAAAAAATATGAGAGAAAAATACTATAGGAAAAAGTTTTAAATTCATATGCCTTTTTAAACTGTAATAAATGGCATGCTGCTGCTGATGATGAATCAAGGCTATCCAGTACATGACACTTCGTTTTGTGTTTTATCTCCTCACAATAAGATCCAGCATTCTTTTTTTACTCTTCATTCACACTAAATTTTTAGTTTGGAAATATCAGATGTTTTAACATCATTTTTAGTCTTTTTTTTCCCATGTCCATTGTTTCAGTTTCATGCTTCTGAGGTAGAAATCCTTCAAGTTGTAATGAAGAATACATATCTTTTTTCTATTCAGTTTTGAGTTCTGATGGTCTCAGATTTAAAGAGTTATACAATTTTTTAGCAGTTCTACCAGCCAGCACAATTAATAGATCATCCCTTGTTCTCAGATATGTTAGGTTTACTCTAACCTTCCATCACTGAGAAGTCAGATTTCTATTTTATTTTCACCCTCTTTATTCACTTTTGATGAAAATCAGGATCATATTATTGTCCTTTCTCATATTTAACAAGCGAACAATGAACAATATTTATCACTCAGCAGAGTCAAAAAAATTTCAATAGATTCTTACCTGTAATTCTGCTTTTCATTTCCTATGTGAAATCTGTCATACTGTGAATATGCCCGGTTTCCTTCCCAGTCCATTAATTCAATTCTTAGAGAATATTGCCTCTGACTTGTTATTGCAAAGATAAATTCATTTCCCAGCCAATGTTCACCTGACGGGCTACCAAAACCCTAGAAAAAAGTTGGCAAAATAACTAGATGTAATTATTGTAATTGGTAGAACCTTTATACAATAATAAAACCATCATTCTATTTTACCTATACATTCTAATTACTGGTCATAGCTTTTTGTGCTCCTGTTTGACTATCTCTAAAATGAGTCTACTAATACATACCATGTAGGAGTGTTGTGCAGTTCAACTGATATTCAAAAGGGTAGTTGAGGCTATCAGTTGAAAATCACTTTCCAATTACAAAATATTAATATTATGATGCTGTATTTGCACATCCTTCAATGGGAATACTGGACATAGTCATATTCATAATACATTTCATATGATGTTAAACCTAGTTATCATTAAGACAATTAAGTCAAGACGGAATTCTGCTACACTATAAAAGCTTAAAAAGAATCTAAATTAGCTTAGATTATACACTGAATTCAAGTTAGCTGTGGATGATAGCTCATGTCTTAATCTCTAAAGAAGAATGGACCATTCCTTTGCTGTTGAGTGTCTGCCACAACTGAAGGAGGGAGGTTTTTAGTTTAAAATCCTCTTCTGTATATAAGACCTGCTGGACAGGACAGTGTCTATGACCGATCCTCAGTGGTAACATTTATTTACTTCATTCTTGGTCCACTAAAGCTCTTACTGGCTAAGACTTTGGCTACGATGAAATTATTTTTTTCTCACCCTGCTGAGGTGAAATAACATATCTATGTATGTTTCGATGCTTTGAAATCTTTAACTTAAAGAGTTAGGATTATTCCTGTAGACTATCCAAAGCACAGGAGAGGGTACTGTAACTTTATTTTCTAAGAATGAAAAACCAGCAGAAGTAGAATATTTAAGGTACCTAACTCTCCTCACGTTGCATATATTCAGATGATCTTATTTCCAGTTAAGCAAACTATACAATTTTCAAACATGGAAAAATAATAATAAAAGAAAAAGTATAACCTGTTTTCAAAATGTATTCCTAGCCCTATATTTTTTTGCATCTTCCAGGTTTTAAAGTTGTTTAAATTTCAGTGAATATTTTACTACATTAAACGTAAGGTTTTATTTATCATAATTAACTTAATTTACTATATATTAAAATTATTTCTTTATAAACTATTAGTTTATAGCTGAGAATTCTTAGCTCCATTTTTGTTCTCTTTAAACAATAAAAATTATGTTAAACCATAATCTTTACTTGTGAAGAACTATTTCAACATGATTATGCTTACTCATATTTCTTAAGGTAGGAAAAACAGAACTGGAAATCTCCCGATTTGCTTACAGTCATGTGCTAAAAGTGTTTTAGAAGACCTTTGTGAAAATTTCCTAATCAAATTAAATGAAAGATTGGGTGATTTTCTTGCCTGTGATACAAATTCACCCTCTCTTACTAAGCTGTGACTGCCAGATATAAGAAAGAAATAAACAATAAAGCAATCCTGGGTTTGGAATAAATTAGACTGTATCCAATCTCAAATATTTTCCTTTATCATTCATTATAGGAAGTTACTTTCCCTCTGCACTCCCCATCATGGTATTTAACAGACAATATTTGGTCTCAGTTTCAGATCATGAATTAAACCATGTGGTCTGCCATTGATTGAGTCAGTGTAATTTTCAAGAATAAGCTTGAACATTTCCAGAAAACACATATTTTTTAAAGGGGGGTAAAATTGAGAGACTCCCTTGGGACTAGAAGTTAGGTAAAGGGAAATGTGTCCGTGAGACACATTGGCAAGAAATCGATCTCCTATATATGACATTTCAGTCACTCCTAATGTGAGATGGAAACACTGAAAGTACAGACCTCTCTCTCTTTTGTTCTTTATTGCATTGCCCTGACTCCAGCCCTGACTGGTTGGGTCTTCTGAGGATGAAATCCTGCCTCCCCAGAGGCCATGTGACAGCTGAATGAAGCTGCAGTGCAGCTAATACTTCACTCAGGCAATGCATAGGTATACCAGCTGAAAACTTCTAAAGAAACTTAACTGTTAAAATTTAGAAGCTTAAAAGTTTATGACTGGATCAAAAAAATATAAAATGGAGGGATCTTTTTGTTTTTCCTACAGGGAATTACATTAGAATGCACTCTACTCAAGAATCAGTTTTGTTTTAACTGCCCTACCTGAGCAGATATTTGGTGCTCACTGATACTAGAGGCTGAGAAGACACGCCACATTTGGCTACGCTGAGCTGAGTACACTAGTTTATGTTTCGAATAAGCATGCCTGCCTTTTGGCTCAGAGACCATCAAGTGATAGCCATGGACAAAGTGTTTAGTCTGTAAGAACTAAAGTCTGTGATGAGTCTCAGAGAAGACTCAAACTGAAATATGGGAGGTTGCTATTAGTTGGCTTTTCCCTTCCTGCACATTATTTCAGTATATCCTCTTTCTCAAGTAGATGATTTCATACGTAAGTTCCTGTAAATAGTGGTTGTAGCTAAGACTGGTGATGTCTTGCTTTGACCACATCAGTCTTCCAGTGTGAGCTCCTGCCCCTCAAGCTTTCCCCTGATGATGCTTCTGCATCTCTCATCTACTGCTTTGATTGCATTCGCATGCATATTTGGCTTCATACACACATCCTAAAATACAAAAGCTTGTTCCTCACCTGCATAAACCCTGCCTACAGCTGACATACCTTTCTGTAGTTTTCACTGTTTTCTATCTGTTCCTTTGATCCTTTCCATCTCCTTGCCTTGTCTCTTTGCCCTGTGACTGTCACACATGGTCTCTCCTGTTCTAGCAATTTTGGCAGTGTCATATCAGAGCAGTCAGTGGTTTGGTTCTGACATCCTCTTTCACCACTGGTCATTGCCACTTGTCTCAGAGGAAAGGAAAATATGCTTTGCAGTGACTACCTAATAGGCAGTTTGCCTCCCTAAAATCCAGAAGGCAGAAGTTGGAGCATAGGTGTTTATATACCAGTCAAAGTACATTTCTTTGCAGTCTACATGGTTTCTTATTCACAGAAGATATATTATTATTATTATCAGCTGTCTCCCTTTAAAAGAAGATTTTCAGGAAATCCTTTCTCCCTTTTTCCCAGTGCTGGCAAGCTGAAGGACTCCCCTTTGAACTGTGGCTCTATTGAATTATATTTGTCTTATCTTATTTAGATTACAGCCTATTCAGGATGTAATACATGTGGCTTTTTTAACATTATGTGTTCCCCTATGTGTTCTATATAAACTCCAGACACCATATATAATTATTCTGAAATAATAATAATTTTTCTTCTTCGCATTTACACTTCCTTTCCCTTTTCACACGTGTTATTACACTAAGATGAAAATCTATCACTAAGTGGTTTGCTCTCCTGACCAGAGGAAATGAAGTTGCAGCAAAAGGGAACAGAAGGAATATAAAAAGGAATATAAAGAATTATGAGGAAAGCCACCATATTAGTTAAAAAAACCTGAATCCTGTTATAAGGACCCCCAATACTTAAGCTGAGATTAGAAATGCCTAGTCTAAGAGTGATTATTTTGTTTCTTGTCAGGAGCAACTTCTTTTTAAACAAACTCCTTGCTCTTATGAAAAGAAAACCAAGGAAGTAAGTGGAATATAAAACATATCTCTGAAGCAAGGAATGTTCCTAAGGAGAAGTAGCGTATTTTATTAAACACCTAATATGGCTGGAAAAAGAAATAAACAAACAAACAAACAGGCACTCAAAGCTTTCATAGATCTAAACCAGAGAGGAGCAGTACATTTCTGTTTAAGCACAGAGTTGGGAACAATTTCTTCAAGTATAATTTTATTATGCCAAACTCAACTGTTTCCAACCTGTATTTAGTCTCCAGTTTACTGCTTCTATTTCAGACCTGAATAAAGACTTGTGTGCTTGCTGGTTTTTCCAGATACTTTGGCTGACTTAATAACTACACAGCTTTCCTTGTTTATATCTTACTTTGACTGTCACTATTACAAGAACACTACTACTTTGACATGATATGTAAGCTTTTGTGTGCAGAAGAGAAGACATATTATTAGCCAAAAAAATTGAAAAACATTATTAAATTTTCATTTCCATTCCCAACCCTGGGGCTGGCAAAGAAAATGATTGTGCTAGGTTCTTTTGATTTGCCTTCAAGATTTTTGACCTTCAAAGTACATTTCAGAATTTTGTCTTCAAATACAAAATCTTTCTTTTCTTCTTCATCCAGAAAACTTAAGGAAACAAGGCTGTGCAATTGTTATGCCCACCTGTCCTTTAATTTTGTGCAATGCTTTTTGAACACTTTTGAGGTTGGGATAGAAGTCACGCAAACTTGAATTTCAACAAGGTTTCAGGAGAACTGGTGTCTGGGATAAGTTGCTGCTGGGAGAAATGCTGAAGCAGAAGCTCAGCAGTTGCC
This sequence comes from Haliaeetus leucocephalus, assembly GCF_000737465.1. Taxonomy (NCBI): domain Eukaryota; kingdom Metazoa; phylum Chordata; class Aves; order Accipitriformes; family Accipitridae; genus Haliaeetus; species Haliaeetus leucocephalus. The sequence continues at coordinate 14,748,752 of NW_010972991.1, read as the reverse complement.
TATTCCAATTGCCTATCAGCAGGGGCAGACCAGCCAGCCAAGTGCAGACACTGAGCATGTATTGCCTCAGGGGACCCTCAGACATGTGGGAGAGATTTGAGGGAGATAAGAGGGGAACTCCAGCTATTGCCACAGAGAATCTTAGAAAATAATATGGATTCAGGAGATTATTAGTAATGAGCATGGGACTTCTATGCAGGACACAGGACAAAAATCCACAGAAAAGCAGACCTCATTAATTTGCTGTTCATGAGATGATTCAGTAATTGTTCCATAATGAAAACTCAGTAATCAGATCCAATCATTTTAGTTAATGTTTATACTGCTGCTGAAATCTGTGGGTCCCAAGTGATAAGATGTTTTCAGCCTTGCCTAAGACCACGCTTGTCATCGTCTATGGACAAGGAGTTTGGTTTTAAGAATGCCTTAGGGCATAGCATTAAATCTTAAAAATTAACATTAGGAGTCATCTATTCCAGACCCATAGCTGACCTTAAATGTGTTTGTTTCCCAGTACATATATACTCTGTCAACATACTCATTGTTTTTTTTCATTCATATTACTATAGCAAATACTTCCAGAATTATTTGTGTTAAAATTTTGTACTTAAACTCAAGGAAATACATGAGGTGATCCAAGTCATCCTCAGCTATCAATCTACTAGGCAAAGGAACATCTGTATTTGTACTTCATGAATGTGTTTGTCATTAACTACATTTTAAGTCCCTCTGAAACTCAGTGGGTTGTAAGCACTGTTCCAAAATTGCGTTTTAAATTACTAAAAGACACTATTTTGTCGTTAGTTTTCTATATTTTGTTCATTGTATATTTCCAAGTAGACAGATTAATTCTTTAAACCTTACATTTTATTCCAAAAATACTCATTTTGCTTTTCCCTTGAAATTTGCATAACATTTTGGGTTGACTGGCAAATCAGAAGCTTTAAGTTTCCAAAAGAGTGTTTAAGGTAATAAGGAAAGGTCAGAAATTTCCAAAAGTTTTCAGAGTTCTCCTACATTTTCCTCATTAGCAATCTATGGAAGTTGGGAGAATATAGCAGGTAAATATGCTTACATTATCATAATATGTTTTCTTAACTGTCCACTACCAACCACAGACAGGATACATGAATCTTTGCACTGACTTAGCATAGATTATTCTAATGTTTCATTTTATTGTTAACAAATGGAAAACATTTATATTTTTGCTGCTGAAAATTTCGTTAAGATCATATTTTGGCAAAGTTTGATCTGAAGTAAGTCAGTTAAAAAGACGTAAAAATTGCAACCAATTAGTAAAATAGGGTTTTTATGAAGCAATAATCAGGTGACATTTTGTACTACATTTAGAATAGATTGTTCTTGTAGACATGATAACACTTGTTTTCAGAGTAAAGAAATGACACAATATAGAACCTTACTGACAGTTTTAATCCTGTTTATGTACTAGGAAGAAGCAAAGGAGTTTTCTGGTTCTTTATGTCTATAACCATATAGTAAATTGTGTAAATTCTGACATAGTACCCAACTGTTCCGTAAAAGAATAAATAAATAGTAATTTGTTGTTCTTTTGTATGCATTAAGGTACTTAGAATCAGGAATCACAGACAGAAGTACATGATTTTATAATATTTACTCTAAATGACACCCAGGTTCTACATCAGCTCATTTCCAATTGCATGCTGATTAACAGAGTCAAAACTACTAAAGCAGTCATGAGTACAAAGAAATGGAATTCAATACTGGTTTTAAAAATGACCTTAAGAATTTACAAAGTTGATACTTATTCAAAAATAATAAGTAGGGTGCAAAAGACTTTTATTAGCTTTGGCAAAACCTGTGGGGGTATTCTGCTTGAATCATGTTACTCCAAGTTCATTAAAAAATTATCTCTCTTACTTTATTTATTTTGTCTGATAATGCTCATAGGAAGCTTTGACTTTTTATAGACAAAACAAAATTGAAACCAGACACAGTCAATATATCCTATGGGTTCATCTCCTGTCAGACAATTCACTGAATAAAGCAGATAATAATTCAGTGTTTTACAGCAGCAGTGTCTTCCCAGAAGCCATAAAGAATATTCAGCTCCTTTTGCCTTAGCTGAGAATGTGGAATGGATTTTGTTTAAGAAGATAATTTTTAAAAAGGTCAATATACGTCTTCATTTCCATCATGTTGAATTATTCATTGTATTATTTGAAATAAAGATGTAGTCTATAGAAATGGCTTCAATTTCCTCAGAAAACAAATGTGTTAAATAATGTTAACTTAAAAGAATATGGGAAAATAATGCTAAATATTAAGAACTATTTCTATGATATACTAACAAATATTTGGTGGCAGGTTTTAAAAATATGTTTAGATTGAAGCCAGAGGTACCTTGTCAAAAGACTAAAACAAAAACTTAGATATTGTCAGTTTAAACAAAAACCTAAATGTCTGTATAGTCATTACAAGTTTGAGAAGTGTGTCTCAAAATCTTGTTCATATCCTGCAGCAATTCAGGTTGTTACACTTAATTCTACACCAAATATATTAGTAGACATACAGAAGTTAGGTTCACTTTTTCTTTTTTCCTTCTCAAACACACACAGCACCAGTAGTAGCAGACTTTCTGATGAGGAAGAATCACAGTGACAGGATCCAGGTTTGAGGTGCAAACCTTACACAGATGTTACCCCTGGCTAGGCAATGGGACCCAAACAGCTCAGTTTCCTACAGTGACACATATACAACAGCCATTGCATCTTCCTCAGGCCTGGATTTCAATCTAACTTCCTTACTGTTTTAACTAAAAACATGAAAGCATTTCCTACTGAAACAAATTACATTGACAGCCTCTTTCCCAAACCACCTTCTTCACTCTAGGACAAGTGGATCCTGGGAATATACAGACACTTAGTGCAGCTCTTAGTAAGTGCATCCCAGGGAAATGGGTATGTTTTAAAGAAAAGAAAACTTAATTTTTGTACTCTAAGAAAGACAAATTGGGAGATTAAGAGTACTTTCTGTTTTGTCCTTTGCAAAGAAATAAATTGTATGGTTTAGGCTAAAAATTCAAAATCTAAAAAAAATACATCTAAAATAAAGTACTTTTGTTTCACTTCAGGCAAAAAGAAAAAAACTTTTGGAGGTAGGACTTATTTCTCTTTTCAGAAGACACTGATTCATCCCAAATAGCAAAAGTGCACATGACTAAGAGCACAGATGCTACAGGAAAGACCAACAGTCAAACCATCTGTATGTGAGTTTGTGCAGGGACTTGAATCTCAGCCCCATAATCCATCTAAATACCCCAAGCACCAAACTTACAGGTTGCTCTTTTCTCTCTTGTTTGGGTTCAGTTGCTACGCTAAATACCTGAACAAGAACAGATGACTGACACGACAGTCAAAAAGTTATAGTGCTAATCTGATGCATGAACCCCAAAGTGAAGGGCTACTCCAGCAAGTCCCAAATGGAACAGATCAGGCGGGAGATCCTCCTTGCTGAAGAAGAAGCTGTTCCATGATGAGAGCACACAACTGTCATTTTGGAGGACCTCTGCTAAAATTATACTAAATGTTCAAATCACTAATTTAAAAAACAACCTCTCAAAATCTCACCTGGCTCTTGCAAAATTGCATTTCTGTCTTTTGGTTAGAAAGGAAAGTTTCTTTAATAACATTAATCTTTCTCATGGTGCTCTGCTACAGGCTGTTAGCATAATTAAGCTGAGTTTTGATATCATTACATAAAGTTTATTAAGTTTTACATGTAAGGAATACCTTACATCATTATATTAACAGCCTTTCGAAGACCACGAGTCTTAATACTGTACATTAATGGTGTTAAATTGAAGCACTGGTGGCAGAGTAGGCACAAGTACATAGCCATGTGTCAATACAACGCTTGAAACTGGTATTATCCAGTAACATTTGCACAGGGAAGACTGTGCTGAGTATAACACATTTAAAACACAAGTGTGCTCCACACAAAATTGTGTTTAATTTTACATTCAAAACCATTCCCCAAAATAAGGAAGGTGCTTCCTTGTGTGGTAGCATCTTCTCTGGTGCCCAATCCAGTGATCCAAAGCACTCTGAAACAAATATTGTTTCATTCTTTCTCCCTTAGATTATACTGTTGAAATGCATACTGTAGATTAAGCCTTGGTCAGGACCAGAATAGTTTCATGAACTCATTTTCATAAAACCGAATATGGTCTCTTACCACTTTGATATCACGTCTATCTCCACTTGACATGCTGGATTTAGACCTCGGGAGAAGCAGAGAACATGCTGGCTCTTTTTATAACACTGATGAAAGTGACAATTATCTGAATAACAGTTGCAGTCAGAAGTGACTTTTTATTAAACTAGCATGACGTGTCATTCTTTATCACAGAAGGGTGGGTCTCCATGAAAGACGTTACTCACACAATATCTTAATACACATTCCAGTCACCAAAAATCATTTCCTTATATACTAATTACTTCGTAAATGTTTGAAAGAAACAAATGATTTCCATGTCATCTATCCCAGTCCGTTGAAGTAAATGATTTTTTATGTAAGCAACTTATAACTAGTGACCTTGGAGTGTACTATCATAAGAAATGTATTTCTGACTATATGTTACAAAACTATTTATGTCTGAAGCATGCCTTTTTTATCACCTTGTACCCATAACTCACTCTCATTCATGCAACATAATAATTCACCACTACCACTCCCAACCTGTCTTGTTTGTTTACAGTACAGAAGGAACATGGTTTCTGTCTTTTCCAAGGACACGCATTCCCTAGTTTTTGCCTTTCTCACAGGTCCATCCTGTCCTCAAATCCTTCATTTTTGCAGGAAGGACCATGCTGCTGTTGCAAGGCACTTTATAGAATTCTTTACACTACTGGCAGGGAAAGAACATGAAGCTGTTTCTGCAGAAGAAATTATGGAATATACCTCCAGCTAGCTAGCTAGATGGATGGATGTAGTACAGATAGTGTTATGAAGGCTCTCCTCCTTCCACAAACTTTCTGTATTCCTTTGCTATTCCCAGGTTATCTTCAAAAAGCCTCCCCATGTTCTCTGAACCAACAATTCTTCCCCTCAGTACTGTTTCACTAAGCCACAGGGGGAAGAAGAAGTTGTGAAGAGCATTCTGAACAGCCCCTACTACTCTGCTAAGCAGAAGAAAGCAAACCAGAATAACCCACGTGCTAACAGTAAAACCTTCTCAGCTCTGAAAAAAAGACAGCCCTGTGCAAACTGCCACTTGAGAATGCCTCATTACCCCTAACTGCTTCGGCATTATTTGTGGAATGTTATTTGAGTTAGACCAAAATTCCACTAAAATTTAGTGATGAGGATCTTGTGTCATACGACTGTGATCACACACAGGCCTTGGCCCTGTTCAATGCACAAGTGCAGGCATGGCCTAGGAGCTGAGAAAGAAGAAATTGAGTCAAACAGTAGTAGGATCCTCATCCACTGGATCCGTCCTGTGCAAAACAGGGAAACACAAAAACTCTTGTTGGAAGAAAGACACAGTTCTTGTTATAAAACCCAATTAGCTAATTATCAGGAGCAGCTGTATATCTTTGCCCTTGGGGGATCCTTCATAGCCAAACAATTTGGGGGTAATAATGGTGAAGATGAAAATATGTGTGCATATGAGATCAATCAACAATCGTACTTTTAAGGTTTACATATCCGACCATATGTACATTAGGGGTAATGTTTTGGTTTTTTCCTTATATTTTTTTGAGTTACTGTTTGTGACCAAAAAATGGATCACTTGAACATAGCTCAAGCCAAACTTGATGGAGGCAACCTCTTACTGTCATAAAACCACAGGCCTGTTGGTAGCTAGGAATCTCTAGCTGGTATGTGTATGTACATTTTCCACATGATGATAAAGGTTTCCTAAGTTTAAATTCCTGTCAAAATTACAAATCGTTATCTAAAAAGCAGATGAGTGTTTTAATTCCTGTGAACAACAGCAGCATCTTTCTAAATCTCCCTAACAGAAGTTAGGTGAAGTTCGTTTCAATGACCATTTCAGTACTTGATGTCCTGTGAACCCAGGGAGCTGCATCATATGCTTGCAGTGGAATATACTTAGCTCCCAGCAATCTCTTTTCTTTAGTCTAAAGGGAAAAATTTAGCATGAATGATGATCCCAAAAATGAGCTTTTGACAAACCTATTTAATGTGGAATAGTCACAGAAAGAGCAGCGTTAACATCTTCAGATCTCTTTGATAGTATTTGAGTTCTCTTTTAAAGAACACAGAAATACAGCAAATGTATCAATAATATCAGACTACTGTGAATGCAAGAAGTGTGAAGATTTTGTGGCCATATCAATGCATAACATATCTTAAACATTTATAATCCAGAAAAGGATTTAAATTTAATTCAGAATATCTATCTTTAACAAAACTGAGAATTATGAAAGATATTGTTTCTACAATATAAGCAATCAAATTATGAGCAAATTTATTTTTTCTGTCAAGAACATTCTCTTCAGCCTAGCCATATGGTTTATGTAATTTTTGTTTTAAAAAAAACACATCTGAAGTTGTTTTCCACTAAAATAGTGGAACAAGAATCATGAAACTTACACAAACAATTTAAAAACATGCCTTGTGATTTTTATGCAGTCAGCCTCTCCTTGAAAAAGCAAGTGATGAACGTAATAATCTAATGTGACTGGAAGGGGTTGGAGATCTGTCTGTAGTTGTTTGATTTTTCAAGTGTTTGGGGACAAAAAAGAATCTGCACATTGTTTGTAAATGGACAAAACTGCAACAGAGAAAAATCCATCATCAATTAAAGTTCCAAAAGGGAACAGTACAACAGCTTGAGTTTTTGCCTTTTTGCTCAGGTCAAACACAATGTTAATTAATTGTGGTGAGGACCTATCTTGAAAAAGAAAAAAAGTGTAAGTTAGTATTGTTACTGAAGCAATATGGAACAAAAAAAAAGTCAGAGTTTAGGGACAGGAAAGGTGGGCAGAAAGAATGCTAACAAAACTGAAAACTGGAACTGAAATTTTCATGAGAGAAATTAAAATAAGACTTAAAACAGATGGAGACCATAAAAGGAATTAGGAGACCCCATTCTAAAACAGGAGCTGGACACTTTGCAAATAAAAATTAAATGTAAGTAACATCTGGAAGTTTTCAGAATGAACTAAAAGATGGTACTAAGAAATAAAATCTTTGTTGGAATGGTAGCTCTTGTTATGAATAATTCAGGTAGATCTAGATGCCCAAATACACAACTCGCAGTCTGTAGGACTTGCAAGGACTGGTGAGGTGAAAACATGAGGTGATCAGCAACTGGAAGGTCTTCCAGGAAATGGGTGGGACCTATGTCCAAACTAGAGCTTACTCACAGAGGTGAACTGCAGGAAGTATATCAAAAAGGGTAGACAAAACATCATGTCTAGAAGGAAATCAAAGGTTTACAGTCCAAAGACATGTTCAGCTGTCTTTTAGGTAAGCAGAAGACATGGATCACCAGGCTTGTTATACAAGTTAAAATTTACTGAGGCTCAGAGGAAAATCACATTATTCCAGATAACATAATGTAAATGCCCACTAGAACTGCATCCAGAAATACTTCCCGAGAAAGTTGTGGTAACCATCTCTGTGGTCTGGCTCTCAGTATGCTGTAGAATTTAAGCCATGGAAGAGCATAAATTATCCTGCTCTGCATCATACGATACTGGCCCTATGGAGCTAGCCATCAATTTGACCCAACAACTTTAAAGGAGAAAAGAAAAAGAAGAAACCCCAACAGAAATGGAAGTGGTTATGTGGATGTGCTTTTCAGGCACACACATATGCTGGTGATGACTGCTGAGATGAATTGGCAGCAGACTTTTTTTAAGCACTGAACTGGTGTTGGATTCTTAGATGTTAATCAGGAACATGAGATTAAGGGGGTGTGGAATTCACCACTGAACGTCATTCAAAAGAAAAACCAGCTGCTGCTCAGGAAGATAGGAGGTGGTTGCCATAAAGCTTAGAAATTCAGCTGTGAGTCTAATATGTACGAGTGATCCTAATCTAGCTCATGATATTATGAATGATTAAAAAAGTGATAGCTTTCTTTCATCAGAGAAAGGAAAATAGCAACACTGTAGCAATGAAGGCATGCAGTACAATTAAATACTGACATGCAGGGAAAAAAAACTGGCTAGAAATAGAATTGTTGTGGGCTGGCCAAGGCACGCAATTTCAAATACCTTTTAAGACTCTTTCTCCAATGACAGAAAATAAGAAAATAATTTTAAAGGTCTGAGGAAGTCCCCAATAGACTTGACCCCCAAGAAGCCCCACTGGGAAAATGATAGTGAATGTTGGGCTGTTGAGTGTGGAATAAGTTCTGTGAAATTGATGGGAATTATTAAACTAGACATACTAAAAGGCTAGAGAATAGGGAATCCAATACCCCATCACCTAATCTGGCAAAAATGGAGAAAGTAACTGGGAAAGGTGCATTCATCCAAGAACTGAAAAGCTGGAAATTGAGAAAGAAGTCTTGATAGCCAAGTTAGCACATGAGATAATCATTGGATTTGATTATTCCTAATGACTGCCTAATAAATGCCAGAAACTGTCTTAGACAGTAAGCGTGTGGAAACCCCCCTTCTAAAAGCGGCTCAGGTTTGCAGATGGTAACCAATGTTTTTTTAAATGATATTCTCCTTGTAGAGGTCAAAACTCTAATAGTGTTTTACATTCCCTCCTCAGGCAAGGAAATATGAAAAATGGTTGAAACTTGCTTAAGGGTGACCTTAGCCACTGTTGTTAAAGGAATTATTTGTTGCTTCACTTCAAATTTTTCTGATAAGTAATAAAAGGTATAATGGAAAATCCATTTCAAAATGTGAAAGAACAGATGTAGTAGATACTGATAAGAAAAGGATGGGAGGATGAACTCACAGGATTTCCTCTGAATTTCTTCCAATTAGTATTGAATGTACAAAAATGAATTAGCCCAAAAGATTTCGTAGTCAGAAATGAGTTCTTAGAAGCAAAGGCACAAATTACACGGCATGGCATAAGACTAATAACAAAACTGAACGATACTGGTAAGTACATAAGCCACTAAGGAAGAAGATGGCATAACCAATCTTGAATAACAATAAATCTGCATAAAACATTTTCTATTCATTAGCTATTGTTTTAGATACCAAAGAAAATGTAACTTTATTTTGCAGAGTGGTGATTGGATGCCAGTGGAAATGGAACCAAAAGAACAAGGAGAAAATGTTAGTACCACTATTAGTGTAGTATCACTGACTTTGTGCCAATTGATGTATGGATAGAGTTGTATATTTCCTACTTTCAAAAGATTCATGGCTACTTTAACTCTCTCTTAACCTGTTTCCTGTGATGGTGTCTGGAAAATATATTGAATAGGAATTGAAGTTCTTCCATGTAAGCTGAAGGCACCAGCATGAAACTGAATCAAAGACAATGAATGCCTCATTGTTGCCAGGTGAATCCTGTAACCCAGCAGTGCTGTCACTCACCTTTGCAGAGGATACTCCATGTGCACCCTTTCCAAGTTACCTGCTGTAAGGATCTCAGCTTAGAGTCAGAGAAAATGCGCAATGGCCTCCGACAACTGGAACAGCCAATAATTTGTGAGGGCACTAGCAGTGCCGCAGGTTGGTGGCCTGAGTCCCTGTCCAGCTCAGAAGCTGGCAATCAGTACTTGCTTGTAACTGAATAACTTCAACAGTTTTCCAGATTCTTTTCCAATAAGAACTAAATGCACTGAAATTAAAAGAAGCCCCAGTGACTTATTCTTGCTGTTATTATATTATTATGACATTGTTTATTTCTGTTAGATTTGGGGCCCTAATGAGATACAAGGACAACAACAATGTCTTAGCAAATCTGGAAATCTGTATCTGAACTATGGGCTGAGAGAACACGTATGAAGTTCAACCACTCCAAGCAAGATGAAGTACTATTGTGTCCCCCAAAACACTACCTGGTTTCCATTGGAAGAAACACCAGGTAGATGTGTCAGGAAGGAGGGGGGATGTGATCCTATAGACATTGTGCACCCTCTCTGAACAACGAGGGAATTAAGTCAGTGGTGTCATTGCCTTGAAGCTCAGACACTGTTACATATTTGAGTAATCCACAGAGCATCCATCAGCCTCTATCATTCATCATTTGGTGATATAAGATAATCACAGAATGGGGCCTAAACTAGTTACTTGGATGAAATGGTTCATAGAAGTAGAGACAAGCCTAAATCCCATCTTTTCTCATGACTTATAGGATAGCTATCAGTAAAAGTCCAAACCAGATCCTTTTTATTTGGTAGAAGTAAATGATCTCTTAGAAGACATAGAAGACTATGGCATTCCTAAAGAGAAGAAAAATTAATTCAGACTGCTTGAACTAGACAAAACCAACATAATCTAATCCTGAACAGGCTCACACTGTTGTAAAGGAAAATTTGAGGAAAATGTTTGACTGAGTGAAAGGATATATATGAAAAAAGGCCACATGGGAAAACTTTAAAAAGAAGGGCTGTTTTTATTAAATGGTCTAAGAAAAAGCACAGAAGAGAAAAAATGAGTAAATCTCAATAATTCATATGGTATAAACAGAAATTAAAACAGCCCATATAGAGAGAATGAGTTAGGTTGCATACACAAATTCTAATTTCCTCATAAGTAGAAATGGCAGAATCTTCAAATTTTGGTTCCCCCAAAATAAATTGATATTTTATATTTTATTTGTCTCTGAACCAAAATAGAGTAAAATAGTTTTCAAGTTTCCTGCTAAATTAAAAGTTTACAAATTCTAAAAAGAGTTCCCAATTTTGCAAATCCATTAAAAAATACCTATTTGCCATTTTAATATTATTTTTACTTCACAAATCTTATGAAACAGATTACATTCTCTGGTCATCCATAGTAGCAGACATCTGACCCAAATGGTTAGTTTTTACCCCTATAATTTATATTTTCAAGTAATATAAAAATACTGAAAAGAAAGCATCCATAAAATCCAAAATGACATTTTGGTTCAGCAATCTGATTTATTTCTGAAATGGTAAATTCTGTATCAGAACTTTTTCCCACAGAGATTTTTGCTGAACTGAATTTGCTTTTATTTTTAAACATTTTAAATGCTCTCTTCATTTAGTGCTTTTTGAAAACTGTTGGAAAAGAAGATTTTCCTCTTCCAGGCTGATAACACAGTTCTGAAAACTTCACTGGGAATGTCACTGAAATCCAAGCCAGTTCTCAGGGACTCAGAGAAAGGAGCTCCATCAGAAAGTTTGATCAGGCAGCAAATTAAAAAACTCAGAAGTTATTTAGATTGGAATAAAATTTTTTTGAGCTGGCAAAGCGAAAATAGCCTGCTGAAATGTGGTAAGTTATTTATTTTCTTTTAATCCTATTTGAAATATCAACATTTCCGGTACATTAGCTTGATTGGCAGAGGTGTTGTATGACTTGGGATAAACCCCAGTAAAACTTTTCATTCCTATCTGAGATGCTCCAGGTTCTAAAGGAGTTCCCCTCATCTGAAAACATCCATGCATCAGGAACATTGTCACATGGCTATTACCTCTTAACATCACAGCAAGTCAAAACTTCAGAGGGACAGACAGCAACATTCTTTAGTGCATATGCCTGAGCCTGAACTCATTTTAATCTCTGTAACTGCCCTCAAAGAAACCTTAAGTCAAGGGAAATAATACTCAGCTAACTGAGTAAAAAGAATATTATGATTTTTGAAAGTAACAGACATGACAAAAGGTAGCTCTTAAAAGTCTGCAGGACCACACCACATCACTATAGGCAGAACTATCTGCTTAAGGTAATAGGAAGTATTATTTGAAATCTAACACTTCTATGGACTGTAAAGCTATTCCACATTTTTCACCTTACCATTTTGTATTCTTTCCAGCTTTTTTGAAAATCCAGACTCCCATCTTCTCGGTGCTGTATAACTGTCCATCCTCCTCCAGCAATTTCCATATTGCAGAAGACCTATGCAATAATAACAATTAAAAAAAAAAACCCAAACACAAAACCCACAATGAAACAAACTTGCATTGGAACCTTTTCATTTTAGGGGGAAAAAAATATTTGTGAAAAACGGAACTAAGGAAGCCTGTTTTCCTATGGATTCATGCCCTATGCCCTCAATGGTATCCTCAATCGCTTGATTACAACAGGAACTCTCCTTATGTTCAGTGTAATTCTCCCAGTAATGTCTCCTTTTGTTTCAGCACATTACTCAAGAATATCTCCCCATCATCCCATTCTGCATCCTGAGCTTTCCTCTTCACATTCCCTCCATGCTCCTTTTATTTTCTTTACAGTGCCCCTGTAACCACTCCCTTCCTCTTAACAAACAAGAGTATTTCTTTCAGTGATAATAATGTTTTCTATGGCTTACAGCAGAGTGTCATTCTGTCTAAGAAAGAATCTTCAGGAATTTTTACAGAAAATACCCATTCAAGGAGTCCAAATCATAGCACAGATGAGATTATTCTGTTTTGCTTTGTGTTGTAATGTTACCTACAATGTGCCAGGCAGTGTCCCAAAACAGAAACAGCTGATCTCAGTTTAAGCTGCCTTACAGCTGACAGAGGACATAGATAGAAACAGGCTGAAGAACAGACATCTGTGGGACAAGCTCAGAAGTCAAGACCTATACTGAACATACCCTGCCATCATTGCACTAATAAAATTCTAACTTAGATACTGAGATTCTGTATATTAAGGATAATTTAACAGTTTGACAATTTTGATGAAGCTTGTTAGAATATTGAGTCAACTGAAATCTGTTAACATTCTTAAATAATCTATATAATAATCAAAATGCATATTTAGTTTTCATTCATTTTTCACTGTTCTTACATTATCATTTCAAAAATATAAAAGATAAACGATGAAAAAATGCAAATACTGCTTCTCCATTCACTTTTCTTGGTATGGGGCAAGTGACAGTATTCATTTTTGTTCCTACTTTTGTATGACATTTGATTTTAAGATCTATGTTTCTCAGTGCTACTCATTCCAGCAAATTTTCCTGATTTTCATTCCCATATACTCATCCATGCCATATTGGTAGTGCAACTATCTTAAATTTCATTTACCTGAACTCTTGAATAGTTATATCCCTCTTTTTAAGTAGAATGTCAATATATAAGAGGGTTGAAGAGGTGTCACCCATCAGCTTAGCTTTTGGCATTCACATCAAGAAAAGTCAATCCATTCAGCACTGGTCAGTAATTTAAAGATTTAAGTTTCTTTGCCAAATTGAAGGTTACTATCCAATTCAGTTAAATAAAAATTTGTCCCTCATTTGACAAGAGAACTGTATTCTACCCTCAGGCAAAGCAATTCCAAATCTTTCCTACTTATAATAAGCATTGCCACAGTAATCCCATGCAAGTTCTTTTGTTTTAATTTGCTCCAGGCATGCCAAGTGAAGTCCCTGTGTAGGTATAGGAAGGAAACAGAACACCGAACAGTGCAAACATGTGAATTTGATTTAGGGTAACCACAAGAAAACCCACAATTTGCAAGACAAACATTTTGTCCCTATTCCTCCTTCAGGGAAGACACTGTGAGTCAAAACATTTATCTACAGAATTTAATTTCTTCAGTCTGATTTACAGTGAGAATTTCTAAATTAGGGATTTACTTTCCTTATAAGTCTTTTCAAGCTCTCATGAATCCACTGCCAATTTTTAAAACTTTAAATCCGCAACTGTATTAAGACTTTATTAAGACTACTCATTTTTAAGATGTGCACAAATTATGGGGTTTTCATACTAAAATATAATAAAATACCTGTAAAAAGATGCTGATGTTTTCTGAATAATATAACAAATTAAAAGAGAAAACTGCACAGTGAAAGAAAGATTTACCAGCAGCATATTATTCACTAGCCATCATTGTGTGGTCTGGCGGTAGTAGACGCAAACACCTGCCTTATTAACAGGAGTGCCAAGCTGATTATAGATGTTCACTGTGCATAGCTCTAGCCAACAAATGTCCTAGACTGGCTTCTGTCCCAGACAAGCTCAAGGCACTCAGCCATTAAACACCTTTTAACATGTTCTGATAATTAACCTTCTACCAGAAAAGAAAAGGGTGAAGAAAAGTGACTTTGAATTTGCATGCGTCTCTAGATTCTGAGTTTATTGTCAATAAAATAACCTGATTTAGATTAAAAGAGCATCCAAAACATTGCACTCTTACTCTTCCTTAAATGCATGGGTAAAAATACTCAAGCTCCTAAAAGGCATATATGAGATTATTTATACATATTTTAGCTTTACGGACTAAATTATTATAAACTTCATAATAACCATTTAGAGATAAGCCCAATTTTAAAGTAAACAAAAGGAGGGGGAATACCACATGGGGCATTTTAAGTGCATGTGCTCTAGGACATCTCAAGTCTACATTATTGCCATGGAGCAACAAGCTCAAGACCAGCCATTTGAGATTCAGGGAATGTGTCTCTGCTATGCAGAAACCAAGCCTGAAGGTAACCATGTCAGGATGACAGTTTCCACTGTATATGGGGCTAGCATACATTTAATGGGTTACAATTCTGGCATATATGCTCAGAGAGACCATCGACAACAATTTGGTAGGAAATCCACAGGCAGAAAGTAGAGGGGAAGGATTGAAAGCTGCATTCATGGCAACAGTTTTGCAGAGCCATGAAGACCCAGATATATAGACCCCCCTAACAATTAAAAACATGACATTTTCAGTGCAGCGCACCCAGAAGTTGGTAGAAGTCATGCTTGTAAGGGCATTCGAGGAGACAGTGAGAGAGTCAAATACATTAATCCAAGGGGACATATGGAGGTTCTGTGTGCACTCAGACCAGTCCCCCTGGCCTACTTCAGCTTCTGAAGGTTGTCATGGTTCCTTCAGCTCCAAAATGGTGACAAATGCACTCCCACTGCTCCTCTGCTCATCAGCAGCCTCTGCTTCCCCTGTAGCTGACCCCACCTCTGCAGGGCACTGAGAGGACTCTTCTTGCCTTTGCTCTCACTATGGCCTGGGAACAATCATTTGTCAACACCATCAGGCATTGCACAGACCCCCACATCAAAGTAAACCAATTAATTAGCTTAATAATTTAAGCCTATCTTTTTCTTTTCACATCTCAAAAATATGGAATATTATTAATATCCTTTCAAACAGAAATGAATCATTAATTTTTGATGCAGGGCTGGAAAACTAACGAACTAAACTAATGAACTGTTGCAGCTAGGAACATGAAAGAAAAATTGCGATCTAAATTTGTAAGCAAATAAAAATGAAGCATATAAATGGTATGGAACTGTAAGCACAGAGTATAATTTTCTATGAATATATGAAGGTAAAACCAGCAAAAAAATAGAACTGACAGTAATATTTGTATATATGACGAAGGGATATTTTCTATTGAATGTTAGGATTCTAGTAAGTACCCCTTAGGAAATATAAAATGAAATGAAGGTATATTTTTGTGACCTGAAGTATAAAATTACTATAAATGAGACAGTTGCCAGTGACTGTGAGTATTACAGAAGGTAATAATATATTAGGCCTCTTAAGAGATGTCAGAGTTGTGCATTGCATTGTGGTAACCCAGATAACTAAACTGGCTTTAAACAAGCGGGTATGTCTCCATGCAGTACCTATCAGGATATTAGCTTGGGTCCCAGAGCAATCTAACAGTGTCAGTGTGGTGCTACCTCTGGGCTAATTAGTCCTGGCACAGTGCTGTGTTGATGTGATTTTGAAGCTATCTCAGCCGGAGTTAATTCAGCTATCTCTGCACAGCACTACCTTGCAGACTGTTAATAGGACCTTAATGTCTGAAAAAGAATCTGTTAAAGCAATCACACTCCTCACTTGACTAACATGAACATGCCTGGGATCAGCTTTTGCTGTGTTATCGCTAGGGCAAGACAGAAACAGGTGGCAGCAAAAACACCCTCAACTCCTCCCCCCCCCCCCCCCCGCCCTTTTTTGCTAAAACAGGAAGCCTCCAGGAAAAAATAATGCAATTATATCAGCTGAGCTGTGGAGCCTGTTTTGATTCATAGTAGCTTCTGCAAACAGGGATATAGCGGAAACACAGGATGGCTTCCATAGTGTCACTGTCCTTATATGACCAGTGAAGAGGGTTTAAGGTAAATATACCGGAACCATCAGTGCCACAGTGCTTTCAGATAACCATTGTTCTTCATTGCAACCCAGCTTCTGGGGATGGTTTCTGAACTTTAATAAGGCTAGGAAAAGCCACTGCCAATTTGTACATTCAGTTTGGACTCTGATGTTACATCTCTGTTTTGACCGGAACAGCTTCTACAGAACTGCGTTTATTGTTCTCATCCTGTTCATTAATGCTTAAAGAGATCTCTGTGTTTTATGTCGTGTCAAATATTTTTTAATTCACATTCACCAGAGTTATGTTGATCTTTGCCCATAGCACTCTCCCACCCCAATTCTACTCATGGTTTAATGAACTCTAATTCCTTAGTAAACTATATCGTCTTGACATTTACAGGCTTCCAAAGGCCTCTAATAAAATCAAATTCAGTTTAGAAATAAGTTTTACATATCTCATTTTGTAAATCTTTATCTTTAAAAACTGCTCATTCTGCTATTCCTTTCCCTGTGCTACCAGATAATCTGCCCCATCAGCTTCCTCATTACAGCACTTTACTAATTCTCTTCTACATTTATCGCAGATTTATTTGCAGCCATAGTCTGATTCAACTGAATTTGCCAAGCGGGAGGAAGTGAGTCAACTATTGAGTGTATATTGGAACTTACGAAGGGTTCTCTGTCAGCGAGAAAGAAGAATGTCCGGAATAATACAGTTTATAATTTTCTTCACTCTATAGTATTTTTTTCAAGACTGAATATAGCCCAGGTTATTTATACCAGTACAACATTTTGCAGAATGAGAACTTCAATAAAGGCTCCAAATGCTCCTTTAAGGCCAGAGCAACATCACATTGACAAACAAGAAAATAAAACAAGTATTTACTTTACCTTTTTAGGATCTGACACATTGTTAATATAAATAGTGTAGACCCCGCTTTTGTTAAAACCCGCTTGGTATACATCTGCACAGTCTCTGAAAGGTTTTTCTTCTTCCTTTTTTGCATTCTTTAGTAAAACTGCAAAACAAAAAACCATGATAATATAAGTTACAACAGCAATCTTAACCATTCCTGTATCAAGGAAGACCACTTCTGCACAATGTATTCCTTTTAAACATACACAGCAATAACTGTACTATGGTCCTTACACAGTTGGTGCATTTAGTAAATTCTGTTAAAGAACTAGTATGAAACTTTCAGACAGATGGCAGGGTAGGCACCAGCAGAAGTCATGATGCAAGTAGATAAACAGAGCATTCTGCCTACTGTGAGGTGAACACAGCGCATTCTTTCTGAGTGCAAAGGTCTGTGCAGCTGCAGGTGTTGCCTCTGACTCAAACTGCATCTGGAAAGTTGCCAAAGAATGCCCCAGAGGTGGCACGTGGAGGTGGAAAATTTGTTCAGTGTTGTGATCTGACACTGATGCTCACCTAAGACAGCAATGCAGAACCCTGGAAGGAGAGAGCTTGTGCCCTTCCTCCATGAGGTACTGCCTTTTGAGCAGCCTAGGGGCTTGGGGCAAGGGAGCTGTTTGCTTAAATTTATTTTTTTTGGCTGAGAATTATTTAATGATTTTCATATCTAGATATATAAAAGTTGCTAGATACAATTAGTGGAAAGAAGAAGAAAAATCAGAGCTACTGAAGTCAGTTGTTTAGAGTCATGATTTATTCAATTTATTTTTGGCTCAAAACAGGAAAACAATTTATGTTAGCACACCAGTGCAGATCTTGATCCTGTATATTGCAGACAGACCACATATATGAGTCTGGACTGAGAAATCAGGAGGGCAAGATGTTTGAGGATCCCCATCTTGAACAACCAAGAGATTCCCTGTAGAAGGAGTAACATCTGAGAGTGTTCCTTCACTTTCACAAACAAAAGTAGTGTGACCCCACACGATACTGAAGGATATGATTTCATTCCAACAACACATACTTTAAGCACATCAGTATTCCCCTGGAAATCCATCAGCCTACTCAGATTCTTAAAGTTAAACATGTCCTTAAGTGCTGTGCAGGGCCTGGGCCAGCACTTCATTAATCCCTACAATAAGGAAACAATATTTAAGTCCTCCAGACACACTCATCGTCTGGTGACAGACACATCTTTTTCATTTTTGGCTTGAAAGTGTGCATTATAGGTACAAAAGGAACTACGCCTTATTCACTCTCAATGAAGTGGCCTGTGCTGCAAAACTGGTGCTTAACGACAATGGTGTGTAAAAAAGCAACAGCCTTGCACAGCGTGTGGGACTATCCAGGCCATAACATGGTATGCAACAATGCCAAAGCTTTGTAGCTTGGTATACTATCTCCCTTTTGAATACCTCAAAGCAGAACTTTAGGATGGCAAATTCCTGCCAGTTCAATTGGCATTATTACCATTTCATAGGTGGGGAAACTGAGGAAGAGAAAGGTTAAATGTTTTACCTCAGTGACTTTGTGAAAAGGTGAAAATAGAAAAATAGTGAGAAATCCAATCCTGAACTGCAAGACTATCCTGCTCTCTCGGTAGGCATTTTACACACACGTCATATTCTTTTTTCCCTTTTACGTGTTTTATTTTGTTCTTTTTAAATTTGATTTTGACAAACCAAAACCCCTTACTTCTCCCTTTCCATGTATTTGCTGCATATTTATTATTTTTATCCAATACCATCAATAAAAGTTAAACTTGGTTCATATACTTGCATATGAACTTCAATTAGAAAATCAATGGCTTTGACACTTGACCATATTTGGAAAAGGTAGTGCTGGCAATGCAGTAGATGACACACTTTCCCATGAGATGGCAGGGAATGAGGTCCTCAGCAAGGTACACATCAACAGTGCACTCTCAAAGGTGCCATTTTTTAGATAAGACATAGAACTGAGGCCTTCACAGTTTGTGTTAATTAAAGATTTCACAGTACTTTCCTATAAGCAGATGGTGTTAGCATCAGTGGCCGAAGTCCAACTTGAATAATTACTTGGGGCTGGAGCCAAAGCCTAGAGGAATTAAAGCAAAGCCTCTCATTGATTTCAGAGGGCTTTAGATTTGATTCATTCTTCCTGGCCTGAATTTCTCTAATGCTGTTGTTTCAACTGCAGACATCAGTCTCTCCTGTCTAAAAAATGTATTTAGTTGTGCAGAGGCAGAGTCTTCATTTCCTTGAGTCTTCAAGTACTTATATTTTAATATCTTTATGTAGAGAGATTATCTCACCTCTATTCAGCCATTATACACAGATTGAAAACCACTTGGAAATAACTGCTTAAGAGTCAATCAAGGAAATTTGAATTTGGTTTCTTTTAACTGAAAGTTAGACCAAAAAAACCCCATGAGTATATCCTAAAGTTCATATTATTTAAATTTTAAACAAGGTAAGATTTTAATTTCAGAGTAACTAGAATTAGATTTGAAAATAATTTTCTAAGGAGATGGATTTCTAAGAAGCATACTTAGAAATAAATTTTTTCCTCATGCTTAAAGACTAAGAAAAACCACATTAAAACTGCTGTTGATGTAAGAGATGAAGGTGACAAAGACAGATAGATGCCATAGATATGCCCAGTTCCTTCCGCCCTTCCTCTCAGTATCAGACAGCTGAAACACCTGAGATCACAGACAGCAGATGTGTTAATTTCCTGTAGACTAAGCAACCCAATACCCTTCTTTTGCAGCAGTGGGTTTTATTCAGTGAACCACTGTAGCCAGGAGAAGATGGCTTTCCTTGGGTTCCTTTCATCCCTCTCTCAGGAGGTAGTGCTCCCACTGGAAGAAAAGCTCATCTCCTTGTGAAGGAGCTGAACTATTACAGATTGCAGCACAGTATATTAAGCATGACCAGCACAAAGTTAGTTTTTCTTAATACATCAGACTGTAATTTGCAAGAACAGCCCAAAGTTATCAGAAAATTAATACTCAGGAATGTTACTGGTAATGTTCTTTTAGGGTAAAATATGTTTTTTCTAAGGTTTGCTGTTGTTTTTCTAACTTAATATTCCATACAATTTCCAAACCACTTCTACCTACTATAGCTCCAGACTGTTTTTTGTACAATATTACATAGACCTTGAATCCTTATATATTAAGTCAAGTTCCTGAATGATGCATTGGCTCACATATGGTAGATGTGTAAATAAATTTTAGAAAAAGTAACAAGGCTCAAAGAAAGTAGTTCTAAAACAAAATACATAGCCATTACATTTCTTTGTTCAGCTTCAAGATCTTAATTGACTTTACACAGATTTCTAATGTTAGTTTAGCTATTTTCAAATACAATGCTTACGCCAATGTTTTATGTACCTGAAGAAGATAAGTCTACGTCAAGCAAAATAATTTTACCATTTTTAAACCTGAATGCTTAGCCAAAAATTGGACCCCTGGAGGGTCCAAACTGGTGATGAAGTCATGCTCCTTTGAAGCAACGATGCCTATGTAGAAAATCCTGCTTTCCTGAACGGAAGAATAATTAGCAAAAGAAATAACTTCTTTCACTGCACTTTCCAAAAGTCTCTTGGTTAATTTTTAGCTCAGTAACTTTCTCCTTGGGCTACGCTACCTGTGTTTCCCTACTTGATGAATTATTTCTGTCAGTTATCAGTCTTTCAACTGTTTCTTTCCCTCAATGCCCTAAATGATGATTTGAGTCCAGGCAATACAGCTGGTACCATCCATAACTGCCCAGAGCTCTGTCAGATGGCTGCTCCCATGTAGAGGCAACAGCCCTGGCAGTGCAACTGCTCTGCAGCCCCATGGAGGAACAGGAACCCAAATCACCGAGGTTTCAGCTAACCTGTAGGATGCGAACTGCCACAGCTAAGCAGCTGTTCTGCTGCCTCTACTAACAGGGTATTCGCCTTCAGTAGAAATCTGGGTCAGCACCTGAGGTTGTAGCCTTTTCAGTTTTCTTAGAAGGGGTTACTGGCACTCGCAAGTGAGAGAGCTCAGATATATAGGGCCTTTTCGCAAAACAATAGTCAGGGAAATCCCTTAACTGATTGTTAGTTGTGTGTGCTTCTGTGTAGGGTGAGACTATTCTTATGCTATCAGTTATGAAAACAAGTCAATAGTAAATGAGTTTACTAGTTCCTAACAGCTATCACAAATGAAGGATGACTGCTTTTCTGCCCGGGTGTAAAGAAATACAAACTGACTACTAGGAATAAATAGCTTCTGAAATATTTAGTAATCTAAAGTTCTCCTCTAGGAATACAAAATTTAAAATATACAATATCTATCTTTTTTTCCTAGCTGTATGAAAATTATCTAATGCCATCTCTACTAGAAAAAAAAATGTTAAAAATATACTTGATTTTTTAAATTGAGATTTCTGATTGTTTTTGAGAAAATGAAGCAGTTCTCTCATTGCTTTTCAAGTCTCTGTCAGATATTTGGTGAACAAAAAGTGCAGTTTGTCTGTAAGCAATAAAGAATGTGAAACTGCAGTTCATTATGTTGACTGAATCAATAAAATCACATTCATATCTACTAAATTATTTAAGATCTGAACTGCCATGTTTGTGAAATCAGTTGAGACTGAGTTAATCACTACAATCTTATGTCCTTTAATGATACTGCCAGCAAATGAAAGGCAGCTGTTGGTTATTTTGCATGATAGTGACTTATTCGGACAGATATGCAGACATTTCTGTAGTGTCTTAGTGAACTATTATATTTTCATTGTTTTAATGTTTTATTTACATGAATCTAATTTTCTTATAGGACTTAATAATCACTATATATACCAGAAGACATTTTAAAAAATTCTTCATGCTTTTGAAGCCAGAAAGGAAAAGTGTCTCTCCATATCTTATTGGGAAATATAATTGACGTAAATTTTAGCTGCTCTGTCAAAAGCATCTGAGGTGAAAATTTCTGTCTGCAGATGAGCAGCTTCTAAAAAATCAAAAAGGACAATGTTGTAAATTGATGGGTTTTACCTACAGCTGTAGCATTCCAGGACAGGTTCATTCAAGGACTACCAAATGGCAGGTTTTGTCTAGATCCAGACTGCAAATAAATTTCCCCTTGATCTTGTCATGGTTCCAGACACATGGTGGGGAATCCTCTATTTCTATAGGAGACCCTGTATCTGACCTCTTTCCAACCATTTGGGTGCAGCTGCTGTGCACCACCACAGTTTCAGTTATGATGGCAAATAGCGCCTAGCTCGCAAAGAATCAGATCAGGAACAGTTTGCTAATGTTATCAAAAGGATGTCAGTCAAATATCCCCAGTGAGGAGGCCTGGAACATGGCCCACACATGTATATATGTTCCCAGACTTAGCAGCAGGAACCACAAACAGATCTGACAGAGGAAGGGTGAAGATTATTTTTGTTTTGAGGAGGAAAAATATGCAAAGAGTTACAGCCACTCAGTTTTTGCTGATTTACAGCCAGAGGTATAGTCTGTTGTTTCAGTGGCCTAGTATTGCATATACCAGCCTCCACTGGAGAACAAACATTAAACTGCAACCTAATAGCTGGCTGTGACATCCAACTATTTCCTGCAACAAGACAACCCTGTGACAACACAGTTGTGCTGCAAATGTGACACAAACCACAGGGAAAGGCACAAACCTGGAGGCTAAGTTCCAGTCAGATGTGCTCTCCAGGTAACCACAGTGCTCTCTACAAACTAAAATGATAGTCATGTAAGACTACTTTTGTGTCTCTGTCAAAAAGGACTTGAAAAGCACATTTTCTGGATTCTAGTTTGTTCAGGTATACATGCTATGTGTTTTTCCTTTCCAAAAAGTATTTCTGGATTATTAAAGCTACCACTGTCACCCAATATAGCCAATATGAAAATTACATTCCATTGAGATGTATTAAATTAAAAAGTATTGCAGTTACTTATTATTGATAAAACATTGGGAACTTTTAATGCATCTATCTAATTAAGTAAAAGTTTTAAAGGTGAACTTATATGCACTTAGTACCCAATTCTAAATTATTATAAAGACAAACTACCACCACCTGATTTTAAACTTTCTCCAACGTCAACTTTATTTCCTCCTGTATTAATACTATGTTTTATTTTCATCTCCAGAAAGTCTGAATATGATCTTAAAAAAGGAGGCAGGGGGGGATATTAATATGAAAGCTGTATCTGGATATCTTGGACTCCAGCAGTCTTCTCAGATAAGTCATTGTTTGTGCATGCTTGTGTACTCACATTTGTTTATTAGGGAGGTGGGTGAAAGTTTAGGACTAGAGTTCGGACATATCATTTTCTTCCAGCACAGTATGTATTTACCAAAATGCTTTTCAAGGTAATATTTCTTTGTGAGATTGCTTTGAACTTGACAAAAAGAGCTGGGCAAAGGCAAACTGGAAAAAAAAAGTTCATTTTGACATACTGGAATAAAATTTTTCTGTTCTGGGAACTATTGCTCCATAATCAAGTTTATAGATTATAAATTTGCAGATTCTAGTTTATAAAACTTTATTGTCAAGGCTCCCATTAATCCCAAATGAAGTTATGAGAGTGGCTATACCAGGTCACATTGTCACTCCATCCTCTCCAGTGTCCCATCTCCAGCATCAGAGGCCATAGAAGTCATGGGGCTTCCTCACCAGACTTGATCTTTTAACCCTCAATGCTCTTCTGGTTTCTCCTTTGCTTGCATGCTCGTAAATTTTCTCCTTATTTTCTTTTTCCTTTAGGCCTTTCCTTCCCCAGGAGGACCCTAAGGTGTTGCAAGGGCTGGGCTAACACCTGGCCCCAAAAAACAGTCTTCAGTAGGAACAGATGTCCAAAGCAGATGACTGGAGAAGGGCATAAGAGCAGGCAAGCATATCCAGGAATTCACAGCATAGGCACTTCCTCTGCCAGATAGAATGTCTGTATATTTAATAGGCTTTGAAAGAATTTTCTTCCATGAATTTCTGCAGTTGCTTTTTTGAAGCCGCACAAATTTTAATCATTCATAGTGTCCCATACCAAGGAACTCCATACACATACCATGTGAAGGACAATCTCCCATTGTTAGCTTTTAACCAGTGTATTTCAGCTCGTGACCCTTCATTCTTAGCTGAAAGTGTCAGTAATTCTGCATCCATACTCTACAAGCCACCTATGATTTCTACTGCATTCTCCTCCTACCATCTTTTACAGTGCCTGAGGTATCTCTGATATGATTAATGAATGTTATTTCACATCTTTGATCATCCGTCTTTGTAGCTTTTTCCATCTTTTTTTGTTTTGGAGTTGGGGTTTTTTTGAGACAGTATTTGAGCACATATTTTATACAGTATTTGAGCACATCATGAATTATACTGTGGTACAGTTTTTTTGTGATTTCCTTTCTGTTCCTTTGTAATAATTTATAAAACACTGTTTTCATTTTGACCATTAATAGGCAAGTACCCCCTCCTGTGTCTTTCACTCAAGATTTCCTTGGGAGCTTACCTTGAACTTACATGGGTATTTTAGAAGGTGGGAGAAAATAGAGCTCTAGAATTCCTTCCTTAGGCATGCTTATCTGCTGAATTATTAGAATGGAAAATGCTGGCCTTCATTTAAGAGTTCAGAGTTTATGACAGTATAAGCAAATATACGTATACTCACACATTTTTAAAGTCTAAGGGAGCACTTAGTCATAATCCAAAACCCAGTGCAATGGCAGGATGTCACTTAAAGGAGCTGTGCTGCTCTTCTAATTTCTGTTAGTTGTAGACTGCCTCCATAGTCACAGAATAATCAACTAACAGGAGATCTGGCAGAAAGTGTTTTGGTTTGATTTAGGGGGGGGGAAAAGGGGAGGCAGGCTTGGGGGTTTTGTTTGCTTGCTTGCTTGTTTTGTTATTGTTGGTTTGTTTCTTTGCTACACATGTTTACTATTCCACTGGAATCAGCTCAGTGATCTGATTCACCCTGTGACCCTACAATCACTGGACTGGGTGGAGAAGTGGAAGGATTTTCTTCCAAGCAGCAATGACAAAAGCAAAAATAGCCTTTTTGCCATCAACCCCCAGCCCTTCACAGCTGCATGCATACAAATTACTGCATGTGGGAGGCCCAAATGGATGTGCAAACCTCTCTTAAATACAGTCCAGCACAACTACCAGGCCGTGCTGAAATGCAGTTAGTAGGGCTACTATGATTCTACCAGCCTAGGAACTCATCCATTCTCAGATTCATTAGGAACACTAAGGTTCATTACATACAGGAATTTCAGATCCATATTTTTAAGGTGGGGAGGAAAGAGAAAAGGTGTAACCAATTAGATGCCTCGCATTAACATTTACAGAAATGTTTTAGCAGCTAACAGAATATTACTTTTCTTTCCCACATACCCTCTAAGAGTCTGAAGTAAGAAAGGCAAACAATTGCATAGCAAGAGCACTCAAGCTATCCAACTACTTATTAAATAAATCATTTTAAACAAAATTTCCCTCCTGTAGTGCTGCAGGAATCGACTCAGTCTTGGAAAATGACAATAACATAGTAAGCTTTCATCCTCTCAAGGGCATAATTATTTACTACCTAATAAATTATCAACAGTTATCAAGTTTGTTTCCCAATAAATCCAGTCTTAGTGACTGGTAACAACAATAATACTTCGATTCACTGTGCATTTGAAAGACATCATTTAGGAATACCATAAAGTGGTCCTCATTAGTGAGCAGAAATAGAATGCCTTATGGCCCATTTACAAAGAGATAAAGACACTTAATTATCCAGCTGCAATATAGTTCCTTAAGAGTTTCTGCTTGAGACAGCAATTTTGTGAGTAACCAGCCATTCACTGTGATGAGAACTAAAGAAGTCTTTCATGAACTGCTACAAGAGAGATTAAGCCACTGGCTTTGTTTAATATTTCTAGTGTCCATATTTTTTTAATTGATTTATATTTTTCCATGCAGGCACCCTAATGTGCATTTAGGGTTTCCAGCTGAAGAATGGTATGCATACAAAGAAATTTTTCACTAACAAGCCATTTGGGTGACACCAACAGTGTTGTTACTTGGTTTATGTATGCTGATATTCCCTGTAATATCTTTGGTGTGAGTGAACAATACCATTTTCACAAAGCACAGTGAAGAGGGATTTGGCACTGACATATACTTTAGGAATGAGGGTGGGTAATTGATTTCAATATTAACAATCAAGAACTTCAATGTAAAAATATGTACTTAAATTATTCATTTTTCAGTACTAATAAATACTGACCTCCTGCTGTGACCATCAACAAGTTAATAGGGATAAAATATGGGAATCCCCAATTCTGTTTTGAAGAATTTAAATATTTTCCCACTGACAGAAATTTCAAATGCTGCACATCCAAATTGACTTATTTCAGTGCTGAATCTCTAATAAATCACAGCCTGGCTTGATCCTACTTAATACATTTTGTTGCATTTAATTATACAGCATAACTTGGAAATTAAGTATACTTGCCTGAGTAAGGTATGAAAATACTTTTATTTACACATCATGATGATTTGGAATTAATATTGTTATTTATTTAGTTTTAGAAAACAAGAATATAAAATTAATCTGTCCCAGTGTAGATACTGATCATATAAATAGCAGCACTAATATCATCACCCCTTAACAGATAATATGGAGAAAAAAGGTACTTGCAGACGCAATTCACCTCATCCTAAGAAAACTCACTTGACAAAAGTGCTTTTCTTGACTCTAAAGGAAGTCCAGACCAGGACTCTACATCAACACTGTATTATTTTTTCCAAGCACAGAATAAAAATGACCAAGGACTGTGTCATACAACCTTAGTCTTCTACATGACTGTCTATAATCTATTAGATTTAAATATCCATGTTATTGTATTCCAATACATGGCTGAATCAATATAACATAGAAAATTTGTCTTGCTGAACACAGTCCAAACACTAAAATTACCTTTCAGAACACCTGAATCTGTTATTCTATCCTGGGATTTCCAGTGGAAGGTTTTGGGGTTTTGGGTTTTTTTGTTGTTTTTTTAAATACTAGCTTGTATTATATAAGGTGTCTTTGAAGTCTTTCTAATGAAGTAGACCAGCATCACTGCTGAGGTAATTCTGATTATGTCAATGGAGTTTCCCCTGTGCCTGTAACCTTCGGGTCATTTCTTTGAAGTTCTCATTCTATTCTCACTCTCCTCACTTCAGCATAAATTTTAACATCATAACAACTGTGGTTTAAGAAGTGGAATGGACTACTTACTGTTTAATATTTTGAATAAATTAATTGCTATGCCTTTTTAAAGCATAAATTCCATTCAAATAAATTTTTGGACATACACACTTTTCCTGCATAATTTTCTAAAACATGAAAACTACCCATAAACCAGGAGATTGGTACCTTTTCAGAAATGCCAGACCCACTAACCACGTTATTTACTTCATGAACTCAACAGGCACTTCTGGGGAGGTAAATTCCTAGCATATATGTGTATTATTTTGAGAATTAAGCTTAGCTTCTTGTCAGCATTCAAGAGGAGGCTAATGCTTCATTTGTCTCCTACTAGGAGGTCACAAAACCAGATCCATGACAAAACTTTCTCTACTGTTCCATTAGTTCTCTGAAGTATCTAAGTTTAGACCAAACATTTTAACAAGGTATATTATTATGCAGTCTGATAGACAACATAAAAAACAGGAAAAAGAAAATAAGTTTATGGTTAAATATACTTTCCCATTGAATTTTTACATTCCCTTATCCTGTGGGTAGGAGTACTTGGGCAGCTATCCTAAGTTATGCAAATTAATGTTAGCACAATAGACAGTCTAGATCTATTTTCTTATACTGGAATAAAAAGACAATGTATTTGAAAATATATGTGACTTTTGACTGGACATGTTCTGTGGTGTTTGGCTTTAAACATAATTTCCCACTGGACCAATACAATTTCTGAATTACTTGGTTTGAACTTATATACACTTCTTTGATGGTGATATTATCTATTGCTTAACATAATTTGTAGTGTATTCCTTGTTTTGTTTTGGTTTTGGGTTGGGTTTGGGGGTTTTTTTTGAGTAATATTTGTGTGACTCTCTACTTAGCACTGCATATCCTTTTAATAAGTAATTTTTCTGATGTGGAAGCTTAGACAGTCTGTCATTTAAACTATTTACTATTTGTGTTATAGATTTATTGTTCGTCAGTGACAGCTATGTGCCAAAATGCTTTATCCATCATCAGACAAATAATACTCAAAGTAGTATGAGGAATGAACACTTTAAAGAAAACAATAATCACAAAATCTTTGATGACCTCTGCAAAGAACAATGTGATCCCTATCCAACTCTTACCTGCTCCAGGTGAAGGACTTCTACAGTCTTGGAGATAGTCATGCAATATCTCTATGATGATTAATTAAGTCTTCACCTCAATGTTTCTATGTCTCCATCTTTTGTTGGGGAAAAGTAAAAGTTTCAAGCATTTATCTATATTTGAATTTGGAGATTACTTAATCATTAAAAGTTACTTTAAATTCTCACTGTACTGAACAATCATTTCATTTAGAAGACTAGTGTCTGAAAGTGCTGCTTTTTTAGAAATTCTGTCATAGAAATTTATTGGCAGCTGCTGCCCATGTTGTTGCCCCTGCCTAAAAAATACTTAGACAAAGTGACAAATCTATTTAGCCATAGACACAGGCCAAAATGGAGACATGTGACTCCCCATGGTATCCTGGATATATTTGACTCTCTGTAGGCTTTCTGGCCTATTAGAGAGTCTATTTTAAGGATTACATGCAACTGAAATCCTGGAATCACTCACACTGGGACAGAGGTGGGTGGTATTTTGGAAGCCAAACACAAACAATTCCAAGTTTTACAGGTGGTCCCCACCCCAAAACTGGTCTGTACCAAAACTGGCACTGAAAGTGGGATCTGGATTTTGTATTTAGGTCCATCTATATTTTAAAGATTTATCCTTAGTGTGGCTTTTACTTTCTTCTCTCTTCCTCATTTGCCTTTATATCTTTCAGAAATCCTCCTAAAGTTTGTCTAGCCAGGGTGGAAGTACAAAGCAGATTTTTTAGGGTTATCATCTAGTACTAGGGACTATGTTAGCTAAGCTTCTCAGAGCGTAAAACCAAACAAAAGCAGTTTCTGTTCAGCCGTCTATCTATACACTATTCAGTTATATTATTCACAGGCTCCTAGCAGGCAAACTTCTGAAAGTTTCCCAACTTATTTAAATTAACCTAAAAATAAATTTTCTGATATGATTATGGCATTACTGGAGGAAATTTATCTCATGTTTTGTAATCAAAAAGCAATGGTTATCACCAGCTTGGTTTCAAATGAAGTTGTTTAGCTGTATTATTATTATTTTATAAAAAATAGTTATAAAATACTAATTTCAGTTTCACAAATTGGAAAATCCTGAATACTATGACTTATTCAAGGAAGAAGATAATTTTCCTGTCTGTGACGTATCCTGGGGCAGATTTTTAGGTTTCTTGATACAGATAATAGTTTTTAAAATATATATGCATACATATAATATAAAATATATGGACTTACATTTTTAATTTATGGTTGAAAAACCAACAAAGGTACTTAAAGCTATTCTGAAAATAACCACAGGATTTAGACATACTTTGCAATTCCTCTCAACTTCTGTGTTCATCCTTAGGAAGTTACTCATCTTTGACAATCTGTCCTTCTAGATTTGATGCCTTGCTTAGGTTGTGCTTCCTTTCAATGATGAGTGTCCCTAGTTGAAAGCCTGAAGTTTTTAAGGGGACCCATCCTCTGCTATTCAAAATCAAAATCATTTCAAATTCAAAATTCAAAAATCATTATCAATCTCAATGATATCTAGCAACCTTTACTTAACTTAATCCAATACTCTCTTTTATCAACAGAAAACATCTCACAATTTTACTGGCTGTTCCTTTTCTCCCTACCATTAGTTATTCTGTATACTTCCATAACAGCATACCACATACCTTCTTTCCCATCTAATACTTCTGTATGTTACTGCTCTCTCTCCTCATATGGAAATCGTTCCATGTCTCTAATTATTTCCATTGTCCTATTCCTTCCTGGACCATTTCCATTTCTGTTATATCCCTTATGAAATTAGATGACTGAGATTTACCAAAGTATAAGACAGAAAGAGTGTCACTGATTTATGTATCACATTTTGTTATTCTCTATCTCCCAATAAACACCAGTTCTCACAGTATATTTTATGTTTTGAGCATTAGTGCACAGAAATACTTGTGTAAGACTATCTAAACTTCATATTTTTGTGTGAATTTAGAGTAGCTCCAGTAGTACTTCCCAGCATGCATACTTTTCCATCTTCAACATATATTTGCACAGACTGAAGCTGGTATTAATTTTTGGTACAACCAAATGCTTTAGTATTCAGCCTTCATTAGAGTGGTCTTGTGCTCCAGGATAATATTATTATTTTAACTTAAACTGTCTGGCTCCTTTTTCAGCTGTGAATGTACTTACCAAAAATGTTGGTCAGCTAGACTTAAACAGACAGTAAATGGAAACATTTCTGCAATTATTTCTCTTTAAATTATTCTTTTTAAATAAAAAAGATATCCAAGGAAAATTCTGAACATGTTAATACACAAAAGGTAATGAAGTTCAAAATCAAGGGTTTGAGTTAGGCTATGAAAATTGTATTTATGCATTTCACTGTGCTGGGCGTCTTTTATTTCCACAGTTCCTCAGAAGTAAAGGAACTGCTGAAAATTCACGTTTTCAGGCACCTGAATTTGTACCCAGGAGCCCAATTTGAAACATCCAACTCTGTAATCCTTACTCAAAGTTTTTATAAGAAGCAGCTGAGGAAACTATGTTTAGGAAAAATGTTGGTTAGTTTGTGGGTTTTGTTTTTTTCTCTTTGACTCAAATTCAAAATTGTTAGAAAATCTTTCTAACCTTAAAAAGAACTTGCAGTATATCTCTATATGAGAATAATATATCTTTCATTTTGATATTAATTTTAAAGTACTCCGGAGCTCTATTAGAACACTCTGAACACAGCTTTGCCAGGTTTCTTTGCCAAAAGACCAGAAAACATAATAAAGGATTTGCATTGCATCACAATGTTTCTCTACTGATATGAGAACAGCCTACTATGACGGATGTTATTTAATTCAAAATGCTGGGGAACTATATAACAGAGTAAGCAGAAGGGAACATTTAGAATGAACACGAGAGGGAAAAAAAGGGTTTTTTTTAAAATATTCTATCAACACAGGCCCAAGCATGCAACACTTCCAAAGGAAGAGATCTAATCCTTGTCACTGGAGCAGTTTAGATTTAAGCCACACAAGTTGCATGGGAATATATAGTAGAGAGCAAACTCACACTGCCTTGAGCTGAATAGTTTGAATGATCTAATATGTCTTCTGCCTCTTAAACAGAGTATTGAATAATGATACAGGTGACGAGGTTTTTACTGGGGGGACAGGGTTGTTGCTTGGGGGTTTTGTTTGTTTTTTTTCTTTTTGGTTTTTAGATAATTTATGGCACTTAGAGCTCTAGAATTGCAATGAGCAAATATGCTGGGCTCTTCTGACTGCTGGTACTTAACCTCACATAGACCTCTTTCCATACTCACTGAATGACTAGCACAACTCACACAGGTACAGTTTGCCTCTAAGTTTACCCTGTACCCTTTCTCAGAAGAGTTTTAATGGCTTCTTCCCAGATGGGTATTATTTTATTTCCTCAACTTTCTTTCTCCCAGTATTTTTAACCCTCTGCTTGCTATACCAGGCACAGCTGTTAATCTTTTAGTTGTTTTTCTTAGCACATGCCTTTTCTCTTATATTCTCCTTTACGTTTCTTCTTCCTTCTCTTCTGTATGACTTTGCCTTGGTTTTTGTAGTTACTGATTTGTACTTTCCAGTGTCCCATTTCTGTCCTTTAAAGTGGTCTCCATTCACCCATCTCCCTTTAGTTCTGATGAAAGGAATTTCTTTCCAGAGACATTCTGCAGTGTCTGTAACATTTGAAAATTGAAATTCTACCTGAATTTCTTACTCAATCTCTGTAAGAAATCTGTTTACTAAGACAGACAGACTTGAGGAGAATTGTCTTTGAGTCTTTGTCAACCCCTTCTTTCAAAGGATGTTATTTCCATCTTTTGTGCTTGTAGTATCTCTAATGCACCCAGAAATAAACAAAATCCAGCAAGGCAGAAGGAAGAAAAATGGTCCTTTATTATAAATAAAATATTATTCAAGAGAAGAGATTCTTCTTTTGGTTGTCTACAGCATCATAAGTGCCTACATCCAAGTTCATCAATGTTATAACCCATTTATATGTATAAAGTTCTGGGTTACTTTCATTTGTTTAGTACCCTGTTCTCTCCAATGATTGTAAAGGAAGTCTAGACTAAATTAGATATTGGCTTCTATAAAGTTAACATCCACAGCTGGTTGGATTACTCCCAGCAGAAGAAGACATGCTCAGAGGAACAAATCAGTATTGCTAACATGAAGTCAATGGAATTATGGCCTACATCAGCTACAGTCAAGTTATAACAACTCAATGATGTTGAATTCAGAAAATCAAATACGGCTGTTAGTACAAGGATTGGCCTCAGCACTGTCTGAACCTTATTTGATATGTGGGTTCTCATCAGCTCTTTTGTCCTCAATTATAATGTCTTTTTCTTTCTTGGAATAAGCTCATTAAGTTCTGCCTTTCCAAAAATTCAGGACTTACTTCAGAATAAATTTCCTAGTACTTCTAATGTTTTATAACGCTGCTTTCTTACCTCCTTCCTTGGAACAGAGGGTGATCAGAGTGTGAACTGTATCCATCAGTTCAAGCTGCTGTTTCTGCAGGACACTGTTATTGCTTGTTGCCTTGTTTAACTGCTTCTCTAGTTCCTGGATTATGTAGCTTTGTCGTGTGACCAAGCTTTGTAGGTTCTCTTTTTCCTCCTTCAAAGTGTCCAGCTCCTCTTTATGCCTTTCTTCCATTTCTAAAATTCTGTGCTCAAGTAAACTAAAATTAAATAAAACAGTTAGTAGATACTACTTCATTCCAACATATTTATTAATAAAGAAAACAGGACTATTTATTTTTCACCATCGTGTTCAGTACATAAATGATTCATTCTAAAAATATCACATCTACTAATTCAGCCCACTGATTATCAAGTAGCCAAATATAATTGATCTCTAAGATTCCATTTTGTGATGTTTGCATGCTGTAGTGCTTAGAGTAAAGTGGACAAAACTGCATATCTAGTTGTTACAACCGTTCAAGTGCACGAGTATAGGGCCAGTAACACATTTGTATATAGAAGTGCAGTCAGAAAAGCCTAAGTTAGGCAAAGGAGGGAGAAGAGCAGGGCACTGAAAAGGGAAAGCTGGGAAAGGAATTGTGCACCAGATCAGTGGTATCTGTTTTCACATTAAGAATAATACTGTTTCCCCAAAAGATAAATCAGAAGTTTGCATTTTAAGGTAGGATTCCCTTGTTTTCCTTGAGTCCACATATGTATATCCCCCCTGGCCTTTTCTTGTTCCACAAAAGGCTCCTCATACAGAAAACTGTTGGACATCATACTATGCAGCCTGCTTACATCAATTTTCAGAAATAATTTTACACATGTATGGAAACACTATCGTTTCATTAATATTCTTTTTCTAGTACCCCTCTCTGTCCTGAGTCTGAAGTGTACAATTTACAAAGACAAAAGGCATATCAGATTATATCTGGAAGAATAGAGGAGCTGTAGACATAAAGGACAGCTAGTGTCTGTCAACAGTGAACAAGAAGTTTTTTCAGGCCAGTGCTTTGATGCTGGGGTGGGAGTTTAGCAGAAAGAATTTATTAATATTAGGTAAAGAAATTAATTCAATCCCCCTGACACTTTCTATTCAGTAATTCTACTGTATACGCCAAAAGAGGTGTTTCTTATGCCTGTAAACCAACTGGTCATTACACACTTGCCAACAAACTGCTTCCTGTTCAAGTCAGTCTTAGGTTTTATTTATTTGCACTCTCCCCTCACCTTTGTTTTTACTTCTGGATAATAGATCAGTGGCAAAATGCCTGCATAATTTCAGGTCATTTAACCTAACTGAAGAATGTAATAAAATCCATATGGAGTTGTTTCCACTAGATATCACAAAACCTTAATACGAGCTGTTACAAATGATAACAATGCAAAGATTAAATTCAGTCCCTGGATTTGCTGTACAAGCTAGAGTAATATAAAACTTTTTTTTTTTTTTAAATAAAAGAAACCAAACAGCAAATGTCTTTTTCTGAAGTGTTATAAATGTGGGACTTACTTACAAAGATACTGAAGAAAATATACTTTGTAACATCAACATATCTAGTTCTGTGAAAACTAGAAGTATCTAGGTAAAGGGGGGGTGAGGGGGGGAGAAAAGGTGGGAAGGGAAAACACTTTTTCATGGGGTCCCAAACACCAAGGGGAACATGATACGTCATTCTAAAAGGCTCATTAATTAGTAACAAAAGCATAACAAGATTCAGTGGACTGGAATCGGATGATAGGAAGTTTCAATCTGAAACAAAGTACACATTTTGAAGCCAACGACAATAAATTATTTTAACACCTTATCAGACCTATAGCTGATTTTTTTCATCACTTGACCTCTAACATTAAATACAATGCCTTTATACTCTAGACTCACATGGATTTTTTTGCAAATATTTATGTGGAAGTCTTTGAGCTTTGTTATGCAGAAGATCAGACTAATTAGTTTTGTTAGGCAGAAGTGGTTGAAAATG
Source organism: Haliaeetus leucocephalus (assembly GCF_000737465.1). Lineage (NCBI taxonomy): Eukaryota > Metazoa > Chordata > Aves > Accipitriformes > Accipitridae > Haliaeetus > Haliaeetus leucocephalus. The sequence continues at coordinate 14,713,881 of NW_010972991.1, read as the reverse complement.
TTCTGATGGAACCAGTTTTGGTCATAAAATACTGTTCAAAAAAATAACAAAAAAAAATTCTACATGAATTTTATCAGTGCTGTCTGTATTTTCACAGAAATTATTGAAATGCTCATTTTGATTCTGAATTTTAACTTTTCTGATAGACTATAACTTATATCAATGCACTTTTGATAGGAAAAAGGTGGGCGCTGGGCACAGTCTGTGATCGAATGGGTGCTAGGTGTGGCTACATCCCAGTCTGACATCTTACAGTCCATCAAAAATGTTGTGTATTGTCAATGTAAGAGAAGATGCCGTTCTTGAAGCTAGAATATTGCTTTATAGTTAAATGGTAAGCAGAGACAAAAACAGTTCCCTTTATCTTTGTTGATATCCAAGTACAGTACATGTCATTTCCCTAATTCCACAACATCCTATCTGTACGTCCACATCAAAATGATTTCCATATCTCAATGATTTCATGTAAAAGAAAGAGCCTTTGACAGCCACAATTTCTGCATTGCATTATTTGTTTGCCACTGTAGCCCTCCTAAGACCATAGCGAATGAACCCATGGTGATGACAGTCTTATTTGTAGCAACACTGGCCATGTCAAGAAAGAAGGAAGAAGCTGACAATGTTTAGAGCTTCCCAGTTTGGTGCCTACAGAGACAGACAGCAAGCATATGTTTTACGGCTTTAGTAATAATACATCCTAATATTTATGAGTGGTGTGTCAACAACATGTGGTGGAAAGATCGGAGTGTCACAGCACATGGTTCTTTTACAGTTTTCTATGTAGATTAAAAGTCCTGTTATTATAAACTGCAAAACTAAGCTATTTTAAGGAATGCATATACATTTATGCAATGATCTTTCTATATCCATAAATCTATAACAGATAAGAATAAAGTCCTGAGGATAGGACCACTCCCTGTATTCCTGGGAGAAATCCAAAACATTCATTGTGTTTTACTAAGAAGCAGTGAAAAACCTTTGGTCAAAGCTCCAAATGAACAAAAGCAAAAACTTCACATAGACTGGGGATTTCTGCACTGGCCGGTTCCAAAAAGAAGAAATCCTTAAACAGCATGAGAAAAGCTGCTCTTAAGGCCTTTGACACCAACGAGGCCAGAATTTTTCATTTGTATTGTTACATTCATATTTATTATAGCTCATTTAAATAATAAAAAAAAAATTGTTAGAAACTCCATCAAAAAATCTTGAAACAGGTTGAAACCCATTACAAATATATTTAGATTTTTTTTTAACAGTTGTGAGACCACTCTGTTCTCTCTTTTTCCCTTGTGACATCAGACAATTTCTAACAGACAAGTACCATGAAGAAATAATTTTGCTGAGTGCTTGGTAAAGATATTTTCTCAATTTTTTAAAGAGGCATTGTGAACACAGAGTTAAAATGACAGTATTTGTACTATGTTTCATTAATAATTATTGCTGACATAAAATATTAAAGAAAACAAAAAGAAGGCTGTCTCTATACCAATTAGTCCAACAATCTGTAAAGGTTGACTGAAATTGTTATATAACATTCTTTTATAACACTTTCCAGTAAAATGTTATGGGCATGATGTATCGACTGGCTTTTTTACAGTAAGTTTACCATATACATTTCCTATACATTTGAAATTCCTGTACATTTGCTATATGTTTGTAATTTCTATATGTTTGTAATTTCTATATGTTTGAAAACATTACTGACCCAGACAGATGAAGCAGTCATGGGAACTACAATACTCACAATAAAAAAAATTCACCATTTACTAGAAGCATCATATGTATACATATATATATATAATCATACACATACACATATGTGTGTGTATGATTTATAATTGTAGCCTTCAATCTGGGGAAACAAATCAGGCATTTAGAGAACAGAATGAAGTTGTGAAGAAACAAATGTTGTTGTTAGCATGGATAAACACCAGTATTATCGGTTGGACAATGACTCTTTGGAGTCATTATCTAGAAGTCAGTTAAATTAAAACCAAACACACACAACTCAAACACAGACAAACTTAATTTTCCTAAAGGTTAACCATGTCTTAATATCGAACCTACGGATCTTGGCGAGGCTAGGAATCTATTTTCAACCAGACAAATTATTTGTTAACTTTGTCACGATATAAGCCAGTGGGATGCCTTGGTGCAACTGTGCTGTGTCCAGCTGATTCAGAAAAAGCCCTCTGATAACACTGGAGAGGGTAGAAGACCCATACGGGAGTCAAAGAATGGCTTCCAGTGAAAGCTGTTGTCATTTTGAAAGGTGATGAAGTAGAACATATAGAAAGCACTCTGGTAGCTCTCTGGGGAGGAAGGAAAGTCTGGTTTAGACAATCTGCCTTATAAGGTAGGTAGTTTATTCACTAATCCATTCCAGACCACAGCAGTTTAAGAGGGTTTTTTATCTTTGTTTTCAGAGGCCTCAGTTTAGACACATGAGAACAGGATATAGACCAGATCTTAGAGATGGACATCTTTTGTATTAAAATAATCCTTAAAAAAATCTGGATTTATTAAAAATACAGATAAAAACATTTACTTTGTTGAGCTATTCAATAAATAAAGACAAGTAGCGTCACACTAGCAAAAAATTCTTTGGCTGTATACATGTGGTTTTCTTGTATTATGTATGTATGGGAAGACAAACAGGTAGAGGATTTAAATGCTTACTTTGGAGTACAAGAATGGCATTTTCTCATTAAGACAGCTTCTTTGTACTTGGTTTTACGTGAGTGAAATTTCCCATATATTGTTAGCTGCTGACCATTCATACTTTGGTGGTCTGATATTGTCTGATCAGTTTAAGGAAATATAAAAATATGTCCCCATATTTCTTAAGGCCAGTAAAATAACTGGTCCCTAAGCATCAGTAAGCTTATTTTTTATACCAGTGAAAAGATAATTCCATTGAAATCACAAAAGTAAAATGAAAAATCTGGATTTATCTTTTTAGTATGTACGAGACCTGCAAATAAAACTCATTAGACATATTGTGTTTCCTCATCTTTCACACGGACAGATGGAAATTCAGGAATCATTCTTGAGTCCTCGCTTTTCATAGGATGCAACAATTCTTGTACTGAATGTGTTAATGTAGTTTGATTGTCTGCAAATTCAAGTAGGATTTTATGTTTAAATTTCACTTCCACTATTTATTGCTGGAAGATCCAGAATTCTATTATATTTTTCCTCATTCATTTCATTTGAGTAAATAAAAGGTTATTTTCACATTTGCATATTGAAACAAATGGCACACAATAAGTTAAATGCAGCTGGTACACTCTGGAGAAAAAAAGGGGGCTCATAAAGGCAGTTAAGCAAGGAAATCTTTCAAGGATAAATCAAAATAGTTTTTAGAAAGCTCTTGTGGGAGAAAAAACGGCAATGGAAGAAACTACCATTTACATTATAGTGGGTGGAAACCCACAAAACTAAATTATTTATGGCATGAGAGCACTCTATAGAAACATAATTCTGGGGCAAATGTGACTCTACTTATGCCATGGAACATCTTTCACTTCAGTGGGATAAAAAGAAAAAATTGGCCAGTCTTCCCAGGACAGGCAGGAAGTAGAGAAGGGCCAAGAATAGATATATTTCTAGTCTAAAGAACATGCATCGGTCCCCTGCTGATATGCAGTGTTCATTTTATTTGAGGATAATATACAAGTTGCTGTAGTACATCAACCATCAGTTATTATTACTATAAGATTTTGCATTACGTTCATCCAAAATACAATTCTTTGAAAGTGATTAAGGTCATTATTTTTATTTTACATAGAGGAAATTTTAGCACAGAGAAAGAACTTATCTGCCCACAGTACACCATCTGTTTTGATTATTTTTGCTATTGTAATAGTTCCTACACTGGTTCCTACTGTGGTGTACACCTACTGCAAAAGAAAGGCCCTTTCCAAAAAAGCTTTCAGTCCACATAGGCAACATGGATAAAAGGAATTTTCTCTATTTTATTGATCTGAAAGTGATAAGGAGAAGGATGAAGGCATTTTAACTGCAAATAGGTACTGAATGTAGCCTCATGGTAACCTATAAGTACGGTTTAAAGTTAAGCAAGCCAAAATCATTGGCATGTCAAGAAATATAGTATCTGCTGAGATCACCAAGATTTGTCCCATAGTGAACTTGACACACACATAATTGATTTCAGGATCAGGACCTACAAGGCCAGAACTATGCAGTTCTTTGTTAGGAGTAGATGATGATACAGGAACTGATGATCCATATTTTAGTGTAATCATAACATTGCCCTCTACCTAATTTTACCACTCCCAAGGAGAGAGTAACGGAACCTGGACAGTGTATGCCAGGTTCTCGCTTCATTAGAAGATGAAACTCCATGTGCTTTTTCATTTATCCACATACAACTATACTTCTGAGAGAAACAATTGGGTATAAAGTGTGCTTTTTAACATACCCCTCCCTTTCTTCTGAAAAAACAAGGCAGATCCTTTTGTCATGTCAGATCATTTCATCATAATGTCAGCCAAGTCAAAGGTCAACTTAAGTAAAACTTATTTGTTTACTGACGTGAAGGTTTCACACCCTGACACATAGCTAAGATAAATAAATAAATTGAGATTAATAAGTACACAAGACTCAGTCTCTTAAGTAGCCAATAAAGCTTTGTTGCTAACCATATTGCAGCAGATAAAAATGCAAGTATTTATATACTTAACTAATGCTTGGTTTAATCCCAGATTGAAATAGGTTTGTAAAATATGTAGAACAAACTGCCTCCTCCACATGCCTACTCTCTCCGTGGACTAGAGGGAGAGCCCCCCCACACAGTTTAGGTGAATAACTTCATTTTGAGATGGCTGAAGTCAAAGTTAATCCCACACTAATTCATTCATATTTCCAATTGGTCAAGGGAAATCTGTGGAGTTCAAGAGTTTCAGTGTAATCCAACTTCTCCAGAATAACATCTGCTGGAATTACTGGTTATAAACAGTTGCTAGATTAAATACATTAAATTGGTTTTCGTAACCAGTAGCAATAATGGCATATTATTTGACCAGCTTTGCAACTGGTCACATTTAGCAAACACAGTTCTCTGTAACAATATTTTCTAGTTTTCATCATTATCTGTTTTTTTGCCTTCTTTTCGCAGTAGCTCCTTGCCTATTGTGGTGTTAGTCTTCCTCATGTGTAATCCTGGGCAAGTTCTTCCTGCCTCAGCTGCCGATTCCTGTGCACCAGCACCGGAGTCATGCTGCCCTTTTTGGCAAACTGTCTGATCTCACTTTAAACAGTCCACTAAAGCTTGTGCAGGATGCTTCAGTAACTACCTCACTTTTAAAGCTGTTTGCCTTATTCCAATGTCAAATGTAGATACAGAAAATAGAAACCTTAGGGCTAGTCAGGCTTACCTCACAGTTGTTCTTTCTAGAAGGGAGCTGAGAGTGAAGCTGCAGAGTAAAAGCACTCTCTGTCCTCCCTGCTTAAACCTGGCTGTTACAGAGGCAGGAATGTGAGCCTTAGGTCTCTAGAAGGGCAGCCAAGAAGGAAAAGGCTTTACCCACTGCACTGAGTGCAGATGCCCAGGTACGGGCAGTGGGGGCTGCAGGGGCGGCCTCTGTGAGGAGAGGCCGCAGCTGCCCTGTGCCGGGCACAGCCGGTTCCAGCCGGTTCCAACCGACCTCAACAGACCCACCGCAGGGCAATGGCTGAGCCTGTCAGCCAGGGTGGTGGTGCCTCCGTGACAAGGTATTTCAGAAAGGGTAAAACCACCACATGACAGTGTGACGAGTAAGGGAAAAAAGTGAGAGAAACTATGCTGTAGACACCAAGGACAGAGAAGAAGGAGGGAAGGAGGCACCAGAGCAGAGATTCCCCTGCAGCCCATGGGAGAGACCATGGTGGAGCAGATATTTCCTATGGACGACCCCACACTGGAGCAGGTGGAGACGACCAGAAGGAAGATGTAGCCTATGGAGAGCCCACGCTGAAGCAATCCTATCCTGAAGGACTGCAGCCCATGGGAAAGAACCACACTGGAGAAAGAAAGTGGTGTGAACTAACACCACAACCCCCGTTCCTCATCCCCCTGCACTGCTCAGGGAGGGGGGGAGGTAGAAGAGTCAGGAGTGAAGTTGAGCCTGGGAGAAGGGGAGCTAGGGGGGAAAAGTCTTTTTTGTTTTGTTTATGTTTCTCACTACCCTACACTGTTATTAATTGGCAATAAATGAGGCGCTTTTTTGCCCATGACAGTAACTGGTAAGTGATCTCCCTGTCTTTATCTCAGCCACAGTCTTTCCTTATATTTTCTCCCTCTGCCCTGTCGATGAGGGGAGCGAGAGAGCAGCTGGGTGGGCATCTGGCAGCTGGACAAGGTCAACCCACCACACATGCTCTCTGAAAGACTGGATTGCTAAATCCAGTGACTTCAGGTACTGAGTCCCTCACAGAGAGAGGAGCTTCTGTGTAGCACAGAAAGGGACAACACTGGAACTTCTTCTTGACTGTCACTTCACTGCTTAAAAAGTTACATGCTAATAAACAATTTTTCTTCAATTTCAGCATAAAACCCAAATGTTTACTGTTCACTTATTCTTTAAATGGAGCATGGCTCCAAGTATGCTATATACAACTGAGTCCAAGGGGAGAGAGAGAGATCCTTCTACATGTTAGATCATTGTATCCATTAAAATTAGAAAGATGAACTGCTGAAGATTTTCTGTTTCTTATGCACTTTAAGGTAGTTGATAATCTCATAATTTATTATTAATATTTTTCCACTTGAAAGTGCTCATACAAGTTATCCCTATGCTTTTCAGTAGCAGGAACTATGACTAAGCTGTCATGAAGCAAACTGAGATGTAAACTTACAGTGCACACAAAAAGTGGTAAAAATCAACTTACATTTATCCTACAGGAGCTAACACAGTGTAAGGTCACACCCTAGCTCTTTTAGCCATTTCATAAATATTACCTGTATTTGCTTTTTCCATTTCATCAGTTGCTTAGAACAAAGTATGCATAGACCACTTTGTGATGAACAGAGAAAGAGCGTAAGAGACCAACTACTCATTCTTACCTGTTTTTCTCATGAATTTTCAGGATTTCGTGTGTCTGTTGTAGAAGCTGTTTTTCTAGCTTGTACGTTGACAGTGAATTTTCCAGTAGCTGAATTTCAAGTCTGGATGTTTGATTTAGCACCTTAAGGATAAATTAAGAACATTAATGTTTATATTGTCCTGGTTATGTTGTTATAGCAACATAATACAACCATTTCATTCTGGTTTGATGATTTGTCAAAAATTGTTTCTAAACCCTTTTTTAACCTCAGCTGCTCAGCTGGTGCAAATGAACTCAATCAAGTTACATTGATATGTACCAGCTGATATTCTGGCACCCTGTTTACTGTAGAATAATACTAGGCCGGCAGAAAAAGGAAAGGTGACTGCCAAATAAGCTTCATTTCAGTGGAAAGAACAAGAGGCATGCCTCAAACATGCATTCCTACAAAGCATGCTTAAACCAGAAGAGTGCAAGAGTACTTGGACTGAAGCCAAAGTGTTGCATCCTCTGTTTTGTAAGTAAAGCTCCTACTTTAGCTGTCCCCTGAGTTCTCTTTTTTTTGCAGTGTTGGCAGAAGTCTGGTGTCTGCTTATGTTATCACTACTTGCACTCTTACACAGTTTTTTAAGATGAAGGCTGTGATCCTAAACATTGCTTTATGAAGTTGTCTTTCACTTTAGTGGTGGTCTGTATCAATAGCACAAGATTTTAATAAGTACATCGCACTGAAAGAAGCCTTTTAACTAGACGAAAGAGAATAGCTTCTAACAAAAAATAGTTCAAAAGTGGAAATAACAGAGTGCTTTTAAGAATGAAAGCAATAATGTTAATTAACGTTAGTAGATTTTGTTGGGATATCGTTGTTCATTACATAGAGTCTGAAGGAGTGTTTTTTGTAGATATGTGTGCACACACCAGCTGAGATGCAACCACTTCTGGAACTGAAAATGATGCCTCTCTAATGGAACTTACCCGACCTTTCTTGGAAGGACATTTATCAGTATCATCATAGGATTACATGGTAACATTTTCTCATGCATGCCTGATAGGAATTTGTTACAGAACATAAAGCAAAGAGAATGGCTCTCGAACTCAATCCAGTGCCTTATTTTTGTTTGAAATTGTTTCATTCTCAGAGCAACTTGAGTTGCCCTTTTTAAGGGTACAGAGGTTGAAAAAATTGGAAATGATCAGTATGCAGCTGTTACGTTTTTCAAGATGGATACATATGGAAGTGCCAGGAGGCATCACCACGGTTTCAGAAGCACCTGGCAGAAATTGAAGGTGTATTAGAAAGGTTGGCAAGGGGTAAGAAGACAGGAAAGCATCAACAGATTTCCAAAGAGGATACATCTGTGGAGCAGCCTACAAAACATCAGTAGAGCTTCAGGTAGACAAGAAAGCCTAAAGGGAATCAGTGGGATTTTGGATGGATCAGGGATTGGGAGACGTCAGTAAGATTTTAAGGAGGTGGAGGCTCTATCTTCAGTCCTTCAGACTCCTCCTTACCCTGGTATGAGTACTTTTTATTACAGGCATGGGATCCTGGCCTCCCTTTGCCCTCCTTGTATCCTACAGACCTTCATCTCTCTGCCATGAAGCTGGCTACCTCCATCACTGCCAGAGAAGTCTCTTTTGACTTTCTTGAGCCACCTGCACCACTCTTTTCTGATTGAGGGTAGAACCAGGGACTACAGGGACTTTCTCATACTGCTGAAAGAGGGGAGGTGGGAAAAGCCACCACTGAGCTGAAAGTCAGAGGAAGTACTGTGACAAGGAAGAAACACTCCCATTGATATCTTGAACAACTCAAATTCTTCAGCAATAGGTATAGAAGGAGGAAGTTATCTGCTTCTTCACACAGTTACCAGTGGTATCTCTACTTTAAAGTGGTTCCTCAAAGTGAGACAGAGGCAATGCACATTTTGTTCCTTACCTGCTTAAAGGAGGAAACTGTGAATGAGTACTCAACACTTACACCTAGGTAGGTCTTTTGGGATACAAGAAGAGTTCCTACACCTCCTTTTTCTTTACTGAACATAGGATACTACAGTCCATAGGTCTTCATCTTTTATGTTTCCATTTAGATAGTCTTCTGATACCGAATTAAAGATTTTCCCCAACATTTTCTTAAGTCAATATACTATGTTTTAGAAACTGTGGTCATTTGAGATCACAACATTTACAAGTGAATGTTGACCTATTAACCAAGATGTAGAAAAAAAGGTCCAAAGAACCCTTGTAAGACAGTGTATCTGTCTTTCATAATTACTGTTGTTTCTCAGTGTAATGTGATTATGTAAAAACTTGGTAATGGTATCATAGACATGAGTGAGGACATGAGAACAGAAAATATGGTCTTTCAAGAAGTACTTATGCTACTAGAACAAACTAAATAAATGCAATACTTGAATTCCACTGTTCTAAATGAACAGTGAATGCAGTGAAGCTGGTAATACACCACATGCTAGAAGATCAGGAGGAAGTCAGCAAAAATAAGGAAAACAAATAGGCATCTTAAACTGATAAAAGAATTCAAAAGGCAAAAAGTAGTACGTATCTTTGCAATAAGACCAGTATGAAATTGTACTCTGTGTTATGACAGTGATACTCTTGTCACTTCAATCACAACAGTGATTTCAGTGCTAGGAATCATATGGAGATGGCTTTTTAAATTCATGTGATGTTAAACAATTTTACAGTAATAACAAATACACAGTGTTTTATAAAGAAGCTGATGTTTGTCCTTCTCTTTTTGCTATGTTTCAAATAGCTGGAAACATATTACAGAAAATAAACAAACTTTCTTGTAATAGTAAAGAGGCAAACAACAATGGAGATCAAAGGCTCTGTTTTAGCCTAAAATTAATTATTTAGCTTGACACTTGTATCATTCACAGTTGGTAGCTGGTCTGTTTGAAGTCAAATGCTGATTTAGTTTCCTGGACAGTCCTGCCTGCCTTGCATGCACGCAGCTAAACATACTAACCAAATGAAATCGAAAGAAAGACACGTAACAAGGGTCAGTCATCACCGCTGTTGGTACCAAGAAACAGAGTGTGTATGTTTCTTGGAGCCCTGTGTTGAAAAGTTTTGTGTGGTGATGCATTAGAAAAGAAAGAGGATGCAAAAAGTTCTCTGCAATTAACAGCTTTTAGAAAACCGCTCTGGGAACATACCTGGGTTTCAACATCCGTGAGTTTTCTCGTTTGCTCTGCTGTCTGGCTGAGGAGGCTGGTCCCTATCTCGAGCATGGTGGCGGTGTGGTTCTGCACAGCATTCTGCTGCAGCTGCACCATCTCCGATTTCATGTTTTCCACAATGTAGCTCTCAAGCTGTGAAAGAGAAAAGATTGTAGCTGTGGTATTTTTACCTGTTTAGGCATTCTGGTGACATAAGGGTGCATAGCTGGCATTCTTACAAAAAGGGAAAATTTCAACATTTTCGGGGGGAGCCCAAGTCTCAGTTGAGTGTGTGACTGTTGGGGTAGGGACCTGACTATCTGGGTAGCCCCTTCCAGACACAGAGTCCCAATGTTTTTCCAGGTATCACAGCCTGCTGTCATGAGCTGGAGCAGGACCTGCCTGCCTCCATCTGTGTCAAGGCTGCAGTGAGTATTTGTGGTAGAAATGTCATGGCAGCTCCAAAATGAACCCCTAAAAGAACAAAGCACACTACAGGGAAACGCCAGGTTCTACTTGTACATTTTAACTTACATGTGAGTCCCTTCCTGGAATAGATCCTACCATATCCTACCTCCCCTGGATTGTTCCTATCTCACAGTCATTCAGCAATACGATTTTTTTACTGGGTTAGATACCCACAAAGAGTTTCACAAACTTGGCAATGAACGCAGCTTAGTTTAGCTGTGACCAAAATATTGTAAAGGAATGGAGACACTGTCATGGCAATAAAGGAAAGGAGTTGACCAAAACACATAGAAAGCTGCTTTGCTCCTTTGCTTTTGTTGTCTTGATGTTGTTTGCAGTCTGTTGAACTGAATCTGAGTTAGCACCCTCTAAATAAACAGGGCACCCCAGAGAGAGTGGCACTTTTTGTTTTTGTTTGGGTTAGTTAACACAGGCAGGGTCATTCCCTTCTAGCTACCTAGGTCCTCACCCTGCCACAGCAGATGAGAAACCCAGGACTAGCCTACAATATGACGAGATTGTTTCTTACTTATACAAGCATTGTCCTGGCATCTTGCTTGATGTGCTCCATAAAGTATTAACATAAAAAAAGGTCGCCCAGAACATTGTTTTCAATACCTTCTACTGAAATCAGCTGGAGTCCAGCCAATTTACACCCAGTGAAGATTTGGTCCTCAGTTTCGTATTGTGGCTGATCATGTTTTTTATGGTTAGGTGATTCCACACTTAAGCAACCACTGTTTTACCTAATAATTTTAATTACGTTGGACTGCTTCTGCAGCAGTAAGCATACTTCATTGTGAAAGGTACGCTGCACAACTGAACAGTAAGAACCAGATGGAGTTGATTTAAAGACTGAAGAAAGGAGCAGGAGTCAGATATACAGTGTGATTAATAAGAAGGTCTGCTTTCATCTTATCTATAAGCATACTTGTGCTTAGGGATAACTACTGTTAGATGTTCTGATGAGCCACATTAGCTGAGCTCACAAAAGATTTATTACAAATTTGATCATTTATGTGCACCTCCTATTGGTTTTTATAAACATTTTTACAAAGAAAGAACACTGTCACAATGTAAAATATTTTCTGCATAAGACAGTTGTTGGTGGTTTGTTTATTTGTTTACTCCAGTTTGGAGAAGCACTTCGTAACCATGATGGTCAAAACCAAAGGCGATGTCCTACAGTTTCAGACAACAAAAATGCTTGCTTGAATTGCCAGGTAACCACTGTGGGCTGGAAACCTGCAGTGTTTTAAGTGGTGGGGAAAATTTATTATTGAATACTCTGATAAGTTTTAAAATCAGATTTAACAGCCAAGGAAAACTATGTATTGCAAAATAATGTCTGCAAGGGATGACACCATTTTCCTCTCCCAGTGTAAGTTTACTGCTCTGTTTTAGTTTATTACTGTGAGGTAAGTGTTACAGATATTAAGCTACTTCAAGGGAGAATTTGCAGATCCATCCCATTTCTACACCATGCTTTTATGTTCAGAAGTATTTTGCCTGTATATCTTTTTCACATCATATAATGTATTTTTAGCCACCCTTTGCTTCTTGTTTTCTAACCAGTAATTTATTTTTTTTTCCGAAATATCCTCTGCTTGCACATAATCCCTGTGAAAGAACCCCACAAACTGGATGGTTGTCCTTCTCCACATTCTGGGTCAGATACTGGAACACCTGAACAAGAAATTCAAATTTCTCCCACAGCTTTCACCTCCTAATGAAACACAGGGCTCTCAAGTCATGGTACTGCCTGTGATGGAGTACCAATGCATATATTTCCTCAAATCCAATTTCTTTTGTTTCCAGATAGGACTGTAGCATATCTGTGTGTGACTATACAGTGCTTGATTTGTTAGTCTGAAGCTTTCTGAAACTGCCTTGCTGTACATGGGCCACATGGTGCATGTGTGTAATGGATGTCTGGGAAAACCCAGGCAAAAATATGGTGGCTACACTGAGTTATACATCAGAAATTAGATATTTTCACACATCGATAAAAAGAAACACAGATAGGGATATAAATATAAAAATACAAAAAGACATTTATATTTCTAATTTTTTTTCCTGTTATTTTACTCACATTACAGAAAGGATTGCATTTGAAAGATCTAATTGCATCTGTGTGGAGCTACAGCAGGTTTTGACTAGCAACAACAGAGGAATAGAGTGAGACATATTGGATAACTTGTACTTTTAATTATTGTAGTCTAACATGCTCCCCATGGTATCCAGTCTTGGGCAATTGCCCTTGGTTACTCACCCCTAAAACAGGCTCTGGTTGAATCTGACACTGACTCATTGTAACAACAAAGCTGATTTTCCTGTTTCAGAATTAGTCATTAAATGCTTTTGTAAATATTTGGTGTTCAGTACACTGCCACAATAGTTTCTGTGAGCACATCTCAGGAGTACCAGGAGGTATTCACTCAGGCAAAGGAGGGTAGAACAAGGACTGAAATAATGTAGAGGTTCTGTTACATTAATTCCCCTTTCTTCCTCCCTTCACCCACTTCTTTTAGTTTGCTCAGTAGATTTATTGGTTGCAATACTGGCCCTGCTAAAATCAATGGCAAAATTCCCATTGACTTCAATAGGCCAAGACTTCACCTATTATTTTTATTGCAGGAAACCAATATTTACCAGGCTCATTATGGCCAAGCACTGAGTTTTATCTGAAGCCTTCCCTTCTTTGGAGGCATGTATTAAGTGTACTGAACCTTAGACTGAGCTTTCTTTGTGGTTAGTTAAGAGGAATAGCATCTATTTAACAGGTGATAAAAGGATCCTTGCAGGGTGGCCTCACAGAAAATGTGACACACAGAAAGCTATTCATAGAAGTAAATTCAAGAACATTTAGGGTTTTAAGTCATCTTTTAGAACGCCTTCATCCTGTAATTAAGTTAAATTCAATTTGTCCAGAGACTCTGCATTAAGCATTAATTATATAATGCATGATGAAATACTCTTTTCAGTTAATCTACTTTTCACATTTGGATTTTCAAATCCTTATATTACCATTTCTTCTTATTTCAGTTACTTTTTGTTGCAAAAGTGAAACAGAATTCTCTTCTGCATTCTTTTCCCCCATCCCACCCCTCCCACTATACGGCTTTCTATAGTTCATTGATGTCCTTGTTATTAATTTGGCTGCATCTGCTTTTGGTAAGACTCATTACATTGCACAAGAGTTTTCAGTAATGCAGAGTTACCGGTGGGATGCATAATAATGTTGTAACATTCTCAGAAATAAAACTGTCAGAAGGTTCAGTGTTATTGTTTAATAAACATTCCAGAGGATTATGCATTAAAAGTATCTAGCTTTTTCTGGACAATGTTTATTGAATAATCTTCACAGAAACCACCCAAACACTAATAGAACTAATAAAATGGAAACTGTAACTTAGGGCCTAAGTAAATGATAATGGTTTGTGGCAGATGGCTTATAAATAAAATAAGAGCTTTTTCTTTTACTTTGATCAAGTAATGTTGGTCCCATGTAATTATATGTTAAGGACTGCTATGATATCCAGATGACATTAGGTTTTCATCCAGTGCCTTAGAACAAGAATGCAAGTTAAAGTAACAATAGACTGTTCTCCTTCTCCTACCATATACTGCACATGATTTGGAATAATAGAAACACAATGCACCAGTTATATTTTGTAAGAGCTTTTTTGTCTTGTCTTGCTTTGCATACCTGAAGATGTACTAGTAATACTATACCACAACAACCAATGGCAGTTCAGTTCTTTCTCTGTTTTTCTGTCTGAGGATCATACCTCCCCACACTAACAAACTGCCTCGGGGAGTCAGATATAAAAGTGACATTTGATGTAATTTGTGTTTTATAAATACACAAACTGCCTTAGTGGGAATAAGCTGGAAGAAGTTGAAATATATAGAATACCATAGAATTTCTTTGACTTTTGCAGATGCAGAAGGGGGTTAGGAAGGAGTTTATCACTGAGAAAAGTGATTTTATTTGTGTGTTGAAAAGGCCAGCATTACGTTTATTAAAAAAAAAAACAAACATCTTCTGTGAATTATTTGTCAGTGAGAAAAGATTGATAAAATGACAAATTTACAGTGATGCAACCTTCTTGTATTACAGATCCAAGGAGTAGAGACCAATCAGAATATATCCTTGCACTATTTCTGACCGTATGTAGTCAGTGACAATCAAGGAAAATGAACACGGATGGCACAAAAAGGCAATGTATGATGCTCAAATGTTAACACGCTAATCTACACTTGATTTGGAACAACCTTACCTGGGCTTTAAGTGTGTCAAGGAAAGTGCACTTCAGCCAGAAAAAAATTGTAGATATACCATCTGTCCTGGTTTTAGCTGGGACAGGGTTAATTCTCTTTCTAGTACCTGATATAGTGTTATGTCTTGGATTCAGCAAGAGAAGAATGTTGATAACACACTGATGTTTTCAGTTATTGCTGAGTAGTGTTTAGACTAAGCCAAGGATTGTTCAGCTTCTCACGCCCAGCGAGCAAGAAGGCTGGAGGGGCACAAGAAGTTGGGAGGGGACACAGCCAGGACAGCTGACCCAAACTGGCCAAAGGGGTATTCCATACCATGTGATGTCATGCCCAGTATATAAACTGGGACAATTAGCCTGGGGGGAATCGCTGCTCGGGAACTAACTGGGCATGGGTCAGCGAGTGGTGAGTGATTCCATTGTGCATCACTTGTTTTGTATATTCCAATCCTTTTATTAGTATTGTCATTTTATTATTGTTATTATTATCATTATTAGTTTCTTCCTTTCTGTTCTATTAAACTATTCTTATCTCAACCCGTGAGTTTTACTTTTTTCTTTCCCGATTCTCTCCCCCATCCCACTGGGTGTGGGGGGAAGTAAGTGAGCAGCTGCGTGGTGCTTAGCTGCTTGCTGGGGTTAAACCATGACACCATCAAACAGACAATGAAGATGACTACTTTTCCAAATCTGTCCTCAATTAGAATTAATAAGATTGCAATATAGATTGCAGCAAAGGACACAAGTGATCCATCTGAGGAAGACACTTCCTCAGATCTTGGGTAACAGATTACCTACATTAAGATGGTACAGGATGCATACTCATAATTTCAGTGAATTTATGAAATCAACCTTGTTGAGCTAAAATGAAAGCTTTAAATTACTGGTACACAAACTGGACTCACAGAAAGACCTGTTGGGATATGTAGTATAAGAAACTTTCACAAATCATTGGTTATGAAATATACATAAATATTTGTGAGCTTCAATTCTAAAAGGAACGAGGAAGGTAATCCAGCAACAGTATATATAGCCAAGCAAACATTTTTGAGGAAAGCTGGCTATAAAAACTCTGGGTTTTTTCTTTTTTTTTTTTTTTTTTTTAATGCAATATACTCAGACTTCTAGCCTTTGGGCAGCAAGAAAATAAGCCTGTTAGTTTTTCAGTTGCACGTTAATGATAGTAATTATTTGCATAATACTTATGCAATTCATTATTCTGTACTTGTTTTTGCAGTTTCATAGATTTCTGTAAGATTGCAACTCATCATTTTGATTTCCTACTTAGATATTTTTTATATCTTAACCCTAAATCACAATATTGTGGTTTTCCAAATTCTATTCCTGACAGAGAAACAAACAATGACTTGCAGAGTGTATATATCCTCCTAAACTACCTCATGCTGAAATGAATATATGCATTTCTGAACTGAAACATTTAGTTATTTTTTCCAAACTAAATGTTCCAAACACATCAAAGATACTTTTCATTAAATCCTTGAATCCTTGACTGCCTGAATCTGGCATTTCATATGTTTACTATCTGGCTATAAAGCATAATTTATAGACAGAATTAAATTGCCATCAGGAAAAACTGGTCATTGACTATGTGCCTTTAATTTATAGCTTGCATAAGATATATAAACTGTGAACATATCCTCATATGTATGGAGGCTCACAGATACAAATAATGACTACTTGTTTCTTTAGTGTGTGACCAGTGAAACCACAGCTGCATTCTCATCACACAGTGACCAAACACTCTTTGATTCTGCCCCAGCTGACTGATACTGAGATTTCTAATCCAGGTGACTTCCAACATACTGATGACACTTGTCCTTATGGTGGTTGAGTTTGGTTTTGTAGCAACCTTCAGTTAAATAAAAGTTTGCTATGAATGTAGAAGAATCTTTTAGCTAGTTAAAAATATAAAATTAAAAACAAACAAACAAACAGGTTTTCCTCTTCAGATAAACAATAAGATGACCAGACATCTTTTTGTCAAAAGAAATCAAGGATAAGAGATGTAAGACGTTATTCCCAAAACCATGAATAATCTTTCTGCTGCATTCAGCATCAGTATAGTGTCTGTAGGAGTTTCATTTCCAGTTCTGAATGTTGCGGTTCAAGAAGGATATACTTATTTTGGGAGAGGGTAAGGAGGACAGAGAGTGGTCATAAATCTAGAAAATTGAGACTTAGGAAAGTTTAGCTTAATAAGAAGGCTAACAAGAAAATAACTGACTAGAAGGACATATAACTGCAAAGAGAAAGAGAATAATCTGTTTTCCACTTCTATGAAGCTGCAGAAAGTGAAGTTTTACATATTAGGGGAAAAGTTTTCTAACAGTACAGGTAATAAAACACTGATAGGGATTCTGTGGGAAAACTATGAAAACTCCATCACTGGGGGTCTTAAAAGAGTACTTTAGGTAAAGATCAAGCAGATTATGTGGTATTTTATTGTTCTTTCTAGATCTATTTTTTCATTCTTCTCAGTTTTTTTACTATTTCACTTCAGACCTAAGCTCACAGACTCAATATTTGGAATCAAACTCTATAGTAAAATCTCCATTGGACTGAGAAGATTTTTGGAAAACTCCTAATGAAACTTTTAGAAGGAAGTCAATAAAAAAGAGGAGTCTCATGAAATAAAACACAACAATTAAAAAAAAAAAAAAGCCACATATAATGATATAAATAAGAGGAACTGTTCTGTGTAGACCAAATCAGCAAAATGAGGAAACTCACTGTGGATGTTTCTGAATGTATGAATATACCTCAGTAGGGACGCAGTCTGCAGAACCATCCAAGAAACTATGGCATGAACCAGCTCTGCAGTTACAAAATGGCAGCACTGTATTGTATTCAAATTACTTCTATTAGACCTCTTTAGAAACTACAGTCTCTGAAAATCAATCAACTTGTGGCTATTCAAGCTTGAGTCAGTGGTGGTTTGGCATCTCTGTACCATGTTATGCTATGCATTAAAGTACATAAAACATAATAAGCAATAATAGATAATGATAGTGGAAGAATACACTGTATGGCATCCCACTGGAATCTTGGGAAACTGAAAGCAAAAGTATTTTTATTAAGCACTGTACTTTAATATGAATAGAAATAGTCCTTGCTACACCAGTCAAGACAAGATATGGGGAACACAGAGATCTTTGTTTCAAGATATCAAAAGACTTCCCCAGTTAGGTTTACCTAATAGGATAATATTCAATACATGGGTAATTTATGGGAGCAAGAAGGCTGAGTTTCAGTTCCTCATGAAGTAGCTGGCATGTCAAAGACACTGTATTGACCTAGGCCAGGTATTGATTGTACTGGTCTGATAATTCAATCTGAGCTTTCCACTAAGTCATCTTCAAGAAATCTTTCCCATTTGTTTTCAAAGTTTTATATCACTCTAAAAGCTTACCTGCTTCTAGACTAAAACCCAAAAATCTGTATAAATGAAATTTATCATTTCAAATGTAATTAATTACAGTTATTATGAAAGCATACAAAACACTTTGAGTCAATTTCTATTACTTCTGTATGAATATTAGATCTCTCATTTTTTTAAACTTAAGGCTTAATAAGTCAATAAGCAGCATAGCTGAGAATCATATCAAATGTGATTAAATGGTCCCACAAGGAAGCTACTTACAACAAGTAAATCATAACAATATGTTCTCATTTTCTACTGATTAGTGATATTTCTGGTTCAAAGAATTATCCAGTTTAATGTTAACCTTTACAAATTTTATTACAAGCATCAACCATATTTTTCTTTCTTGATCTAACTTTCCAAACCACTTAATTCTATAAACTAAATTCATTTGATTATACAGTTGACTGCAAACATGAACCATCCCCAATATACACTGAAGGGGAAGAAATAATTGTAGAAAAGGCAACATGTGCAATCTTACCCTAAAGAAATTAACATCTGTGGGGATTTTTAAAAAAATATTTTTATATTAAAGTGTGGAACTAATTAATTTTCTTTGGCAAAGATACTTTTGGTGAGGAGCACATTTCAGAATGACTAATTTTGGAACAACTTCTGTGTAGAAGAATATTTAGACACCTTATGGCTCATTCCTAGAGGATGGACACATGACATATTCAAAATTAGTTCCACTGAAATAGCTCTTCATTACATTACATATGGTTCTTGAAAAAATGTAATCTTAAACTGCCTAAATACTTCTGGTTGCTTTATTACACTTCCAGCTTATATTTAAACTTTCAGTGAACCTGGAAAGCTGTAGTATAGTTTGGAATCTATATATAACTTTTTATTTGTGTTATAGGAGGTAGTATAATGTTTATAACATTGTATTACTTAATCTATTTTTAATTCTGCTTGGTTTCTTACACTCATCACTATGACATACGAGTATATTGTTGGTATTCTGTGTACGAAAACACTTTTCCAAGAAAGGTTGTGAAATTAAGACTCAAGTGCATTACATTCTAGTCTCTGAACAAATTTCTTCTTTCTGTAGTGCCTTATATAAATATCACAGAAAGGAAAGCTCTTTATTCACCACCATGAGCTTTGTCTTCAGCTCTTAGGTTCTGTATCTTAGGTCCTCCCTGATGAATAAATCATAAATCCTTTTTATTACCATTTGTCTATCTTTCCTGTGTAGGTTGCAACTTCCTTGGAGATTACCCTTCTGCCTTTCATCAGCACCTGATACAAAGTCTCAAAGTCAGCTGAAGACCCAGGATGCTATGTTATGCTGCTGACTGCCAATAATCTACCATCTTAATTTGGGATCTTTTCTGAAAGCAAGAATGGGAAATTTAGATGCACTGAAGCCACCGAAAGTACTGCAATTTCAGTACATATGGGGCTACAGGAATGCAAGGGCATCCCCTGGATCATCAGACAACTTCCCCAGTGTTTCAGGCAACTACTTATTTTTACCTTGAACCCAGAGAGATCCCCAAAACATCCGCTCCCTGCATCCCACCAGTCTTAAAACACTCAGCAGAACTCATGATCTGTGCACTATGTATTCACATCCTCTGTGTGTGTGCTTCTATCATAAATAACCTAGTGGTGAGGAAAACTGAAAGTGATCTCATAACTTTGCTCAGTGACAGGGAATAATGCAAGCTTCCTAAAGTTTCAGGGTTACCAGAAATGTAAATCGTATTGTGTACTCCCTGCCTGTGATGCCTATGATGTTTCACAGGCACCTAGTGAACTGAACCTTGGTAGGGTTTTGCCTCATCCAAAAACAGATGAAGTGTGGGGCCAGTGATCCTTGTGGCCATGATTAGTGTTTATGCAGCTAACTTTACCTCAAACCACAGAGAATAATGAAAGCAGAGCAAATCTACAGTGACAGCATGGTTTATGATTTGCTTGAGGGCAGAGCATGCTGCTACCAACTTGTGACTCTTAGTGAAGCCTTTGACAAGCTAGAGCACCTGAACAGCCAAGTTGTTTGTAAGCAGATGAGATCCCTCACTTCAGCATGTCTTATTTAGTGAAAAATGTTTAAAAGAATCCTATCTACACTACATAGTGTGACAATATTTTAATCAAAAGCCCTGTTATTTTCTCCTCCTTTCCCTTTACTAATAATGGCAAATAGTATTTTGTTTTATGTCTTGTGTTCAGCATTTGGCTTCAACACTGTGAATCTTGTATATATTGAAGGCTGATGTTCTTGTCTATTGGTACCTAATATAGCAATCTACGTGCTCTAAAATTCATTCCCCCACAGAAGCCAGGGAGGCAGAAGCCTGAAATCTGCTGAACTAGTTCAGTTTATCAGCAATTAATATCTAGACAAGGGTTTATATATTCTCACACACAGTATTTATGTGCATAGATTTACATGAGGGTATACATAATAACTCCCGTAAATTATGGGTTATAAATGTAGGTAGGCAGCAATGTTCATTTGTGTCCTATAAAGTTTGGCTATATTTATGGTTCTTAACTTTTATTATACTAATCTGGGCACAAGTGGTTTAATGATAGATGTTCTGGATACATGACAATATTTACCTTAGTTTTACTGCAGGCATTAAAAAATGATATTGATATGTCTCTGCTGGAATCACTTTATAATTTTAAGGCACAAATAAAGGAAATTTCCAGAAATATCTGTAGCAGTAAACTAAGAACATCATTTTCCCACAGCACTATAAAACTAGAACAAACTCTAACACCTTTTCTTTCCATTCTTGAAATTCTATATATACCCATTAATCTCCATGTGCCTCCAGACATAACTATAATTCTCAGCATTGTAATGAATGTGTAACTCTGCATACTGGGGAGACGGTCCTGCCAAAATATGTGCAGCCCCAGAAAATTTGGTTACTTCTTGTGCTGATGGATCTGATTGCTTTAATACATGTCAAACAGTGAATTAAAATACATAACTAAAATTGTTGCCAAATACTCCTTTCCAATAATTATTAAAATGAGAAACAAGCATAAAAATCTCAGTTTGAAACTGTCACATATTCAGTATACATGTACATATATTTACATATGCACATACATGTATATATAAAAATAAAATAAGGATGAGTTCATTCCACTAAACACATTATAAACCCCCTGTTTTAGAAGCAGCAGTGGAAAGATCTGAAGTTCAATAAACCATATAATGAAATATCAGGTACTCGAATTAGCTTGCAGAAAAGACTATGAAAGTTAATAAGATAAAAGTGCCTTGGTTTATCTGAAATGTCATAGTTCAAGATATATATCCTTTTATGGCTTTAATAATTGTATTGAAAGATAAGACCTTTTTTATAGGAAATATGAGAGGAGCCAAAGCATATAAAGACAATTCTGGTCCCTCTTTTCATTACATTCCTGTGGAGATTTTGAAAGGGAGCAATCACAGGTTTCCTTTAAGTAAACATGTGCTAATACAATCTCCTTCATCCCCAGTTGCTGGAGTGAGATTCAGGATATGATTATGGGGATCAATTCCTTGCCCTGAGTTTACTTCTTGAATTCTACAGCCTCTGAGTGAGAAATGTAAACCTGCAGGTTTCTCTAGAGAGCTCATATACTGGGAATAAGTATTATCATTTCCATTAGCTGCTAAAGGAATAACCATACTGAGGCTGCAATAAAGAGTAGAATCAGGCTGTTCTGTACTTAGCACTGAGCACAAACTCAGTAGTAGTGACAAGAAAATTGGGTTGAAAATCTCTTATTTTACTCTAATTCTGCAGAATAAAAACCAGTCCAAACATGTTTAAATTTAGGGAAAATCTCAAAATTTATATCTTTTGGAGATATACCTGCACTTAAGTCACTGTAAAGAGCAGACAAATGAAAAGGAATGATGGAAGAGTCTCCCTCTTAAAGCCTTGCTTTAGGAGCAGCATTTTTCCCATCTTTTTTTCCAGGACCTGGCAAGAATATTCCCTCCTACTTCAGTTTATCATAATCACAGCTCTTCCTGGAAGTCAATGTTATTGCGAGGCATTCCGTTGTAAGTCATGAAATCATGAGCTAAAGTGGGGAAGATTTCAGCCTTCAACTTCATATCTGCTAACTCATTGTCAGTAGTTTCTCTTTCTATGGCTGATGCACAGTTCCTATGGCTGTTGTTAACAAAGATAGGACAAATAAATTCATAGATGAACAACTATTATGTATATGCATAAGCACATATGCAGAACAGATGTAGCAAATGATAGACAGAGGAAGAGGGGCATATATTAGAAGTTGATTGCTAGACAAAGAGGAGGGCAGTTTGTATGCAGCAATTTAAAAATATATCTGGTTTTACAAGGGAAAACAAGCCACCAGACATGTATTCGCAAATGTTATGCTTAATGACCAAGTTAAAAAAACAATAAGACACAAATGGTTTAAGATTCATACACGCTCAATACAGATTCAAAGTATTATACTAAAAGTGAAGTGGAATTGTTTTAATTATTTTTTAATAGTAAGAAACTATTCGGATGTCTTTGATATATCCTTTGGACAACCTAAATATGAATATCTTCCCAGGCGTACTGGCACCCGTGGCTGCTCCTGCATTCCCAGCGAGGCGGCAGGGTGGCTGTCAGTCTCACTCTCTCACTGATTAAGTTGCTACTTTTGTTTGCAAATTTCCACACAGTGTCCCTGTGCCCGAAGTGATAATGATCACAGTCACTTCCGATTTGTAATCCAGGAACATGTACTGGCCCTTGCCCTGACGGAGCTTCACAGTTCACAAATATAAAGTGACAGTCCTTCTAGCATGATTAATGTAGTGAAAACACAGAGCAATGAGTCAAAAAGATGAGACACACCAGTTATTTCAAGTCTGTGCTTCACTCAGATCTTATATGAATTCTTAGCATTTATCATTGGTTTTGCTTTCTTGATCTTCCTTCTACGATACTTTTAATTTTACAATAAATCCCAAGTAGGTCATGTATAACAATAAGACTAATGTTTTCTTGCCAAGTAAAACCACATTCAGAAGGGTGGTTTTGTAATAACTCAGAAGCATTTACAATGTAATCAAAAATACATTGAATAAACCAACATATCAGAATAACAGGACTATTAAATAAAAGGGAAGTATCCCAGGCCTTTAAAACATGCTGTAATTCTTCAGAATCAGAGATGACCAGGGCTCGAAATCAAATACAGATATTCCTAAACTTTCAAGTATTCAGATTCAGGATTTTAGTTCAATCTCATTTTCATAATGATAGCCATGTGGTACTGTTCTTCTCCCTCAGGGGTAAGGAAAAATATCCGTTGTACTGACTTTGTAGTTGCTGTACATAAATGCAGACTTTCGGGTCATTAGTTTAACCACATGTGCAGAACATATAGGAATTAGGATAACAGTTCTCATGACTACAGCTATTCGATTGAAAGAAGAATTGACATCAATAATGCTCATATCTATCACACTTTGTACTATAATAACAGAGAACAAAGTGTTCATGAATCCTTTGGAAAGTTTGGCAGCTGTTTTGCTGAGATGTTAGTCGCAATCACATTAATAGTTATACATTCTGCCCATTAGCTGGCAATAATGTTCATGCCCTGTAGTCAGAACATTATAGCATGGCAATTTCTTCAGCACTGAAAACAGATGAAGAATCTTGTCAAGCACTAAAACAATGCTGTGACTGTGACTCTAATCATACTCATATCTGTTGCTCCCAGAAGACACAAGGAAACTCTGTCAGTTACTGCAAAGTACATCTGAACTCCACCCCCACCTGCAAACCCCTGTGCCCAGAGTACAGAAAACCTAAATATAAGCCATGAAAAAGTCAGGAATAAATGTTCCAGGATAGGTGTTCTCTTTTTCAGGACATAGTTTTTCCATCCCTGGTATTGATGCTGATGGAAACAGCATTAACTCTATGCCATGCCCGAAGGTCTGATCAGGTGGCGGGCAGACCAGAGTACTAGAGCCAACAGAGCCGTACAGGAGACCTGCTGGGTAACAGGCCAGAAAAGCCCTGATTCCCCACTGCATCCCTGTCTCATCTGGATCCAGTTCTTTCCATTCAGGTAATGCTGTGGTTTCATTTCCATGAGGTCAAATAATGTGAGGTTAAAACACATACGGATTTATCTGTGGAAAAAAACCCATATGATCCTCTACTGGGATGACACAGGAAGGTTAGATAAAGTCTGGAATCCTGACATGTTAAAGTCAATGGAGATTTTGCAGTTAACCTCAATTTGGCCAGGATTTCACCCCTGAGACTTCACTTTTCTTTTTGACTTTCAGCTCCGGAACAGGTAAAAATATCTTCCCAAACCCAACAGGAATGCTATTATCTGATTATTAATTAGCTGTCTGCAGTTTTAATCTGCTCTGCAACCTAACATTAGGGTTTGTCATCTTACTGTAAACCTATTAACATGCTATCCAAGATTATTTTCTTGTGAAAAATTTGCTGTTAACATTAGTGCAAGAGTGCACATAGGGATTATTAAACATTATTACATTTGGACTGAACTGCTAGCTTCTAGACACGAAAAAAAAGCTAAACCACAAGTGCTTCTATTCCACTTGAAATAAATTACCATGCTACCACAAATTCCCAGCAGGAAAAGGGAAGGGGAGACATAAATTTTTGCACACTATGTAGAATGTTTAATGGATTTCTTTGTGATAACAGTTGAAGTAGTGGCATTGTTCATTATGTCAATGTGATGGCAAAGAAGCAGGAAAACAGGACTTTGTTCCTTTCTTTGCAAGTGGACTGCAAGGCCATCACAAAGGTGTTTTCTTTAAAAGGAAGAGTACAGAAAGGATTATACAAAATGAGCAAAAGCTGCAGAGTTCCAGTTGAGAAATGAACTTCCTGAAAGGTCAGGGTGTTGGGGGTTTGTTTGAAGCTTATCTTTTTGCCTCTCTGCAGTTCCAGTAGCAGATCTTTCACATCTGGGCAGCAGCAATAGCTCTGCTTTCACGGCACCCCAAAGGAGGGGACATTGCAAGCAGACCTGTAGTCCACTGCTGTCACATGAGAGAAGGTCATGGCATGAAAGCGTCATCTTCATCATCACCCACAAATCTGTGGCATGTGGGACTAGACGCTCAGCTGGAAGACTGCAACAGCTTGGCTGATCTGAACGACTTTTCCAGGTAGGACTTCTTCTACTTGTCAAAGAAGACTGCATAACAAATTTCAAACATACTACAAAACTCTGCTCTAGTTGAAGGTTCCTTATCCAAACTAACAGCTGAGTGTTTAGAAAACATGATTCTCCCTCCTCTCCATGCTCTTGTAAACGTCTGTGTTAGCCTCGATGACTGCAAGGTTCCCTTTTATCTGGGATGGTTGCACAGCTTTTCACTGACATGCGGGCAAACCACCCTGCTTTCACGAGTGAAAGCAGATTTTTGCAAGAAGTAGAAGGAAATTCCTCTAGCTGTACTACCAAAATTCCCTACAGATTTCTTTTCGGACATTACAAATATGTAAGAGAAAAGTAGTCTAGCTTTTCTCCCTTGTCCCAGCTCCCAGAAACTCAGTGCAGATCAGGGGTTCACCCAGCCCTACTTGAATGCAATGCATTCATAATCCTGCTTCTATTTTTATTAGGCAGAAGGGATATGGACTCTGGATCACTGGTGGTTGGAGCTGATTATTCTTGAGACAGCTCAATACAAAGGTTTAGTCTATTCCCCACTTTCCTGGTGGTGACAGCGTACTTGTGTATGTGACTGACAGTCAATTCTGTAATATGTAAGAAGTAGCTTCTGTTCCCATCCTGCCAGAAAAGATTGTGTTCAACAGATGAGTCAGGGAATTTATCAGGTAGAAAGGAACCTGACACTGATAACTCATCTGCTGCTAAAATTAAGAGTGTGAGTCCCTGATTAATAGTCACAACTATAAAACACATTGAAATACAAGAAGCAGCGAAAAAACAAGTGTCGTTTAAACTTACGGCTTCCTGGCTTCCGTGAACTTTCCACAAGGCTGCTAGCTTGTCTGACAAGAAGTCTCTGATACACCTGTGAAATAATAAACTAAAACATGGGCTGTCGCAGTAATTTTCTGTCACATGGCAGCTCTACTTTCCTTTTGTAAATATAAAGTAAACTCTGCCTTTCTGGAGGTAAGCTCTGTTTGAACTACCAAAATCACAAAGCTGCAATTATATGTCACATAAGTGTTGATGGAAAAAAGGTTTCCTACCATTTGTTTCTTACTCCAGTGCTGTTTTGTATTGGTTACTAAACAAATGTCCTCATAAACGTGAATGGAACTCTTCTATGTATGATTCAAACATGATGCCAGCCCTGTTTGCTCTCTTATTACCAAGATGCTTCAAATAAACAATTAGTGACATTTAAAATAATGAAGTGACCAGTGACAAATGTGAAGAACTGCTCAGTGGAGGATGTGTTTCATCATTATGTTTAAGAAAGGCGGAGGGTCTTGGCACAGACTGTGCTGTAGATCAGCTGAACCAGCACAAAGAAGAATGCTTGAATCCTTTGCTGCAATGGATCTTCATAATCCCCATTTTTTAACACATGGTTCGCAAAGCCAGAGTGGTAAGAAGGTTTTTTAATATAAACTGGCTTTCAGAATCCTGAAATGTTAATCAGATTGGTATTTCATTTTATTTCTTTTATACTTAAAGCCTATTCTACTCTTGCATGAACTGTAAAGCTTTTATTGAGAAGAGTGAGATGAATGCTAAAACTGAAATGTACAGTATATAATTAGCTCTGGTGGACTTAATAGTTAGAGGGATATATTTTAGGAAATAATCCTGAATTTTCAAGGAAGAAAATAAGTGATCGAATACTTTTATCAACCTGTAATTCCTAGGATACTGTGAATACCTACCCTTTGGTACCTCAGCAAAATGATTGCTTAATGATAAATGATTGCTTAATAATAAATAGAGTGACTATTAATTGCTATAAATATCCTTCCAGAATAATTTTATGTAAAATAAGATATAAACACAAAAAGACACTGGTTTATTGTCTCTTACTTGGATGACTTACATTGATTTTAAACAGTTACAGTTTATTTAAAAATAAGAGAGTATGGTTTCTGCACAGAAAATTGTGTGCAAGAAATACATTGGAATTCAAAGTGCAGGCCAGTCTTTCCGCTAGAAATAGCTTATCTCACTTAAAAAGAAAAGAACATTTAACAGAACATCAGAACTGCTGAAAAAACGTGACGGCTATACTTCACTATATTTATGTTAACTTCCAAAATCAGATTAAATTAGTTATTTCAACTGTCCCCCTAATTTTGTTCAAAAGTGCATTTTCTTCTCAAATTTAGTGAAACTTTGATACCATTGAAGGACAAGTTAGTTAGCTCATTAAATTAAATTTAAATTCATACAGTTTTTCCAACATAAATAAATAATCCAAATATTTTCATCCAGACAAATTGAATGTGATGTTCAGTTAAGGGAACAGAACATTCTGTAAGAATTTAAATCCACATAGTGACTTGAAATATTTTTATAAGACAATGCCAACTTAAAGTCAACCTTATATTTAGCCCCTTTTTACCTTACTTATGCTCTTTCCAAGTAATACCAACACTGATATGTAAATAAGTGCTGAGAGAAAGAAGGTCTTTCTGGTCATTTTGTTTGTTTTTCATAGTTAATGGCATTTTGTCTCTGTTCAGTTTCTACTCGCTTAATTGTGCCCAAGAAGGTCCTTAAATAAAGCCAAGATGACAACGTCGGTCTACATGTAAGCCCAACACTTGCCATATCCAAGCAATTTGTGGGCAAAGGTACAAATTGATATACTCTATGGTGGCTGTTCTTTGAAAAATAGGCAGGACTTATCAGTTCCAACCTTTGCATGCATGCATAGACCAATATTATGCGTATATGGGTGTACTGATACATTTGTACATGGCTGAAATTGTAAGCATCTGTTATTATACAGTCTCCTCCCATGGAGATCTCAGTACAGGATCAGGGCATATGAACTGAACTGAAGCCAGCAAATTATTTCATTAAAGCCCTCTGAAATCTAGTAAATAAAAATGCCTCTGACTGTTATTGACCTGAGCTGTATTTTACAAGTGAGCTGTTTGTGATGGGATCCCCAGACCATTAATAATTTTCTGAGTCATGCAGTTAAATCATAGGCATCTTTCCTCTTTTTCCTTCTTAATTAACTGCATAAAAGGTCTAATCATGATCTCAGTAAAGACAATGGCTCAAGCAGGGTTTTTGTTGTTGTGGTGGTTTTTTTCCTGTTGGTGATCTCCCCTTTTACAAGGTAGTTAATAGAACTTTTTTGACTGTAGGAATCCACATCAATTATCTCTTCAAAGAGACCCTCAACTTACTTTAACTCAGCTCCTCAAAGATTTATATTTACTTGAAAAATCTTAGCATCTGTTTAGAAAGAAGCCTTATTTTGGCTGAGTTTCCACTGCTGGGTTTTTACTGGACTTGTTTCTGCCTCTGCAACTCAGTACTAACTTTGTTAGCTTCAGCTACAGAAATGTTGTATCACCATGGGTACACAGAATTAAGCACACTGGACACGGTGCTGCAAAGGGCTGGACATTCAGCAAAGCCTGAGGCCAACACAAGCCTCCTTTTAAACATGGAGTGTTTCCATGATCGCTGGGATGATTCACAGGCACACACACACATTGTGCGTAATCTAGGGCATGAGGAGCAGAGTGTTCAGAAGTCTGACGGACCCAGCCTCTGGGCTTCATCCTACATGTCCTCATCATTTCAAAGTTTCCCTCAGTGTGTTTAATACTCTATAGCTTTTCCCTCCTCACATCTTCAGCTTTTTTCCAGTTTCATTATTCACTTGGAAAATGGAAAGTTAAAGTTTAAAACCTTTGATCTGAGATGTCATAACATAAACAACAGATGCAAATACTTCTTTGGTGACCACTAATCTGTCTGTAAATCTCCTGTTGAATCAGAGCTAAAAATAATTATATTCTGTGTTATTTGGCGTAATTCATCTCTTCACTTTTATACTCTGGGAAAACAGAAAAATATTGCTAACTTTAAGGAATTTGTGATCTTAAGATGTCTCATAGCTAGTTTATTATATACCTTAGTGCCATGGAGGGCATAGAGGAGGGGGTCTAAACTCTGTTTTACTGTATTTATAGATGATAGAATTTTGTTCTCTTTGTTTGCTTTTCTTAACAAGGAAAGAGTGTGAGTCACTCTGTTAAATTTGCCGGGATTAACCCACTCAATTCACCTCTTTTACAAGGATATTCCTTTAGGTTTGTGAGATGAGGGTACCGCTTAACTATTATCTTTTACTATTTCCTTTATCCTGGGCACTAGAACAATTCAGCATTAATATTGTCATTTCACTGATACATCCCAATAGGCCATGGCAGGAGCAGTTACATGATTAATGGTTTTAGAGATGATTGTTGAAATCCTAAACTACTATTAAAGTAGCCAACCTAAAACCAAAAAAATATTACTGTTCAGTCAAATGTTGCCAAACGCACACAGATTTAACAGTGCCAAACTAAACTGTATACATAATGTTGACTATAGAACATGCACCTTGCCTTTCTATCGCTTGTATTAGTCAAGTTAGAGAAGGTTCATCATCTTGTTCATAAAAGATACTCCTCTATAGTATAAAAGCTATTCAGTACACCTCAATATTGTATCTCTTACATAAATGAAAAGCATAGGAACAGTTTTAAGAATACTCTTTTGGGACAAGAGTCTCAAAAGTGCTAAAGTTTAGATCTATAAGGAAAGCTTTGGAGCAAAGATAAATACCTAAATTCCTCATACATTGAAAGTGGGTCATTAAGCTCTTAAGAATGTGATTCATAGTCACAAACACAGTGAGCAGAAGTTCACTCAAGCCAACTGGCACATGTGTCTCACTGGGATTAGGCTGACAATGCTCTGTTAGACATTTCCTTCTGGATTAGCTCTCAATTACTTAGGTACAGCAAACTGAATTATCTGGGTTTTATTTTCTTTAAAACACCACCACATGAGAGAGTAGAAAACAGGACTTCTATTTCCTCCTCAGTCTGATGGGTTACAGGCCTACAAATTCTCTTCCAAGCAAGAGTTTAGTCCATAGAAATATAGACTAGGATGGGTCAAATGTGTTCTCTGTCCCCCCTGCTGAAGCAGGACCATTATGCCAAGACTGTTTATGAATTTTGCAAGAATCATTGAATAAATATTCAAATTAACTTCTTCTCCCAGCAATTAAGCAGTTAATTTATAGAAAGGATGCCACTGTACTTCAAGGTGAGTTTAAGATTTCAGGTATCCATTAGGCAGTCTCTGAAGACAGTTTTTGAACTTAATCGTGAAAATCTACTAGCCTGAGAGTTCTCAGTTTGGGTGGTCCCATGCCAAATCCATCAAAGATTTGTAAAATGCTTAAATCTAAGTCCCTCCATACCACCAAAATTTCACTGTAGGCATCAGACTTTTCTGAATCTGTGGCTTAGGGCCATACTGTGTTTCTGTACCTAATTCCCACAGATTTCTTATCTGGGCACAGTTCAAAGTGGGAAGATATTCAGAAAATTGCTCCACAAATTTTCTGCATAAATAAACTTTTGGCTTGAAGTGTTGTGATTCCAGGAGTTCTCACACCCCACATATGCAACAGTTGCACAGCATTCAACTCTGGCAAGCCTGTCTTCCAAAGAAATCAGAATAGACAGCAACACACACAAACTGGACATCAAGCATGTTGGGTTTGGTTTTGTTTTTTTTTTTTTTTACAGAAAGAGCTGGCTATCCTTACAAAAAACAAGGGTTTAACAGGATTTGGACTTGATAGGCTTTATTTGAAACTGTCTACCTATTACACAGATGCCTACGCACAACAACCTGAGACCAGAAATGCTCACCAAAACCACTCAATATTGAGTCATGGACATGTTCAACAATAGAAGAGATCCAGCACCTACTTTTAAGAAAATACTTTTTCTATACAAAAGAGCCATTGAAAGGGATAGCAAGACACAGCCAATACAAACAGGTTTCAAATGAACTGCTTTTTATCAGTCATCACTTAAATGAAACAGAGCTTCTTGCTTTCCTTTTTCCAATAATGTGGTTTCTGATGTTGTGTCCACTTGAAAGTGGTATTATCAGTTTGTGATTACAGACATGGGTTATGACTGTGGAAACAAAACTGACAACAGAGTCTAGATTTCACATGTAAAAGATTCCATTATTTTTCAGAGAATTTGTTTAGTTCTTTCAAATGTTTGTTAGTAAGAGGGCTTTTGTTTCCTGTGACTCAGATAAGGAACATGGGAAATAAAAATATCAAACTATCATATTTCAAGAATGCTATTAAAGCCTTCGCCTTCAGCAGTGACAGCATGATTACTGCTGAATATGCTCATCTAAGCAGGTCTTTAAAGCATGGCTTTGGTGATAGAGGACCACATCCTCGAGTGATATATAGCATCACTGAGCTCTGTGAATTTGCTGTCAGGGATTAGGGACAGAATTAATAAATTGGGGAGCTACAGGTTTCAAAAAAGTCCATAACTGTATCACCATCTCCTTCTAACAAATACACAGTTTTCATAGATGAGGTAATTTATAGATGTCAGATAATCTCCTGTCATTAAAGCAACTGTGGAAATTTTCATTCCCCTTTTGCCTTCCTTTCCTCTTCTCATTCTCTTCTCCCCTCCCCCTACCCTTCATTATATAAAGCAGGGCTATGCATTTCTTCTCCTGTTTTTCCTTCCCGATGAAGATACTCCTAGGACTATCAACTTGTTCCAGCCATCAAAGCAGTATGTAAACATATTGGTCAGTCTTTTTTAGTGCAAGCACAATTTGAAAAACCAATACACAAAGCCACTGGCACAGTATTTGTTAGGCTGCAGGAAAAAAATATTGAAAATTCAGGGCTGGCAAGATCAAATCAGATCCCTCAATCTGACAACTGAATTGCTGCAAGAATAACTCAGATATTGGAAATGTGTCATTCATTACCCTAGTCTTTCTACTGGCTTCTTAATCTGTTTTTCATTGTGAAATTTATAGTCTTTATCTTATTAACTTATTCATTCATTGCATATCCTTTGTGAAGACGTGATCCCAAATACAGTAAATTTCTGTCTTCCCTCACCAAAAATTCAGGTTCCCCAGAAGTTTTAAAAGATAAGGGATGCTATACAGTGCTGGGACTTTAGCCTTTTAGCTGGTACTTAGCTGGTATTTAGCTTTTTAGGAGATTTAGGAACATTTACAACCCTGCTCTCAGGCTGTGAGTGCAAATGTACTTATCACTTGGTGGGTTTTACCTGCAACAGATCCTAGAACAGCTCAAGCACTTCAATGAATGTGACCTTGGCAGACTTGGGGTTGAGGCAGTGTGGTTCAACAGATGTCATTCAAGATATTTTCAACAACTATTTATTTGAAAGAGGGGGAAGACATTGATAAGCTGATGTGGACGTTGTTCTTCCTCTGCTGGCAGCTGCTAAGACATTTGTTAACAATTTATGACAGAATTTACAAGATAAATACAGTTGTGGAGATTTGTTCAAAAAATGTATCCAACCTCATTGATTCCAGTACTATTTTGCAACCACTCTGATGAAACTAATCCTACATATTTTGCATTCCGTTATTTACATCATAAAATTTCCTTTCCTGCCACATTTCCTTTCTTTTCTTTCCTTCTCATATTCTATTTAAAGCTTTCCTTTTCTCTGTGGTTATCTGACTAATTATGTATCCTATGTCTACATGTTTAAGCAAAAGCATTTAGCACCATCTTTCAGCACCTCATTATTACTTTTTACATAGGAATCTCCTGTCCCTGTCTTAGGAAAACACAATTTATTTCCTTCAAAAACAGCTTAATTTAATGCTGTAAAATTGAGACTGAAATTGTATTTAATGGAAGAACAAATTTAAGTTGAGAAGCTCTTATTGAAATGCATAGTCACAGAGTATATAGTCTTTACTGTATCTGCCTCCTGGGGGTGGATTAGGTGTTTTCTATCTGAATTAAATACTTAGCGAAAGAACTATTCTTCCATCTGTGCATGCAGCTCTACAGCGTAAATACCATTACTGCCACTTGAAATTACATAGTCAGCACCCATAAGTCACTCACACAATTCCTACTGATGTTAGTGGGAACGCTATAGTTGTATGGAAAAAGGCTAATGTACGGTCCTTAAATTTGGGAGGAGAGTGGGAAGTCAAAGATTCAAATACAGCAGAAGAATGAAACTACAGGCCTGATTCTGCTTCCATTACAATCATTTGGATTTGTATGACTTCGTTCCATCTTACTTCACCAGCAGTTAAGTTATTAATAATTTCCAAGATCAAAAGGGGTAGTTTATTTCAGGGAGGGGAAATATGATCTTTAAAAGTAAGCAACTGATGAAGAAGAAATTTTTAAAATACGTTATTTCAGGGCTCAACCTAAATTTCTTTACATGATGTTTTAGTGCAAATCTTTATTTTCTTTTTCTAAACAGCACTTGTCATATTGTTATTCAAATTTCAGATCTTATCCTCAGCTGTCTGACTCAGCTGGAGATGGTGGAGCTGATTGCGCCAGATAAGGATCTGCAACTTTAACAATAGTTGATATTGATAAGTCTGTAGCCAATTGCACTCTAGACAACCTTCCCTGGGCAGTCTGTGCAAACAGATCCCAGATCAGTTCCTGTAGATTCTTGCTGGAATGCAGTTGTGTAACTATAAACCTGTTCAATATTTAGTAATTTTTTAAAATTATTGATTTTTCCTAAAGAGCAAGGGAGCATTTCTTCTGCTTAAACTAGTGTGTTGCAAGCTGTATTCTTGTTGCATAGGGTTAGAGACTGGTTCAGCAAGATGGCTTCCATCATTTGTTAGAGTAAAAAAATCCACTGTGGAAATCTGAGGATAATTTTATGAAACAAGTTGACATTTTAGTAACATTTCCTATTGCTTCATTGCCTTGGGAAATAAGTTAATGGGTTAAAGGAGAAAATAAATAAGAAAACATACTGGGAGACTCTACCACTGGCAATAATTTAAGTATTTTCTTAAGAAATTAAAAAAGACAAGACCAGAAAGACATAAAACGGCTATACTGATTTATGCCAAAGGTTTATCTTGTTCAGAGTCCTTTTTCTGACAATGGTAAATACTAGAAGCCCTGTAAGAACAGAGCATGTGTAAGTTCTCCAGGACGGTACATACTCCAAGATATCCACAGCTTATGAACTTCCTGAGGTAAGTTTATATGTAGACGATTGTACTTTACAGCCACTGCTGGACCCAACCCTCGTGCATTTATCTAATATCATTTAAAAAACATTTACATTTTTGGCCTCCACAACATCCTGTGGCAATGAGTTCCATAATTTTATTATGCACCATGAGAAAAAGTACTTCCTTTTGTTTGTTTGTCCCTAGGGGAAACAGGGACAAATGAAAAGGCGCTGTATTTATCCAATAACGGGTAAGGCTGCTGTGGGAGACACTTACAGAGCTGTGCAAGGAAGATACTGATTCTGACCACAGCTTTGCAGCTAGGAGAGCGAGGGGGCAGTCACAGCACGGTCCAAAGACTGAGCTGAAATTTTGCGGTGGGGAAAGCGGAGAAGCCCATGCTTGTAATGTGTCGTAGAGTTTCTCCTTTTGTCAGTACTCTCTTTTCGCTCCTGGATAGCTGTGTGCTACAAACCAATGCCAGATGTTTATCCACATGTATCCAGTGAGAAATTTAAGGGACTGAAAAAAAGGCTTTATCTCATGTACATTCCACTGAAGAGTCCCAACCTGCTATGGAAATACATGAACAGGAAATTGTATGGATCCTAAAGGCAGACCAGAATACAGCCTGCGGTGTGGCTAGCAGCATGTTTTCATACGCTGTGGTTTGTCCTTTTTGAAGTGGTCATGTAATGAGCTGAAAATATCTACATGTTTAGATAGCAAACATGCATGTAAGACTGCCGGTAGTGCATTTCCACTTTGAAGAGTGTGACTTGCTAAATGGACAGCTACAGCCTCACACCTTCCCTTTCTAGAAACAAAAAGCAAAAAACCCAACCCTTCTCCTCAACTTATTCCCACGTTTCTTCTACTTACCAAATACAAAGCAAATGTGTTGTACTTACTTTTTCAATGCTCAAATTATTAAAACTTTACACTGTAACACTGCTAACCACAGAATTTGAAAATTGTCATTGCTTAACTGGCAAGTGCTTTCAGACAGAAAACATGTCTTCACAGCCAAACTCTTAAGGAATGAAGGCAGCGGCAGCACTTCGAAATATAAGCTATATTCTATAAGCATTGATTTTCAGTAAAAATAACTGGCATTCACCAAATTGCCTAGTGCCTCTGTGGGTCAGATTCTCAAGGCTTTTCCCAGACTTGAAAAAGAAGACTACAGTACATGGTACCAGGTAGAAAATGCTGGCTTTACAGCTTTTGGCTGCATGTAAAGCTTCTGGTAAGTAATAGATAAAATATGAGCACTGCAAGTAATTGATGGAGAGAAGGAGAGAGGGAAATAGAAATATTACTCTGAGTTTCCAACAAATGGCTGCAGCTTAGACTCATTCTAGGAACCTGAGTGCCTGGAAAGCATAAAATAATGGTAAATAAATGCAGCTGAAGATCTCTGGTGCTTAGGAATGTGCGTTAGCCAGTTGCGCATTGTCATTCTTTTATTTTTTGCAGTACTTCTAGGAGTCCAGATCAGGTCTGGATTCCAGTGTCTTAGCTTCTGTAGAAACAAGTATTACCAGACATGCCCTGTACTTAATAGCTAGTAGAGGGAAAAGGAAGAGGAAGGTAACAAACACAGGTGGTTACATAGACTTGGTATCATACCTGTCTTTGCTTATTCTTAATATTTTATGAACAAGGGTATAATAATGACAGCAACAATTCACATAAACTGCTTTTCAGGTCAGAGTGAACTCTTCCCTAGTCTTGACAGTAGAAAGGAATCCGGAGAAATATATTGAAGAAACCAAAGTACACCAAAGTTTAGTATACTTATACCCCGAGACAGTAAGGAATGATAAAAGCTTCTTCACTGCAATTTCTTATTCCTTATTCTATTATTCTATATACTCTTAAAACATACTATTATTATGCCATGTACCTATATACAAATAAGCTTATTTGGGGACAATGCCCACTGAATTAATTATCATGCATGAAAGAGAACAGAAAATTTTCATCTCACCTAGTTCAAAAAGGTAATTCATTGATGTGGCTGAACAAATACAAGGTCCAATGGAAGACAAAAATATCACATTGAAATATGCCAATGAATCACCAATGAGAAGAAAAAAAGGAAAGTTTAGTCCTTGCAAATGCAAGGAGATACTACTTAGCCAAGAACAAGTGATAACATCTAATGAAACAAAAAGACACCTTCAAGAAAGTGAAGGAATTCTTATTTCATTTGGGAGGAATAGTGAAGGTAATTCTTGTAGTTAGAAGGGCAAGACATTAGTTTGAAGGCAAGGGATCAAAACTTGGACTTCAAAGAAGACTTCAAGAGGACGATGTTACAAAGCTAAGTTGCATCACCAGAGCACAGTAAATATTCAAAGGACAAGCTCCTGAAAGGCCCCTTTAATGGAAAGCTCTCAAGGTTTTCCAACAAAGGCCCCCAGCTGGTATTGTGCCAGGTTATGTCTTCTGGATAAACATTTATGCCATGATTACCAACTTCTTGGAAGCTGAGAGCAAGTTAGCTAGGCACAGGGAGAAAACCCTGACCAATGCAGCCTTAAAACACACAGGTTAGTGTACTTTCTTTTTCAATTCACTTATGTATTCAACAAACTTCTATAACTGTACTACCTGTTTTGAATACAATGTCTTTGTTTAACTGTTACCTCAAGCTGACTTAAAGTAAGTATTATTTTAACCTAACTGAATAACAGAGATCTCTTTAGGTAGTGCAGAAAATTTATAAATGGGGGAAGTGGGGCACCTTTTAACTTCCCTATGTCCACACTATTTCCTCTGCTGTATTCAAAGAATTATAGAGGATATCTCAGCTTCATGGGCCAGTGGCAAATTATTTGCATGCAGCAAGATAGTGGTATATATGCTGGAACCTAAAGGTCAAAAGGAACTTGTGACAGATGTGACAGGCCATCTGCAAAGAGCACAGATCTAAATATTATTCAGACCATTTGTGCTAGGCATCCCACACTGATTGTAAAGGCAGGCCCACAGTATTGCTGATCTGCATTACTGTTCACGGATCTCTCCTCTCTTCACTGCTTGTATAAGCCTTCTGCACTCCTAATATACCCATACAGCTCAAGCGCCTGGAGCTGGACGACACACACAGTATGTTTCCCTTTCCCGTTCTGGATGTCCCATCAAATAATAACTGAGCTGAGGTAATTACAGCTTATTTTGCCTTGCTTTGCTAACCCCTTTATCATATTAAATAGATGTGATTTTAACTAGCTTCTAATTTAAGCTGTTAGAAAAAATAATCATGTGGTGTTAACTTTGACAAGAGGCTGCCCATGTCAATAGCAATCGCTGCATGACAGTGTTTGGCATGTTGATCCTTGAAAGGAAACTGAAAAATAGCATGTGATTATCTGAGACAAACAGGCATGATGGAAATGCTCATTTTACAGTGCCAAGCTGAATAGACACAGAACAAATTAGAAACTCCTGTGGTCTAAAACTTGCTGTGCCACTGTCTCCATTTGGCATCTCCATGCCTTAGTTTCCTTTAGGAAAAATGGGGATTAACTTATGTTTCCATTTGAATAAAATAAAATCTGAGCTCTAAGTGTTCCAAATAGTGTTTTTTATTCAACTCACGTATTTGGGACTGGGAGTACTTTTCTAACAACCAGGGACAATGGAGTAAGTATCTAGTAGAACAAGTCTATAAAAAAACCCCTTGTTACAGAACAAGTTCTCAAAACTTCAATAGACCAAGAAAACAAAAAAGATTTTTAATGATTAATCAGTTCCTGTAAAAAACTCAAACTACAGCTGGGGGTATTAGGCCATTCATAAAAATGTTCTAAAACCAATCGTAGGGTATGTTTCGACTTAAAGAGATTACATTTCTGTAACTACTGAAGGCTGGCAAGTAAGATAACTTTTAGGCATACTTTTTATTCAGCTCTGTCTACTTTTTGGTCCCTATATTTTCTGAAACATTTAAATTTAGCCTGTAAAAAATGCAGATCAATAACTTAAATTAATCAGTAGGTGTAACTGACTTCTAAATATCAGTATATTCCACTATCCAACTCAGGTGTGTGAAGTAAGTTATATATTCTCTAGGAAAGTGTCTGTACATGGGAAGTGCTTCCTGAATGGACTTTACTTCAGCTATCACTGGTAATTTCACTTAAAATAATTTTTAAATCTTTCAACTACTATACTCCAATTTATTTTATAAATGTTTGTTGGAAGATGATTGCAAAACCTTGTGCAAACTAGCTAAAACCCCAGGTTGCTGATTCCATTAAAAATCCACTTACGATATGTATCCAATGTCTAAACCCAAAGGCAATAATTCAAGTCTGAAAATAACCACACTCAGTTTCACATTTTGGTAATAGCATTGTGATTGCTGTTTACTTCCCCTTGTGCTATATATATTACAAAGCATTAGCATTTTGAGGAAAAGAATTTAACATGCATGGGCTATCACAAAAATCAAAAGATATTTGCATATGTATAGGTATATAGCATGCATCATGCTAAGCCTGTTTCAAATTTTACATTATATATCATTCACATATGCTTATAATATATATACATGCATAATGCTTTTTTTCAATTACTATGTGCAGTGACTTGCCATTTAGTTTTGGGGTTTGAGCTTTTAGAGAAACCACGTATTTGTGTCCTTTCCTGGCAGAGTTGATAAAAATGTATTAGAATAAATATGATCCATTATACCATATCAGTATCCTCTGGAACCTGTATAAAATAAATACCTGGTATTTTTAGCTTACTGACATACGTGTCTAATGAAGTATTTTCAACCAATAATCCATTCCTTATGATAATTCCTATCTTTTTAGTAATGTCATTGATAACTATTAATATTAATGAAATCCAAACCTCCTTATGTTTGTTTAGAGCCAAATGGATCTATCAGATCTATTCCTGTGCCGTGAGCTTAACCTCTTCTAACTGTGGCCCCATTATTTTCTTATCTCACGTTCTTTAATGTATTTATCTATGCAACACCTTTCTGAAGTAAGAAAATGTCATTATTCTCATTTTGCAGAGGAGAAAACTGAATCATGAGGTCTCCAGTTCTTACAGTAAGTATGATCAGTTAAATAAATGCAGGTTGGACCCTATCTGACTCATCACATGCAGCTAAGACAGGTCCATCCTTTCAGACTGCAGAGATGACAGCAGTGGATTAATGGTCCTGTAGTGATGAGAGTGCACTTATAATGTGCCAATAGAAACACGGTCCCTGAATAGAAAGTATGGAATATTAACACAACAGTTGGCAGGGAAATCTGACTGGTGCACTGAGTCGATGAAATGTATTCTTTCACCATTTGTCAGTTCTAAAAAATCAATGCAATTGAATAATAATAATAAAAAAAATCTGGATGCATCGCACTGTTTTACAAAGATAATTATCAGAGGATCAAACAACTGGACTCCAAACTCCCAGGTGGCACCGGCTTATCTCACATTTTGCCATAAGATTCAAACTATCCTGACAGCTAAAAGTAAATGTTGTTAGAATAATATTGGCATTAAAACATAAGAAACAAACACGGACACATAGAAAATGAGTACCTGAGGGAGTCTTAGCTTCATACTATAAATATGTTGCAGAGAGCTGGATAGTCAGAAATAAAAAAGAGGTGACAAACCAGGACATTTCTAATCCCCAGAGGAGGCCACGATGCTCGAGTGAGTTTTGTTCCTTTCCTGCACAGTGCACTGGAACTCCTGGAGTGTTGAAACACCATGAGGTAAACACAGAGAGTTCCTAAACTTAACAAAGTCGATCCATTAAAAAAATGTTAACTGCGTGTCTGTAACACATTAGATGTTGTAACA
The DNA here is from genome assembly GCF_000737465.1 of Haliaeetus leucocephalus. Classification (NCBI taxonomy): domain Eukaryota; kingdom Metazoa; phylum Chordata; class Aves; order Accipitriformes; family Accipitridae; genus Haliaeetus; species Haliaeetus leucocephalus. The sequence continues at coordinate 14,673,364 of NW_010972991.1, read as the reverse complement.
AGCTAAAGATTAAGAAAATGATCCATGAAATATCTTTCAATTAAATTCAGTATCAGTTTCATGACAATTTACACACTAGTGTTTGATAAATATGTATGAAAAATTACAGAAATTAATTTACAAGCCTATTTTATCTATTCCATTGAGCTAAAGTGATAAGTCCAGTAAGATCTATAACTTAAAAAAGTGGTTAATTTGAGCATTTAAAAATGCACATATTAACCTCTGACACTGAGAAAAACCATTATTAACTATGACAAAACAAGACATATTCTAAAGGCCTTTAAATAAAAGATGGGATAACAAGGTTTTGTTAATAAAGTATAACGTTTCTGAAGCTCAGCAAACACAAAGACATATATATAAGAATGTTAAATACATATATGTGTAAGAATCACCAGCTATGTCTATGTGTTCAGTCCCTTGGAAACTTTCAATGTGCACCAGCTTTACTCTTTCAGTGTATGAGGAAGACATAGCACTGTCTCGTAAATAGTCTGTCAGGATCAGCGCTGGTGGGCAATAATGCAGGTTGGCAGTTCTGGCAGCAGAGCTCACACGTGGCTGGCTGAGCCTTTCAGAATTTGCTCAGAGAAATTTCCCAGCTTGTGCTGATGCAGCCATGGCTGAAGGAGGACTGGTACATGGAAATTTTTGAGAAATGTACAGATGTTCACTGAGAAAACCTGTCTGAGGATGAAGATAACTGATGAAAAGTGCTGCTTTCTGTTGAACTGCCCTTGGAGGGGTGGGGAGAGACCACTGCAGAGCCTGGCAGGAGGAACAGAAGCCACTGACCTGCAGGAGTTCCCGAACCTGCTGAGGAAGGGCGGCTGCAGCAGCACGTGTTAGCGTGTGCCGTGCAATCCTCTCCAGCGACATTCAGTCCAAGTGAGAAGAAAAAGGTTGGGCCACATTATGGGAGCTCGGGTGGACCATAAAAGCTTCATTTGTGCTACTGTGTTAGGGAAATAATGAGAAGGGGAAGCCTTCTGACCCTCTGCTTTGCATGCATATGCAGCAATTGCTGGGGTCAAATCCTTACAATAATTCTGCACTCACTGGAATGTAAATAAAGAATATCACACATTCCCTGCCCTGCTTCCTCTCCTGAATAAGGCATCTGGTTCCCCATGGACGCATATGGCAAAAATATCATTCATTTCTAAAACAGAAAAATTTATATCCCAGCTAGTCCAGCTGAGGGTTAAGACACCTGAAGAGCACCCGGCAGAGCAAGATCATTCCGCATGTGCTTGACAAAGTGGGGGGAGTCTGAGGATGAGTGTGAGATGCACAGAGAAAAGCAAGAAATTCAGCTCTCTGCACCTCCCCTAGGAAGGGAGAATTCAAGACGAAAACCCAAAGTGTAAATAAGGATCCCAGTATTACGAAAATCCTCCCTCTCCCTTTCTGTGGAAGGGACAAAATATCACCCTGGCAGAGCTACCTTGGGATCAGGGAGCTGAGATTTCCCACTCAAAGACATCTGTCTAACATCCAAGCTAGTTCCTATGGCCAGGCACTGAGCAGACAACTGGCTCCCAGCAGCGCCGTCCTTCATTCTCTACTCAGCCAAAACGCCCTTTTGGTTCCACTGGCAAGTCCGCCTACATACGTACATAAGGTCAATCCTGAAAGCAATAAGTAGCCAGGCGCTCTAGGCACTCTGAATCACTTTGGCATTCACTTTTGTGCATCCAGATGACATAGCAACCTTCCAAGGAGTGGCCAAAAGGTGACCGGTTTTGGCCGAAATGCTAATAGCCAACTTAAAGTGATCTTTACTTGTTTCCATAGCAATATGCCACTGAAGAAAAGGTGGACTGATAAGAAGAAATATGCAAATTGTTTACTTTTTCGGTCCATTGATGCCATTTTGCGTATTCTTTCATTCTAGCCATTAAAAATCTCCTGTTGCCTCTGTGCAGTCATTGGGCTGTGTGGAAAGGTAAACACTGAAGTCTTTATTCTTCTGGTAGCTGACAGCTTCTCTTCCTGGGGAATGAAAAAATTGTCTTTTTTTTCCTCTTGTCAAAAAACAATAGAGGTTGCATTAGTCACAGCGAATATGGAAATCTGCCAGGAAAGGGAAGTAAGTAGTACCCCTGTAGAAACCTAATAAAAATGTCCATTAGGCTTTTGGAAATGACCCTTAACTACCAGCCAAAGCATAATGAAATTGGCAAAACACGAAAGGCAGTCTCACTTTGCTTAGCAGCTTTCAAATGACCCACAAACCTCGTTAAAAGGGATCAGCAGTGGCAAATACAGACTCTGCCAAAGTTCTTTGGCAACATGTCCCAAAAATCTGAAAGAGAACAGGTTTACATAGAGGCAACAAGCTTGCTGTTAAGGTTAGCTGCTGTCAACATCTCTCACACTACAAACAGAAAAATCCCTTTTGACTTGTTTTCTTAATGAGTTATCCTGTTGAATTTATTTCATCCACAGTCCACGGGAGCAGATCCTGCAGTTCTTTATTCTGATAAAATCCAGATGAAACTAATGAAGGGGGATGCTGCTTGGGAAAGGAGGACAGCATTGGACTTTCTGGAGCAACTGTTGTATGTTAGTTGTAAGAAAATAATATTTTTAAAGAACAATGCCTTATAGCATTTACCATTTTATTGTACACATTAGTGTTCATAAACTATAATTAAGGGTAGATTTTACCCTGAATGAAACCAAACGAAAAAATTCCAGAACTCAATTATCCACTTCCCGCTAGCTGTTTATGTCTGTGAGAAGGCAGGATCAGGATTTCACCTTAGATTTCCTTCTAGAAAACATGGTCCAACTCAAGTGCAGTCTATGGGTTTGTACAGGAGCTATTTATGTTATGAAAGAGTTCTGGCTAACTGTTCCTCTCAGGTCTTAAAATCTGTTAGCTTTTGAAAAATTCAGTGTTTTACTGTTAAGTTGTGAGCAAAAAAATTCTACCCTGTTTTATACAAAAATTGCAGATAATATCATGCAAAATTGTCCTCACATGCCATTTCATATTTTCAATAAAAAAGAAAAAGAAGAAAGAAAAAAAACAAAACCAAAAGAGAACAATACATATGCTTAGCCAAACTGAGGCAACAGTATAAAGGAGTGAATAGATGTTGTATATTTGGACTGGTGGGTTTTTTTGATGAGCCTGCAGAGCTGATTTTTCTTTAGATAGTCCCGAGGACTCCATCATGCTGTTGAAGCCAATAGAAATACTACTGAGAGTATAGTTTTCAAGACTGAACCATTAGATTATAACAAAGCAATCTGATTTTCCCTAAAACTCCATGTTTGTACAGACCTTTATTCACTGTGTGTCCTGCTCTGTTTGTGGACCATGACTGCAGAATTTTAATGAGCCCCATGCAGAGCTCTTTTCAGAGCCAGCTTTGCAAACAGGCATGTCACACTGAGAAATTCCTTGTGTGCCACTGCTTTATTGTTTTGTGCACAAGTTTTAGTCTACCTTGATTTCATTCGATACATTTCCTAGTTCCTACTTTATAGAGCTGGTAAATTGTCCACCTGTGAAGAAGCTCAGCTTCACGGTTATTCATTCTCACCCACTTTCCCTGTTTTCCTTTCATGCCAAGGCAGGTAAAACTGCCTTAGAAACCTGCCAACCTACAGAATTCAAAGACAACACTGGAGTTTGAGCACTTTTGTCCTTGTTTAAGACTGAACTCCCAAAACACAAAATATTTAGCTATAAAAATCGATCTGAGACCAGCCAGAAGCCAATGAAAATTACTTTCTGAGTAAAAACTGAAAAACAGGGCTTTAAGTCATTGACTACTCTAGAGACAAAAGAGGGATGCTAAGTACCTTAGTAGTTTCACTGTTTGTGTTTTCCTTTAGGTATCTTATGATCATACATGGCTAAATATGGGGCAGTATGGTGCTTAAAAATAATTGTTGTGTACAAAGTGCCTTTCTTGCCTCTGCACTTCATAGCTAGCAAAATCTGTACTCTCCACCACGACTCAAAAAGCAGCAGGGACTGGGGATGTGAGACCAGGATAGGCACAGAAGAAGGAGAAGATGACATGGGTCAATGTATGTGCTGTGGCTTGGGTGTCTAATCTAGAACCCTGGGAAGTTCAGAAACTGGCTGTGTCTCCCAAGCCCAGCTTCTCAGGTGGTCTTCTCAGGGTACAATAAATCCACATGATGTTTCCACGGTGTGCAGACCATAAAGGCAGAAAATATTAGGAGTCATGTTCTTATTACAGAGGAGGGCTTTGTGGCAACCTTAAGATGTGACCAAAGCACCAGCATAAAATCATCTGCTGATAAGCATTACACGCCTAATTAAAAAAGAGAAAGAAAGCATACACTTGATTTCACTCCAGATTCAGCTTTAACTTTGTACAAATATTCTGGTATTATTCTAGCTTTCTTGTTCCCCTGAACTTCCTGCTCAGACTGGAAATGGAAGGGCCAGACAGTTCTCCCCTTCTCAAGGGATTTTTCAGAGCAATTCTGAAGAAAAGAACATTCATGTTTTCAAAATTGGTGCTGACATTCAACTATAAATCATAGATCATCAGTGATTCTTAACAGTGAGATGTACTGGCCAAAATCTGTAAGAACTAACAACGAAGGCAAAAAAATCTTTGTAATCAACACACAGAAAATTGGGATCAGGATGCCAGCTTAAGATTTGTATGAGAAATTCCACAAACTTCCATTATTTTCTTTGAGCAGGAACTTTTGTTAATAGGAATGGCTTATTTTACCGTTGATAAATTGAGTGAAACTCTACACAGTATGGATGAGCACCGGAGAAACTTAGAAAGCAAATTTATCAAAGTATAACTTGATTCTATTTTACTCTGATCCACTTTTGTCTTTTCAAGGTTTAACTGCCATTTTATCTGTGATGAATATACTTTAGGTTCAGAATATACATTTGGCAGTATTTTTAAGGTATATTCAGCTGATTTTTCAGTGCATAGCCTTTGCCTAAGAAATTTGGGAAAAGTATCAAAGAAAAATAAGTTAGCTTCATATCCGTATACGAAGGTCCTCATCCACTGGTAAGCACTGAAAAACACTGTGGTCTGCAAATCCCAAAAGTTTAAAATCCCATTAGGTAAGCAGAAGAATAGAATGGATTTACAAATGCTTACTCGATTGTAAAGTTGCTCAGCTCAGCTCATTACCAGTTAATTATTAAATATATATTACAGTCATTCTTTAGCTGAGATATTTGGGAAGCAGATGGCTCCTATCAACAGAGTTAAAAATAAATAAAGACTGTCTTCAGAAACATCTGGTACTGGCAACTGTCAGAAACAGTGCCAAGTTTCAAAATTCAAATACAGCCATGGAGTTTGAGTGCTTCTGTCCCTATGTTTCTGCCTGAAAAGGACCAGAGGAAAGATCTAGCTATGAAATTTAATCTGGAATCAGATGCCAAACTCTTTCTTCAAGGTATTTGCCCGTGTTGATACCAAAACTTTTTTTTTTTCCTCAGCTTTTACCTACCACAGCTAAATACCAAAGTACAGGTAAATTTGTCGCTTTATATTTTCTCTTGTGACTGAAATTAAAATGTGTAACTTGGGGATTTTATTCTCTTACCTTTTAGCAATTGCACTTCACAAAAGCAGTTTAACATTTGTCAGGTGAAAATGTTACATGAGTGAGCCTAATCTCACTAAACCTTTCAACCATCTCTCTCATTGCAACTTCTTCAAACTTGTCTGATGAGAAGGAAAGAGTATTATTTAGCTTGTTGGATTAGTCTCTAATTCATTTTCTGGTAAGGGAGTAAAAACACGCATCAAAATGCAATTCAAGTATTTCAGTGTTCTCTTATTCTTTTATTTATAGTTCCAAAAGGACAGTCCATTTTCACCCTAAAATATGTCAGCCTGACCACCTATGGGTATAGTCCTCTCTTTCCAAAGAGGATCTCCAATTTAACCACTGTATTTCCTGCTGAATCAGAGTCTCCACTTTGGAAGTTTATTTTCAAAGAAAACAGAATGGAGGTGGGGGGATGCTGATCAGGGTCCGTCTGGAAATGTTCTTGCCCTAAAACATCAGTTAGACAAATTATTTCCAGCATGATGCTGTGTATATAGGGGACAAGTCTTCCAGGAAACTGGAGCACTAATGAGGAACTCCAGGACAGATTTTCCCATTCCTATTATGACTTTTCCCAAAATCCATGTTAAGAGTTTGCAACAGTGTTGTCCTGGAGATGCTAAGGAAGAAAACTTTCTAGGGACACAGACCCCGTAATTTGAATTACAACATTTATGGCAACATAGCTGGTGAAATATTAGAGTATTTGCCAAATTTGGCATTAGAAAATTTCATGTATTTGTGATAATTCTATACAGGAAAACAAGATATTTCAGTGGTTCCTTTTGTATTATCTGGTAAACTCAGGGCTTTACCAATTTACAAATGTCATTGAAACATTATGAATTCTTATCTGAAAAAAAAATTATGAGTATTGAAGAGGAGGGTCAATTTTCAGTGTTTGTTTTTATTTTTAGATTTTTCTTCGTCTCTTGTAAGTGCAGGCAACATTTCCATACGTTTTTTTCCCTGAAAATATGAGTGACTAGTTCATTAATTTTGTTTCTACATGAAAGGAAATATTTTTCCATACTATGGTAATTCCAAGAAATTCAGCTTTCTGGGGGTAAATTAAAGACAAAGAAAAAGAAAAGGAGATTTTTACACTTAGACTAGAACAAGTAGCACTAGAAAGTGCAATCCTCTACACACAAATTCTTATCTATTAATTATGAAGCAATACTGTGAAATAAAAGAACTCTCCTTTTAATCAGTGCTGGAATTTCCTAGGATATTATGAAAAGTGAATTTACTATTCATTCACCTCAAGCTTTCCAAAAACTGCCTTTAAATCACTTAAGTTATTTGTAGCATTTCTTAAATAATAAAAAAGACCAACCACAAAATCCCAACCAAAGTAATCCCACCCAACCTCCATGCTTATTTTAACCATATCCAACATTCATCCTAACAATAGCAAATTAGCTGCTGTGATAATTATGAATATACAATAAATTTCACAGATTTTAAAGCTAAGCATTAATTCCATAACTGGTCAACAGAAGAGTGTAAGATGGACTAGCCTTGCCCTGTAAAAGAAACTTGGGAAACCCTCTTGCTGTTTCTCACTTGTCCTCTATTAACTCAGTGTGCCTGAACAGTCTCTAACGTCCTGTCTCCCCCTTATCCAGAGTTAAATGCACTAATCAAGATAACCAGCAATTTGTCCATCCCACCCAACCGTCCGGCTGCAGTGAGAGGGCGTGAGGTGTAGTATGCAGCCACTGTCCCTGCTCAGTCCTGTACGTGGGTGACTCTGTGACTACTGCGCTTGCCACTGCTAGAAACCACACAAGAGTGACGCCGGGCTCTCCTGTGCCACCCATTCCACAATCCCAAGCTATGCAGGCTATTAAAAAAGCCTTTTTTAGGCTTTCAGTTTCATTTTTTGTCTTTGTTTCCCCTGGTGTGATCTGCAAATGTCAAGTACAACTCTGATTAGAGGGGTCCGCAACTCTTTTTGTTCAAAATGTTCTCTTACTGACACAGAAACCGTGCTGGCAGCACACCTGAAAGCTGGCACAACATGCAGTGCCGTCCAGGTAGTCCTTTCCTTGCTGTTCCAGCTCACATGAGGCCGTCCCCTGCAACACTCCTTACCGTGTATCCTTCAGAGCTTTTGTTTCTGAGGTCAGGAGATGCACGAGGTCCCATGCAGCTCTGCTGGGGAGCAACTGTGGAAGGGATTGGAAGTCCCACCAGTTTCAATTTGAAACATTCAGCTTGACTTTTTTTCCCTCAGCAGAGTGTGCCTCAGGCCTGAGCTTTGGTGGTCTGGTGGTTAACACTGCTGTCTAGAGTTTCATGATATTGGGATTCCTTTTTCTGCCTTACCACAGATTTCCTGTGTCCTTGAGAAAGTCACTTAACCTATTATTCCCTCAATACCACAGAGAAAACCATGCTGTTCTTCTTGAGCACGGGTGTCGTGAAGACAGTTCTGCTCCCTCTCAGAGGAGAATGTATGGCACCATGGCATTTAGATAGGCAGAAAAATGGAACTTTTAAAACTCTTTGAAAAAGTTGGGACCTTCATTGCAACACAAAGTCATTTGTAAAAGACAGAAAGGACCATTTTTTCTGCTCATAGAGGAGTTGAAATGATTATAAAATTCATTTGTATGTAGATACTTCATTCATATTGGCTTTTTTGTGTAAGATTTTTTAAAAGTTCTGAATATTTCCTTCACTGTAGAATAAATCCCTAATAAAAAGACAACATAGTTGCAATTCTACATGTGCAATTATCTGTGGAAAGTTAGATTGCTAAGTACCATTCAGTCAATGAACTCAATGACTTTAATTGTGAAAGGATTTTTTAAGGCAGCTTTGCCTCACCCTGCTTCATCATAATCTGTCACATTTTGTACCTAAAAAGCATCCTGGCACAGAGGAAGATCTCGGTGCATCACACAAGTTCTGGCCTGATATCCTTTGAAAGTTGCATTCTTCAGTCTCCCCAGATCCCCTGACTATTGGAAGTTTGATGAAAAAAAAAAAAAAAAAGTCCTAATTTGTATTCAGTCCTTTGATTTTAAAACATTAGATCTTTGGACAGGACACACAAATAATGTAGTACTAGGTTTGGACTTTGTTTCAAGAAGAGATGTTGGATTTTCAGAATTGGGGACTGAAGTGACCTAAGTGCTGGTGGTTTTTAACCAAGAACTTTATCAAACTCCAAGGGGCTGCCTGAATGAAGCAAAATTGTATCAGTGGCCTGATGTGGATGCTGATGTGTATCTAACTATTGCCTGAAGCTGAATATTTGCAAAGTGTGTAACACCCAACATTTGATCATTTAAATTAATAACTTATTTTAATATTTAAAAAACATTAGTAGCATGCTACAGATGTTTACGTACTAAAGAAGAAACAGAAGATAAAACAGATAATACACAGTTTACAGGTTGCTCTAATGAGGCCTCAGTCAGTTCAGGTGACCCCTACGTATCTCTTCTGCTTGCCTCTCACGACAGCATGGCTGGCTGTGGGGATGAGGGGACAGTAGCAGGTACCGTGTACCTTGACACAGCAAGACTTTCAGCCTGTCCTCCCAGTAGCCATACTGGGGAGCAGGTGACTGGATAATTGGACTAAGAGGTGGGTGAAAAACTGGCTGGTCTGCTTCAGCTAAAATCTAGCTGATGGGTAGCTGCAAGTGCTGTTCCTCAGGGTCCGTACTGGAGGTCAACACTGATTGATGTCTCAATTATCAACTAGTAAAAAGAAATCAAACGCACTCTTAGCAAATTTTCAGATGACACCAAACTTCAGGGAGCAATTGATATGTGCGAGGGCAGGGCTGCTGTTCAGAGGGACCTCAGCAGGTCAGAGAAATGGGCTGGTGGCAACCTAATAAAGTTCAACATGGGTGGGTACAACATCATGCCCCCCGGAAGGGACCACCTGGTGCGTTAGCGTGGAGTGGGGGTCAGCTGGCTGTGGAGCAGCTCTGCAGAGGAGGCCCTGGGGGTCCTGCTGGAGTCGAGCGAGAGGGTGCCCCGGCAGCAGTGAAGGCCAGCCACAAGCACACTAAAAGACCATAGTCTGCAGGCTGAGAGGCTTCCTCCCTCTTTGGCACTTAACTGCAAAAGGCCCTGAACTCTTTGGAACTCACGAGACCACATGTGGAGCTCTGCATCCCGATTTAGGTTTCGCAGTACAAGAAAGCCATTGACAGACTAGAGCAGTAGTCTTCAAGCAGATCCATGGTAGCAGCAAAAAGACTACGTAACCTGTGCATTTACAATGAAGTAATCAAAACTCTTATACTAAACTACCTTTGAATCCAACATTTCCATTTTTCTTGAGATGTCTTCAATGTTATAATCTAAATTTTTACTGTTTCCACAGTTTAGCCACATACTCCGTTTTAGATAAGTACATTATGGTACAATTTCTAATACATCTTTAGATGCCTATTTAATGTTATCATATATACCTACAACACATGCTCAGATATGCTTAGGAGAGAGAGGAGATGAGAAATAAAAGGAAAACAAAACAAACTAACAAAAAAAACCAAAACCACAAAAAACCCAGAGAGAAAGAAGGAAAGAGTATCCTGAAAATCAGTACTTGGCTCCATATCAGGTAAATGTCCAGACTAAGAGATTACTTGCTATCTTAACTTGCATAGGTCTATCTTTCTTTTCCAGGCTAATTAGCTCTCTTAAAAATAAAACAAAACACTTTCAATACATTCACTTCACAGAAGGATAATATTTCCTTCAGAAATTTCCCCTTCTAGATCAGATATTCATTCTCATGTTCTTGAATCATAATTGGTATGTAATTAAATATACTTTTCAATCTGTTATCAAAGTAAGTTGATTAACTGAACTGCTAAGTGATGCAAACCTGTTTGCTAAAATTTCCTTTCTCTGTAATGCTTTAGTTTCTTCTGTTGGGTGCATAGCATTGTTGTGCCACTTATTTGTGGGGCAGTTGTAGTGCTCTGTTGTCTTCAGGCAAATGCACTGTATCATTGCTCAGCTATGAAATTGCAACATTTAATGTGTTTTTTTAATTGAAGTAGTCAATTAGAAGACTCATTTTTTTCTTAACAATGCAGTACTTCCTTTTGCTAACGCAATATAAAATGTAACAATTGCCTGGAAGTATTGAGACACGATTTCAACCAAATGCATACAGGCTCATGAAATATGAAAACTTTTCTTGACCTAGTTTTAAGTTTTGTGAATGGTTATTGCGTGCTTAAGCAAACCTCTAATTTAGTATTTCATTTATATTGAAGAACATTGCCTAATATAGCAATTTTATTTTTTGGACTTCAAAACAAGAACGCTCTGCTTGCCAAGGGCTTGGTCAAACATGTCACAAATATAACCGGTAGGAATTCTTACAATAATCTGTATTTTAAATAGTTGATTTCTCATTCATACGCAAATGGCTATCTTGTATTTTTAATTCCACTGTAAAGCATGGGAACTTTTCAAATCTGAAAAAGGTTACACAGGACACAAACCCCCTAGTGACCATCTAATAATATAACTATTAATTTTTACTTTTTATCATTTATTAAGCATATCACCACGCTTAAATTTTCACAGGCCCAAAGGAATGGTGGAGGGAAAATGAAAGAGATATGGAAGGTGGAACAGGCTGTAGACGGAAAAACTGGAACTCAGATTTAAGCTAAAGCTAAATTTCAAAGGGAAGCACTTTGACTATCTTTTCTTCAGAACTTCCTTCTACTTACTTTTTTGGATTACATTTCTCAGCAAGTGGTAGAAAAAATGCATCCTCACTCTACACAATGAGACTGTAAATGAAGTTTTCAGCAGTGATAGAGAAGACAGTATGTGAGAACTTTTTAGGGAAAAAAGTTAGGCAAAGATGACAGATAAATACTGGAGCATCCTGGCAGATATTCCAGAAGCATGTAGCCACAGCCATTCCATTTATATATGCCTACTTCCAACGCCAGATTTCCTCAAGGTTTAGGGATAGACAAACCTGGAGTTTTGGACCTAACTTAACTAGATACCCTGTTTGCCTAAAATATAATCCAGCTTGTCAAACACACGCCCTGGAAAAGCTAAGTTATTGAGGATGTGATCTGCAGGCCACATTTCAAGACGACAAATTAAGATTCACTGCATGGTCAGCAGCAAATTTACCTTTGATTCCTGTAAAGGCTCATGCAAAGTCTGTCTGTGCATATCTTGCCTGTTTAAGGCTTGATTATCTGGGGAAGTTGAGTATCTCTGTTCCAAAAACCTGTTCTTTTTAACATGCCTGAATCAATCGTATCAGCAGTGGATACAAACAAAACATTAATGGCTTTTCAAAATCTTGGCAAACATTCCCGATTGCAGTCAACAGTCACCAAAAAAGACAATCTGTAATTCTTGGTATTCTACACACTACTCATTTTCTTTTTCTTTTTTTAACATTGTATTATCACTTATCAACTTTATATCCGGTTTCCTCGTTATGTTTCAAAGCTTATTATTAATCTCTTTTGCAGACTACATTTTCAATATATTGGGCTTGAATCAAATTTACCCTAAGGGTTTTATACATCATTTTAGCACTTTAAAGTGTCTTAAATTTGGAAGAAATTACATTTATGTAACTTTTATGATTTATATATTTTTCTAGTATAAATATTTTTCCCTTTTTTAAGTTGCATTGATTTTAATGCATAAATTACTCTCCATAAAAGATTTTTCTTAATTATTCATATCCCCCAAATATAATTGAGTGTAAAACTTTTCAGTGATATCTTTTTGAAACACGCAGTTGTTAAGGTCAGTTTTCTTGGGTGTAACAGGTATTTGCTGCCTGACTTTAATAGATTTTATCTACCTTGAAATAAAATCACAGAAGATGTCTGCCTTTCCAATAAAGCTGGTAACACTAGGAGTGGCAGATGCATTGGATCCTTTCACGTTGTATCCTTCAAAATTTATTCTGTTGGCAGAAAGAAATTAGTATCAAAGCACTCAGGTGGCTAGTTTGTTGACAACGCCTGACCACTGCTCATCTTTAGGCTCAGCTTTTGGTTCTTTGAAATGAATTCTATATATGATATAAACTGGAAAATCAAATATTTCAAAAATGTAAATACCCTGCAGTACTTAAATGTCTATACTTTCATGACAACTACAGTAAGTACACAAAGCTCTTTTTTTGTGACTTATGCTTAGGACATGGTAAAGTGCTAAATGTGCAAGCAATTATGAACTTGGCACAGTAGCAGTATTTATTTTAAGCTCTACTTGTGCTGCTTTGGTGGAGGATGTTTACTTAAGCAGACTCTATTAAACATGCTGAAGACTTTGTACTCTAAAACATTTTTAATTGATGAAACACAGAAACAATCAATCATCACAAATGGTAAAGAAAGGCAGACAGGCCCAGGCAAACAGAATAAGATCTGTAGGTGTCTTTTTATCTTTTAAGAAAAAAAAAAAAGCCTATTTGTGCTGCTGAATTAAGTGTTTGTGAAAAGAGAAGACTTGATAGTGCTGGAGACTGAAGTCTTCTATTTATTTACAAGTAGGGCATAGTGGTGGGAACTCTTGCATGGTCTCTTGCCTTTCCTATTCAACCTCTGACCTAATGGACCTGATGAGCTTATCCTCTCTCGTGACAGGAAAAATCCATGCTGAGTATACAACCTGTGGGTCTAACTTACCCAAACAATGCTGAACGGTGATGCTTTTCATGCACCATTTGTAAACATATGAAAGCCATTGCACTGCCTCACATTCCTGCTCCAGGAAGCAAATTCAATATAACCCTTGGCACCAGTAAATGGGAAGCATTTCTCCAGCCACCTTACTCTCAGTCTGCATCTGTTCTGAGCTTCCAGATGTTAATTTCTAAATTACATGCTCATAAATGTGTTTTTTAAGTGTAAGTTTAAAAACAGTAAATTAGCAGAATACAGTGTTGAAGCTGTGTCAGAGCATAGTCTTTCTTTGAAAAGAGGATTATTGACAGATACTTCTCAATAAAAAGTTTAAACCTAAAACGCTTGCTCAGACTAAACCTCTCCTGATTTCAGTGGGAACTTTGCCTGAAAGAGAATGGCAGGACTATATAATAGAAAAAGATTAAATACTTAAGTCATACAGGTAGGTATTCCAAAGTGACATAGTCACTTGGGCATCTCATAACTGTGAAGTTGAAAGGAAATATATTTATATTAACTGTGTGTATATATGTATGTATTTCCTTTCAACTTCACATGAATATATTTATATTGACTATAACAAGCGCTTCAACTTTTTCTTCTGTTACAGTCCACAGACTGAAACATAGAAGGCATACATATATATAAACACATGCATGAATGCATACATACATTCATACATATATCCAAACCAGCTTCCATATGAACAAATAATATGGAACAAATATGGACCCAAAAAGCAAGAAATATTAGTGACTTATCTTTAATTTCAAAACACATAATACAGTAAAGACAGTCTGCTTAAAATGTATGCAGATCTTACTATTTCACTGTGAGATTTTGCCTTGTATTTATATTTTTCTGTTCTTTTGTATACATACTTATATATACTATACATATACTTTCACAGTATTTATGTAAATTAAAATGTCCTTTTACTACCTTTGCAGAAAATTAGAATGCCCTCTGCTGTTAAACACTCCTAAATTCTTGTAAATCTTACTGAAATTTGTATAGGAAAAATGATTTAAATTACTGTCTTCTGTTCTAACAAGTGTGATTGCAAATCTTGACAAAGATACATTTGTTATTAAACCTTAAATTTTTTTCTTTCTTATGAGAGATTGCTGAAAACTTATTTTTGATATCTTGATCTGTGAAAGTGAAGAATAATAATGCATTTTGTCTCTACCTCTGTTCAGAGTTCAAAAACATTAGAATTTAATTGTGGTTTTCTCAGATGGAAACAATAGTTCATGTATATGCTAGATTTTTTTCCTCTAAATGACCTTCACTGTAGATCACTAATTGAGATCATAATATGAATGGTATTGCTTGCTTGTGTTTGGGTCAGCAACAGTACATGAGAAATTTTTTAGAGTTTCATGCTTTTTTATTATGGAAAATTCCTATCATGGAATAATTCAAGATAATGAATGCAATATGTAATTGCAACTAAAGTGATTTTAAGTACTGATTCATACTTCTACTTTTTAAAAATTAAATCCACAATTTAATATGACATCCTATTTAAATTTCAAATGGGTGTGACCTACAAGTATATTTTCAAGGGCAATAGATTTTTGTGTACTGGCAAAAATTAAGGATGTAATATAATATTTAGTGTAAGCAGAGATAACTGATTCAGACATCTGTTACATATTAACATGTAAACAGTTTGCTCTCTTTAGCTGATAAAGTGTTCCACCACTATTCTAAGTAGGTAACAAATATAGGTACAGTGTGAACTTATTACATCCATGTTTCATTAAATTCATATGAATATGAATTTTAGGTAGCAGTGAGATAATCAACCCAATGTTTGGGGTTAACAAAATAATTTTTGAGAATTAGTATTATGTCTGTGTTATCCAAGGGCTAGCCTATATAAAACCTTGTAGCATCCCTCAGCTGAGAAGAGAAATCAGCCCAGTACCTAACTGATTATTTCATAACTGAAATGTAAGTATTACTCTCACAAGCTTTGGTGTTTATGTTATTTTATAACTATAAATTTCCACTTTTTGGCCTAAACCAATAACTTTTTTTCCTAACCGCACAAAGAGGAAATGTGAGCTGACCCAACTCAATAGATGCATACAAGAATATAACATGAAATGAATTATTACTTCATATTTCTCTGATATGTTTCAGACTTGGAGAGACCTAAAACTTTATAGGGATTATTTCATTAATTCCACAGGTTTTTTTTCCTGGGAATGAGTCACATAAGAGCCTGTGACACTGTTAGTCATAAAGCAGGGGATATTGACCTTTAAGTCTCTGTCCTCAGGGCAAAACTACCCTCTTCCATTTTTTTCTCCAAGCAAAAGTCAAACGAACATCTCCAAAACTCACCATCTCTCATAAATCTTGACATTACCAAATGGAAGGAGAATCACAGGTCAACGGATCTAGTTTCTGCATTTACAAGTGACAGCGTAACAGTGTGCAACTGCATTATAATATTATTCACATTTATTTCCTATTTTGGCAGAAACAAGTAAACAAAGCCAATCCCTTCAGAGCCACTGTAACGGTTTCCTGACTTTCAATTCATTTAGTCTGCTAAAACAAGTCAATTGCTTGAACCATTCTATATCTTGGATTAACACATCACCTGTGGTTTGTGCCTGTCACTTTTCCCATACCCCAGCAGCAGCAATATGAAGAGTGTGAAGACACACATTGACTACATCCCTCCCGTGGAGTCCTTGAGCACAGATACCCCCTGCCACAGGGTAGTACCCTTTGCTTTACTGCCCTCCCTCTGAATGCACCTGCGTGTCCAACATGCTGTCCTTGTGTCCAACGCGCTGCCCCAGTGGGAGCATCAGCAGGAGGTCGGGACTGGGGAGCCAGCGTGGAGCACACCTACCTCACTGCCTGGACACAGCCCAGGACTGAGTGGCTTGGTGCTTTAGGGGGGTGTCTGGAGGAGGCAACCCCAAGAATGAGTCTTCTCCTTAGGCAAATGTACCAGGGGCACATGAACAACACACTTTTTGCTGCAAACCAATTGTAGTATTATTTTTTGAATGTCATCTAAAATAAAACTTGTATTTTTCAAAAATGTTCAGGAATCTGCATAAACATCTATGATACACATGGATTAGTTTATGGATGACAAAAAAAAGGAAAGAGCAACTTCAGGGGAGGTTTATAATGGAAAATATTGTGACTCCTTAACTGACAGGTCATGACTAGTGCCCTGTAAATTAATATGAGCCAATCTGTGTGAAATACAGTGTTATATTCTTCCATTACATCATTTTAAATGTGGTTCCTGTGTTCAGATCCTGCAAGAGTGATACCAAATACATTTTAAAAGACAGTTTTTGTATAAGGACATGCTGGTTTATGTTTAAAAATCAGGCACTTAAGAAAAGGGACAGATATTTATTAATTTTTAAGAAAGATTCAGCTAGGGTGTAGTTCTTTGTGACAGAATAGTTCCCACTGTAATATAAGAGAAAAGGAAATACATTTTATCCATGTCATTCTGAAAACCAGATAAGTTTATTATTGTTGTTTATTTATATATCACCCCACAACCAGCCTCCCCAAACCTCTGAGTTTATTTTCCTTAACAATCATATCTATTCTGTTCACAGTTGCTCATGTCCTTATCTGACTTAGTTGCTTATGTGTCATCTATATTAAATAATCTCAATTCCCATTCATATCAGCAAGATATAAAAATAAAAGCTTATAGAGAATTCTTTTTTTCTAATATGGTCAGAACAAAAATCAGATTTAACTGTCAGACTTTGGTGACTTGCTGAACAAAATTTATGAAGGAATCTCCTCAAATTAATGTTCTCCCTTTAATGTTCCTTAACATAATACAGAAAACGGCTGCAGAGTAACGCATCTTCTAGCTGTTTATTTCAACTGACAGAAAGCAGAACACAAACTTTGTCAATAATGAAAAGAATTCCTAGCCAGGTCCTCTGAAATTGTAAACTTTTCTAAAATCCAATTAATGATAATCAAATAGTTTGACATCTATTAATGTAGACATTCAGCACTAAGTAAATGCTCAGAAATGTTTGTGATTATTATTTAGCTTGTATAACTTTTGCTGATTATGTGTTTTGCAACATTCTATGAAGCAGGCAGAAGTGAGACCTTAATTAAATAAAATAATATTTTTATAAGGAAGAAAAAATGAAAAAAGGGGTTTACAAAAATTTTTACAAAAGTGGTATCATTAGTAACTATTTCAAGTCTTTAATTGATGTTGCCTATCATTTCCTTTTTTTCCACTCACTATTTGTTTTTTTCTTCTCTAATTGTCCAGTTAGCTACATAAGCATGAAGCACATTTTTAATTTAGATTTATATCTAATAAGACATTAGGCATCTGCATCCTAAGCACTGAACGTGTAAGGACAAAGCCTTGAGAATAATGTTTGAACTCAGAGTCTGAGCCTGTGTTCTAGCACCTGAGACATGTTACTTATTATTTCTCAGGAAATAATACAGCACAGAAATATGTTTCACTCCTTTGTGGTGTTTAGATAGTTTGAATCATGAGTTGAAAAGATGTGCCTTTATATACTTGGCATCAGGAACCCAAATATATTCTTTTAACAGAAGACATCTAGTAATATTCTTAAAAAGCTGTGATTAGGCTTTATATACTCTATTATATGCTAAAGCTGTGTTGACACCTTTCTGCTCTTTATAAATTGGCCCAATGTAACACTAACATGAAGTATGAGACCTCAAGTACCTTCTAAGCAGGGGAGCATTTGGTTCCCCATCTTCTACCTCACACCTTACCAGCACAGAGGTCAGACTGAGTAAAGTTCTTAAACAGGTCCTTTAAAATCATTAGAAAGATTATAAAGTTAGTAGATGGTTTTGATTAGTTAATTGTGAAAGTTAAGCTGTTATGTCTGTTTAGGAATATTTTTTGTTAATTAGAAGAATGTAGTTCCCTATTGAAGAGAAACCCAGTCAGAACAATAAGAACCTGTTTAAAAGGACGAGGACCTTAATACTGTGACTGGTCCTTCCATTTACTCTTTTATGCAATCCTGGATCCACTACAGTCACTAAAGGTTTAGCTGTTGCTTTCACTAAAGGTGCCCTATATGTTAACCTGTAGTTTAAGATATCCTATAATCACCTGAGTGATTTTAAAGTTAAAAACTAATGTCCATTGGCACTTTTGTTTAAGAGATGACTGTAATGAGTCTTAAGCATATTCTTAACATTAAACTTTAACTTTAATGTTGCTGAACAGAATCTTGGCCAAAGAAAAAAAAAGTAGCAAACATAATAGTTTCTGCTTTATCTGAGATGCTTCATTTAGCTATTTATAATAGCCTCTCTTTTGCAAAAAAATATTATTTAGATGTTTCCTTTTCATATCCATCTTAGTAATTGCATACTGTGACATGCAATTCTGGAGGTCTCTGTTGAGCAGCAAATATATCTCTGTTCTCGGTAATCCAAACATGGACTGTGTTGCTTGCTTTGACAGCCAAAAAAGTTTGATATAGAAACTCCACCACTTCGCTCCTTTTTTTTTCCCCCTTTACCTTTTTTTTAAGGGTCAAGTAGGGTCTTTGAATTGGGTTTTGTGCCTTACAGCATTTTTAACTGCTTTCCTGCTCGCTGAATTTTAATAATAAGCCTGAAAATAAAAATTGGGGTTCTAAACCTTTGTTTCAAAGACTGCTTTTCCACTGCACTGTCCTACCCCAAGAAGCATTGTTTCAGTTAGCATGGCTTAACTGACAGAGTTAAACAAAGAGTCTAGCAGAGCCCTGTCCCTCTGCAGAACGTGTTTTCAAGTGCAGACCCCTCTGGTCACACAGAGCTCGTCCCTAGGAGCTCTCCCTGCTTCACAGAAAATGGCTTGAGAGACCAAGGCTGTATCTTATCTCTCAATTCATGGTCGAGAGAGCGAGCAGCAGAGTGGGATGATGAGCGAGTTTTTCCTAAGTAATGGTGGCAGTGCCAATACTTGCTAGGAGACCCCCGTCTGCTAGGACAGCGATAGGGAGTCAGCACATGCCGTTTTATGCGAACAGCTACTGCCTGGCTGATCAGAAGACCTGAGTCCAAACAGACTGGACTAAGCAGGATGATATCTAGCTGTCTTTTCCCCTCATATTAGATCATGCACTGGAAAGTTCAGAAAATTCAGAGCCTGGTAAAAGAGCAACAAAGTCTGAGAGAAAGACTGTTTCACAGGCTTCCTGGCTCCTCAGGCAAAAAGCATTAGAAAATCTGAGGGACAAAATGCTTTTTCTGTAGGATTCTTAGTCCAGATTTTGCATAGTAAAGAAGCTGATACAGTTCTTACCCAAAAGGCATTCAAATATTAAGATACAGTAAGCATCTGAATGTTTGGAGGCTAATCCAAATTGAACTTGAACTCTGATCTTGTCACTAAAAGTGACTTTCACCCACAAAAAGTTCTGGTAAACTGAAGTGCTAAGGAAGGGTAACATTCTGCATCTGTAGCCAGAGACTAAAGATGTATTTTATTCCTTTAGGAAGAAAAAATAATTAGCTAAAACCAGTAAGTATCCACATTACTGGAACCCTAACAACCTTGTCACTTGTTTCTGGAATTCTTTTTCATTTTAGTTTATGTCCATAAATTACACAAAATGCATTCCAGTTTTAAAAAACAACAAGCCTCATAACCATTATGAAAAGACACAAGCTCAACATGCCAAAAGACTCTGTTTATTTCTGAATGAACATCTAATCTGTTTTAATTGAAATCAGTTGCCAAACTCCAGCTGATTTTAGGGGAAGTAGAATTATGACCATTGTGGAATTCCAACATAAACACATACTATACACACATCTGCATATACCCTTATGTGAAAATAACCTCAGGGTCATCAAAAAACAAGGACACATCTTGCTTTCTAGGGCAAATTTGGAGCAAGAGTTGAAATCAAACTTCTGGAGCCATTGCAAGATACCTCAAACACTCTTCTTTCATGTATGAGTGTTTCCAAGAGCAAAACATCCAGACACTTGCAGAGGCCCTTCAAGCTAACATGCATAACACTACTCCAAAACTCTTTCCCCTTAAAACAATTACAAATTATTTTTGTAGGAATGTTTCAGAAAAGGAGTTCAAATACAAATTTGCAATGGAAACCTACTTTCCAGGCAGGATTTGTCACCTCCACTTCCAGGCTCCTGTGTGGCCCAGCACAAAGATATTTCCAGGCTCCCAGTTCTGCAAAGAGCCACTGAATGGATTCGCAAGGACCTGTGACCCAGAAAGTCCTGGGATTGCCAGCTGCAAAGGTCCAGACTCCCAGGTCCTCCAAGGTTAGCAAGCTCTTGGCTCAATTTCAGCCTGGACAGACATGAAGCCAGGAGTTTCGAAGCTCATGGGAGCCATAGCATCTGAGTGCCAAGGTTTCTGGGTCAGCTTTGACTCCTAGGCACTCCAGTTTCTCCGCACATTGGGATCTCAGAGAATCCAAGGTCCGTGGCACATAGCCAGTTCATCAGACTGGCTGTTTCTGAGCCAGGATTGCATTTCCTTTCACAGATAATTATGAATAATAATTCCCCATCAAACTGAAACCTAATTTTAAAATATTGGAAGATTACTGAAACTACCTGAATAATAGAGTGAGAACTGGAGAGTTACCTACAATGAATGACCAAAGGAAAAAACATATTAATGCGGAAATAATATTATGCCATAAAGAACAGAGGTACTTGAATAGATCATCTAATGTCAAGTTACAATAAATAAAAAAGAGAACAAGGAAGAAAGAAACAAGGCAACTAGGTGGTGAAGAAAAGGTTGAAAATTAAAGGTAATCCCTGTATGGCCCTACAGCTGAATAAAATTTTTGCTTCAATTTTCCATAAAAATATTTACATGGTGCTTGGGGAGGCAGATGGTTATTTAACATCTAGAAATGGAGGTTTCTGCCACCAAATGTCATCCTTATTAGCTGAAGTTTTCTAGGGGAAAAAATGTAGAGACAGGACTAATTTGTACAACTCTGGACATCTACACTCAGATTATATAAACAAGTGCAGAAAAGTGCCACTGTGATGACTGGAAGTATGGAGAACTAAACTGACAAAAAGTTAAAAGTGATCAGCTTATTTTACTTAGGAAAAAAACAAAAGAGCAAGATTTTTCTTCTGTAAAATGTCCTCCCTTCCTATCTTTAAAATCTTGTTTCCTATTCATCTTCCAATTGTTCAGGGTATTCAACAGAGGTGTTGAAGCTCAGTGTGTGTTTGTCTCTTACCGCTATATAACCTCTTGACAGGAAGAATAGGAAATTCAAGATTTAAATCATGCTATTAATTCCACCAAATCTGATAGACTGAGAACAGCATTTAATGTCAAGAGAAAACTATGCTAAACTTAAACTAAAATTGTGTTACTAAGAGCTATACCTTGCCCTCAAAGCAATAGAGGTCAGTATTAGTATGATGGATACATATAAAATTGTCAGTGCTTACATCAGAATTATTGTAAGTCTCAATTTTCACTATCACCAGGTAAAAAATATACATTTTCTAACAGGATAATTAAACAGCACAGTCTCTCATGTTATTTCTGATGACTTTAACATTATGCCAACTTTCAACCAAATCAGTCTGTGCTGAAGAGAGATTCCTTTTCACATTTGTAATGCAGTTAGCTAATGTTACTTCTGAAGACAGTATAAGTGGATTCCGTGACAGTAAATAATAAACAAAATGTGATAAAAGGATTCTTCCAAAATATATATTCTGTCATTCAGAATTGCAGATGTTTTGAGTTTCATTCAATATCCTTCTTTTACAGCACTCATGAATTTCTAGATGGGACATAATCCTTTTTGCATCTTACTCTTCAAGATAGTATGCTCAACTAACGCAGCTTAGATATTTCTGGATCATAACTGGAAGGCAAAAAAGATTATATATATCTGAAATGTTCTCTTAGGCCAAAGGGATACCAAAGTCTGCCAAATTGTCTTTGGATTATGTGTTGAAATAAGAGGAAAATACAACTTCTTCAGTCCCTCTCTGGTATAGTGAGTATCTGAAAGAAAAGTTGGCCTCACCAGAAGTTAGACTACTGCCAGATGAAAGCCGACCTGTAGTGACTCTCAATATCTCCTATGCTAGTAGTGAGTGTTAATTCAGATTGTAACCACCACCCTCAGTCTCACTTCTCATCATAGTCCCTTGCACCAGGGAACCTAATTATCTTTGGATACTTTGTATTCAGTTTGCATGGTGGGGTTTTGGTAGCAGGGGAGGGGCTGCAGGGGTGGTAGCACCTCTGGAATAACATTTTTAAGAAGGGGAACATGCAGTGTAGAGGGGAGTGGAATGTGAGAGAAACACCTACGCAGACCCCCAGGTCAGTGAAGAAGGAGGGGGAGGAGGTGGTCCAGGCGCCGGAGCAGAGATTCCCCTGCAGCCCGTGGGGAAGACCATGGTGAGGCAGGCTGTCCCCCTGCAGCCCGTGGAGGACCCCATGCTGGAGCAGGTAGATGCCTGAAGAAGGCTGTGATCCTGTGGGAAACCTGTGCTGGAGCAGTCTGTGCCTGAAGGACTGCAGCCCGTGGAAAGGACCCATGCTGGAGCCGCTCGTGAAAAACTGCAGCCTGTGGGAAGGACCAGCCCTGCAGAATTTCATGGAGAAGTGTCTCCCGTGGGAGGGACCCCACTCTGGAGCAGGGGAAGAGTGTGAGGAGTCCTCCCCTGAGGTGGAAGGGGTGTCAGAAACAATATGTGATGAACTGACCGCAACCCCCATTCCCCATCCTCCTGAGTGGCTTCGTGGTGCTTTGTTGCCTGCTTGGCCTAGACCACGACATGCCTTCATACGATGGAGTTTTCTAGCTGCCTTCATTTAAGTCCTTTTGGGCATTGCCCAAAGAAGGAGCCTTGCAGCTGGCTATGAATCTCTTGGGCAACAAATGCAAAACATAAAAGTAGAACAAAAATTAAAAACAAGCATGCATTGAAATTAGTGACAATTTAAATCAAGAATATGCTTGGAACCATATGTTCAAAATTATGTGTACATATGCAAAAGAAAACAATGCCTGTTCTGCTTGTAGTTACATTTTGTTGAACTCAGAGATGCTATACTGATCTACAGCCAACATAAGCGGAAACAGAAGCAAGGCCAGTGGATATTCCAGTAAATATAACAAGAAAGAAAGAATATCTTATGTCGCTGAGAGAAATTAATCAAAATCAAATTAGTATTAACACTCCTTAGTCTTGATAACATAAAAAAGGCTATTAAAATATAGATAATCCTACAAGTTCACATAAAAGCTGCTTTTTCTGTTGCGAAGAGTGTTTGAGGTATTGATAAAAGACCTGATCATTTATCTTTAGTTGAAAAGTCTTCTACAATTTTTCAGATATAATAACATTGTTCCTTGGAATTTTCTTATCATTCCTTCTTCCTACAGAAAATTTCATGTGTTTTATACTCAACAGTGGAGTAATGGCTTTACTGCTGATGTTCCTTACATTTTTACCAAATCTGTTTGTGCTTCTGTATTTCAATAGTTCATTCCCTTACATGCTATGTAACAGAGATAACAGTGGCTTGACCTAACAAGCTAGTTCTTCCAAACTAAAGACATTTGAAAAAAATTGTAAATCAAACAAAACTATGCTATTCTAAATATTTATATGAACACAGCTTTTCTAAGACCTACAGTAGGAAACATGCAGAAACATATGAAGAGTCAGCTAAAATTGTACACAGTACAGTAAACGTGTTAAATTCGGAAATATGCACATAATAACAATATATAAAAACACAATGCTTTCCTTTATGTGTTTGAAAATTCACACAATGTGGGTTTAGGCAAATATGTGGCAATGTCATATTCACTCATAAAAAGTCAATTAAATATCCACATTGTCATAGTTATTTCTTCTGCAATGAATGACATTTTGCCTGGGAGCCAAGTCAAAAGTATGTATCAAACAGCACAAGTTGAGGAATTTGGTCCAAAACTCTGTGTAGAGACAAATCCCTTTGAAAATGTTCATGTTTTGTAACCATTTTACAACAAACTCATCTCTGTTACTCATAGAATCATAGAGTCATTTAGGTTGGAAAAGACCTTTAAGATCATCAAGTCCAACTGTTAACCTAGCACTGCCAAGTCCACCACTAAACCATGTCCCTACATGCCACATCTACATGTCTTTTAAATACCTCCAGAGACGGTGACTCAGCCACTTCCCTGGGCAACCAGTTCCAATGCTTGACAACCCTTTTGGTGAAGAAATTTTTCCTAATGTCCAATTTAAAAGTCCACTGGTGCAACTTGAGGCCATTTTCTCTTGTCCTATTACTTGTTACTTGGGAGAAGAGACTGACACCCACCTTGCTACAACCTCCTTTCAGGTAGTTGTAGAGAGCGATAAGGTCTCCCCTCAGCCTCCTTTTCTCCAGGATAAACAACCCCAGTTCCCTCAGCCGCTCCTCGCTGGACTTGTGCTCTAGACCCTTCACCAGCTTTGTTGCCCTTCTTTGGACACACTCCAGCACCTCAATGTCTTTCTTGTAGTGAGGGGCCCAAAACTGAACACAGTACTTCAGGTGCGGCCTCACCAGTGCCAAGTACAGGGGAACAATCACCTCCCTGCTCCTGCTGGCCACGCTATTTCTGATACAGGCCAGGATGCTGTCGGTCTTCTTGGCCACCTGGGCACACTGCTGGCTCATATTCAGCCGGCTGTCAACCAGCACCCCCAGGTCTTTCTCTGCCAGGCGGCTTTCCAGCCACTCTTCCCCAAGTCTGTAGCGCTGCATGGGGTTGCTGTGACCGAAGTGCAGGACCCAGAAATTGGCCTCATTGAACCTCGTACAGTTGGCCTTGGCCCAGCAATCCAGCCTGTCCAGATCCCTCTGTAGAGCCTTCCTTCCCTTAAGCAGATCAACACTCCAGCCCAACTTGGTGTTATCTGCCAATTTATTGAGGGTGGGCTTGATCCCCTTGTCCAGATCATTGACAAAGATATTGAAAAGAACTGGCCCCAACACTGTGCCCTGGGGAACACCAACTTGTGACTGGCTGCCATTGTGACCAGCTGCCAACTGGATTTAACTCCATTCACCACCACTCTCTGGGCTCAGCCATCCAGCCAGTTTTTTACCCAGTGAAGAGTACACCTGTCCAAGCCATGAGCAGACAGTTTCTTCAGGAGAATGCTGTGGGAAACACTGTCAAAGGCTTTACTAAAGTCTAGCTAGACAACATCCACAGCCTTTCCTTCATCCACTAAGTGGGTCACCTGGTCATAGAAGGAGATCAGGTTAGTCAAGCAGGACCTGCCTCTCATAAACCCATGCTGACTGGGCCTGATTTCCTGGTTGTCCTGTATGTGCTGCGTGATGGCACTCAGTATGATCTGCTCCATAACGTTCCCCAGCACCGAGGTCAGGCTGACAGGCCTGTAGTTCCCCGGATCCTCCTTCCAGCCCTTCTTGTAGATGGGCACCACATTTGCTAACCTTCAGTCAACTGGGACCTCCCCCATTAGCCAGGACTGCTGGTAAATGACTGAAAGTGGCTTAGTGAACACTTCTACCAGCTCCCTCAATACCCTTGGGTGGATCCCATCCAGCCCCATAGACATGTGTGTGTCTAAGTGGTGTAGCAGGTCGCTAACCATTTCCCCTTAGATTATGGGGGCTTCATTCTGCTCCCCAGCCCTGTTTTTCAGCTCAGGGGGCTGAGTAACCACACAACAACTGGTGTTACTGTTAAAGACTGAGGCGAAGAAAGCGTCAAGTACCTCAGCCTTTTCCTCATCTTTTGTCACTGTGTTTCCCCTGCATCCAATAAAGGGTGGAGATTCTTCTTAGCCTTCCTTTTGTTGCTAATGTATTTATAGAAACATTTTTTATTGTCTTTTACAGCAGTAGCCAGATTAAGTTCTAGCTGGGCTTTGGCCTCCTAATTTTCTCCCTGCGTAACCTCATGACATCCTTGTAGCCCTCCTGAGTTGCCTGCCCCTTCTTCCAAAGATTATAAACTCTCCTTTCTTTTCGTGAGTTCCAGCCAAAGCTCTCTGTTCAGCCAGGCTGGTCTTCTTCACCAGCAGCTCATCTTTTGGCACAAGGGGACGGCCTGCTCCTGCACCTGTGGGATTTCCTTCCTGAAGAATGTCCAGCCTTCTCGGACTCCTTTGCCCTTCAGGACTGCTTCCCAAGGGACTGTCAGCCAGCCCCTTAAACAGGCCGAAGTCTACCCTCTGGAAGTCCAAGGTAGCAGTTCTGCTAATCCTTCTCCTTGCTTCTCCAAGAATGGAAAATTCTATTATTTTGTGATCGCCATGCCCAGGACAGCCTCCAACCATCACATCACCTGCAAGTCCTTCTCTGTTCACAAACAACAGATCCAGCGGAGCCCCTTCCCTGGTTGGCTCACTCACCAGCTGTGTCAGGAAGTTATCTTCCACACACTCCAGGAACCTCCTAGACTGTATCCTCTCCGCTCTATTGTATTTCCAGCAGACATCTGGTAAGTCAAAGTCCCCCACGAGAACAAGGGCTAGTAGATTGTGAGACTTCTTCCAGCTGCTTATTATTCCACTATCCCTGTCAGAGCTATGCTACCACAAACTTGAGGCAAGGTGGATCCATTTGTTTGTACACTGAAAATAAGTCTTATTCATGGGTTCAGTTTTTGCTTTCAGTTGTAAGTGGAAAAGCAGAAGCAGGTCTATTGACAGGATATGTGCTGGAAGGAAGCAACTTCCCACCCAGCTCTGCAGCATTCCAGTGCCCAGACCTGTCCTTTGACTCTGCTGCAGGTCTACAGGCCAACCTCAGACACGCGGGTGCGTGGCTTACTGCAAGCAAAGCAAATTTATCTCAAAAGCAAAGAGACCAAGCAAATAGCTGAACATACATATGTGTATGAACAGACTTTGTCTTAAGTTCATATAAGGCATATTCGTTCACAGTGTCTAGACTGGTAAAGAGTTTAGAGGTCCTTTGAACTCTTGTTCTAGTCCTCAAAAGGATTAGGGGCAGGAAAAACAAACAAACAAACAAAACAAAACCCTATAAGGAAACTCCCTCATTTGCAACCTGGAACCTGGATAACAATGTGGAAATTTGTTACCTTTGTTGACTCAATGGTCACAAGACTGCCATACATACTGTCTGGTCTGGGACTGCTCTCATTTTGGAGAACTTCGAAGTTTCTTAACAGGTCTAATTTTCAACAGATGTTGATTCTGCAGCTCCTAAGAGACAAACATTGCAGCCTGTGCCCTCTGATTACTAGTTATCTTTGAAAATATAATCTGTGTACAGATTTTCAATAACACTAAGCACCCACCAATACTGTTGATGTCAGGGGTAGCTCCCAGCCCCTGTGAAGGTCAGATTTTACATTTTTCTCCTAACACACTTCTATGGTCTGAAATTACAGGAGCCTCTAAACTTCAAACAACATATATTAAAAGGAAAACAAAAAATTGCTTCAACACTGCTGTTAAACTGTGATTTTCCTACTAATGATTAAACAAAGGGGTTTAATGTACATTCTTTATGTAAAATAATATTCAGTCTATACATTGCCTCAATCATTTGTATGAGTTTCTAGCATGGTTCATACAAGGCAACACATGCTCTATATTTTACCTGTCATCACATTTAACCCCAGTGGAGAGTGATTTGTTGCTAATAAATTATACATTACTTTGTAAGGCATTTTCAACAAATTTCAGATTTTACTTTTCATTTTAAAAGTTAGTGTTGTTAGATGTTTCCATACCTTCTCTGCAACAATGGGAATCAATGGGCTATAACATAACAAGAGCTTTTCAGTTCAGGAAAGGTTTTTACTTGCTAAGAAGAGGAAATGGCTCTCTCCTTTTGACAACCAGAAGTGGGTGTCAAATGGTTGGCTTTTGCATGGGTGGTCCTGAGGATACACTGCTGCACAGCATCACTGCCCCTTTGCACATCAGGTTGTGTGACCAGGGCTGGTCTCTTAAGAAAGCAAAAAAAAAGGTCGGTTTGGAAATTGAGTGAGAAAATGAAATAGCATGTATGTGTGCTGGAGCTCTGGCCAGTTTAGTTTTCATCCCAATAAAGCAGGGAATGAGGTTTTGATGTAAGCACGAGCATCCAGATGCCTAGCAGATTTAAATCAACACCATTCCATTAATCTAGGTTGAGCAGTGTCAATTTACAGCAGCTGTGAAATTAATCCATCAGTAACTGCCACAAAAAATAAAATTTCCAGACAGCAATGAGATGAGTAACCTGAGAGACAGCTGGCTATTTACCTATCTGTATTACTGTGAAGTATTTTGATAGGTATCATACAAACACTGAAGCTGCCCCAAGTCTTGGTTTTATTGTTGGCTGTACTTAGATTTCCCAAGTGTCTAAAGGTACATCAGCTACCCCTTGTGTACCTTGGGTTTTCCACTGGATAATGAGAACAAAATTAATGCCACCACCAAGCCTTTTGATTGCTATGAAGCTTTATTCACCGATGTCTGTAAAATGTGTTGAGAATCTGAATACAAAAAGTTATAGAAGTATGATCAATTGTTGCCATTATTTTAAAATTGAGTGCAAGACTACGAAGGAAGTATGGAACCTCTGCCAATATTAGAGAGAGCTATAATACATATATGCACGGAACTCATGGCATGAACACTACTTCTTTCATAACATCAGAAATTAAACCAGCAGAGCTTGATATACAGTCTTGACTGCACTGAAATTACTTGAAGTTCTGCCTTTGACATCACTATAGCTAGCATATCTTCCTAGATGCTTTATTTATATCAGAAAATGTAAGTAAACTGTTGTTCATAATTTGAAACATAATCTTTGTAATATTTTCTTCTCAAGTTTGTCAGTAATTCTGTAAACTTTGTTCCAAGGTAAAAATCCTGTAAATGTTTACAACACTTACATTTGACCTGTACTAGCAACAGATGTGTTCTTGCTTCACTGCATGTTGTATTTAATGTACATTATTATTCAGCTGTGATGAATTGTGATGGACAAGTGATTTAATTCTGATCTTTTTATGTGTGCTCTGTAACTAAAATAAATATTGAAAACCTTCATTACTTGCTTCCAGGTAGTAAAACTATAGAAAAAGTTCTGTATTTAAGAACCGGGCAAACTGTTTTCTTCCATATACAAAATATATCCCAAAGGAAGGCAGTAACAGTCAAATTTTGTTTGGAAAGTACATCTTTAAAAAAAAGTCATTTGCAAAAACCGCTATACAAAAGAATCATGGACACCTGAATTTCCTCATTTGTTAGCAAAGATAACACAAGCTGAAAAATATGAACAGGTTAAAAATTCTTTATGACCAATTCTTTATGGGGAGGGACACTCAAGTATCTCTTATCATTTTTTAAATTTATCTGGTCACTTTCACATTAAGATTTTTTCTCAGCATGTTGCAGTGTAGAAACACAAAATTAATATGTACATGGGCATGGTGACTGGCCTACGGTATTGAAAGGCATTGTCATCAGAAGATGCCAGAGGGATGACATATAGCCCTATCAACCAAGTCATGAAGGCTTTTCAGAAAAAAAAAGAGCCCCTGGTTTTCCGACCATGTCTGCAACATCCAGGGATGCATTGCTAGTATATCACTCAACAAAACAGAGGAATATTATCATGTGTTCAGCATGGATCTGCTTTTTTGTTTTGCAACATAATTGCTGTAAGAGCTTTTTCTTAAGCAGATTGATGATTTTTTTTTTTTCCTTTAGCATGAACTAAATTAGCCAGCTAAAAAATATTTTTGTTAATTGAACCAAAAAACAGGGCAATGGAAGAAAAGTTACAAATAGTTCTCTTTGAACACAGATGCCTCTAGTTCAGTGGGGATAGTTTGCATGATCTTTTCTATATCAACAACATTCCACATGCATATTATGTCTTTTTTATTAAAAAATAGAATGGCAGAAGCAACTCTTCCCAGATAAACAGGAGGACACCAATAGAGTGCATTCATTTTCTAACATCTCCACTGTGCCTGTACGTTGATATTACACTTAGGCTTCTCCTTCATATCCCAAGATAATACTGGAACCTGATGCTATTTTCACTCAAGTCAGCCCTAGGAAAGTCATTTTGTAGCAGTATGCTGATTTTATGAGCAGAAAAATGTTTTCCGGTGGCATCTCTTTCAGTTTATGAAAAACTCAATTTTTTAAAAGAAAATGAAGATTAATTTATAAATAAATAAATAAATAGATAAAAAAAGAGACAGATTACATTGTTTAACCAAGAATTCTATCCTCTTGGCTGAAAACCACAACATTTTGATTTGCAGTTTTTGCCCTCTGCCATGTAGCTACTTTTACCTGAGATCTCAAGCCCTCAGGTTGGAAGGTCTCTAACTGGATTACATCTGCTACATAGCAATTCTGCCACACAAATATCTCATGGAAATGTCCAAACAATCTGCAGAAAAGGTCAACAAAAAGGAATTTTCTATTTTAAAACATTTCAGAAAAAGAAATAAAAACATTTCCTGACTGTCTTCAGCAAAAAAAATCGAAAAACTCAAATGTCCCCTGAAAATACAGGCAAGATAGAATCCAAGACTAGGTTTAAATTAAAATAATCTGCCTGATCAGTTTGAGTGCTTCTGTTTCAACAGGTATCTCAGTTCTTCTTTGGTATTTTAAGGTACTGGAAAGAGGAATACTGAAAAAAACTGATAGGCAAAGTTGTGTTTATGTTCTTTTTGATGTGAACGAAAAAGGAAATACTGAAAATGTCTTTATAAAATTGTTCTCATGAGATGTACTTCCCACTTTCAGGCCTGGGAAGTGCTGGGAGAAGGCTGTGCACATAAAAAAAGCTGAACACAGAATCCCATCCTCAAATGAACAAAAAAATCTGAGTTTGCTTCTCACAGACTGGGCTTGAGTCTTCTTTCAGCTGCAGCAGACTGACATTGGCATCGTTCCACTGATGCCATTGCCATGATTTCTGACTTATACTGTTGTTCCAGGGCTTTCTAAAAGTGGTCTTTTTTGTATTATAAAACCATCACTGCACATGGTATTAGCTGGTATCTTTTTAGGCATGTGGAGGAAAGAACTGGCTGGGGATAGAGACCGTACTATCATCTCAGTTCTTGATGTGGTACCCCACAAATTTATGCTGACACAATGCAGCGATTGTAGAGCATATTGTGAGGAAGCACACCATCTGTTTTCTGCCTCTGCTTTTCTATAAATAACAGACTTCAGTCTCTGTGGGTGCCAGGCTAGCCTTTTGCAACATACCCCTCTAGCCCTTTAAAATTCCTCCTGACCATCTGGGAATTTCCTGTTCTGCCAAATCGGTTCATCTGGACAGATCTGAGGTCTGTCTCTCACCGTTTAGAAATCCCCTTACATTAGGGCAGGGACTTTTTGAAGTAGGTGAATCCAGAAAGCCAGTGCCAAAAAGTAGACCTGGAAATTCTGCCACTCCTGAAAAAGTGCCAGGGGAAGGAGGGGCCGAGGGGTCAGTTTCAGCTGGGTGGGCCTGAAGTTGGGAAATGCCCTTTCCTGGACAGGAACTGAGCTCAGATTTTTACTGCTGATTCACTGTGAGCAGCATCAGGCCAGGCTCCGCAGGAATTCATTAGCATCACACTCCGGGTGAGAGTCGAGAGACTTTTTTTTCAGTTTCTAATCCTCTCGAGGCTATTTAATGATAATGGTTTGAGTTTGTGGAATGTGTTGAAAACCTCCTTTGGGTTCATGTTCCCATAGGAAATTACTGCTTTTTCTAGTCATACTTTTTGGTAAGGGCTCATGCTAGCAACACCTGGAAAGCATGATAGCAATACCAGACTAAGCCTGATAGAAGCAAACCCAAAATTAATATCCACTCTGATAGAAAAAACACCGAGCAACTCCGACTTAGGATGTCAAACTGTCTCACAATATAAAGTTTGTATTGCATTACGAGTAGTGTTCTCAAAATAATCTTGCTGTAGCTTGCTTATACCCCTTCAGAAGGATTTTACTACGGAAGCGAAAACATGACAGCATTCAAAATCATACTGACATAACTAACACTGAGGTGTCATCTTGAAACTTAAGAATAATGAAAATAGGAAATTTACCCTAAAACACATTGCCAGAGAGAAAAACCAAGGCTAATTCTAGTGACAAAGGACCAAAGAGTTCTGATTGTAATTTCAGGAGCCCTGCATGATTTCAGCAGCAAAATAGTGAATGAATATGTTGAAGTAGTCTTTAAAAATGCACAAAAAGGAAAAGGATGTCACACTTGGTTCATATTTTACAAATCAAGAATTCATGTCATATCTTTATGCCTGTAACAATGCAACAAAAACATTTTCAGTCTTGCTCAATTCTGCTTCTAGGAAATACCCCAGGGGGGGCAGTGGCCAAATTATTAGATGTTTCCAAGATGTGTAGGAGTGTTAAATCCTGGATCAAGGAAACTTTTTTTGTTTGTTTGTTTTCATTACTAGGGTTCATAATGGTTTTTTTTTTTTTTGTGTGGAGCACTGGGAGGCATTAAGATAGAAGGTAAGAACTGCTGGGTTTTTTGGTTTATTGGTTTAGCATTAAAGAAATACAATCAGTAATCCTAGTTTTAAGAACCTGAATTCCAGACAAATTCTTTTATTCCTGTCTGTGTTCAATTTTATAACTCTTTTTAATGTTGGTACATCCATTGCACTTTAAAAGTCAATATATAAAAAGATTGTATAAACACTTAAATATCTAATTTATTCACTCACTTTAGATGTAACAATAATGAAATATTTTTATGTTTTTAAAACTTATTAGTGGCCAGTACAGCATGTGCCATAATGGTTATCATGCATTGGCAAAAAAAAGGTATCTAAGGTCATATGATCCCCTAGGTGCACTGTGCAAGGAATTACAATTCACTTCTTTTTGATGCTTTGAATTATTGTGACATTGTTCTCTATAGGAAGTCTTCTATAGGAAGTCTCTGGACTTCCCATTTTCATCCACTTATCCAAAAGTATAAAATAGATGTGAGCTTGTTTAGAGTAACAGAGCAATTCCCACTCAGTTCTACCTCCTCTTGAAGTCTACTGAGAAGTAGCTACATACTTGTGATAACACTCCCCAGTAGTGAAATGAAAACAATTTATTTTATAGGGGTAAATCTTGCAATGTACTAGATGTTTTCTGGAAAGTTCTGAGTACCATCAACTCAAACCAGGACCCTTGGCATTTTGGGGGTTCAGTCCTTAGATCTTGCAAAATCTGAAGTTGGCAAGTTTGGGCAAATGCCTTTCTAGTATTTCTAACCTCTAGCTCATCACAGACTCTCCATGATGCTTGCTTGATGCTAGTAAATTATTTCTTCACTTAATGGTCAAGTATATGCTGCAAACACAAACATTACTTTTGAGGTTGTCGCTGACAGTTGCAGGAGCGTTCCTGGTAAGAGACTGACGTGCTGGTGACCACCTGCACTGCCACACATGGCAGTCTGGTCCTACTCAACATTTCAGCTGGGGCTCGTCTGCATTTCAGATACTTCAATAACCAGCGAAATTTGGAGAATTCACGGTTTCTTCATTAAAACACGCTGCTAAGCATCTTCTTTACCTCAGTCCTGTATTCTTCTTAAATTTAGAAAAATAATATTTCTGTCCTTTTTAAAAAAAATTAAAACAGTTATTTTAAATAAAACCTTCCTCAGCTATGATGATTTTTTCTTCAGCAGACTGTAATACTGCTGAAATACTTACTATTATGAACTTTGTAGGGCCACACAGCCAGTAAATAGTTTACAGCTACATTGTTTCAGGGCATTTTATTGAACATAGTGCTGTACACCAGAGTAATTTTTCAGAAATTTCTGTCACTGCAGGACAAGTTATCTTATTGTGTGTGCTTTAGTGACATGTTGATTCCTTGGGCAGCACACAAATTTATGGATTACAATAGCAACCTTCACCCTTCCTGTCAGACTTTTAATGAAAATCCTCTATCAACCTCAAATAGACAGACTTCTTGCTCTGAAGCACCACGCCCACCTCCCACCTTATATTTAGCCTTTCCAGTCTTTCTCCAGGTCCCTTAGACTTCCTCTGAAATGACCCTTTCCAAGAGGCAGTACTCCACAGTTACAAACTTGTCTTCAGTTTCCTTGGGAGTTACCTGTCCCATAACTATTTTATGGAATTCAAAATCATAAAAAAAAAACCACTTGAAAAAGCGACATATATTCTTACTGCATTTACAGTTTACCCAACCCACAAACCTATCATAGATATTTCACATAGTTTACCCAAGCATTACATTGTTTCGTTAGAGCAGTGTATGTAAGCATGGAATGAGGTGCAGGCATTTTGTCAGTGAGGTGAGATGCAGAAACTCACATAATACCCTGGTTTCAGGGAAGTCAGTGGAGTGTGAAACAAAGCCAGCTTTCTCAGCAAAACTCAGCTCATGAGGATTTGAAATCACTCATTCAACACAATACTTCTAACTTGCAGACAGAGCCATGCATTATATATTTGTACAGTGACTGGCACAATGGCTTATCAAGCAGATCAAACTATAAAAATCTGTCTTTTACCAATGATTATTGAATTCATTCTGCTGTAATCATCCTTCACCTTTAATGATAACCGTTTGGTACTTGGCAAACTCCTCTTGCCTCGTGTGCCTGTGCAAATACTGTTGTCTTGCTTATGCTTCCCTGCATAAAACTCTGGTATTGTAACAGGTGCAAATAATTCTGTAACAACTGACGTGAAGGCAGAGGCCATAATGGTTGAGCTGTACGATGTCATGGAGGTAAACGATGTCAGAGGAATATACAAAAAGATATTTATTGCATCAGCCAGAATTCTTGGAAAAGCCAAGAGATCAAACTGGATCATTCAAGAAAAATGTGAAGAGAAACAACCTTAATCATCGCCTCTGTAGTTAGCAGGCTAAAGTGATAAAGAATTTTGCGGTCCATATCTCCTCCGTACAAAAATAGTAACACAGAAAAAGTTTCTAGCAAAGCATTGATGGCCTTTCCCATTAACAGGATAGAAGTGACACAGGAAAGATAGGTGGCCCTTGACCATTTATCTCTACTACCGTAAGTCACACACAGAGTGAAGTATGACATTTTAGCCAAGGAACAAAGGGGAATAGTTCATTCAGGAAGAGATTAGGTCATCTCTTTGAGCAATTTTCCCTCTAAGCAGATCCTCAAAATTCCAGGCACAGCACCAAAGGCATCATGGTTTGGGGGCTGCCTGTTACTGTGTTGACTTGCTGATGTGGCCTAGAAGGCCACAGGAATTTCCTGATGAATCAAGACTGTAGAGGGTAAATATTTAACTATGACACAAATAAATATACTTAATACTTAAATGATAATGGCAGCAATCCTAAATCCTCATTTCAGCTACTTTTATCTACATATGAATATCCAATTTTCAAAGGGCGTAGCAGTCTTCACTGAGTCCTTCGGTGTTGGAGGAGACTTCAGAGAACCAGGTTGTATATAAAGTGTTTCTGTGAGATTTCAGAAATATCAAGTCACTTCTACACAGGTTTTTCATACAAAATATTAGGGTTTTAGGAGAACTAGTGCTCTGATAGTGGTGGTGAGATAATTATCTGAAAAGCCTCGCCTTCTTGAGATGCAAACACATGACTCAGAAGAGAGAAGAGAAAGGCATGTAAATGACCCTATTATTCACCCTTACTGTTACCCACACACTGAGCTGATGGGAGAGTTTTAAAAAAGAGATTTATTTAATACAGTTCTCTTTCCTGCAAAAAACTTCTGCATAAGAACTAAAACTCCCAGAAGCTAATTATTGCTAAAGTTATTCAAAGCTGAATGTATGAAAGTGAAAAACAGCACATTTAAATAAAGCCCTAGGTGGTTTAATCCAAACTGCAAATTCATTCAATATAATGCTTAGGAAAAAAAAATTCCAAAAACATCATTTAACAGCAACTACATTATTTTTTCCCAAATTTCCACTCTGCAAGACCATATTTGCAGACAAGAGATTCAGAAAGAAAAATAAACTTTTATAAGCATAGGCTGACAACTTTAAAACACCAATAAATAATATGATTCAAAGGGCAGGCAAGTCTACCACAACCCTGAAGATAAATGTAAAAGCATCTCTAGAGATTGTACTAGGACTGCTCCTTTGATTTTTGTGGGTATTTAAAATGTGTTCTGTGGATTTGAAGTGTATTAAAGGTTAAATATTAAAATACATCTCAGAACAGTAAATTTACACATCAAGAATCAGATTCTTTTCACCTACAGTCAGGAAGTAAGAACCCCACATTGAAGGCTGTAGAGCCTTTGATAATGACTGAAAGTTTGTTGTAACATTTAAAATAGTGAGCAGGAGCACTCAAATGACACTAGTGCTTTTCTCTTTGAAACCTTGCAAGTTCCCTCTGCAGGTTTAGGCTGGAGCGGATCATGGATGAGGAAACTAAAAGCCTGGCCTGCTAAACAATGTTATTCCTAAACCAGAAGTTTCATAACATAGATAGTATCTTTCAAGAAAATCCTCTTGCACACAGAAAACCTTTAAAGGAAGTTTAGATGTGAAAGAAGGCAGGATCAGACTATAAATGGTATATCAGCCTGCAGCAGAAATAGTTTTTAAATTCAAAATTGATTACCACCAATCTGATCATCTCTGCTCTAGTGTGAAAGACGCCATGCTGTCAAAAAGAGAAAAATTACCTTCTAAGGTTGTCTGCTCATACTCCCAGTTTTCTCCACAGTTCTCTAGTCTTGCCTTAATTTCCTGACAGGGATGCTCAGAGTTTATCCTATCTCTAGCCTATTTGCCTGCTTGGTGGAAAGAATGCCAGGACCCAAATCCTCGGGCAGAACAGAGTCAGAAGGGAATTCTGTTAACTGGAACAAGTGGATTTCAGTTGTTCCCATACATTCCTATTGCAGAAGGAACGCCTGGTACATTATTTGTACTAGACAAAACATGACAAATGACAAGAATTTAATCCAACAAATAAAAATTCCCAGAAGGCACAATGAAAAATTATAAATATATAGTTATGCCAAGTCCTATAAAAGAAACAGATGCCATACGTGCACAAAGAACAATGAGGTTTGTCTTGCAACATATGCACATGTAAGGACAGAAATATTTCTGGGATGGGGAGTACAAGGGTCCAATATTTTTTCCAGAATGTATGAAAATACTTGCTTCATATACGTTCGGCAAAGGACAAAAGCAAAGGCACACTTATAATTTATCAGCAACACAGTATGGGGACTCGTTCACACAAAATTAATGCATATACAGTATACAAGGTTTCATCTTGCTACCAACTCATCTAGTTTTTTTGAACCAACAGCCCAATTCCAGGAGAACAACAGGTTGACAGCAGGTAAGTAGGTATAAAACATAAAAATAGATTTAAGACACTACACTTAGAAACAGATTTCCATGTACCTTAACACCAAACACTCCTAAAATCTAAATGCATATATGTGTGTATGTGCACGCGTATATGTGTGCAGACACTCACGCAGCAGGGCGAGGTGTCCAAAGGGAAGAAATTCTGCAGCATTCTTACAGAATTTTTGATCAGCCACTTTTCACTCATGGTTCTTCAACCCAGATTTTCCAACTGCCAGACTGCATCTGCACTTGCAGCCTATTTCTCTCTCTTTTAAGACAGGAATAGTTACACAGATCATATGACTGACCATGTACCACCATATAAGAGACCTTTAAACTACCTTTGCTAAAGACACACCTATTCCACCATAAAACTAGCACAGTTCTATATTACCCCTTTCTTACTGGATTTTTTTCTTTTTTTCATATCTGCTTCTAGAAGCCAGTCAAGAGAATATAAGAAATTTCTTTCAGTCATGTAGCTCCATGGCCTAGAATACTGATTTTCTATATGACTTCTGAGGAATTATAAAATTTTCTTAATCCATTTTTTGGTTGGTTGGTTGGTTGGTTTGTTTTAATTCTGAAAGAGAACCATTTTTAGAAATGTAGAATAGTGCAACTTGAACATCTTTCCAGCTGCCCCTATACCTGTCTTGCTTTAACAGCCTGTACCCATATGTTTGTTCAAAGTTGAGTATAGCCCCACTGTTAGGTCCTGTTTAGAAAAGGAAGTTGCACTAGTTTGATTTGCATCAGTTTTAAACAGGGATAATCAAACTGGTGCAAGTCCTCAGGTAGACTTCTTATCCCAGTTTAGGAGTGACTTACACTGTTTTAGATTAACCTGATTCCTAACTAAGGTAATGAAAAGCAAAGCTTGATCTTTGTGCAGGAACATTAATGAGAATGTAGTGCAGATGTGCAACAATTTATGACATTTCTAATTTACCCTTCCAAATGAATATTCACCACCCTGGTGTTTCATAACACTGTCTAAAACATGCACATGTGGTTACACAAGAATAACCTTGTATTAAAGTACAGCTTGTTTCATAAGAAAAAGAACCCTTCCTATGAAATATGAAACTATTTCAATTTCCTTTTCCTGATCAAACTTCAACCCTTTAACAAGGGAGGAAATCCTTATGCTACTGGGAAGA
Organism: Haliaeetus leucocephalus; assembly: GCF_000737465.1. Classification (NCBI taxonomy): domain Eukaryota; kingdom Metazoa; phylum Chordata; class Aves; order Accipitriformes; family Accipitridae; genus Haliaeetus; species Haliaeetus leucocephalus. The sequence continues at coordinate 14,634,521 of NW_010972991.1, read as the reverse complement.
CTTGTACACCAGGCCTGTTTATTCAAGACACTTGAGCTGCTGGTGTTGAAGATGAGGTTTGCAGCACAGCTAAAACCATGATACTGGTTCTAGAATGTCCTCATTTACTAGCTCTTCCTTGTTTGCATCTTATTGCAAATACAGAGAAGAGGACTGAACTAAGCTGAACTGTAAATTGAGATGAATACAAGCAGGTTGTTAATATCTTCATCTTTCAGGATATGCTTGCAATAAATCACACAAGTGAGCCCAATTTTGATAATGACAAGTTTATTCAAAGTTGCTGGTAACAATAGCTCTGAAAAACTAGCCATTCCTCACTGGTCTTCCTGAGAATCCATACAAGACTAAGCTACAGTCCTATTCATCTCAGATGAATACAGGTTGGAGCAGCAGCTGCTCAACGGGTTTTAAGAACTCTGCAAGAATGAGGACGATTCTCGCTGTTAGCAGGACATATATAATCCATTTACTCAACCACAACCTGCAAAATTTACTTAGCATTATAGATTCATATTCATTGTAGTTATCTGCTTATTTTTTATAAACTATTTTAGTTGCTCATTTTAAAATTATTTTCCTTCCAAAAGATTTTTTAATCTTACATTGTTTTCTGTAAACATTGGAAGTATTATTATCATACATAAACTGTTAATAGCACAAAATACCTTCCACCAGAAAGACTCCAAAAATAACAAAAAATAACATACTAAGCCTCCCAACAGCCTTGTGAATTTGAGTAGTAGTACTATATCTGTGTTAGAAAAGGGAAACAGGAATACTTAAAGTTTACAATTTCCTTGCAGTCGCAAGGGAAGTCTATGCTACAGCCATGGACAGAAGTAAAGCTTAAATCCATCCCACTTAACTGGCGCACTTAAATCAGGAAGCGAGCTGCTCAGGATTTCCCTGGAGTCAATGAAGAGAAGCAGGGACTTCCACAGGACAGTTCAGATGGCTGGCTCTTCCTCTGGGCTTGCTACTGTCTCTTGACACATCACTGAGAGATTCCCCACAGCAAAGAAAAACCTATCTTGGGTATCTCTGGGTTTTGGCCAGAAGTTTGGGTGGGATGATGCAGGCCTAAAATACCCAGCTCTATACTTTTCCCACATGGGTTGTCTTTTTTTTTTTTTTTCCAAGGCACCCAGCACTGTGAAGTAGAGATTGCTTCCAAACCACAGAAGGGAATGGGAACGATGAGTTCTCAGCACCCTCAAAATGACACACCATTTACTTTATATCAGTTTCATTTAGAAAAGCTCTCAGTGCTCCAAATGAGATCTCCCACTGGGCATGTTGGTTGGACAGTTCTGATGACTAATAAATGTAATATTTTATTGTTACCAGAAAGTTCCTAATTACAGCAGTCATCACTGAAAATATACGCATTCAGGTTCTACTGCACATTGTGATAAAGCCTTCTGTCCAAGCATGGGAAATATTTTTTTTAAGTAATTTGCTACCAAATGTGGCACCATGTGAGACTGCCCTTCAGTCTAGTTCTCTGATCCCTCTGCTTTTAAAAAAAAACCATTGCCAAATAGGTTATCCCCCAATAATGTAAAACTTTCAGGCATTTCCACATTTGAAGTCTTGCCTCTTTCTTGTGGGTACCTTCGAATATCCCAAGAACTTCAGCAATTTGATTAATAAAGTTAGAAATGCAGGCATATTATTGGCCAGGAGATTTTTTTGGAGGTAAATAAGCAATTTTGATTTTACACTCAAGTGTGAATTTTCTCAGAACCAGTTTGTTTCCATGCACTTATTTTTGCTCCTTAAATTTGGCTTTTATCCATTGAGTAGTACATACTATATAAGTAATCCCACTAATTTGAATCCCACCATTTGTTTCACAGCTTGTTTATGGGAACTGCACTTCAAAAGTCACTAGGGTGAGGGTCTGCTTTGGATATCAGAATTCATTGACTCCCAAAGCAAAAAGGAGCACGTAGAATAGAAAACAGTCTCTGGGTCTAGACAAGAAATCCAGGTTCAAGCTGCGTGCTAAATAGAAGGCTAGCAGCCAGTTTTGGATGAAGGTTTCTCACTGTTTCCTTTTAGCCCTGGTCCACCTTGAAAAATGAAAGATTTACTGGAAAGCCATGCCTTACACAGCCCTGTCAGTAATGCTCACACAAGCAGAATGGCAGATTCCAAATCTAATGACCTGCTTTTATTTGTGAAAATTAACAGGACATCATCATGGATCTTCTTGTTGCGCTTAACATCCAAATATTATGTGGACTTTAAGGTCACATGTTACATTGCAAAATGCCCAGTGAAACATAACCATAAACAAAATGGAAATTTTACTGTTTCTTGTAATAGTTCAACTAGGGAAAATTGGTTCCTTAATGTGACAAAATTTTACACACACTATGGCCACCTCCATCTTTATATTAATATAAATTTGCCTCATAGGATATTATGACAACTCTTTAGATCTGTCCTCTTCAGGGCAGGCTCTGTCACACTTTCACACAGCTTCACAGCAAGAGTGACATGTAAGGAATTTTCCCATCTTCAGCAAACCATATAAAACCCAAGGCAAAATCCAGCCACTCCACATGCATAAACGTATTATTACTATTTTGTTGCAGTGCTAGGCCCTGCTGGTAAAGAGAGGAGAGAGGGCCAATCTTTCAGTGGAGCCACAGCACACAGTGACAGACACCAGTCTTTCCAAAAGCCAGTTTCTTCCATACAGTGACTGGTCCCCCTCAAAACTTAGGTTCCTTACATGTTTAAAACCCAAGTGAGCACTTGCGATGTTACTTCTGAAAAATAAGGAAGTCAGCAGAGAGCACAGAGAATGCCATAGACAAATAATTTATCAAAACAATGGTAAGAATAAACTTTAAAGTAGACTATCAAATGGCTACAGATACCCCAGAAAACTTTCTCATAATTTCTTTCTTTAGTGACTGAATCCAGCTCATCATTTTATACTTCTGTTATAGCTGGTGACAGCACAGGCACTTTGAAAGGAAAGGGAAGTCAGTTGAAGCTTCTTTATCTGCTTTAAGTGTAGTGGTGCCATCAATTTTTGCAGAGAAAAGGAAAAAAAAAAAATCTAAGTTCGGATACCGGCTGACCAGAATGATTGTGGTTCACTTTCAACTCAAGCTTGTACGTTCGAGTTAGCTTCTTATAGTATACTATTCTTAAGCATGCATTTAAAACTTTTATGGTATTCTGCTTAGGTAATAATCAGAAAAAAAGAAAGAGTGGATCATCTCAAACTCACTTATTACTATAATAACAATTATTACTATTATTTGGACTGAGAAATAAGTATATGAAACACTCATCTATATAGCTATCCTGAACGTATACTGAGTCCATCGATACCTTAAATTCAGCAAGCTGACTAGCAGAAAGTTCCCAAGCAAGACATGATGATAACATTTCATATAACTCCTCTTTGGCAATACTTAGACACTGCAATTAAATACCAAACAGTATCACATGTGCCAGTCAGTTACTGCAAGAAAGAAAATGTAATGAACTGTTTGTTTTGAACTATTAGTATAAACATATTGCAGAAATGAAACCCAAGCTTAAACAATGGGGAAAGTTATCCAGTATTAAAATAAACAGTTCTAGGAAAATCTCTAAAAATGTTTACCAAGTCATCTTCTTCTGAGTAGTTTCTGTGCAGAGCGTTTTGCCATGTCCCTGGTTTGCCAACCAATCCCAGTTATGCTGGCTATAGATATGCAAATGCTAATGGACAAGGCTGGGACTTAATTGCCTATAACTGGCTCCCCAAGCAAGTGCAATTTCAACTACAATCAAGCTTGTAGGTCATCAAAGAAGCATTTTCAGATTTAAGCATAAAAAAATTGCCTTTTTTAAAAAAAAAGAATACAGGTTTTGCTTCTAGAAATCTGCTAGTTTAGATATCAAGGAAAAATATTTTTAAATTAAAATACTACAGAGTTGAGCAAACCACGATTCTTGCAAACTTTCTTAAATAATCTTTCAATACTGCAGGCTAGCATTTGTGCTGAGAAAATAATTCACTCTGACAAACATTGTCTAGGTACAATTTTAATGGAAGTTATATATATTACCTGAAGTAATAAACATATTTCCTTTATGTAAGTCAGAATATATCTCAAATTCTTAAACATTATTTCTTATTATATCTATTCACTTCCAATCATAGACCTATAACCATTAATTATTCTTTACTTCGTTCACAGCAGGTGCATTGTAAAATGCTATTCAGTGTAGCAGCAGTTATATATGATTTTAAAATCTAGGGGGAAGAATAAATGCAGAGTATAAAAATGAGATGCGAGATATCTACATAATATATTCATTACACTTAAGCATTATGCTTGTTTTGAAAGGAAATGAGTTATGGCTGAGACGCTTTGTAATGGCAACAGCAACAAAGCAAATTCAGTATTCAGAGATGCTATAATGGAGCTGCATCAGCCTCATTTGTTCAGAGTGAGCCATACTCCATCACACAGAGAAACGGGTCCTTTCATTCCAGGGTAAACTGACACATGGGGATACGTGCACAATCCCAGTTTTATGTAAACCCCTGGGAGCAGAGGGTTGGGGGCTGGGAAGGAAAGGAGGAGGGGGGTGGTTCTGCCCATAGCCAGTTTTACAATCACTGCAGAAGAAAAGAGTCCTCAAATATAAACCCCTTTCATTGGGCTTCCTACCTGTTTAATCACTTCCCTCCAAAGTGTGAGAGGAGTAACCCTAACTCAGACTTTCACACTCCAGAGACTCATATTTCATCATGTTCAGTTCAGAGTGAAACAGTGATCTTAGTTCAGTCTCTAGTGGACAAACACAGAATAAGTAAAGTCTTACAAGCATGATTCAGCAGGCAATTTGCTCAAGTAAAATCATGTGTGCATAAACACAGATAACAACTTTCCTCTTCTTAGTGCTTGCCTCAGCCTCCCAAGGTACAGTAAAATAAGTTCTTAAGAAATGCTTTCCTCTGCAAAAAACATCCCCTCTTTTCCAGCCTTATATTCCCCAAAGCAGACCAAGATATTAAAAAATGAGGAAAGTAGTCTAAAAAAGAAATGCTTGGTTAAGTTTTGTTTTATAGTCACATGTGTACTGGACAGAATCTTTTCTCTCTTGCTAGAGCCAGATATGCAAAGAGCACAATTAATTTACCAAGAGATCAGGAAATCCTCTCTAAAGATGTTAGTAGATTTGGGGGGATGGGGACAGCTGTATATGCTTTTTAACATATTTCTCTCTTGTGTACTGTCGGGATGAAACAAAACATGTAAATGAGATAGGTAACAGTAACTATGCTAATAAGTTTTAGCCCACCCAGTAGAGTCTTCACTTGATTTTTATTGATGTTCATTCTTAGTTTGAACTTGTGTTAGAGTTAAATCATGTATCTCTCAAATGGATACATACAGCAGTTTTCTTGTGCCATCTTACATGACTAATTGCATCACTCAATTGCTCAATTTTCTAAGTTTTGCCAGGTCAAAATGCCAGTGTGAGAATGGGAATATTACAAATAACTATATACAAAGACTGTTTGTTTATACATTTTTACTGGTCAGCTATCCCAAGGCATTTTCATTAGCAAAGCATGGACAAGATCCTGCAAGGTATGCAATTTTACACAAGTGAGTAATCCTGTTAAGGTGAATGGGACTGCTCATATGAGTGAAATTATTCACATATTTAAGCCTTTTCAGGCCCAAACTTCAGCTCATATATAAAATACTGAAATGTTCATTGGAAGTTTAGAGCTATTATACAAATTCTTAAAAATAATTACTTCTGCTAAGGTAGTGCAACACCTTCAAACCCATTTTTCCCTTTCTATGAAAGAATGCACATATACACATACAAATTGAAACAGGCTGTTTCAAGTCCAGTGTAATCTACACAATTAAAAAGTTTTACTGCGAAGTTTGGGGACTGTGAATGCCTATATATTTTCTTCTTTCTTTCCAGTAATTAGCTGGGTAGAATAGTATTACAGGAACTATTTATGGAGGAAAAATCATATTCTTAACCTAGTGCCTTTAAATGCTGATTTTTTTAAATGCTCCCTTTTGCTGTCAGAGTAGCAGGTATCCTGCATGGCATCTGATCTGAAGCTGTGAACTATAAGTAGATTTTATAGGAATACTTAGTAAGTTCTGTCATTAGAGTCTCTGGAGGATTTTTGCGTTCTCTGGCTCACAAACATTCATGGTCTCTTGAGATACAGCTTTAAGAAGTTGTATCTTTCAGTAATGTGAAGAAAATTCTGCTCCCAAAAAGCAATGTCACTAAGAAGGGTGCACTCTGGCTGAAACATTTCTCCCCTACACAGCCACGGACTAGACTAATCCTTATTACCTCAGTTCTCATAGAAACTACTGAAATCTTTGAACAGCGTAAGCATCACCAAAAATTCCATTTAGTGAGAAATGAAAAAAAAGAAACACTTACTTTTTGCAGCCACTGAGTGTAATTTTCCATCACATGTTCCAGATGTTGCAGTTTCTGGGAAGAGAAATCCTGTTCCACGTGAGGAGCATCTCTCTGAAGAGCATTTGTGCTGTACTGGTCTGTCGTGCTTTCACGACAGTTCCCGTCCTGTTCTGGCAGAATGAAAGTATAGGTGCACTGCCCATGCTGGATCCGGTTAAATCTTCTCCCACTGGCTTCTGGACCCCGACGCTGGTTATTACAGCCTATATGAGCAAGAATCGCTGCCAGGAAAGCAAAGGAAAGGAAAACTGACATGTTATTATTACTTTCCTTTCCTACGTTAAGAGAAACTTTTTCTTCCTCTTTCTTTAAATTTGTTGTTAATTTCCCTTAAAGTCTTTGGAAAAAGGACTGGAGAAGCGCACTTTAGTAATCAAGCTTGGATAAACTGTTATTTTTTAAATTTTACTATGAGGATAGCTTCCTTAGTTAAAATTGGGAATATTTATTGCATAGTAGTTAAGATTTATTGTTTCCTCTCTGTTACAGTCCAGCATGTAGCCTGCTTTAGTCAGCTGCATATGCATATCCCAGTCTCTTTCCCCTACACTATCTGCTGCAGAACTGCTATTTTCTCTCAGACTTCAGTGAGTTTTATTAAGGTTGCACTTTCAAGCCAAGCTGGAAGCAAGCAGCCTTTCACAAGATGACTTGACAGGAATGCGTGTATGAGTGCGCCCCTATGCTAAGGATGGCTGATGGCTCGGTACAGAGGGATCATCTTACAAACTGGCTGGATGCATGACCTCAATCATGCATGGCTTTCCAGCCCCTATTGCATACAACTGCTAAGGGCTTTTGATGAATTCACATAAGTTTAATAAGGAAGGCAGTCCACCTTAATACACTTCATATGTTCACACTGACCTATTAAAATGTAGATAAAGTGTAGAAGTTTGTTGTAATCCCTCTGTAAATATACGAAGCACTGAAATTAAAAATACTTTCAGTTCTGGGCTGCTCAGTATCTATTAAAGAATTCTAAGTCGGGCAAATGACACTTATGGGAAAAAAGTTACGTTTAACCCTCACATGCTTTAGCTACTTTTCTAAGACAATTGTGTTTCTTCAGCAGAGTTTGCAGAGAGGGGTTTTTACAGCATATAATGAAATTAAGGTTGCCAAATCGTAATGGGAAACGGCAGTTCAGAAGGATAGTAATTTTCTATGTTTGGCGTCTCAACTAAGGTAACTAATTATAAAGCAGTGAGGGATGGTGACTGAACTTTTCCAGATTGTCTTCTGTACTACTGTGTAGTTATCACACGCAAAACACTTCTTCCAATTTGCAAAACTGTATGGGCTATACAGGCACCCTGTGTTATATGTAGAAACCTTCTCAAGGGCAACTTCCTCAGAAAAAGATTGTGGTAACTATTTAAGAAACTATCTTATATTTAAATACTGCCTTTGGTACTTGCTAGAGACAACTTAAAAATGCACAGATTAGAAACATGATTGGAATATTCCTGAAATTCAGAGGAATTTGGATCTGAGTCCCTGCTCTAGTATTTGTTGTTGTTACATAAATATCAGCCAACACCTATGCAGACCACTTTGCACAATTTTTCCCATGTAAGTTAGTCTTCTAAATAGCAATAGCGCTTCACTAAAAAAACAACCTGCAAGGTTTTACCCACAAGGAAACATACTTGCAAGAATACTGAGTGCAAGCACCTTCAGCTCATGCAATTGCCATTTGTATCACAACTACAATTTCATCCTAAAAGAACTGCCTTGAATATTTAGCCAGGCATCTGACCTGCTCCTGAGGAAGCTATTGCTGCTCAAAACTGGGGGTGGAGGTTTTTCATCTTGCATCTGGAAGAAACCACTGCATTTAAACCAATAAGAAATATCCCCTACAATAATATAGAGAAATGAGAACATCTTATCTTGCTTTAAAATGTCTGTATGTCCAATATAGAGAGTGAGAAAAAAGGAAAGAATACAAACCAAAGAGCAAAGCATCAATGCTACTGTTGCTTTTAGCAAAATCAGATTATCCTTCCACCTCTGAACTGTTCAGGCCACCTTTGCATTGTTTTTTCTTTTCCTGGCTCTGAAAACCAACTTCTTATACCTTGCTTTCATATAGCATTTCTCATAGTTCTCCACCATCACCAGAACTAGTTCTGCTGTGGTTTGTTACACTGTCTTTGCAATTATTGTGAAACATAATTGCAAGATAGTTGTTCATGTCAGATCAGAGAGTTTCAGTGGGGAAGAAAACTGTCGGATCAGACACTGAGCTGAAGGGTTAGCATAAAAACAGCTATTCCCTATGAGGCAAAGCAAAAATACCAAAGCACAAACATGGTAACAATACTTGCTTTTTTTTTTTAAAGTAAAAAGAGAACTTTATGAAAGGGCCTCAGAGCAGCTAAAAGGGGAATAGCAAAGGTGGGTGTACAAAAGCTTCCTAGATTTTTAGTTCATATTTTAAAATACTGGTTTTTACACAAATATCACATTCACTTTCTGCAGAGTATTTAAGCAACAGGCTTATTCACTTGCAAACATGGAAAAGTGAGATTGTAAACTTAAAATTGATGTTTTTCAGATGAGAAAAGACTTCACAGAAGAGCAGGCTCACTTCAGTGCTATTGCATGCCCCCTTCCCACTGGCTTGAAGTGACTTCTCCTTCCCCTTCTGTCCTCCTCTTCCTGAGGGGTAGCCACAAGGACCTTCAAGAAGCGCACAGAGTTATCAGGCATCTTTGGCATTTGCTCATTTGTCTCCAGCTTAGTTCCCTGCCACAGCACCTGTCTCTCAAAGCCAGACCCCTGACCCCAGGCCCCAAACTGATGGATCACGGGCAGCACATAATGGTCAGGTGCCACACTGGGCAGATGTGGCAGAGCTGTGCAGCAGCCAGGGCATCTCCTACCAGCACGCTGCACTAAAGGTTTCCTTACTAGAGAGAACCAAGTCCCCCCATGCACATACTGCCCACATCTGTGTCATAGGGGTAGCACAGCTGAGACATCTTGTGTGTCCACGCACGTGGGGTCTCACGCAGAGGCACAGAAGGGTTGGCAGGAGCCTGGGGAAGCCCAGGATCCATTCTGTCACTTCCAGTTTGCAGCCTTTCTAGCCCAAGGGGAGGCACAGAAAGGCAGTCATGAATCGTGCTGGAATGCACTTAAATCTTTGCAAGGACTCAGAGTGACTGCTGAAATGGCAGCAGCTCTGTTGGCTACACTGAAACTCAGCAAGCTTTGGAGCCGCTCTTGCTGATACCAGAGCTGGAGCTAGCCACCAGGGTCCCTAACCAGCAGCACAGACATTCCCAATCCTATAACACAGGGACCACCAAGGTCACCTTACTGTTCCCTCAAACACATAGCAAAGTCACTTTGATAAGGACATTGTACCAGCCAGGCCAGGTTCAGTTTATGCTCCTCCCTGGTACACTCATGCTTCCGTGCATACTTCCCAGGCAGAAGTGGAACAGCAAATACAGAAAAAAGCTTGTTTCTGGATCTACAGCCACTTAATTCCACAGTGAGGTTTTCTAAGGAGTTCCATTTTATCTAAGGAAAACAGGTTTAGAAATAAGAAGCGTTTTTATTTTCTAAAATTCCCTATTCCTATTAAGGTATTTGCTTTTTTCTTTCCAAAAACCAACCAACCAACCAACCAACCAAAACATCTTGCCCAGAGTTTCAACAGTTTGGTGTCTTCTACCCGATTTGATAGATGTACAGTTTATTATCCCAGTACCACACGATCTGAGACCTGTCCCAGCTTTTTAAGACCTGAAAATTTCAGTGAGGTGAAGAAAAAAATAGTTCTCAAAGTTCAGTCAAGGTCACTGTGGGTATTTCTGCAGGATCTTACATGATATACTATAGATATAATCTAGATGTCCAGTATTGCAAAGAAAATCAGTGGCTCAGGCAGAAACTGAGTAGGGGCATGGATGTGTTTAAAAGACTATTTTCCTAAGACCACTTCCTCCAACACAATGACTAGTTTTGTATTCCCTGAACTCTTCCTTCTGTGTAACAGGGAAGGGATGGATCCAGAAGCTTCCTTCCCAGTCCATGCAAAGTCTCATACACATTGGTTTTTTAGTAGCTATACAAAATACTGTAGCTCACTATGTAACCAATCCTACAAGGCAAAATAAATGGGAATTCAACATCCAGATAGAAGTTACATTCACATGGTCAGTTCCCACATATCTAGCATTAATATAATTTAATGGCTTTTGTCACAGAATCATATGCATGCTCAGAGTTCAAATTCAAATTCTAGGAAATTAAAATCTATTTTTCTGTTTCTTTACATTTCTGCTGCAATATGTATTATTGCTGCACATGAGCTGCAATAAAGTTGCATCATGTCACACGCTGTAAGTAGAGTTACTCCAACTCAACTTCCTCAGCGTATAAGGGAAGTCACTACAGAATGGCTCCTAAGTATAGGTATAAGAATCAGGCTTTTATCTCTAGGTAAACCAATGCTATACAGTAAGACACAAAATGTTTATTCTCAATGTAGCACATTACAAAGAACTTCATTCTAAATATATAAATTTGAATGAATAAAATAGGATCTGAAGTCCCGTAAGTCTGACTGGTTATGTGCTAATGCTTCCCCAGTGACTCCAGTGGAGATGGTCCCAATTTACCATAGTGCTGAGACCAGAATGGGATGCAGGATATTTGCCTGACCCTACAGAATCCAGACGGTATTGAGAGCAGATGAAGGGGAAGACTTACTTACTATGCAACAACACTTTCTCCTACTACCTGTATGCTTTCTTTTCTTACTCTCCTGGGAACAAGCAAGTAGTCATCTCAGATAAATTACTCCTCAGGACTGAAGCTTGTATATTTACATGTGCATATTTAAGGTATGATCCCATGTAGTGCTGCTCGCCAGATCCTTCCTTCAAAGGAATACAGCGATGGGTGCTGAGTCACACTGCAGACCAGCCCAGCTCTCCGGCATTTCATTTCACACCTGGGAACAGTAAACAGCTGGGAACATTAACAGAGTGGCAAAAAACAGCAGCTCTTAGAAGAACACTGTGGTTTACCACAGAAACATCTGAGCTACTGGTTATGCCTTATGACCTGTCTGAATTTTGTCTCACACGGAGGCTGCGAGGCTTCTCCAGGCAAAAGCTTTATCGGACTCTTTCCAAACATGTTGGCAGCTGAGGAAGCTAGGTGTTTTCTGAGAACTTATTTTCATGCTGTTGGGAACATGGGAAAATCAAGTTGTTCTTATATTCATAACAAATCTTCGAGTTTACACATGTAGAGAAAAAGTGTGTAGATTAATTCAGTTAAATTTGTTCTCATTCCCTGGGGAAGGAGGGAAGGCCCCAGGCATCTTCTTGTTATCTGTCTAGGGTAAGTTTTGCCCTTAACTTTCACACTTTCAGGATACTTGAGGCATTTTCAAAGACCAGCTCCCAACCCTATCAAATCGGTGAGATGCACAGTAACTGAACACAGCGGGCATGATATTTCTGTTTGAAAAAAATAAAAATAGATGCCCTAATCTAAATTGGCTGATGAGAGGAACAACAACAGTGCTCTTCCACTATAAATCCTAGACAAAATCAAACAACTGCCTGGTTTTAAAAGAAAGATATGTGATATGGCTACAAGCCTTTTAGACCTATCATGTGAATGTGCCTTCTGTTGCAAATTACACTGAAAGTGCAATTCTGTGGAAATGATTTATCAGCAATGTTGTCTGACTGAAGAGTTTACTTATTCTTTCGACTATCCCCGGGTCTTATTGTTCACCAGGGAAAAGTACAGGAGAGAAATGACAACCCATTGGTGCATTACTTTCAGTTTCTGAATTAATTTAATATGTAGCCCCAAGTACTGTGCAATATGTGCATCTATTCTTGAGGTCACAAAGGCAGGAACCACGATAGTATGATTTGCCTGGAAAAATTGCAGTCTCCCAGTCAAAAGTAAATAAAAAAGATTATTCTGAATACTGGTAGAAGTTGAATACCTAGCAACAAAAAATTGAAGTTTCTTCAGACTCTATGGGTCAGCAACTTAAGATCTCTCCTTTGGAGTCTTAAGGGTTAAGTCCTGCAAGGCCACAACCTTCCTACCTGATGGAAACCAAAATCCTGAATCAGGCACTTAAACACCTTGTTCATGAGGAGCACTAGATACATAATGGTTAGAGACACAAAAGCCAGCGTATTGGTGACAAAATCTCTTAACATTATCTGCAGAAGAAATATGAGACCTACCCATCATTCCTGAGCCCCATGCTCCAGTGAGCTCGATCTTTCTGTCCTCATCAGAAAGTCTTTTTTTCTCAGATCTTTTCAACTCAGGTGCAACAAAGAGGGAAGTGATACCACTGCCAAGGATGGTCAGAGCATTTGGAGGTGAGTCCCAGGTCTAAATCCTTCTACTGCTGGATATGGAGAGAGGCAGGAATCAGACTTTCATTTTTTAAGCATATATATTCATAGCAAGGCATGAACGAGCATTCTTATTTATTGTGCTGTTTGAGACACATAAGCCAGATCCCCCATCAACCTGAATGACACCTTAAACAACAAACTGTGAAAGTCAAGGTTGGCTGCTCTCTGACCTAATTAAAAATTAGAATGTAAAACATTCTCCTTCATTTTCTCCACATAGAAAAGGACATAAATCCAGGTCAATTCTCAGTATTTATGTCCTTCAAGAACTCAATTATCTGGCTAAAGTGTATGTAGCAAGAAAATAGCATTTATGAGGTAGCACTGTCCTACTTCCTTAAAGGTAGATACTTTTTTTCTAATTAAGACTGATTTTCCTAAAAAACTTAATTTTTTCATAGAATGGACTTAGCTAAAATAATCCACAGAAAATGAACTTTATTGGATATAATGCTGTGGTAGAAGCTAAGAACATCAACTTTTCCTCTTGAATTGCTATGGTGCTCTACTCAACTTCTATATACCGTTTGAAAAAAACCTGCAGATCAAAGGGACTGGAAAAAATGGCCTGGAAGAGGTGTAATCTATACACCAATGGACAAAGAGGAAAAAGCTACAGAGAATGCACCAAATCTCTATTTTACAAGTTTCTGTAAAAAATCTGACATTATTTTTTTTCTAGAACAGTTATAACACATTGTTTTCACCCATCCTTCAACTGCACAAGATAATAATTAATTATGTGGGTGAAATATATAACTTTTGATGTAGCTTTAAACTGGGAAAATATGGGATTAAGAGTTTATATTGCTATTCTTGTTTGAGTTCACCCTCAAAACCACAGCTTAATTGTTTTAGGTATCTAGTTAAAAGGAGAATGTGGCAAAGGCAATGATGTTTTTGAAATGTATTTCATTCCAAATGAGAAATGAACTAGAGTCCCAAGAGTGAGCATTTTGGCATTACAACTTTTTGAATTCTCACTCTTGCTATATTTTTCATGAATGGGCACACTCAACTCCATGAGTACTCTCAGCGTTCATCCAACTTAGCTTAACTTTTTGCCCAGAGTTTGGGCAAACATAAAATTGCATTTCAATTCAAACTGCAGGAAATACAAGCTCATCGTGACTATGTGAATGTATGATAGGTCTGATCGAGCCCAGCTTTTGCCAAAAAAATCCTTGAAATCATACTTGTTTTCTCAAAAGGAAAGAGTCAGAATTTCAAGTGTTTTCCCCAGCAGTACTAAATAGATTATATAGCCATATAACTACCTGTATTTTCAGGAATTAAGTCAAATGATAATTGAATATTTTAATAGCAAGACTAGCATATTGGACTTCAGTCTACCTGAAACCTTGCAGTCTCTAGGATCATGACAGCTTCCTTACACTCAGTCTGTTTATTAATTCATTTCTAGCAGCTAAGAGTTAGGTTCTGGATGGCAGAGATAGTGGAGAAAAAGGCAGGAGTCAGCCACCAGGGATCTGAGGTATCAGAGGTAAGTAAACAGCAGTGTAGCCATTGAAAGGGAGAGGCACAGAGAGACAGTCTGGAATTAAGAATTGCAACTATTTCTTATTTAAGAAGGTGGTTTATAAATAAAATATCTCTTATATTTTTATAGTGTACTTTCTCCCCACACCTATCATTTATTTTTGCAAACAGCTTCTGGTTTCACATTCCATATACGGGTACAAGGCAGAGGCTTGTCTTTCTGTGATCAATTCTGGCAGCATCCCCATAATACCAAAATTCATGTTTAACTAATTAGAAACCTCAATCAACTGGTCAAAATTATTTTAAGAGTCCAATCAGCTTCTTCCCAATTGTACGTGTCACTTTTAATTAGGAAACAAAAAGTCAGACAACACAAATAAATAGCAGTGAGGCAAGAGGCTAGCTATGGTTTGCGAGCAGTGTCCTATGGAATTGCAGCAGCCAGGCACGCCAGCTGTGCCACGCTAAATAGCCTCGCTACATCCATGTGTCACACTTCTCAGCTGAAGTATAGGATGCACTCATCCTATACTTAGACAGCAAGCTGTCATAATTTCACACGGGACAAACATTTAATACGAGTTGGCTCTGATTAATTGGCCTCCTAGGACCAAGTCATTAATAGTAGTCAGAGACAGTATTTTCCAACAGAGTTGGAAAATAGAGATAGGAATCCATGTCCTGTGGACTAGGTTATGCCTAGTACTGAGGCTTAGGCACTGTGCTATGTAGCTATAACTAGTCCCATAGCTCAGACGTCTCCGCGTTGCACTGCAATCGCAGTGAAGGCATACTGCCTTCCCTTCAGAAATTCCCTCTAGCACATTTGCGCAACCTGCTCTGGTACAGATGCCCAAAGAGGCGTGTGAAACTCACTTCACTGGAGTTGTGGACACAGCCAGGTTGTGGTTCCTTGGGAAAAGCAGACATAGCCACACTGTTTGAGCTTGGCACCTCTAGCAGGTAGCCAGAATACAGGTCTCAGGCTTCTAATCACACTGAAGATCTCGAAATGCCTAATCACTAAGCCATAAAACCAGAGATAATTAATGGGATTACAAATATCTTTGGTTTCCTCTAATGCCAGTGGTCATATAAATACTGTATCGACTGTATTGAATCCAAACAACATGTTCATAAGTGTAATGAGTTTTACAGCTGATTCTTCAGCCACTTCTGTGAACACAGTGCAGCGTAGGACCTGTGACACCCTGGCACGACTTCTTCCAAGCATGGTGCTGTATCCTGTGGAAAAGCAGTGCTGAAATATGAGCACCACAACCTGGATTGTGTCCTTGGGAGCATGTGTGCTCAAGCATCAGCTTGCTGGAGCACCAGTAGCATGAGAGCTTCATTTTCGAATGTAAATAGAACAGAAAAAGGACTGAAGTACAATACTTAAAAATGAACATTTTCTTCTCTATGTACACCAGGTACTGTACATCTCACATACATTAACCCAGGGTACTCAAATGACCCAGTCCTTCTAATACCGTGTAACTCAAAGATGGACTCCTAATTCACTTTGATCATCACAAATCCATCAACACACTAGTAGGCATTTAACTACTGTATGCCAATAAAAATGTTGTTTAAACTGTTAACTGCCTGTTTAAAGCAGCAATTAAGCCCTAAGATCAACACCTTCAAAATTACTGCCATGGGGCATAGATAAATATTAACTTTGGCTCTTAGGAAAGGTGTTGGTCTCATGACCTGGGAAGGAATCACTCTTGGTAGCTTAGGGTGTTATCCCCTGCTCCGTCATTAAGTTGCTGTATAATTCTTAGGAAAAAAAATGTCTAAAACACTACTGTATTTTTAGCATTCTTGATGTAATCTTCTAACTCAGAATGTGGAGATAAAGTATTTTCTAACTGCAACTTTCTCCACACGTTTCCTATGCAGTAATTACACCCCATCCTTTGGATCAGGTGAGGGTAATCTTGGTACAATGATGAAGATTGGCAAGGACGTGACTTGTTAAAATCCAATTCTTCCTTCTAAAATAACCAGAGTCCCTCTCCTGTTTGGAGACTGTGCTCAGCAGATATTCACTGAACAGTTATTAGCCGTGCATGCCCAGGTAGGTCCCGGAGCAAGAGCCAGGTTTGTGGCACTGAGTTCATTCAAACTGTAAGTGCTGGAACAGGAGAGTAGGAGACAGAGAAAAAACACAGAAAGCAGGAGACTAGATAGGTCTGTATCCAAGTATTACTGTTTGTAAAGTACTTTACATCTCTTGTATAAAAGGCATAAAATTCACATGTTTATATAATGTCATGTATTCAGTCAGTGATTTGCAGTCATTTATAAAACATTGTTACTGTAATTTATAAAAGGTACCATCTGGCCAAAAATATTTTTTATATAGAAAAACATTATTTTAAAACAGGTGGCAAAATGAGCACAACTTTATCTATCAAAATTCTAAGTACAGCTTTGAAGATGTAATCCAGATCCAAGCAAGCCAAGCTCTGGGGAGTTTTGTTCCATGATATAATCTTGTTCCTCAGATTCTGAAGTGTACAAAAGAAATATCCTATACTCAGCTTTTTCATACGCCCTAGCTGCACTCACATCCATGTTTGAAGTGCCATGAACTCAGGTTCCCTTCATTACCTACCCCACATGACACTATATAAGTGGGTGGGACCACATCATGTGGCTGGAAATATTGGAGGTTTGTGCAGTGACACAAGTCCTCTCAACTATGTATATATGTCAGAGCTGGGAACCGTAAAAAAACAGCAGTAACATGACAAGACCAAACACAGTGGTGAGGCTTTGGTAGATGACCCTTAAGGGATGAAGTGCAGAGTGCAGTGACATCTGATGTGGCTCTGTCTCCTCCACCCTTAGTCTGCTTCTGCAAGTTCTCTATTGCTCATTCAGTATTTTTAAATAAACGTTTTGATAAATATGGAACCATCACTCTAAATACTGCCTTAGGCAATAGACAAGCATAAACTCACAGTTCCTAAAATACACATGAAGGTAGCCGGGAGTGCAAAGCAAGGCTGTGCATCTGAAGGTGCTCTCTGTTGTAGGAAGCAGGGAGGGTGGCAGGCTTCATCCAGTACAGTAGAAATAGGTAGAAAGGTCTACGGGAACTGAGCAATGCTGAGGAAGTTGTGACATCGTTAGTATGTTGCCATTATGTTGTTGGTCTGGCTTTTTGAAATAAATTGCGTGTATAATTTATGTTTTATTCAGGACTGTCAATGTGCAAGCTAGGAGCAGTAGGAGGTAACAGGTGCCACTTGTTCCACTCTGTGCTGTGCATGAGAGAAAAAAATCCTGTCACCATTCCACGATTTCACCAGTACTAGATCAAAAGAAGAGGGTGAATCAAAATTTCTGTAGCAGGCACTATCAACAATTTATGTTTTGAAAAATGCTTTGTGCCATGCTGTTTTCACACTACCTATGACAGGTGAGCTTTTTTTTTTTTTCAAAAGCAAAGGAAAACTTCTGAAGACTTGAATGGGAACATAAGCAAATGTAACACAGAGCAGAAGTGGTATTAAATGCTCTAAAGTGAGGCAATCGTGGTATTAATAAAACATGAAGGAAATAGAACATCAGCATAGTTACTATTTTCCATTAAATTGTTACTTAAGATTATCCCCTTCTCTCTGCTTCTGCCACGCTTTCAATGTTTAAACTTCTTTTCCTCAGCCTTTCCCAATGTATCTTTTTAACATGTCACTCACCCTTCACTCCACCAGAATAAGGTCCTATGAAGTGTATCACCATTAAAAGTGCAGGACTTCAGAAGAGAGATGGAATCTAAAACCTGAAGAAACAGTAATATGTTCTCGCCTGGGTTGTGTTGCGCAGACAGGGTGCTGAGTTTGGGAGGCACTGATGGGAACCAAATCTTTAATTTGAGAAGTCCCTGCCCTCAAGACTTTTTGTATGCTCAATCTACTAGAGGATTTGTTTGGGGAATTTGACCATGTTGTGTATTGGATGGGAATGGAATAGGAACAAAGATGAGTAGCAGCACTAGAAGAGTAGTGAAAGGTGGTTTCATTGCTTTTTTTGAAGTGTGGGACACTCTTGCAGAAAGCTAGGCAATCCATACTGCTAACACAGAGCCTTAATGGAAACCATGGACTAAACATCATCTGTCCACCAGTACTCCCTAATGTCAGCACATTCACTCAAGTTTTCAACATCCTAACAATGTCTCGACCCATTCCCTGTTCAATTACCCAAATGCTTGCTGGTGCATGAGCGAGTGACAAACAGCAGCTCTCATGGTATTACCAAAATAGGTAGTGAATCGTTCAGATAGGGCATCTCCTCTGCCTATCCTCCTCCAAGTACACTACTGTTTGACTGACATGGTCAGGATCAACCCTGGCTACGTCATTCCTCAACACCCAGTATCATACCTGTTATCCCCAATAGACCCTTAGAGAACCTAGATAAAGGGAAACCAACTCACCTAGCAAAGAGAGGTGACCTGTCAGTATCAAGACTGAGGCTGGTTGGTAAGACTTGAGGTTGGCTGCTAAGACTATACCAATGAGGAGAGTTGCCATCAGTATCATCAATCATTGGAAATAATGTAATGATCCCTTCTTATCGTCCTGGACTTCTCTTTAGCAATAGACACTGCTGACCATGCATGACTGATGTCTCACTTGAGAAGTAGCAGAAGTCCCTAACTTCTGACCAAGCAGCTAACGTAATGCGAGTTGTTCTTGAGGAGAATGCATCCCATCAGAAGAGGTAGGAAACAACATCTCCACTGCTAGGTCTACTAACTTATAGAGTCTTAAAAAGAAACAGTTCTTTCTCTAATGCTTTTTATAATCTGTTTTCAATTACTACATGATTGATCCATTCAGCTGGCAGTATCATGAAAAGACGTCAAGAGGCATCATTGTTGCATCAGAGATCAGACAAAACAAAGAATAGTTGAATGCAGTAGGAAGACAGATCAGTACTGATGGGAAGAGTTCAGCTGCACAGTGCGTTCTCCTTCGTTGACACGTGAAAGATTCAATTCAGACTGTAATCCACACAATTTACAGAAAGACAACCATATGGCATCCAGACAGCTAGTGATCTGCTCTTAGTCACTTTTCAGCCAAACCATACTGATGCAAGGTACTTGAGCAGGAAGTTTGAAGCTCAAGCTTTGCTAAATGCTGTAGAATGCCTTGGCAGCACAGGCTGCTGCATGCAGTCTGATCTTCCTCTGCACACTGACAAAGTTTCATGCCACGTTCAAGGTCTTGATCCATTTGACTAGGGCGTTGCATGAACTTAGCCCAAGATATCTAAATGATCTTCTAAATCTCATGGCCGATAAATGTCTTCCAGTACAAGGGACCTCAAAAGAATAAAGGCCATCTTTTCAGGGAAAGATATTGGCTGTTTGCTGAGTTTTCAGTTCAGCCGAAGACTTTGGATGTAAAGTACCTTCACAAGTTTATCATTCCAGACGGAAGGAGCATTCCTTTGCAAAGTATTTAAGCAAGGTAAATGCATGCACGTGCTTTTTTTTGGTTATGCTTTTAAATCCATGTTTTTGTCAAAAGCCCTGTGGAAATGCTGCTTACACTTGCCACAGGCAAGAGGTAAGTATTATGATACCCCGATCTAGACAACATTCTGATGGCATTGTGATGAGTGTCCCATAAGAAAGGAGAAAGAAACAAGTAAGAGAAAGGAAATATAGCCAGGCCATAGTTTTGCAAAAAGTTCAGTTATAATCAACTAATATGCTTTCATATACATAATCTGCAGTTCAAATGAGTGGTTTCACTTTACAAATACTCCCTCAGATGAGCTAAAAAAGAAAAAAAAAAGGTGTTAGAGATGTGAAACTGGAGGTCAGGAAGCTACTGGGAAGTTGGAGATCCATGTCTAAATCTCCCACTGGTGTGGGATCTGTAAGTGGAGAAAAGGGTAACTGGAAGTATGCTGCCTGTGTACTATGAGCACACCTATGCACAGATGAATCTTATAGTAAAGCAATTCTAATTAATGTTAAATCACTCCTTTTTCAAAACGGGAAGAAGGGAAGTGAAGTGAGAATATGGCACTCGCGGGCAGAGTTTCAGTTCTCGTGCACTTATCAGTACAGACGTTGTGAATATGTTTCAAAACAAAGGAAATCCTAATCACCGCAGTGGAGCGAAGACCAGACTGTCAGCAGTCAGCCTGATCCCAGCAGCACTGTCATTAGAATTATCGGTACCTTTTTGCTATACGCCCAAAATAGGTGTGTTTTAAATGCAGGAAAATGGTTGGGGGGGCTTTTTTCCTGCTTATATACTGATCCAAAGAGGTTGGGGTTTTTGTTTGTTTGTTTATTTTGGCGGTATGGGAAGGACAGTTCCCACCACGGACTCGCTGCCGCCGCCCCTGCGGAGCCAGCC
>NW_010972991.1:14593837-14613690 GCF_000737465.1 Haliaeetus leucocephalus | reverse complement strand
CGGTGTGTGGCCCCCCCTGCTGGCCCTCGCGCCGCACCGCGCCCGCCGCCGCCGCCGTCCCGGGGCGGGCAGAGGAGAAAGAGAGAGGGGACAGAAAAGATAAATACAAACATCTGTTCCTGTCTTTGCAAGGAGCGAACACACACCTGGAGACAGCAGCGGCCAAAGAAAGCGGAGAATTGACGTCGCTGGCGTGGGGAAAAAGAAAGGGCCGATTTCTGTACATCGGCAGCTATCGCCGGTAGAGCACCAGTAAAAACAGGTCCTTTTTTATGGCCTGCAGAGTACATACGAAATGAATCCTCTTCTTTTTCTGCATCTTCTCTCTAATTTTCTGTCGTTGCCTAAACGAAGTTACAGAAGAGATAGACATTTATATTCAGGTTACCACTTCCAGCTCACTGACACTTCTGCCAATCTATATGTGATTGCCAACTAAGAAATAGCACTGATTGAGCTTCGACTTATGAAATTCTCTAACAGGAAAGCTTCCCACTTTGAGATCAATTATTTTCACGCTACTGCATGTTTCATTAAGAAAAGCATTTCAGCTACTGTTCCCTCCACAATGTTTAGAGCAGAAAATTGTCTAAAAGATCAACAAAGTCATTATACCAGAATATGATTTCACCATTAGAGGCTGTCTTAACAGACATAATCCTCATAAATGAAAGTAAAATGAAGCCTTTTACTCAGTCCAGGTGATGCCATATTTCCAGCATTAGCAAAGGCTTTTATTTTAAAAATGCCCTGTATAAATGATATATCAGCCTCACACTAGGGAGGAAATCTTGAAATCATTAATGTTAATGAAAATTTTGCCGTGGAACCAGGTTTTTACCTAAAAATACTTACGCTACTTTTTCAGCAACTCCTTGGCTACACAGTCTTACAACACACTCTACTGCAGCCGTGGTAAAAGGATCTGGGCTTGGACCCAAGCCTCAATCCCTTATCAGACCAACTCAACTTCTTGTTTCAGTCAGCTGTAAACAATTGATACTATCACTGAAAAGTGCAAGAATGCTGTTATAAATAATATTATCTGTCCTTGGAGAAATGTCATTTGCCCCTTTACACATAACGCTGACCTATATGTAATATTAAACTATATGTAGCGGCATTAGCATTTCAATGTGCTCAAAACTCAGTGCCCGTACTACTGTGGTGTGTGACAAACAGGCACACGCAGTCGTCTCCCTCTTAAAGAAAGAAAGATCTCAAGCTCTAGCTCTGCATTGCCATACGCCTACACAGGTCACAAGGAAGGAGATATCAACTGCGGGATGGTTGAAAACAAGAGTAAATGGCCTAAATGAACCGATTCCTTCAGACTGGCTTCAAGTGGTTGAACAACAGAGAATTCTCAACATCCTGACAATTTTAAAAAGGCAGCATTCATGCACATTTGTACAGGCTTCTGCTGTGACATCTTTATTCTTGCAGCTTGCGTAAAGATGCAAAAATCCTTTAATTGCACTGGTTTCTATTTCATATCAGGTGAAAAATGCAACACGAATAGCCACTGAGAGCAAAAACAGAAACAGTGTGAACTACATTTAGATATTTGTGACCTGATAGCTTTGAAACTAACTGAAATGCTTGAGTAAACAATGGTGCTAGTGCCAGTGTAAATTTGCACCACCAAAGACGTCACAAACACAAGCAGAACTAGTAAGGAAGTGAGTGACTGAAGGGTGTGATTATGAATCAGTCTATGCCAATATGTTTATTATGCAAAGCATTCCAAGTACCAAAATAGCTGTTTCTTGTTAGTGTAGGGAACCAGGACCTAGAACCCGTGCAATGCCCACTTATCATTTCTTCCACTGAAGAAATGGCATTACTCAAGATACTTTTAGCCATATTTTGTCAAGCAAAGATTAAGTAATCCAGCCTGTCCGTCACTACCAGACAGTATTAGTTAGTTTCTGTAAAAAAAGGGGTTTCTATTTTTGCATATTTTTGCCATTTATTATATTCCATACATTCTTAATTTTAATTATAATGCAGTATTGCTAAAGAGCAATTGTAAATGCTTTCCCATCCATTTTACTTCTGAAAACATTTATTAAGTTCTCCAATCACTTTTGCCCGACTCATTCTCTCTCTCAGTACTTTAGTACACTCTAGAGGTTTTTCCCTTCCCCAGGAAGAGAAAGGACTAAAAGGACTGCCATCTTTGCCACAAAGTCAGACATAAGTGATTTCAAAGTTCTAGTAGTAATTTAGAAGAGCAAGTAGACAACAATTTGCTAGTGTGAAGGACTGGTAAAGAAGGTAAAGCTCTACTGAGAGGACACGCTGTAGCCTACAGCTCTTCTGACACTTAGTTCTGTGCATTTACCTTACTTCGGTGATCAAGTCACCCTATACAGAGTCTGAAAAGCAGAAAAAGGAGGTAATTATTATTTAAATGTGTGTTTACTGCTTGCAGCCTAAAACAGCACAGTCCATCATGCTGAGAAACATGAACAAATCTATTTTAGAAGTTCAAGAAATAATGAAAGCTATTAAAAAAACAAATCTGAAATACAGAAAGAAAAGCTGAAAAGCAGACAAGGAATTATTTATAAAATGGTTTTTCAATTCCACATAATTTGTATATGGTTTCTTAAATCCTCAATATTACCGTGTTTTTGTTGTGTCAAATAGCTCTGTTGTACAGGACAATGCAAGAATGGATTCACCCAGATTGCAGTGTGTGCAGGACACAGCTGTCCCATCAAAAGAAATTATGGAGAGGTTTTAAAAATGTATCTCCTTCTCATTAACTGTAAGCCTTGCAAGGCACCAATATTTAAATTTACTACTTGCATTTCACATTAAATCTTCCTACTTACATATTTATGATGGCTAGGCTACATTAAACATTGGTAACATGTTTAACATACTAACATACTTTAAAAGTTGATTCTTTAACAGCGCTATATGAAAAATATTTATAGGAAAACAAAATTATGAGCATTTAATCTCTCTATAAAATTGTTTTTTAAAAAAGGAAAGAAGATGTTAAGTGTTAGAAGATTTAAATTGCAAATTTCCACTTTTCATATGCTTTTCTAACAGTTATAATGTTTACATGTAACATTCTGGCAGAAGACCACAGACAAAAAGACGTATTTGAAATAACTTTATGAATTTATAGAGTAACCCCGAGAAACTACTTGACCAAAAAAAAGTTCCATAATAATTTCACTTTAAATGCCACCCTTATGTTTAAACCAGGGACATTTTGTGTAATGAATGATGTAATTACTTGGGAAAGAGCTTTGATTATTTGCATATGGCTGTATTCACTTTGTTTTTTGGTTTCTCTGTTAGGAAGGTAGAAGTGAACACCTGGATCAACAGAGAAATTTCTGTATTTGAAAGGAAGGGAAGTAAGTACCAATTGTATTTTTTAAAACATCCAAAGACAAACATCAAAACTGTCTTCTCTAATTACATACTTTCAAACACATTTGGTCTGAGAAGTTACTGCTATGTGATCTGGTTATACATATATAAGTGTATGTGTGGTTTATGCATATATAAAGATATATATAAAAATATACACATACATATGCAAACATAAATATAAAAATAAAATAGGATAGGATATATAATATTATTTTATAGATAGACTTACATATCCATATATATAATGTAGGTATAAATATAAATACTTTGGTTTTGCATCTCCAGAAGGCATAGGTCTTTGCTTGTGATTTCTGTGATGTGCAACTCCTTACTGGACACTTCCCTCGGGAAGCAGGAGAAGGCTTTCGCATCATTTAAAAAGTAGCCTTCAGTGAAGACCAAATCTCAAATGGTGCTACAGACCTCTTGTGACCCCCACCCATAAGTCATCTAGTAACATATAGATAGTACATCCTAAATGAGCTAGCACCCACTTTTGAGCATGCAATTCCTTCATTTCGGAACTGCCAGCAAACACTGTTTTCTCTTTGTGCAGTTCCATTAGAAGCTAACAGTCCAGCTTTTTCTTACTTTCATTCTTTATTGAGGCTTTTGGTGAAAGGACATTCCTGTGTCAGAATTCCAGAACTAATATTTAATACCCTAAGGGCAGAAACATTTTCTTCATATAAAGAGTAATTTCTTTATTTTATTCTTTTTAATTCATTTAAATTGTTAAAGATATAGCATATATATGGTCAAAGAAGATATTTCTGACTTTCCATTACTAACAGGGCCAGTGGCAATGATATCTTAGTATATAATTTCAAATACTATAGCATTATTTAAAATAATTACATTAAAATTTGAACTTTTACTACTCAATTAATAATATATTATTTTACTGAATAGGACAGCATATAATAAATAGATCTTCCATTAAGGTTATGTTATCATACATATGCATTATGTGTTTAAGTAACACAATAAGTGCTAAATAGTTACTAGATTATTTTATATCAAAATAAATGCAGAAATTGGTGTGTGAATTATTTCTGAGTGAAACATAACAGTGGGAAAGTATTCCTTAAAGAGATACTTGTGTAAGAGCTTTGAGTGACTGAACAGTTTGAGAGAGTTACAGTCTGCACACAAATGCTTTGGGAATTAAAGGCAGGCTATAATTGTTAGCTAAGATATCTGCTGCAAATTAGTTAAGCATCCAATGATTAAAAGCTCTTTGAGGTCTACATGTAAGTGCTCAGTATGAGTATTCCTCCTCTGAGTTCCACCGCCTTGGTACATTTGTGATAACCCTTTACCACAGAGATTTTCACTCTACTAAACTGGAGACAAACCAATTGAAAACTTTCAAGGCCTGACATATAGTTTAGAAATACACCAGACCTCTGCCTAATATCTCACTGAAAACATTTTCTTTTGACACACTATTATGATCTTCTGGCCATTCTACAATTGTAGCAGCAATGAGGACCCTACGCCTTTTATGCCAGGGCCTCAAGAAAGTAAATAATCAGAAGGCTTTTTCCTCACTTATAAACGTTCCTTATTAGAAGAAAACAACAAACTCTCTAATAAACCAAGTAGCAATATTTAGAATAGACAACATATACATTTTCAGAAAGAAATTTTGTTATTACTGTGTAGATAAGGGAAGACATAAACTATCGCCCAAATTCAGCAGGAGATAACAGCTACACACAATTTCTCTTTCCACACCAGTAAGTGGCTATACTTTGCTTAAAGACTTTTGGTCTTGAAAGAAAGACAGATCATGACAAGTTTGAAGCAAAAGAAACATAAGTTTATTTTTTAATTGTTGCATAGAAAAGCATGGTTTCGATTTCTGTTCTTCTCCAGTCAGGTGCTGCTCTGGGACTCCAGATAGGAAGACTCAGGAGGTTTGTGGCACTGAATAGAGCAATTTGTCTGTGCAGCAGTTCCAGGCAGGAATGAGGTTTTAAGGACAAGAAGTACTATATGAGTATGAATAAAAAGAAGACTTATCACATTCTTGGTGCCACAAGCAATTTAAAATCCAGTGTGTGTTTACTGGGATGAGAAGGCTTTCACTATTCAAATGCTGGTAAACTAGGAAAGGTAATCATAAACAGTATCTGCTGTTTACATATTCACTTTCACCAACCTCTCAGGATGTCCTAAGATGGACCCAGAACAGAATAGTGAGACAACCAACTCAGCAACACCGTAGCATGACCTCTTTTTGATCCTATAATGGATACTTTTTCATCTGGTCCAATTACAAATTGAAACCTTTCCAGTAGGTTGTTTCTCTATGAATTTAGTTCACAAACTCCCTTAGCGGGGATAAGTTCACTATCATAAGGCTGAAGTTTACCACCTTACCCTCTGCTGCCTGTGGCTCTCCTTTCAGTGCTAATATTACAGTTTTTGGCATAACACTGTCTTGCACAACTGTGTCCAACTTTTAAATTTAGCTTTCCCTGTGCTTTCAGACTGACAGCCCATTCATCTTACCATTTAAAATTTCCCTTTTTTTCATGTTAAAACTTATGTGGAGTGCAACATCTTCAGAATTTTTGTAATGCAATTTTACAGCTAGCTTCCTCTGCCTACAGCAGCCGAAAACCATCAAGATTAAGTCCGTCAGAATGAAGCATTTGTTAGAAAGAGAGCAAACCCTTTTTGCTTGCAATATTGCTTTTGTCCCCAGAACAAAGAAGTATTCTCTTCACTCACCATCTGCATTTATACAGTTTTTGGACACTTCATTTGGATGAATATTTATTATAAGCTGAAGAGCTCATTTTTCTTAGATCCTTTATTGTAGTATCAGTTATTGTTCAGTAAATATGCAAAAGCAAGGAAGCTAATAAATATTTGCTTCAATCAGTGTCAGAATTTTAACTGATCACTAGTACACAGAGATTTCAAGTATAAAATGTAACACCTTGTTCCAACTGTCTCATATCAGATCGTCTTTGATGATTCCTTCTTCAGCCCTCCTAGACTCCTCTTCAGTTCAATTCTGTAAAGAACCATGCATCTTCCTGCAGTCTTTCAAAAGAACTTTAAGAAAACAGAAAAATCACTGCAGCCTGAATTCAGATTATTCCCCAAATCTTACTTTTTTCCCAGGGTTCCTGTATTCTATCACAAAAAGTGCCAACCTTCCAGGGTTGCTTCTCTGGAGATATGGACCAAAGCCAAATATTTAAAAAAAAAAATAAATCTAACTCTTCTTCTGTCATTTACTCATAGTTACCTGTCTTAAAAAAAAAAAAGGAGGTTTGTTTTTTTTTTTTAAACTGGCTGTCCTCTTCAGAAGAAAGAACAACAACCTATACTTTTCTCCAGACCATTAAATTCTTTTCATGCTAGTACTCAGTTGCTTCTACCTGGATTTCAAAGTGAACCAACTGCTCCATGTGCTTCAGGTGCACATGGATAACTCTTTGTCTTCCATAAGCTCTGTGAGGGTGACTGTACTCTGGTGAGCACCGCATAGATGTTCCCTATAGGGACCGCTAGATATGAACTCAAACCCTCTGTAACAATTTTTCCTATTCTGTCTTCCCGCAGTGGAGGGGGAAGAATGAGGGAGCACTTGTTATTGCTGCAAGGCATGCTCTCAGAGCCTGCCAGAGCAGGTGTACTGGGACCACAGCCTGACCACAGCCTCTTCTCCCGTGCCCAAATGCAGTTCAGGAAACACACAGCTGCACCGCAAGATTTGGGAAGGTCTGATTCCTGATATACTCAACTGTAGCTATTATGTATAATATTAAAAGTGTAATTTTATGAGTTTAGAACTCCAGTAAACTCAGATAACCATGTGGGCATATCTGAAACTAAAATTATTACCTTATATTTTGCATTGTGACAACGCAAAAAGATCTCAACCTTGTTTCAAACTCTGTTCTGACATGCAATGTGGGAACTATATACACAGAATAGACCTTTCCTAATGGAAGACATTATTTAATGCCTTCTTTCTGCAACAGATGTATAGCTTTCCTTTCCACACAATCCCGGGAAATCTGTTAAGTACATAACACAAGTATTTTCTTAACTCTGATACCAAGTACCATTTATAACTGTCTGTCTCTGGAGTATGGTTCACTAATAGCATTCTCCAGTCCTCTACATTACCAGTGCAGTGTCAGATGTGATAGGCTCTAGGCAATGGTATCCAAAAGAGGCTAGTTACAACTCTGTCATAGTGCCAGATGTAAATATAAATCTCTCTAATTATAAGTGTTTGAAATATAGATGGATCAAATGGCTTTATGGTAATTTAAAGCTTAGAAATTGAAACTGTTTAGAAATCTGGGTATAATGTATGTCTTTGTGCCTTCATTTCTTTTAGGAAAGTCAAAGGAACAAAGAACAAATTTCCTGGTGGAAAAGTAGCTATTATGAAAAAAATAAACTAATTTTCCCTTATTTTGAGAAACATTGGGAAAACACACTAGCTAGCAATATTTCTGGAAAAAAAATTGTAATATACTTAAATATAACGCTCTTTACTGAAGGGATACATAGAGTTTTTATTGTGCTTGAGAACTTATTTATGATTTCAGGCAAGTTCAAGTACAGAGGCAAATCAAATAGAATGAACCAAGATTTCGTGTACGCATTGGAATTATGAATGTATAAATGTACATATATGTGTGTGTATATCCATCACAATATTAGCAGTGATATACTACCTGAATTCTGAAGACAAAGGGCCTGTATGACCTCAGTTTACAATGATATAGCTCAAGTGAGGTCAGTGTATGCCCAAAATTAACGTATTGGCTAGGAAGGATACAAAATAATAATAATAAAATAATTATTCTGTGGTAATGCACACTTTTTAGGAAGCAACTTTTCTTTTTTTATCTCAAGAGTGTGGTCATGGGTGGGTTTTTTTACATTAATAAACACCAAGCAAGCTGGGGATCAAATAATAATCAGTGGGTCATTAGAAGATAAGTGCTTCTCACTAATCAGTAAAGATTACTGGGTTTTAAAAGTATTATAGGTGGATTTGTAGCTCGCCTACGTAGCTCAGTAACAGCTCAGTACAGGGATACTACAAAGCCTACCCCTGAGTTTCTTTCTAAGGAACGTTTCCCAAGATCTTCCCTGTGGAACTTAAGCAAAAAGGACAAGCAGCCAGAGATGGAGGCACTTAGTAAGTTACAGGGAAGGGTGGTGGCACTCATTCAGCCCTGGACATTGCTGGAGTTTTGTTTTCCACTTTTTCTCACACCAAAATGTTGATTAAGATACCATTGACTTTATCTGGAGGCATCACAGAGCCCAAGGCTATTCCACCCAGTTTTAATTTTACTGCACATCTACGGGTAGTTTAAGCCACAAACAATAAATAGTTATCATATTATGATAAGGTTTTTTATATGTGTTTATTGGTCTGCAAGCAGTTATGATGTTGACTGGACAAGCATACAGAGTGCACCTTAGCCTCTCCAACAGTCACCAGCAGTGTTCAGCTTATAGCTCTTGTCCTCCCAGTAAATCCACTGGAGATTTTAAATTATTTGGTGGCAACAAGCAGGCACTGCTGTTCTCCCAGGTGTTAACGCCAGTCATCTACAACTCAGCAGAGCGAGCATGCCATGCCTGCCACAGTCCTGCCAAAGCACCCAGGCCTGTCGCTGGCCTCCATCTCAATGGCCTTTGTAGCCAGGAATTCAAAATGGACTAAAACACTGCAACCGTACAGTTGCCATCTGCATATTATTGTAAGTGTCATGGCACCTGTCAGTTTTATCTGACACTGTAAAGGTTAGACATGAGATAAATTGTGTCTGATTTATGCTCAAGGAAACAGACAGGTTGGGAATGTTTGGACCAGCCAATTCATGTAGACAAAGTCATTTGATGCTTGTGTCAATAAACATGCCAATAACTCAATTAAATTTGGTACTGTTTGTGAGGCAATTTCATCAGGAAAATGTCAGTGTACTCTTGGGGATTGACATCACAATTGAAAATAATTGTGAAAAGTTTCATCTATTAGCTCATGGAGTCCTGCAATAGCAGGTGATTTTCATAGCTGTTTCTATGACAGGAAAAAGTAAATATTATTTTTCCAGTGCCTAGTTTCACCCTTTTACTGTTTTATTTTCATGTAATGAAATCTGAATCAGATTTCTCTAATGAAGTTAATAACTCTTGATTCCCTTTCCTAATCTGAAACACTTTTGTTTTCAAATAATTATTAAAATCATTTTGCATAATTCACAATATACAACAATGTGGCATAGCATGGATGTTTTCACATGTAACATCATGAAACTAAACCATGAAAAATGCTTGTTTGCAGGCTTATATTTAGCACATATAATCTCCCTTAAAGTACAGAAAAAAATAAATGTTTCTACAAGTCTTCTTTATGATCATGTTGATTGTTTCCTCTTTCTTTCCATATACTCAGTAATCTATCTGGTATCCTACACTTTGTATTTTATTTTGGCTTATTTACCAGTCATTCAACTATCTGCTCTTAAACTTGCATAGCACAGAAAATACGCGGGTTTTCAGGCACACAAGCATTTCTTATGTCTGAGGAAAAGCAGTCTAGCGGAAGATTTGCTTGCTTTTTCCAACTCTGCCAGTTAGTCTGGCAGTAGACATTACATCTCTCTCCAAACTTTGTCTTACTTATCTCTTTAAATCATGACAACTATAATACTACAGTATGGAATATGTCTCTATTACAGTATCCAAAATACTATTGTTTGAGATAACATTATATTCAAGGAAAAAAACAAAAACCTATTGCTTTAAACAATCTAAAGACTTAAATTAGTTATCATCTAGCAACTAGACAGATGAATCAGTGATATCAGTACTGCATAGTCCTCTGTACAACCGTATCAACTTATTTTTCAAGAAAAGTTTTAACTGATTTTTTCAGGCTGAATCCAGAAATATTAACCTCAAT
This sequence comes from Haliaeetus leucocephalus, assembly GCF_000737465.1. Classification (NCBI taxonomy): domain Eukaryota; kingdom Metazoa; phylum Chordata; class Aves; order Accipitriformes; family Accipitridae; genus Haliaeetus; species Haliaeetus leucocephalus. Next base: position 14,603,327 of record NW_010972991.1, on the reverse strand, counting down.
GAAACTTTCAGTCTTCAACCTTTGTTAAATTGCTGTTGATCCTTGCACATTGTGTTATAGATCTTTACCCCATTTTCACTAATCTAGTCCTTGAGCTTACATTACTCTTCCTGTACAATATGCTGCTCTATGCTCATTGACTTTGTGCCATGGGCAAATTTCATGCTGTCTTCTGTACTGTAATTGTAATATGTCATATCATGTCCTACATGTATATATTCTTAACTACTTTTCCACTGCATGAGTTGCTCTTCTAGGAAGTGACATTTCTAAACAGATGAAGTTTATCAAAAGGTAGGTGAATTCCAGACTCCCTTCCTGTAGTTGCCTTGAAACATCTGCTAAATAAAACCAGAATTGTTTCAATACTTGGAAGGTGGTAACATTCACCATACAACTATGTCATATTCAACATGACCAAGTTTGAGACTAGCTTACAAATCCTTTGAAGTCAAGAATGTTTTCCAAAGAAATGTGGTAGATTAATTTTTCTCAGATGATCTGAACAAGCAGGCTACTTGTAGAGGAATTGTCTAAGATGTGAAGAGAGGTCAATCAGTACAAAAGGACGGTGGAGATTATAAATTTGTATTTGTTCTTTCTTTACTGAAAAAGTGTAGTATGATGTTCTTTGTCATTACCTCTTTGTTTTCATCCATCTTACCTAAGTAGCAATGGCAATCACCATGACCTCCTGTCCCATTCCAGCCAATAACTGCAAAATACATTTATGATAATTAGATGTTTATGGTACATATTCATTCTAAACCACAGAAATCTATATAGGAGATCCAGTGTAAGAGAGTTCACATTGAAACATGCCAGTGAGCCACCAAACAGGGAAGAGTTCTACTGTGATGAAACCGTGGACTGCTTTATTTTGCAGATCACCGGCAGTGTAATAGTCGAAGAACATGAAACAATCTTCTATCTAACAGACAAGCACAATCAAACTATATCTCATAAGTAAGAAAAGAACAGAATGAAAATTAGGATGAAGGATTTGCTTGAGTCCTCTAGGAATTTAAAGGGAGTTTGTCTGCAAGGGTTAACATATCCCGCCCAGCAAAAATGCTGGTGCAATCTGAGATTATCTGAGGATAAATCCTGCAGGTTGTACCTGAATTTGAGAGATGACGGAAGTTCCGGTAGGGAAGCTCTTTTGCAAGTGAGTTCTCTGCTGGAAGCTCCTGCAAGCTTCTCTCCAGGTGTCTTCTTGTCAACTCTCTAGACTTCTCGAAGGCCTTTGACATGGTCCCCAACAACATCCTTCTCTCGAAATTGGAGAGATATGGATTTGATGCATGGACTGTTCAGTGGATGAGGAATTGGTTGATCACATCCAGAGGGTAGTGGTCAATGGCTCAATGTCCAGATGCAGATCAGTGACAAGTGGAGTCCCTCAGGGGTCCATATTGGGACAAGTACTGTTTAATATCTTCATCAATAACATAGACAATGGGATTGAGTGCACTCTCAGCAAGTTTGCAGACCACACCAAGCTGAGTGGTGCCATTGACATGCCTGAGGGATGGGATGCTATCCAGAGGGACCTGGACAAGCTTGAGAAATGGGCCCATGTGAACTTTATGAGGTTCAACAAGGACAAGTGCAAGGTCAGGGCAACCCCCAGTATCAATACTGGCTGGGGAATGAAGGAATTAGAGCAGCCCCATGGAGAAGGATTTGGGCGTACTGGTGGAAGAAAAGCTGGACATGAGCCGACAATGTGTGCTTGCAGCCCAGAAGGCCAACCGTATCCTGGGCTGCATTAAAAGAAGCGTGGCCAACAGGTCAAGGGACGTGATTCTGCCCCTCTGCTCTGCTCTGGTGAGACCCCACCTAGAGTATTGCGTCCAGCCCTGGGGTCCTCAGCACAGGAAAGACATGGACCTGTTGGAGCAGGTCCAGAGGAGGGCCACAAAAATGATCAGAGGGATGGAACACCTCTCCTATGAAAAAAGGCTGAGAGGCCTGGGGTTGTTCAGCCTGGAGTAAAGAAAGCTCCTGGGAGACCTTATTGTGTCCTTTCAATACTTAAAGGGGTCTTATAAGAAAGATGGGGACAGACTTTTTAGTAGGGCCTGTTGTGATAGGACAAGTGGTAATGGTTTTATACTAAAAGAGGGTAGATTTAGACTAGATAGAAGGGAGACGTTTTTTGCAATGAGGGTGGTGATACACTGGAACAGATTGCCCAGAGAGGTGGTAGATGCCTGTGATAGACTGAAAGAGTTAACGTCTCAAACATTGTGGTGGGGCAAGTTGTGCTTAAAGACAAACCCTGCACAGCAAAGGAACCAAGGTGAAAAGCCCGTCAGCTCAGACATCAGCAACAGGAGGGGGAGGGAGTGCTGGAAGGTGTGCAGCTCCCTGTTCTGATAAGCTGTTCTGATACAAAGATCAAACAATGGCCATGTCTGCAGGGAAGGAGAAGTTACTCCACAAATGACCTCCAAGCCCAAAGGCTCACAAACTGCTCATTAACCTGAAGAGTTCGGGTGCCCTCCTGAAAGAGGGGCAAGGATGATAAAAGGACACAAACTGAAGCCCCGGGTGCACAAGCCCACCAGAACTGGACCCCTCAGCTGACTGAACCAACGCTGGACCCAGGACTGGTGAAACCTTTCACTCTTCCTTTTCCTCTCTCTGTCTTCTCTCTTTCCTTTTCCTTTTCCACAATCTCTACACCTCATCCATTTCAAGACATAAACCATTGACCAAGTCTGAGACTAAGAGTGGATCTAGCCTCCCCTGAGCCCTTCTCTGAGGAGGAGTCTAGAAAGCAAGGGGGTCTGCTCTGAACCTCGTGATTCAAAGGGAGGGTTCTCCTTATTCCCTGAATTGATGTATATGGTTATCCTGGGTTACACAGTTTGCAGAAGTAGTCCTATGCCAATTCCTGTTGTGAGAAACCCTGCCACCTACTACCACGCCTCCTCAGTTCAGTTTGCTTCTGTCATGAATAAAATTTTTAACTGACCGTTTGGTGTTGTTTCACCTTAATTTAGCCTGAGGGAATTTCGAATTAAACACTACTCCCTGGTCTGTCCAGTCTGGGTCATGACAATGCCCCATCTTTGGAAACGTTCAAGGTCAGGTTGGACGGGGCTCTGAGCAACCTGATCTAGTTGAAGATGTCCCTGCTCATTGCAGGGGGGGTTGGACTAGATGAGCTTTAAAGGTCCCTTCCAACCCAAACTATTCTATGGTTCTGTGATTCTATGATTGTATGAAGTGATGTTTAAGAGGCACCCAAGGGCTGGAACAAGTGCCTGCTTAGAACTGGGAGTCACCTGAATGAGGCAAAGCAACACCTTCCTCACATAAACATAGTATGAGTACATGAAATTGGTTTTTCTTTTATTTCTTTGGCTACATCTTTATAAAAACTAATAACTGTGTTGTCTATCTGGGATGTTATGAATACTGGTAACTTCTACTCGTCTTTACGTGGTTTGATTTAAGTGTGGGCTAAGACATACTAATAACAATAAGATGTTGCTTACCTAAAGGAAAAAGTGGATATATAAACTGAGGAATAGGGCACTTTCCATACACTTTAGTTCTCAAAAATATCCTTGAGAGGATTCAGATGGCATCAGAGTGGGTCCTCTGCTTAGTTGCGTGGCCCAGTAATAACGAAGTGACACTGAAGGAAGGCAGCAGAAACTTCCAGTAAAATTAGCAACACTGATGTTTCTCTGGCCTGCAGGAAATTACTGGTGTGATACATGAACATTAAGGATCACAGGGAGCATGTCACAAGCTCATTCACTGTGTTTTTTACTTGTCTTTCCTACTGTGAAGGCTGTATATTTCAACTTCCACTGGGCCATTTGCAAAACATTTGTCACAGCATGCTCTGCACTTGATATCCATAGGAATTGTATATGCTGTGTAAAACATCATGCCTCTGTAATCACACGGTATTTTGGATACTTTTCATTTCTCTGCTCAGCACTTATATTTGCCAGTTTGTTCCCCCATGCTGTAATGACTTCTTTTCTCCTGAATTTTCACCATTAGTGCACTTACTTACCCATTTTCTTGTTCAGTTACAGCTCTCACTGGCTATGTCTATGGTTTGGCTGTAGATTAAATCCAGACTCCACTGGAATAAGAACACTCCCACTACATAATGCAGAGTGCTGATAAACTTATACTTGAGCCAGAGATGTAAGTTTATAGTACTCAAAAAATGTTGATGAGCTAACTTTGTGCCAGCTAACTTTATGCTAAGTCAGGACTGTCTGACCATGCCAGATCTCCCACAGCTAGTGAACCTCCTACAGATAGGGTGTAAGCCTTCTCATAGCCCCTTCTTGCTCCATTTCTGCCTGCTTACCCACAGAGTCATTGTCCTTGGAAGCAGTCTTGCATCTTTTATATGCAGGCACAGGGCCCTATATTTCCCTTTGTGTTTGGTTTCCATCTGTAGCTGTGGTCCTGCCATGCATTGTGTCTGTACGTTGGCCCACTGCCTCAGACTTTGCCACTGCCACATAACTAAACGTTAGCTACAACACCATGGTTATCATCATGGAGACAGGGAGACAGGGACAGGATTTGAGCCAGATCAAGGCCATGTGTGCCTCATTTGCATCATCGCCAATCCCAACGTGTTTATCTTGAGCCAGAATGAAGGTGGGTAGATATAAAACAGTTGCTAAGGCTCAAGGGGGAGACTCTTCCACAGGTGTCCTATTGCCAGCATGTGCAAAGGTTCTGTGTGCTTCATTATGGCTGTGCATTAAGTTTATTTTGCCTTTGCAGGACCATAGCATGGTACTGAGTCCTGCCCTGCTGTTGTAACTGTTAGCACTCCCCTTTGCGTAGTTTTGGCCTGAGCCAGCTGAACTTCTCCCACAGGTTTGGAAAATACCATTGGCCAGGGTCTGGCCCACAGGAACCACGTATGAGGCCATCCATTTTTTTGCCTGTACAGGAGGGAAAATTTTAGCCATCCAAATCTGTGTTCGGGGCCATGGGAGAGACCCTGGTTTTGTTAAATTTATTTGTATAGGACCAAAAGGACCAGCTATGCTTGACTAAGGTAAAGGCTCTGAAGAAGGGTTAATATGGACTGAGGATTATAATGGCTGAATAAATACTGGAAAGACATCTTGCAAGTACTATGAAGAGCTTGGCAACTGCCTGACTGCAATGTAGTCAGATGCAGATGTTTGAGATTTTGGGCCTCCTGTTTGCTGCCCTTTTTGAGGAAGAGGGAGCATCTGAGGACAAACTTTGGATCATTTTTGAAGGCCTTTGAGACCAATTTCTATTTTCTTATCATTTTCTAAGCATATAGTCAGCTGCTAGGCATTTTGCCAATAAAACAGTCTAGTGTTGCTGGCAATTCTGTCCCTGCTCTTCTGTCAGTGACTGGGAACTGGCCTTATGCTACCTAAACCCTTCCCCTCTCAAAATATGCTTTCTGGGTCCAGGACCCAGTGTCTGTCACATCTGGAGGCTTTTACTTCTTGCTTGTTTCACCCTGGAAAGTGGTGAATCATAGCCCCATACCTGTTTCTTTCCACAGAAAGCCCTCATTGGCTTATTTTACTGGAGTTACACCATAGACCATATTAAATTTAAAATGTAGATACACACATACATAAACAGCAAGAATCATGAATTTTCCTGCTCAGAAAGAGTTCTTGGAGAAGGGAAAAGAGATTGGACTGACATCCCTCCTGCTCAGTTATCATCACTTAGTATGCTGATTTCACCTAATGTGTCAGCAGTTATATAGCTATACTTCAGCTTGAGATAGGTAGAAAGTATACTTGAGATGATAGGCTTCTCCACGGAGGCCATTTTCTTCTGCCTAGTACATTCAGTATTTTGGACCATTTTGTGCTGTATAGGAAGGATGCATGCTGTTGAAAAAATTTTTCTGTACCTCTGTAATTACACAGGTGACTGCCATCATGAAGCATAAAGAATTGCTTGCCAGAGGTAACAGTGGGGCCATCTGCATCTGATGGTCCCCATGATTCATCATGGGTCTGTCGAAGTCTTCATCCTCCATGCGCTGGACCCAGTCATGGAAGAGTCTGGAGAGAGCATACTGGATCCAGCAGTTACAAGTTCTTCCCTTCTTCATTCTCACTGGGACACCAGCCAGGCACAGGATCACACAGACAGAACCAGAGGATACGTCAGCTGGGATCCATGATAACCTAGAACAAAGGTTGCTTATTTAGCTGGGGTATCTACAATGACCATTTCTATTTTCTGTTTAAGCAGTTTGGGTATCTAGTCAAAGTCAGCTGCCAGGTCACATGATCCTGATCTTTGGCCAAGTAGATGGGTGATCTATGAAATTAAAAGTATGTGAGTGGGGAAGAGAGGACTCAAGCAAACATGGTCTGGCCCAGAGGAGGTGTACTATTCTGTTATTGTCCTGGGCCAGAGCCAAACGACAGCTACAGCTGCACTCAATTACTTCCATACTAGCTCTGAACAGGACAAAAGCCAGAAGATAGCAGAGGTAGGTTATGAGAAACCTAGCACAATATGTGGGAAGGTCTTTACTGGCACCTGGTTCTTACTCAACCACCTCACACACTCTCAAGTCACCTACTTCATAAGCACAGTTTCTCCAGTCCACATCTCACACAATTTCCTAAGCAAACAGCCCACTTAATTTCCATTAGCTTTCAGAGATCAAAACCCAGTAGAACAAAAGCAGGCTGCAAGCAGTGCCTACTGGGATCAAGTCTGGTTCTCTGATCCTGGAAGCTAAACACACTCTAAATTTTGCAGTTTCTGTTATGTGCCCTTTCCAGCATCTGTTTTCCAAAATCCTTTATTTCAAAGTCTTTGTGCTTTTTCCCTTGACAAACTCTAAGCTGTATTATTATTTCTGTAGTTAGAATCCCAGACACTTTAGGGTTGGGATGGAAAAGCCCACTCATCTGGGATTTAAAAGATGATATGAAATATACTGGTAGAACCTGCAGGACAAAAGGGACTGCAGGGAAAAGCAACAGAGACAAAAATAATTATGGGAAAAATGAAGTTGTATCATTGTGTTTCATTATTGTAGCTAACAGCCGTAGTGCTGTTTCTGTGTCCTGAAACCGAGCTGCTACATGAGAGCATGTATATATGTGAAAGACAAATCTTGCAAGGATAAGGTTGAAGGAGTGTGTAAGAAATCAAACCTGATGCTGTATCTTTCATACTGCCTGTTGGGATGGGTTTCTGATGTAATTTCTCCTCAGAGCCAAACCACAGAGTGCCTAGCTAGCTCATCCTAGAAGTTTACCCAGAAATGGCTGATCATCACACACCCAATGGGATGTGCACTAGGAGGATCTAAGTCTGCAAGACCAGGACTGAGGCATGTGTTCAGCAGCCAAAATTTTTAACAATTGCCAAATACCTAAGATTTATGGCTTAGAAGTTCTACCCCCAGTCCCCATTCTTCTCCCATTTTTATCTGCAAACACCGTACAGAGCAATCTGACACCAGGGTCTTTCATCTTCACCCTTCAGATAGAGAGCACATTCGATATTCTGCTGAGCAATAACTGCAGAATCACTGAAGAGTTCCTGAGAGTGACAACAGGGAAGCTGCTTGTTAACACTTTCCTGAACCAAAGCAGTAGGTACAGCCATGATTACCAAGTAACAGGGCTGGTAAAGTGATATCACTAATCTTCATGGGCCCAGCGCAGATTATCCTAGATGTATTGCATCAGTAAGGCCAGAACTGGAAAAGATAAAAAACACCCTGCATTTTTCTGGACCACTGAAGGGAGTAAAGTGTCCACAGTAGTTTAGAACAGCTTGTAGCACAAAACTCCTGACAATGAGGGACAGCACTGGTCAGATGGGAGAGGTAAAAGCAATGGATAAGGGCAGGAATATGTGAAAGCAGTAGAGCAGTTGGGAAAATACATTTGAGCAGAGCCTGCTGTGACCTCCTGTGTGCACCTCATCTGAATGTAATCCAAGCCAAGACCATTTGCACAGTCACAGTCATATCACAGATCAGGTACTGATGGGTTATTACCCCAATTTTGAAGTGATGATTAAGAGAAAAGCAGACAGTAGGAGTTTTGAACTTCTTCATGATCAAGTTCCATCCACACCAGATGACACATGACTTATGGGGCAAATTCAAGACAAGTCTGCTTGACCAACATCTCCTCCATCCTGGAGTCTTCTATCCATTTTGGATCCCTACACGTTTGCAGAATATCCCTCTTCCAGCAGCTACCATTCTTCTCAAAAGCACTGAAAAGAGGAATAACACAGCCATAAATCTTAACTGTTTTCAACCCAAACTGCATGTGTTGCTTACTGCTGAATGACGTTCACTGGGATAGCAGTCAAAAGCAGTTAGAGGTTTGAAATATCTTTATTTTTTTCCTCAGTAGGTCAATACCAAAAATGTGAACGGGGCTTTTAAACACAAAAGTAAGGTTTGGTTGGAACACGCACTAGAATGAATGCAAATTAGCTGCTATGAATAACAATTATCTTTCTTTAAAAGTAAAATTCAGCATGAGAGAGAATAAAAATAAAAACCTCTGCACTGCAGCCCCATGCATTCTTTTCTCCACACTTACTCTGAGTCTATGACTTTCAGTGTCCTTCTGGGCCACAACGAATTCACAGAATCATCGAATCACAGAATGGTTGAGGTTGGAAGGGACCTCTGGAAGTCATCTGGTCAAGAACTTCACACAATGCTAAAGGTGAGGCTGCACCAACACTAATACAGCAGGATAATCACCTCTTTTGACGAGCTGGTCATGCTTTGTCTAATGCCTCTCAGAATGCAGTTTGCCTTCTTGGCTACCCAGGCACACAGCTGACTCATATTGAGCTTAACCATCAACCAGCAACCCCAGATCCATTTCTGCAGGGCTGCTTTCCAGCCACTTCTCTCCCTGTTTATACTTGTCTTCAGCATTACACCATCTCAGGTGCCATTAACAATTGTCCAATACTTCGATCTGTCTGTATCCCTCTGCAAGGCCTCTTGAAGTTTATCAAGTTGTTCAAGCATGACTCCCCCTTAACATAGAATCATAGAACCATAGAATCATTTAGGTTGGAAAAGACCTTCAAGATCATCGAGTCCAACCATCATCCATGCCTACTAAACCATGTTCTGGAGTACCTTGTCTACGTGCTTTTTGAATCCCTCCAGGGATGGTGACCGAACCACTTCCCTGGGCAGCCTATTCCAATGTCTGACAACCCTCTCAGTAAAGAAATTTTTCCTAATACCCAGCCTAAATCTCCCTTGCCACAACTTGAGGCCATTTCCTCTCATACTATAACCAGCCACCTGACAGAAGAGACCAGCACCCACCTCACTACAACCCCCCTTCAGGTAGTTGTAGAGAGCGATAAGGTCTCCCCTCAGCCTCCTCTTCTCCAGACTAAACAGCCCCAGCTCCCTCAGCCGCTCCTCATAAGACTTGTGCTCCAGGCCCCTCACCAACTTGGTTGCCCTTCTCTG
>NW_010972991.1:14593537-14593827 GCF_000737465.1 Haliaeetus leucocephalus | reverse complement strand
AAACCCATCAGGCTGGATCAGGCTGGGCCTGATCCCCTGCTTGTCCTGGACTTGCCATGTGAGTGCTCTCAAGACAAACCGTTCCATAATCTTCCCCAGTAGCAAGGTCAGGCTGACAGGCCTGTACTTCCCCGGATCGTCCCTCCAACCTTTCTTGTAAATGGGCATCACACTGGCAAGCCTCCAGTCCTCTGGGACCTCCCCTGTTGACCAGGACTGCTGATAAATGATGGAGAGTGGCTTGGCAAGCACCTCCGCCAGTTCCCTCAGTACTCTTGGATGGATCCCAT
>NW_010972991.1:14367966-14593298 GCF_000737465.1 Haliaeetus leucocephalus | reverse complement strand
TATGATTCTGTGAAATGCTCTGTCCCTCTTTCCATTGGCTTCTACCTGACCAAAAGTGCAATGGCAAGGCAAATATGTAGCCTTTCTTTCTGCTGCCCAACCACTCCCTTTCTAAAGGATGATAACAGAAATACATAATAAACAGTGAATATCGTTATGATTGTGATTCTGCCAGTCCAGCTAGCTTAATAAATGCATATACGTCTGTGTGTATTATTATGATGAGGCAAGAAGCCTTTCTAGTGTTTCTGTTTTAACAGTTGCCCAGGTAGATGACTAAGATGTCGTGTTAGTCTTGCAAGGAGAGGTGTAAACGCAGCCTGGTTCAGCAAGACCTTCTAGTGAGATCATTCACTCCCAAAATGGCTGATTTTTCAAACAGAAGCTGAGTTGCCCCAAAGAACTGCCTAAGAACTTACTATGTTGTAATGCGGTTGTCATCCCACAACCTATAAAATGGCCAAGTGGATGCACTACATGCTGTGATCCTCAGGCAGCTAACCCTGATCTCTTACTGGTAAAGAATCAATGTTGTGTGGTCTTCCTCAATGAAATGTGTATTGCTGTGCCTTCAACTGGATCACATCTGTGTTCCATGCAAACCACATACTTCCAGAAAATACACAATAGCCTCTTTGAGTGAAATGCTCAGCTATCATGTGATTCCGCACATACCATGACAATTTTTTTAAATAAGAAGATAAAAAAAGTTACTGACTTTGAATTTTTAAAAGTTATCTGCAAGATTTTAAACTCAGTTCAAATTCTTGCTTTCTGTGCTGCCTTTTCAGTCTTGCCTCCTTTGCTTTTCCCCTTATCTTGAAGACAGGGCAATGCTCTTCCACTGCAAGTTACCTTTCATCTGCTGCTAGTTCTTCACTACTTGGGCTTCCTAAACATCTACCTAGGTCAACCCTACCTTGTCACAGAGGTTTGGCAGCTAACAAACTGTTAACACTCTTGGCAGTGATTAAAAGCAGAAAGGCTTTTTCTTCCCCCAGCTGCAAGACGTTTTTCCTACTCACAACAGACAGCCCCAAACAGACTCTGCAAACACGAAATTGCAGCCAAACCACAGATCTGACAAACTGCAATCAAACAAACCATTACTCAACAAATAAGCAAACAAGTTAATTTACTCCCAGGGAACAAGGACTTATTCCTTTCACACTAGCAGTCACACAAGAAGCTTGGTCTTTCATACACTCTGGATTCTGAATTTGCTGAGAAAGAGGAAATGTGGATTAAAAAAGCCCTAAAGATATATGCATTTTTTTGCCGCTATCCTGCTGAGGGCTTAATTACTCCTTGAAAGAGAAATAGCTTCAATAGATACCTTCTCTGCTCATGAATTTCCTGAGCAACAAAAAGTTGAAAATTGGGAGGGTATTTAGTAAAATATTTTTATAATTCCTATCTGGATTTCTGCTTTTGGCTTCTACCAGCTACTAGACCCAGTGTGACTGCTGGTGTTAATAAGTCCCAGCAAGGCATGAACAGTCTTTTCCCATCCCATGTACCTGCTAGCTATGGGATAAAGACTCTCCCATGAAGCAGGAAATGGGGCTTCAAATCGGTTTAGGGAGCACATGAACCTGTAGCCAAGTCTCCTGATGGCAGGTGAATGTTCTAACACAGAGCTATATGGAAATAGTCAGCAACAACCTCACTCCTCCTTTGACTTTGATCCCCCACTCATTCCTTAAGCAAAAGGTCTCAATAGCAGAAATGGCTACGAAACGTCTATAAAGTGAAATCTCTTGCTGTGGCAAAGGTAAAATGCCTAAATCTTGGCAAGGGATTATGCACGATGTTTCCTGTTAGCTTGCCTAGGTTATTATCTGGTCAGAGTGCTGGCATTCATCACTTTCCATACGATGTATGGACAGTCTATATCTAATTCACATGTGGTGGCCTCCCAAGATATGGCAGGAGCCTAAAAGCTGTACACTGCAGTGCCAGGGAACATAAACATTGCATGACACACCGCAGTATGTTACAGATTATCAGAAACATGATAGCTGTGTTAGTGGGGTGCTCCACACAGGCTAATTTGCCCAACTCCTCAGCAGTTGGATCACTTGTGGTAGCCAAGCTGCAATGTGCAGTACAGATGTATCCTGATCACAAGGTTGCAGTATTCTGTGAATTTAGCCCAAAAGCCTGTAATTTCCATTGAACTGAAATATATGTTGGCAGCATCTCTGATAATCAAGTCACATTAAATCTTTAAATATGAATGTAGACATGTATTATTTTAGTACTATTCTACTAAATGTTACTAACTCAAAATTGAATAATCCGGATCACTGAGGAAAACAAGGTTTCAAGATATGAAAATATCTCTCTGCTTTATCACTTTTTTTTTTGTTAATGATACCAGCCATCAGCACACAGGCATGGCCACAGCCCAACCTATTTAATAATAATTGGACCCAAAAAGTGCTCTCTTTAAGAAGCAGAAAAGGAAAAATCAGACTTTGGCATAATTTTTGTGCCATGAGCATCAGAGGGGTCTTGAATAAAGTATTAGCTGTGGAACAGAAACAAAGATTTATATTTCAAATTTATATTTCAATAACAATTCATTGCAGTTTGATCACACAGAAATCTACAACTGGAAGGTGAAACTTTGCATGCCAATATTAAAAGAAGAATAATGGGTGCTGAAAATAGAACATACAATTCCTAGCTTTAAATAAGTTTTAGTTGTGAAGTAGAAATACTTAATAAATAAATAGCAATTAAATGCTTTGGGGATTAAGTACTACATAGCCAGTAATGGCTATTCATTATTTAGGGGTTATAAAAAATTTTCTCTATTCAGGCTGATGCCAAAAGTGATTGCCTGTTCTTAAAAACATAAATTTTTCTCTGCACCATTCCTGCTGCTGCTTCTTGTATTTCTTTCCATATTTCTGAAAATAGGCTTCTATTATGGCTGCTTCTTTTATACTGAAAATCTGATGCAGGCATAGTCCCCAGATAAAGAGCTGACAATCTGGAAAGACAGGTAAGAAATACAAGCTTATAGAAGACATCTAAACTAAAGTAGTTTTACACTGAATGCATATAGCCACATGTTAAAATGTTGGGGCGCGGGGTTAACTAAACTGAAACAAAGCACTAATCTTGACTCTCCTTGGGTCTTAATCATGCTTTGTAAATGAGCACATGTTGACAGGTATGACAACTTGTTGCTGACAGGTGCAGCATAATGCATACTGAAGAAAAAATACTTGAACTAACTACAGGTTACTGAATAAAGTATGTTAATTCAGGAGATGAATATAGGTATACAGGAGGTACCTCTGTCAATGTGGAGAAGTTATACATACAGCTAAGATGATAAAATGTTAAAAAGACAACACTGGAGAATGCCAAAGTTGGCTGGTTTACCTTGCCGATGAGGTGTGCTGAACAGATCACACCATCACCAAGAAGATATTGCAGAAGTGCACAGCTCTGAGAAAGACCGGGACCATGAAAAACTTGTGTGAAGGGAGACTGAAGAGTTTGGAGTTGTTTACTTTAGAAAAGAGGCAGATAAGATGAGACATGATAAAAACATGAAATGGAATTAATGTAATATAGTCTCAGTCTCATAACACAAAAACAAATGCATCTCTGGAAAATGTCAGCTTTTTGACAAAACTTAAAACTCAGTAAGCTATCGACTGAAAAAAGAAGTATTGGGGGTTGGCAGCAAAGGTTTCGGTTTGGGGGTTTTGGCAAAAGATCAGGTTTTCCATGGAAAACACACACTTGCAGTACGAAAATGTTTCTTAGAAAATTCAATTTTCTGCTAAAAACATATTTGATAGAAAACATTTGATCATCCCTGATTTGGTTACATAAAGCCCTAAGAGGATGTGATGCAGGTATTTGACATGTCTGCTAATCAAGGTTAGCAATTTCATCCAAGGTATGAAGTATTTCACCAGCGCTTAGGAAAAATTCTGCTGCCAGCATTTTCTCTGCAAAGATGCCTCCTTTTTTAGACCGACTTTTCTCTGAATTGCAGCTAACTCAGTTCTGTTGACCTGCAAGGAACACTGCAAAATCACATCTTCAAGAACTCAATGTTCTTTTAACAATTATTGAGTGAAAATTTTCAATCAGCTCTAATTTTACGAATGACTAAGTGCTTTATCCAGACATATTGCTGTTTGTTCTGGCTTTTGTCAAAAAGAGAGCTTCAGGAGGTCTCCTGTTTTGTCTTAAAGGAACAAAAAAGTTTGCAATTGCTAAATTTCAACCTAGAAAATGAAGGTATGCAGCCATATCCATGATTGTTTCTGCTTTAGAAGATGTAAAAAATGCCTACAGCAAAGTATGGGTGCTCTCATATTTATGTACCCAAATTAAGTGATAATGAATTTGCTTTTAATGTAATTTGTAATGCTAAGTTTGCAGTCGGCCAAAACATCAATCTGTTCCTCTGCAAGATAAAGCACACCAGTTTTCACATGCTCCTTTTTTTAATGTGAAAATGCATATTTAGATAGAAAAACATGTACTTTGCACTATAGCCACTGCATAATCTTTTTCACTGAGAAACAAATACTCCATCATTTTTTGCAGAGTCTTGGCAGGGAGGGGGGTGTCTGCTACTAGTGTTTCCTTGCTTTCTTGGGCATTGTGAAAAAGATCTTATAGAACAGCTTTGAATCCAGATGTTTCTTTTCCCTGACGTGTTGACATACTAGGCCAGATTCTCATCTTGCATCTGTTGAGTGTAAATCTGGAATATTTCTACAAAAGTCAAAGAAGGAACTGAGTGTAATTTTTGTATAGAAATGTGCCAAGAGTCCGGCACTAAGAGTTAAAATGTTTGTTTAAATGCCTTGACTATATATGATTGGGAAAACCAGACCATATCAGACTTATTCCACCTTTAAGAGCAGCTTCTGGTTTCATTATCTCATGGGGCAACATTTCAGTGGAGAACAGCGTACTTCTGTGCATGGAAGGTGGAACGAGAGGAAGAAGAAAAAGGAATGAAAATCTGGTCAGTGTTATGAATGCCTCTCTTATTCTTCATTATTGCAACCTTCAACAAAGTGTGCAGTTTTGCAGCTCGATGTTGTTAGGCACAGTTTTACTGTCTTAATAATACCTCTGTCTGAACTGGAATGAAAGAAGGTAAGTGCCTGCCTCCTTTTTCTTTTATCATCCTGAAGAGTTTTGACAGCAAAAATGTAGAGATATAGGTAACAGCACTCGTGTCTAGGAATATTCAGAGGGGCTGGTCCAGAATATTTGTTAATTGAGGTTAGCAAACTCATACAAGGTACAGTTTTCCCAGTGTTCAAGGAAAAATTCTGCTGTCAGGATTTTCTCTTCAAAGATCCCTCCTTTTTTTTTGACTGACTTTTCTCTTGAGTCATATCTAATTATATCCAGTTCCACTTGAAGTTAATGAGCTAGTCCAGATGAAAATCAATAAATCTAAAATTTATTTCACTCGTGTCTCCTTGTAGTCCACACCCAGATGAGGTCTGCTTCATGACACTTGTTCAGATGCAGCCTGATGAGAAACAGTTTTTTAAATTTGCTTTGTAAACCTGATATATCCTAGGATTCAGCAAATGGCCTTACTGGAGGACGTAATTTTAATTTATCATCTTATGAAGCTCTAGTGAAAATGACAGTTCAGTGTCTGAGCAAAATAGCTTATAAATATTTAAGCCAGCTTTAGCAATATGAATAAAAAAGCATCTATATTTTTAATTGCTGTCCAATCAGCTTGAAATAAATGGCCATTTCTGTATGAGTTGTACTGTTTTGTTATTCCTTGTCTCTCTTAATTCCCTTTAGGAATTGGTGTTATTACCTATAGGGTATCAGTTACAGCCCCCAGGGCAAACCCAGCCTGCTGTGCCTAAACGAGTGGCCACTCTTCTACCTGGGTGATATTCTGCAATAGCAACTATGTGAGTATGGAGTCTGAGAAGCTGGTTCCCAGCCAGCCGACTTGGACCTGCACAACCCACATCAAAGACAGTCAAAAACGTGAGGACAAGGCTCCACCCTGGCTTCGGGTTGCCATCCTCTCCCAGTTGTCCCCAAAAGCTCCTCTTTTCTTGCTCCATCAAGGGTTTATTCTTAGGACAGGATTCTGGGTTCTGGATCCCAAGTGAAACTCTAGGCTTTAACAGAGTTTAGGAGCTGTTTAGTATTTCCTGTTGCCTAGCTTTAAGATTTGCTGTTCTTTGCAGGCTGAGTGCCCTAAACAGATGTCATGAATCCTATACTTAAACTCCCTGAAGGCATGTTGTTACTTCTATAGACTCAGGCAACCCATAATCCACCTTTATGCTTACACATCAACTCTGAGTGCAGCAATACTTCAGCTTATGGAAATCAAATGTAAAGAAAATAGAGGGGCATGCTAACATAAGAGTTTAAGATGATACAAATTAAGTCATCTAACCTTCTTCTAGCTCTGAAGTGAGTTAATGTCTCAAATTTACCTACTTTGTTCTAAAGAAAGAGTATCGGCATCTTAATATATGGCCCACCATGTTGGTATTTTTCTCCCCCTCCCTGAGATTATCAATGTTTTTGTTCAGTTTTATTCTGTGAAATGCCTCGAAAAGCACAATCTCACAAAACACAGTAATGGAATCTGTAATTTTTTAATCTCTCAGGGATGACATTTCTTATCATGACTGTGAAAGGCCTGCCTTCTTCAACACAATTCTAATGCACAAATACTGAGGGTGATGTAATTGAGATTGTGATTATATTGCTGTGTAATGAGGTATGCAACAGCATATATGTAAATAAAATTTGAAAATAGTATCGCTTTTATCTGTGCTGCACATTATCTCATCCATTTCCGTTGTCAAAGAGCAATCTGAGTTTCAAGTTTTTATGGACAACACCACTCAGAGATATCGACAGGCCTACATGACAGGAATTTAACAGGCATGGCAGGCAGATACTGTCTTGACAAACTCATGCAAAACTTCATAATCAGAAGTATCAGACATATGCTTTTGAAAATATGCTTACCTGATAATTTATTAGGATTTAAGTCTTTACTGTCCACTAGTCAGCAACTCTGAAAATCTCAGCTGTCTTGAAACAATGACTCACACATGCTGTTCCTCTCCTTTACCTGGCTTCCCTTGCATCACAAGCATTTCTAGTAACAAACTAGCACAGAAGCTTCAGTGGATTGTAAAATTCTTATTTCTGTTTTTTTAAGAGCTCATTTCTTAAATAGCCAATGCCCTGTTTACGTGGGTCGTGTACAAGGACAGTAACCCTACATGTGTATTTTCTGACCATTTCCTGCTGATGGAAGGAAATAAGTTTATCAAATATATAAATCAAGTTTGGGTTGGCTTGGTTGATGCTGTTTGTTCCCAAAATTAGGAAATATAGTATTTTTCATCTCCCTTCTTTCTATGAAACCACAATGAATTAGTAAAGGTTTCAAATTTATGTGTGATACACAGGAGGAAAGATATTCCACAGAATATGTTGAAGAAAGTTCCACACATGGATATATTCATACCTAGCAGTTTTTAAATCTATCATTCTCCTAACAGAATCAAAAAACTGATGCTAGAAAACAACAGGGTAAAAAAAAAGGAAAAGGGTTTACCTGAAGTATTGTTCTTACTGTTCCCCAGTGAAGTAAAACAGTCCATGCAGAGATAAACTAAATAGACAAACCAAGAAATTCCTTGAACTGGAAGCAGGAAGAGGCTGGAAGAATTTTAGAGGGAAGTATTTCTGCTTTCATGTATCTTCTTTTTCCCTGATGTCCACTTATGGGCATTGCTGGAGGCAGAATACTGGCTTAGATGGAGTTTTCATGAGAACTAGTACGGCCATTTTTGTGTTCTTAGGCAGTTTTAAGGTCTAGTGAAATGAAAAAGCAATTCTGCCTTCAGCAGATAATAGATTATCTACTGTGCTATTTTTCAAATAAAGAGATTCTTTACAGGCTTACAGACCACAATGATGGCATGCTTGGTCTTCAAAGCACAAGAAATATTTTGACTTAAAAAAAAATAATGAAAGATGGAAATGGGATAAAACAGTAATGCTCAAAAAACTGCAAAGAAACTCTAAAGTATTTATAAAATCAAGTAAAAATCACACTTTTTTATTTTAAAATATGGCATTTATCAATAACAAACCAAAGCATTTATAATAGTCTTATAACATTATTTATATTATATGTTATATTTTATGACTTATAGCACTATTTTTATGTGAGTTAACACAGTGTTTTCATGTACAGTTCCACAAAAACTGAGTTTTCTATCTTGAATTTTTTTAGTCATAGCTCTATTGCTCTATGTTTTTAATTAGGAAAGTCATATGTTTTACATTACTTGGCTTGTAAGAATAATAGTTGCTTCCATATTCCCATTAAGCACTACGAGATTATCTAACTAATTTATTTAAAGGGTTATTTCATTCTATGTCCCTATAAAGAAGTAGAACTGTTTATCTATTTCTCTTCTAAAAGGACTCTTTTTCCCATAGAAGGAAAACAAGAAGACATTTCAAACTGGATATTTAAGACAGTTCTAATTATCTCTGCTTGTCACAGTGAAAAATATTACTGTTAAAATTTAGTAATGTCCTAAACTATAAATGATCCCTACCAAATACGAAGTAATGTTTTCCTCTTTAAAACAAATTATAACTGTGGAGATGATTGTTTTAAAATTATTCTGCCTATCCTGCAGCTATAATTTTGCTAGCATAATTTGGCACAGGCTCACTGAATTAAAGGGAGTTAAGCACATTCACTCCAACTGATGATTTGCTCCTATCTGCACATAAAAGAAAGTAAGTTTTAATTCATCAAAACCCCCCAATGGAATCCTGAAAGTTTGAATTGCTCTTTTAGCATCAGGACGTTAACAGCCCACATCTGGAGGACAATTTGATCCCACCAATGGTTTTGATATGTGACAAGACATGGCAGACTATTGCAACCTTCCATCAAGTTGGCAGGAATGAAAAATATTTCAATGTAGAAAGTGCGGTCCATCCATTGGGTTTGACCATTACAAATATCGAACTGTTGCTACACATTGATGAACTCTACCAGTATGGATGGCAAAGGATGGCTGGTTGAATTAGGGTGCAGACAAGATGCATCTAGGAGGAATGCAAAAAAGACCGTGTTGGTCATATTTCTATGACCTGTGAGATAGGTGGAGTGCTCAAGTGTGTTCTCAGTGGCAGTGACTGGCATGTTTGGGAGGTGCTGTATTGTGCCAGTGCCCTTCAATACGGACATCAATGAGAGCTCTAGCTAAGAAAATCTTCATGATGGAGACTTGTCCAATAAACCTACTTTGAATAAAATGGTTATGAATGATCATATGCTAGTAAAGACAATCAGCTAAGACCCTGAGGCCATCTCATATAGCTGTTTATATACTTACAGCCAAACCCTCTTACTCCTCAAAACGGGGTGGTTGCGTCCAAATTTCCCCCTGGAATGGTTCCTGACCTGTGTTAGGGATCAAAGTCAAGGGTTTTTTGAGAGGGTGTTACCAGGCCCAGGGCAAGACCAGAAGTGTGGCAGTTGCTACTTGCCAACAGCTAAACAGTATAAACGATCACATGCCTGTGCTTAGGTCCACACATCGACCATTTTTATTTTACTAATGCAGAGGATTCTTGTGCAGCCAGCATAGAAAGAATAGTTCTTTGAAGAAGAAATTTAAAGCTTTTATAGTGCTTCTATATTATCACAATCTTGGCTGCTAGGATAGGAAGTGCTGCCATCAAAGAGGGGATGATGCACTGCATCCCTGCAACCTCAGCTGTTAGAAGAGTTGCAAGGTTATAGCTCATACTGATTAGCACTCAGCACCGTGTGGCCCCATGGCCAATGAAACTGACTCTATCTGCTCTGTCTCCAAAATCTTTGCAGGGCCAATCTCTGCATCCAATATTTTCAGTATTACGATGTCCCTTGGCAACATATGACATAGTATTATACGGATTCCTGCAGAATTGAAAACCTCAGCACATGATTTGCTAACAGACTCAGATTGATGTGGAGTATTGTGTTATAGGAATGTAGGTAGAAAAGGACACAGATCTCAGAGTCTCAAAGAAAAAGGTTGCATAAGATATAAAAATCAATTATTTCTTCATCAACAGAACGTTTCACAAGTATTTTGGCTAAAGAGTTCTTCAAGGGCTGATTTAGATTTACTCATGGCATAAGAAAGGAGGATAACCTTTGATCTTTTTGAGTTTTCTTGCTGAACAAACTCTTTTTAAACATTCTCTTCTGACTCATGCAACTATTAGAACAAAGAAGCAGCGGTTATCTCATTGCAAAACTAGAAGAACAATATTCAGGAACACTTTTGAAAGACTAGAACTTTATCAAAAAGATAATTTCAATAAAATCAACCAGCTTCTCTTTAATTAAACCCTTTGTGGTGTAAGTGATAAAACAAGTATTCCTCTAATGTGAAGTCAGAGTTTCTAGAATGGACTTTGGCCAATCAGATTTCTAATAAAAATATGAAGTTGATCATCATACTTATGAATCTCAGTGTCTTAGAATAAATTAGCATTTGTGGATCCTAGCAATGGGAATTTCATGCCCTTCTGAAAACTGATCTTGTAGATTTGTGTTATTTCCAAGATTACTGGGGTCTTAACAAAGGCATCTCTTGCAGTTCAAAGATCTCAACTGTCCTAGAGAGTTCTTCACTTCATCAAATTAAATTTCAGAGGAAGGCCTGAAATGATATAGACAAGTAGTAAACAAAAAGGAAAATCATATTGGAAATACTGAAACAGATGTTAGCAAAACTACTGTCAAAATTCAATTTCAGTGCAAGAGTCAGTGGCCCCAGTGACCTTTAAATGAAAGGCAGTGAAGCCAAAATGGGCCTCCAAATGATGCAGAGAGGTACCTCCATCCAAATTGAAAACTTTCAGTGCTCTGGCCTGGCTGATACCAATCTTGGAGTCTCATGGGTTTTGCTAGTAATATCATGTGGTCCAGATACAATCAACTTAAAATGAGTAGGATTCACCCAGATGCTAAATGTGTTGGCTGATGTGATTGTAAGTCTGTTCTGAATCATTGATGAAATTCATATGTAGAAAAATTACTAATAACTGGGAAAAGCTTAATCTTGCTCCCATGTTAAGAAAGACCAGAGAGAGAACTTGAGACCACTGTGTCTGTCAGCTTCATCTCTGCCTGGAAAGATGATGGAAAAAGCCCCTAGTAATTCAATGTCAGCATGGATGACAAAGTTGTTAGGACCAGTCAGTGTGCATCCACCAGGGACAAATCATGTTTGATCAGCTTGACTACCTTCTTGTGATGAAATGACCATATATGAAAACAGAGGGAAAACAGTGGATGTATCATATCTTGACTTTAATATGGCCTTTGACACCCCCTCCCATAGCATTCTCATTTTGAAGTTGAGGAATTATGGGCTGGATGGATATACTGCTGGGGGTGTTGAAAACTGACTGGAACTATTGGGCTCAGAAGATAACAATCCTGACATCCAGTCTGCAGCTGGTCCCGAGTCCTGTATTCCAGAAGCTGATGCTTAGTCTGATATTGTTCAGTATCTTCATCAATGGGATGAGGAGTCAAAGTGCACCCACAGCAATGTTGCAGACTTTATTAAATTAAGGGTACAGAATGATATGCCAAACAATAGAGTTTCAATCCAGAGTGTACTGAGAACTTGAGGACTAGAAACTTCGAGAAAGACAAATATAAAGTTTTGACACTGATGCGGACCTGCATGGGCCGATGTTCTGCCCCAGCCTCAGCCTGTCCCTGCTCCCAGAGAGGTGCCCGGTGCTCGGGGCTGGGGCTGTCCCCATGCCCCCTGGCTGCCCTGCTCCTGGCTGGGGTTGGGACAGTCCCAGGCTGCCAGACTCTGCCCTGCCACCATTGCAGAGCCCCCACAGCCCCTGGCCCCCCAGGGAGTCCCTGACCCATGCTACAGCCTGACAGTTTTGCACCCAAAATGGGGTAAGCCCACACATTGGTTCCAGGGGTGCAAACTGCAGGGCGGCAGCTGGAAACCAGCAGTTCCTGAGCTGCCACTGTGCATCCTGCCTACACATGACACCAGGGCTGGTCTCTCTACTACTGCTGTAGTCACAGAGCTTTTAATAATGGTCCTCCTGAATTTATGTGTCAAATCTGAGAGAAATGAGTGTGAAACTCAGTGCATTTGTAAAAAAAAGACGTCAGGAAAATTATCCAGGACGCTACCATGGAAAGTCAAGTCATTGCTATTACTTTGTCTGTTTGTATTTACCCACAGCAAGACCTATTTATCTGTTTCTTCCATCAGTCACAGTTTGCCATAATTTGATTGTCATGGACAAGACTTCCCTTTAGTGTTTTATAACCCCTCACACACTTATTTCTGATGATGCCCCAAAGCCTAATAGTGGTTTTAAGGCGAGACATAAGCTTGGCTGTCTACATCTGAATCTATTACTTAATAGATTATTGGAGTCTCTGTAAGGTTATACACAGGGGCTAAAATTCACAACTCTCTTAGTGTTCAGCTATATTTTTATCTTTATATACATATATATATATAAGGAATTCTTGGAATCACCATGGTGGTCAGTGAAATGAAATCATCTTCCACCCACCACACCTATGTGCCACAGAAAAGTCACTCAGACACAGACAAAAGGTGGTGGGCAGAACTTCCCATGTGCTGCTGCCAAAAAAGAGCACAATTTTTTGATGCACAGTGGAGAACGATTGAGGAGGAGAAGTCACAACCTAAGGCAGCAAGAACAGTCGGGGCACTAGCTGCTTGTCTGCACGCTGCCGGCAGAGCAATGCGAGCACAGATTAGGTTTGGAACATGAAGTGACGCAGACTGAACATGGACGTGGTGCTGACTGCAGGTCAGCATCACAGCAGGCAGGGTGGGCCACCTTACAGCCCCGGTGCAGGGAACGCTGGGGTCAGACCGCGTTAGCAAATAGTCAGGAAGAGATTAATATTCTGCTTTTATTACTTTAACATGAAAGTATTTGCCTACCTGCAAGAGGTGAAAGACTCTTGCTTTCTACCATGTATTGGTATTACAGGCTATTAGAGGTTTCTTTCATGATTTATAAGTAGCAGATGTTATTAAATGGAAACACTACAAGAAAAGCTAGACAATTCTTAAAATGCCCCTTTTCTCATTTCACTTTCATTTCAGTGACTGGTTCTTAAAAGCTAACCACAGCATCTGCAGCGGCTTTGCTGTTCTGAGACGTGATGAGAAGAAAGTGATGTTGAAAGGAACAATTAAAGCATTCTGAAAGTCATTTACTTTCACAAAATTATAGGAGCATTTTCATTTTTGGCAACTGACACAAAGAATTCTGTTACTTTTTATGTATTTTGTCTCAGGATTAACCCTTCTCTAATTTTTCAGATGCTTCTAAGAGATCTTTACATAGCAATAAGGAGGTGGGGGCAAGCCTGCCTTCTGTTGTGAAACAAATACTTCTTAGTATTTGGAGAAGGGATTGCCAGAATCAGGACATTTTAAACGTTTATCATTTTGCTTATTAAAGACCACAGACTGGCCAGATTATTAATTGCCAGGTGCTACTCATCTCTAGTCTTGGTTTTACTGTTATCAAATCTGAGAGCAGGAGATACTTGCAGCTTACAAACCTAAAATAGCTCAAAAGTGTTGGTAAAGATATACTTGCTCTGAAGGTACATAAAGTGCTCTTTGTCAATTTTACTCCACGGTGTTAACTGACATACTGCATGCAGTGCTTGACAGTCCTGTTAAAACTTAGTTTAAAAGTAACTAAAAGACTGAGAATTTGGCTGCTTGTTACGTGGGCCACTTCAGCTTTCATAACATAAAAAGAGGAGGCTTCCAGAGGTGCCAGATCAGACCTCTTCATGACAGAGGCAAAGCTGATAAACGCATAGCTCCCATTTTAATTTAATATTCGTTTACTCTCTTTACTGGTGACAGGTCTGGAATGCTGAGGGCTGGAAGAACATATAAGTTTGGACCAGAGCTGTGGAAATAAAGATGTTCACAGGGTAATCTCTGACCTGTCAATCCAATAGGAGTGGGAAGAACTGTAAAAAAAACCTGAGCTATTTCTTATTGCATGGCCCAAGAAATTATATATTTTCTGTATTGCTTTTAAGGGTATTTTTGGAAGCTGTTTCTTTAAAATCAGTTTGAGTTTTGCCATTGTCTTTAATGCAAATAAGTTTAGGCCCTTTGGATATATTTTGATCTTTCACAATAATGGCTAAATACAGGTTTTGTACTGAAATTTTGATCTTGATTTCACTGACATCAAGGGAGAAATTTCACTGATCACAGTGGGGCCATGGTTTCACGCCACTAAGTCTGATCTCTTGCTGATCTCTTCTCTCTGGTATCCAGTGATAGGACACATGGGAATGGTTCAAAGCTGCGCCAGGGGAAGTTTAGACTGGGCTTTAGGAAGCATTTCTTTACTGAGAAGGTGGTCAAACCCTGGAACAGGCTTCCCATAGAGGTGGTCGATGTCCCAAGCCTGTCAGTGTGTAAGAGGCATTTGGACGATGCCCTTAACAACATGCTTTAACCTTTGGTCAGCCCTGAATTGCTCAGGCAGTTGGACTACATGATCATCGTAGGTCCCTTCCAACTGAAATAGTCTATCCTATAATAAAGGAAACAGCCAAAAAGTTCCCTTGGATTACATCAATCCGGATTGTTCACTGCACCACCTTATGTTTTGTTGCCAATCTTCACTTACTCTTAGATACACTGTTGAGTGTGGTACAACCTGGAAATGGATGAGCTGGGATGTAAATCATGAGTATATTATTTATTATTAAAAACAACAGTACACTGTCATGAGCAACAAGCTTGCTCAAACCCACATGTTTCTGGTAAGTCATTTTATTCTATAATCAGTTGAGCTATCTTACACTGAAGATGAAAGTCAGCCCAAATTCCAGATTTTTTTTTGTTGTTGTTGTTTAATCTTTTTTTGGTTTGAGCTGCATTATTTCAGGTAACTTGTATCATATACTGCATGATGTAACTTGACATGATATAATGCAGCATTCCCGAATACGGGGAATGCTGAATGTTATTTCAGCTGTCGGGCATATTTTTGGATAGTAAATTTTATAGTCAGTGTTTGTGCAAGAACAAATAGAGAACAGAAGACAACTACTTGTAGACTGTGAAATGTTATCAGTTTCAGAACAAGCAGCTGTGGATTTTTCTACTGTACTGTGATGTGTAACACACATATTTTGAAAGTACCTGTACTATCTACAGTTGCTAAAAATACAATGGAATCAAAGTGAAATACCTTCATGCTCAAAATGAAATAAAGATAACAGTATAAGACAATATTAAAAGATGCCTATATGAATAGCTAGGTAAAGTCATGACAGAAGGAGATGGGGAGAAACAAACTTCATCATCTGCAAGAACTGAAAGAGGGTGGGAATCAAAGATGACATGATTATTTTGTGTGGTCAAAGAGGTTACCCTTAGACTGAGTTCAGGAAGTATCTAGTGTTTATCTGGATATGTTTCCTAAAGCAAGGTCTGTTAAACTGGGATATACTCTAAGGAAAGAAGGTGATGCCCCTTAATACTCAGGTCATTTAACACTAGATTGTTAACTGCAGGGAACAATTTTAGACTGGCAGGGGAGAGTAACACACGACCTAATACTCAGCTTTCCATCTCTAGTTACTCTTATTCTGTGACTGCACGTTTCAGGGGACTTGAAACAAGATACAAGTCTCTCGCATTGAGGGCACTGAAGATTTATGTGTGGCTTGTTTGCTATTGCTCTGACAGTAAGGTGTTATTTCAGTAGAGGTGTACTGACACTGTAACCAGACATGATTTCAGGTTAAAACACCACAAAAATCCTGTTAAAAGGCTGGCAGGGGGAAAAGGCACATGCACATACACACCCAGGATCCATTTTTAAATATTAGCTAAAGTGTGGAGCACGGGATGGGGCTGGGGAATTCTGAGACTGATTACAAGTTATGGCCCACTTCCTGTTTTCAGTGAAGTCAAAGGCAAAACTCCCATTGATCCCATGGGAACACATGCTATACTTTCGCACTCCATAGCTTTAATATTTTAATGTATTTAAACATCTTTGCTTTAAAAAAAAATCACACTCATGCTGACAGTTTAGACACCAAATTTCTTGAAGCTTGATGTAATTTGAAATAACCCAGATGTGAAAACCTCTACAAAAGAGATTTATAAAGGAAAAAAAATTTTAACCTTAATGTTGACAAGTCTTGCGATACCACTAATATCATTAAAGGGAAGAAAAGTTATTTTTTGCAGCTCTGTGGGTACAAAACCATTGAGCTACTCCCGTCTGAAAAATGACTCCCACTAGGACTTCAAAAGATACTGGTCACAACCTCGCATACATGAGGATTCATCAGTGCTTCTCAGTAGTTCTCTCTAAGCTATTTTTATGCAAAGCTGTGAGTTCAGAGGTCACACTGTACATCATGCACAGCATATTGGGGAGCTTTCAGAAGTGTAGGTATAGTTGAAGCATTATGCCATGTCATACTATGTGACTCTGTAACTGTATGTAAGGAAAGCCATGTAAACCTCTCTATAAAGCAGCCTTACAAAGACCTAAGCCAGTTATGTTTTCAAGAAACTCTCACCCAAAGCTCAGTTTTTCTTTAAATTTCATTTCATGAAATTCCTCGTCCAAAATAAACCTCTCTCTGGACAAGAATAGCTGAATACAGCTCTTTCTTGCACTGAAGAAAGACACTGAATTAACAAAAAGCCAAAGTCAGTCTTGATCTGTCACCCTTGTGATGAAAGTCTCGTCCTGTGCTCCTACTTAATGGGCCAAGTTGAAGTGTTTATCACTGGTTTTCATAAGCTATTCTTTACTCTTCCATGGCCATTCAAAATTTCCATTTTGAAATGCGTAATTGTTTTCACACATTTGACTTTTGTTGACAGTGAAATACCAACAAAATTCAGGAGTGACATGTTCCTCTGCACTTTTACCCAAGCGAAAAAGAAGGACCAACCCTGATAGACTCATCTCCATGCTAACCTTGTGGGTTTTTTCAGTTAAAGGCTCTGTACGAAATGTATCAGAAGAGGCTGCCGAGAAGACACCAAGACAGTCCTAATAAAGTCCAGTCCTTCCAGAGACTTTGAGCTCATGGGGAGGTGAGCAGGTGCCCCTTGGCTTTCTGTTCCCAACTCTCAGAAGTGGCCTTTCTTTCCTCATGTCTTTCCTTGATTCAGGTCACTGGGTCAAGGTAAATAACAGCAAAGACAAGTGTTGCTCTTGGGATAAGTATGCTCATTGGATTATTCTTTTACAATTTGCTCCGCTTTTCCTCCTGTGAGGTCAATAGCCCCCTTGTCTCCAAAAACCCAGCTTTCTCTAGTCTTTGTGGTAAAAATAATCTTCCTTTGCGACATACTCCACTTGGGGAAGTGGTGAGGGAGGTTCTGATCACTTCTGCCTGGTATCCAGTGGTAGGACACATGGGAATGGTTCAAAGCTGTGCCAGGGGAGGTTCAGGCTGGGCATTAGGAAGCATTTCTTTACTGAGAAGGTGGTCAAACCCTGGAACAGGCTTCCCATAGAGGTGGTCGATGCCCCAAGCCTGTCAGTATGTAAGAGGCATTTGGATGATGCCCTTAACAACATGCTTTAACCTTTGGTCAGCCCCGAATTGCTCAGGCAGTTGGACTACATGATCATCGTAGGTTCCTTCCAACTGAAATATTCTATTCTATTCTATGCTATGCTATTCTATTCTATTCTATTTTCTCTAGTCTAGTCTATGCTATTCTGTTCTGTTCTATATAGTTAACGGTTATAGAAATAACTTTCATACACAAAGAACAAAGAACCATAATCACCAGGTGTAGGTGAAAATATAAGGCACAGTTTGAAAACAATCCTTTGCTCATATGGGCATAGCTTTGCCTGCAGGAATCAGGCTCTATCAATGTATTTTTTATGTGTGCATTAATACAATAATAATATAATTAGGACATGCTATATGCACAAGATGAAAATGTAGGCACAGAGCAGGAAATAATCAGGTGGAGGCCTCTTTAAAAACTCTGTTCATAAAGAAAGAAAGCCTGACATTTTTAAAACTCTGCAGGACTTACATAATTAGCTCCCACCGCACTGTAACAACATTTGAACAATTCCTTTAGATCTCTTAGAAAATGGCAGATAGCCATAGTAACAGAGGAGAAGGAAAAGACAATGATTAAAGCTGAACAAATGTTTTGGAAGAAGTTAAATTTTGTTGAAGCAGATGTCTTCCAGAAATGTATCTGTTTCAACAGCATTTTTGCAGATCCAAGGCTTTCTGAGTATTCCAACCAGCAAACAGGAGAAAGATCAAGATTAATCCTCACATTTCATTGGTTCAGATGTTGAGATGTCAAAGACACAGGTTCAAATTCTTAGTCTGACTCAGACACTAAAATATCTATCCTGGATCACGCAAGAGAGAAACAAATATGAACATGCAGTGAAGTCAAAAGAACTCTCTCATATGAAACCATTTCTGGTTTTGACTCAAAACCTAATATTTCTACATCATTTTATTTTGTGAAGTTTTCAGTAGGCTTGGGATTTGTTCCAAAATAGAATCAAAATTTCAGACCTTGAAACTTACTGAAAAACAGTGATTGTCCTCCAGACAGCTTTGTATGCAGTATCTACTATTTTTATGACTACGATGTTATTCATGTCACACTTTCTTTATCCCATGAAAAATTCTATTGCTTTGATTTTACTAGACAAGCATGCTTCCAGTCTAGAAGAAGAATGGAAATGTGAAACAGTCATCACTGCAACTTTTAACTAATTCCTACAGGGATACAGTAGGCAGGACTCCACATATTTAAAGGTACATAGAGAGTTGCAAGCCCTTAAATGGCCATTGTTTCCCATCATTATCTTCTCTCATGAAAGCACGTGTTCTTCACACAGACTGCCTCTGAAGTGCTGAACTGATTTTAGCTGGCTGCATTGGCACCGTTTGCTTGCGGGGATTCATTCATTGTCCTGGCCGTCAGTATAATACACTTTGCGTGGCAGCTCTAAGTGGCAGTAACTGGGTAACTGTCTCAGCCGATTACTACCCCAGACCTGATTTAGACAACTGTGCTAAAGCAGAAGTTTTCCTAATACATTCCATTCTCTTTCCCCTCCTATCCTTCAGGTTTTTGCATTAAAGTATTAAACACTTTTATGAGTGAACATAATGAGGTCTTGTGTTTTCAGAATGGGTAGTTCTGCCAAGTGCATCTCAATCTGTTAAAAGCTCAAAGGACTATTTTAAGTCTCTATCTTTCTGGTAGAACCAGAAGTCGATTCAGATACTGCAAAAGTAAATATGCCTGAACAAATACACTCTTGAGTCATACCATACTTCTCAAGTGCTCTTCCCTCTTTCCTCACTTTCTTGTCTTCAGGGTTTTTTAAACCTTTAGAAACAATTGTAATGAAAAACATCACATTTTGGGCATGCTGACACCATGCAAACAATCGTGTTGCAAAGACCGTGAAACATAGAGACAATGTCTGTTCTAAAAACAGAAGTAGTATAGATGCTTCAGCCTGTCACTACATCATAACTCAGAGATCATTAACTTTGGCTATAGTGCTCTGAAGATAAACATAGCATCTCTGCATGGCCTGGATGTACCAAATGGGATAACTGCTAGCTCATGGATCTTGTCTCCATTGCACCACCAGGCATAGCCACTGTCTCCTTCCCTTCTCTCTCACACCTCCAGCGTGTCTCCTTTTAATACAGTATTACTGAATATTAATATATATACAACTCTCATATAACTTTATAAGATGCACTTACTGCTGATTTATTTTCTATGTTGTTTTGAAAGGCACATAAACAAACAAACAACTGAACTAGCAATAACTCCATTTTTCAAGTGATATTGCAAACTAAGTAGGTTCCAAAAATACTGAGAAAAATAAGTACTGATTTCCAACAGGAAAGGACAGCAATTCTTATCAACTAATAAACTGAAATGGATTAAAATAATGTAACAGTTTCTGAGAGGAAAAAAAAACACTATAAAAGACAATGGGTGACAAATAATCAGCTATGAGGGAAAAAAACCCTTTGCCTCATAAACTGATTTTCAGATATTAAAAGACCACAGAATTATATGAATGTAGTGTGTTAGAATTAAATTTTAATAAAGCATTTGATATTCTATGTCACAAAATCTAGCTTGACATATTTGCCCAAGACAATCTGAATTATTAAAGATATAAATGTAGATTTAGAAGTGGCTAACGGAGCAAATAAAGGATTATAATAAAGAAGAAATATCACATTGGAAGAGACAGCCAATGAGACTGGCAATTGGCCTTACTGAATGTCTCCATCCAGAAGTTGTAGTACAGAGAGCATGGATGAAATTCTGAGACAGCACTGAATTGGAAGAGGTGTTAGTGCTAGCTGGAAAGTAAAGGGCTAGGGGAAGCAAATTTTTTGTCTGAATAACTGTAAATCTTAGGGGAAAAAATTAATTTCATGCAGCACAGAGGAAGGAAGAAATCTAGGAAAATTAGTGCAGCATAGAAGCATTTTTGACAGCAACACAGACATAATCCTACAAAGTACTATGCAATACTTCTGAAGGTGATGAATGAATGAACAGACATTCTTTGGTCTGTACCTGTGAAGAGGTACCAAAGATGAGATGGGCCTTCTGTAGGCAGCTAGGCTGCAGTAAATCTTCTGGAACTTTATGGCAACTAGAGGTTGCTGAAAAGAAAAATAAACATGACCCATGTATAAGTTAAAATAATAGGCCTAAAAGTATTTATCTTGGAGAAGGAGCAAGTAGGGATGAGGCCTGGTAACAGTCCACATATACTTGACAGGTAAGGGCATGAACAGTGAAAAAGGAACTGTTTAGGGAGTCTGAAGATAAAACTAAGAATGAAAGGTTTAGGTTGAGTATCTCAAAGCCTTCTCACAGGGAGGCATATTAGTCTGCAAAGGAGTCAAAGATATATTAAATTGAAGGCTTTAAACATGACTGAATAGAACACTAAGACCAAGACTTCAGAAAATGCATGCTCTAAGTCAGGCCTCTGCATACATATTTAGCTGATAAACCACATTTATACATTTTTGTGTCTGTTAAAGGCTGCTTTGACTTCAGTCCAACCTTGGAAAACTCACTGTGTTTTCTTACCTATAGCTGCTTCTTTTCTCCCCCCTCCCTGCATCTCTATCCATGAGAAAAGGACACTAGTATTTCTAGGCCAGAAAATATTGTTATTGTCCTCTGGTCTCAACTCTCGAAAAGCTGTAACTTGCACAGCAGAATGTGTGTCTGGACAAAGTCCTTCCCACAAACTGCTCTATACAGTCAAGGCTGCCTTGACTCAAACACACACAGCTGCAGCCTTCAGGATTGTCCTGTTCCCTAGATTGTTTGTAATGTTGGGCTTTTCATCGTTATCACGGCTGATTTTTTTTTATGGCTTATAAACCAAATTTATCATTTTATTCATCTGCATGTTTCTCATATAATAAGGTCAACTGAATGGTTTTGTGAATTTTAAGCAAATTCATCACTTCACCAAATGTTTTCCTAAGTGCCTTATTGGATTGATGTTAGAAGGGTTTAAAAGCTGATCAAGTGTTTGTTCTTTCCATTAATTGATTTTTGCGCCCTATTTACCATATCATTTTATATCATTTAGTAGCATTGGTGATGTTTATTCTGCCTTAAAAAACAAAGATCAGCCATAAAAAGTTCATCTTTACAAAAACTTCCAAGATGACATTTTAGCATCTTGGTTAAAAGCACTGAATATTTATTTTCAAAATATACAAATTATTAAATTTGCTAAAACTTATATTTATTTTTAAATGAACACAACTCAGTATTTCTTACTTAAAAATTGTTGATTTCTGACTTACTATAGGCAAGTATAATCAATCACCCAAACCATGCATAGTCACAAATGACTGTGGTTTGCAATGAGGTCTTGGAAATCTTTACATTTTCTAAAATAATATTTATTTTTAATATCCTGAACAACATGTATTTCAAGTGGCAGAAATAAAGTGCCTGGTATATATGTGGTAGAAAGAGTTGAATTTCAGGCAAAGGTGGCTGGAACAGATGAATGAAAATAGTACAGTGGAATTAAGTGCTGAGAGCTGCAGTAATGTGATGCTTCAGACTTTTCCTTCTGTAGACATATCTTGTAAAGTCTACAAAGCCCCTGCTCTGGGCTAGGCAGCTTTCTTTTCAGGTCCATGCTCTCAGGCCCTTGTCCTAACCCCAGGTAAAGGTGATGTCAGGCCTGGTCTTCTTTGCATACTCATTTCTACCAGTGCACATGCACACGCACTCACACACACATGAAATGGAGCCACAGTCATGATTAAGATCAAAAATCAATTAAAAAGACTGATGGACAGTGGAGAAAGAATTAAAACAGATTTAGCTTTGTTTGTCTTACCAATGACAAAGAAAACATGTCCAAGAACCTAAAAAGGAAAAATTAATAAAGTTATTTGCAGCCTACAAAAGAGTGATGTTGCATTCTTTTATTTTTAGTCAACTATCCCATTTTGGGGAGAAGGGAAGGAAGGATCCTGTGGCCATGCTTCATCTGCTGCTTATTTTATTCTCCTTTCTGCTGAGCCTGAACGGGCACAGCCTGACTGCTGGAGGGATTGTCTGTCCCAATTGAGTAGCCTCTGCTTTTCTAATGCACCTTCTGGAGATCCTTTGTACTACTTACCCGACAAGTCCACCTTCAATATGGCTTGTATCTTCCAAGTGGCTCCTGTTATTTCAGCTACCTTTTCCTGAAACAAGAGCTCAGCTGCTACATGATGTTCACACTAAATGAAGGGCAGCTATTTTGCTACCACATTCAGCTTCTTGTGCAGAAATATTATACAGCCACCTTGCAGATGGCTTCCCAAAATTCTGCATAAAATGTATGCAGCTACAGCCAGAAACTTGCTTTCCATACCTAATGCTAATAAAGATGCTACATATTGAAAATCTCTCCAATTCCAAGACTCCCGTTCTCCCCTGTACAGATAAATCACTCTGAAATGCCTTATATATGTGAAATACCTTACAATGGGAATAGTGTTTACTTCGCAGCTGAATAAATCCAGAAGTATTTGACAAATGCTAATATAACGTGAGCCATGGAATATCCTGGCACAAAGGATTCACCACTGCTATTAAATACTGCACAGCCTACTGTCAGCAAAATGTCCTCTTGCATAGGTAAATCTTGCCAGGAGTGAACAGCTCTACTAGAGGCATAATTATAAACAGAAGTGTGGGTATGCCTCAGTCCGTGGGCAATGGAAAATAATCAGAGATCTCCTCTCATAAAAGCCATGTGCATTGCAAACTACACAAAACTTTTAAAGCGCTGAAGACATTAAATGTCACCACCAGCAGGGTGTACATGTTAGCCCGATAAAAAGCATACATTTGCCTGCAGCCCAGTGAAGTGAACAATGCTGTGAATTTGGCAGGTGCCTCTGTGCTGCTGACAAAGATCGCAGCCAACGTCTCCCACAGCATTTCCCACTGAGCAGTGGAATCAGGAGGAGGAGTTGAGCTGAGACCACCTAGCACTGAACCCCAGGAGGCAGAGGGGTTTGTTTACCAGTTCAAAAGCCCAAGTGTCTCATAGACCTGTGGCTTCTGAGCCACCTCTTAGTAATTCAGTGTAAGTTTGGCTATTCTTCAACAGCTCTGATACAAAGAATGTGTTCCTAGAAACATCCACTTTCAACCTTGGGCAGAAATTAAGAGTTGGCATCCTGGTTCGTCCTTTTCAGGCAACCTTAGAGAGTCATGCTTTCCTCTGAGTCATGGGCCTCAGTGAAGCAGTCTTTCACAGATGCTTCTTTCGACCAAATGTCTGAGTAGACAGTGTTTTCCATAGCAAAAGGACTCTTGGGTCAAGTACAGTAATAAGAGGAGTAAAAATGTGATCATCTAACAGTGCCAAAAGAACCACTAGTAGAAAACAACACCTTAACCTTCCAGAAATAAATGTTCATTTTTATATGCTTGGTTTGCTGAAAACAATATATTGGAACAGTAAAATTCTAGCTAAATCAGCAACAAATCCCACATCAATTTTTCCTGCAAGTAGAAGAAAAAACAACTGAGTGTCACCTATGTTATAATAGAATTAGTGCCCAGTTTAACATATATCCATAATATGAAGCAGATTTTCACATATTCTTTTCCAGTGTCTGTGGCTTTCACATGGCTCCACTGTTTCATGTTTCCACAGAAGTGATAAAAATACATGCTCTTTTCCTTCGTTATAGGAAATAAGTCTCGAAGTTGTCAATCTCAGGTGATGCCTATGTGGACCTGCCTTAAAAAGATCGAGTTTCAGCTTGGAGATATGACACCATATCTTTCTTTTCAAACCTTATATTTAATTGCCAATAAGCCTGCTAGGATTCCAGCCTAAGGTTAATAATCCACTTCCATACCCTTTGTGCCTCTATAAGATATTGGAGACAAGCCTTCCTGGTTGTTGTTTGAAAGTGGAAGTGAACAAGCATAGACAAACGAACAATTCCTAAGGAAAAATGTGTCATACATGGATTAATGTGGTGTGAAATCACATTATGTGCAGAAACTTTCACTCCCTGCGGGCCCTGAGTGATTTCAGTTTACAGAGTTTTTATAAGGAGAAAAAGTGTTATTCGCAAGCACCTTAGCACACAGGTTTTGAGAAACTGGAAAAGAGTAGCTTTTTGACTAACTGCTTTTCACATGAACAAAATCCAATCAACATTTGAGTTATAGATACTTTTTACATTCCTGCAGCAGTCATGGACTTGGAGGACTCGAGTCTGAAATGTTGAGCGTGTATTCCCATAGGGCGTGAACTGAAGCATGAGATTCATGTTGAAAGAGAACTAGATTTTTTTTTTCCCTTGTAGATGCAGGACAGCTTAAAGTACTTTTTTGTCTCGGAGGCAAGCTTTGAGTTCTGCACATATAGCAGAGCATTCATCTCATATCACATAGGAAATAAATTGAAATAAGTTTGTCTTAAAGTACCTTCTACTTATTGTTTATACCTAAATATTTTTAAATACTATTTAACATTTTATTACTGTGATCCATTGTTATACACTCCACAATGACCAAATAACTGCAGAGAGAGCTCAGGCACTAGTCATCTGCAGCAATAGATGCATGAGTTCAAACGCAACCCTCAAAGTACACAGTTCCTTGAGGTGTGCTTTAGGAAGCCACGTGAAGACCTTCAGCCTGCAATAAGGGGAGAAATACTTTTCTCATCCCGCAGTAGTCTGAGGTTTCATAAATGCCTTTTGCTCTCCATTGGGAAGAAACCAAGAAACTTGCAATAGCATTGGGGAGAAAACCAAAAAGCCGCTGATCCCAATGTTCTTGGCATTTGGTTGTGCATGTGTGGCAGCTTCAGACACAGGCTCTGAACCGTGATGGCTTGGTGCTGGGCCAGCCTGCTCTGGGGCAACCTCACAGGCTGCCCCGTGGGGAAAAACTCCAACCTCATCTTGAGTGCTGTCTGTCAGAGCCGATGTACTTCTTCCCAGAAAGCTTGCTGGTATCTGCACATCAACATCTTGGAGGAAAAAGGGCTTGATTCAAAATTCAGCTGTACTCCCACTCCCTCTTTGGAAAGTAATATCAAGCGCTATAATCACAGCGCTACTCAGAGCACCGATCTAGGGACTGAGGGGAAGAGTCAGCAAGACAGTTCAGATACAGCCCAGACCTCCATGGGACTCAGTACATGCATGAGAAAGAGGGAGTGCATGAGTTTGTATACATCTTTGGGCCCTTCAAAGCAAAAATAAAGCCCAGCTGCCTATTCTGGCTTATATCCATGGCTGCCAGCATTTCAGAAATGTTTTGCGAGGGTTTCTTCAGTTTTCCCACACTGAGAGAAGAAGAGAAATTTTTCAATCTGAATTACTTATTTCATTAAAAAGGACAACTAGCAAACAGACAAATAAAGTGCATGTGTGTGTATATGTGCTAAGCCTGTGTGAGTGTGTGTACAAGAGAAACAAAATGGATACTTGGCCCCTTTGGGCTTGAATTAGCAGGTGGAGCAGCCAGTTCTTCACAGCTGGGCAGCAGATTCATCTGCATTTCGTCTGTGCGCAAAGCAATTGCATAGAGAAAGAAAAAACTGATTGCCTTTTTGGTTTTGTTTTACTTTTTGCCTTGCAAGAACTACTGTAGGGACAACAATTTATGTAAATGAAAGATCTAAATTATTCTAGGTGGCTGAAGTTTCAAGTAAGAGATACTACTCTCAAAGAAGAGTTTGATTTCTGCATTTTTTTCGATATATCTTCATGTATAATTTCTGCATTAGGCAGAAGATAAAAGAAGTTATTACAGTGTCCCAGGCTCACCAGTCATATGTAAAATGTGACCATAATGTTAAGCTCATCTTATGCTCAACATGTTCATCTATTTAAGATACATTCTCATCCCTTTAAGGCAGTTTAAATATCAGCATAGTTTTTCAGATTTCACTTAGGAATAATATAAACTGAATAAGATTAGGCAAAGGGACTGTTCTTCCTACCTTCCCTCTTGTTGCTGAAATTCTATCCTGTGTTCCTTAATCTTTATAATCTTTTTTTTTTCTATCTTACATTAACATACTTAGGCTTTAAAAATAGTATAATATGATGACGACATTCCCAGAAAAGTTTTCATGCTTTATGAACTTCTGGTTTCCTATCGTATAGATTGTTGCTACAAACTTTTATTTTTAAACCAGGATAACAAAACAGTACAGTACACAAATCTGAAAATATCCTTTTGAAACAAAGCTATTAAAATCTAAGCTGGTGTTGTTCATGCAATTACATTTGCATAATAGCAATTACCATGTTTTTAGAGCTTGGATTCAAGTAAGAAAAGCAGCTAAAGGTTTTAGCTAATTACCAATCTTTCATACAAACACTCTGAATTACTTTTAACTTCAAAATTTGGAGAAACTCTCTTGAGAGTAGACTTTTTGAAATGCAGATACTGGAGCCTGATTCTAGCTGAAAACCAGAATTTCCAGTCGCTTGTGCAAGAGAACCTTCCAAAGGCATTTCAAGCTCAAAGCAGAGCAGAAAAGAAGACGGATGTGATCTGAAAGTTAAGATAATGTTTGACCTATGTGATTGAGAGTCTAGTTAGAGCAAAGCCATTTTGCATAGCTTTGGATGTCGATGCTGACTGCTGCTTTGAGCAGGGCCAACTCCAATATGACTCCTAGTCTGGCTGTTGGAAGGGTGCTAGATCTTGAGCTCTCAATGTTTACAAACTCAGAGAAGGGATTTGTATTACTGCAGATCCACTGCTCTTTCTGGTGAGATTTTTCTTTCCTGAAGAACTGTGTATTCTGTTCTTTTCATATGAAAATAAATCATGTCATTTCCCAATGCAATCAGGGACATGCAACCTTGCTTGTAGAAGTAATGCCACTGCAGATGAGGGAATTGTCTCTCCTAGTCCAGGTTTTGACCACAGTGAAGAAAGCTGCAATTTGAATATTTTGTACTGATGATGTCCAAGGTCATCTGAAAATTGTTGCAGAAAATTCCTTAATAACTGAAACATCAGACATTATCAGCAAAATGCATTGCAACTCCCTGACTTGCATACTACAGTCAGGAGAGCAAATGGAGAAAGTGATAGGTTTTATCTGACCGGGAAGCCTGACCTGGTACAGGTGGACTCTGTTCAGTGTTAACCTGGGCTGATTCACCTTACAGAGCCCAATTTAGGCTTAACTTAAAGCAAAATGTTGTGGGTTTTTTTTTATTTAACCTAATGAAGTCTTTTCAGTTTCAGCCAAAAGTTATATATTTTTTGCCTTTTTTAATGTAAAACCAAATGTTCTGTGGACAGATAGCAATTTCATTAACTCTTAGAATATAAAACAGGGTATTTTCGAATAAGCTCTAGTCCACACATTTGTGTGTACATGAAGTACGTAACTTGTTCAAGATGGGGTTTTTTTCTTTCCACTTCATCAACAGCCACATACTTTTTTTTTTTTAAAACACTTGCCATCTGCTCTTAATTAACAAAAGCAAACAGTGATTGATAGATAGATACTGTGTCTGGTAATAGTCACAAGCTGTCAGCTTACAGGTGTGGTGAAAACTAAGAACAGAGAAAACAGATTCCCCAGCTGGGAGAAAGTTCTTTATAACCTAGTTTATGTGACTTTAGACCTCCACTGGACTTGTAAGTTTCTTTTCATTTTTAAAGCTGAAAACTGGATTCTACTTCTCCCCTTACATAAGTAAACAAACTGCTTGGAAAGAAAAAAAAGGTAAAACGCCTAAACTAAGATTAACACTGTTAAAAAAGTATGCTAATTAAAGACAGAGAGCAATGGAAAAGAGCATGGATGAAACACAGAGCAATGACCTACAATTGAACAAATCAACGAATTTTACTGAAAAAGTAGCCAGAATACCAAAGCACGATAAGTTTGAGCATTTTCTCAAGGATGTGGAAAGCTGTTAACTGGAATATACCTGTCAGTACAGAAGAACACGTGCAGTCTTAAAAATTGCGCTACTGCAGTTTATGAAGAAAAAAATAAAACCTAATTGGCTAACCAGCATAGACATTCAAAAAGCTATAAAAAAAACCCTTGCATGTTATGCAGAAGAGAGGGAATTACCATAGCACTATAATGACAGCGTATATCATAGCACTGTATAATCACAGTGCATATCATAAAACTGTAACTATAAAAAAAAAGTTTTGGCTGTGCACTTTTTAGGGGAACAGTAGAAAAAATTATCACTGTTCTTCAGTAACAGAGAGGCTGTGGGTTTTGAATTGGACTCTTGCTCTTCATGTCATTTGTCACCCATCTAATCAATTATTTTTCACAGATAGGTGCAAGCCTTCAATTTGTTTCTACACTGTTAATAAAATATTTACTAAAAAGGTAAGGAATTCTAGTATTTTCAAGAAAGACATAAGGAATTTGGAGACAGTCCTCTTTGTAGATACCCGTAAGGTGAGCTTTCTCTTATAGGTGGACAAAAATTTAAGCCTTTCATGATAAACTTCAAGGCTGTGAAATATATTTTTGATTTGCACTTGTATGAAAATAAAACCTTTCAGACACTTTTGCAAGCAGTGACTTAGTATGTAAACAAACATTTTAAAACTTTTATCTTTCCAGGGAAAAGTTAGATCTAAAGAACTACCCCTGTTGAAACTTTTTTAAATTGATACATTCTTCAATATGTTTTGGATTCAATAGCATAGCTTTTTTAATGAAAAAAACTCTTCCTAAAGATTTTCTGACCAACTGATCCTTCCCAATACCTTCCCATCAACAATTAAGCTAAAATAAAGAGGCACAGCCTCATCTCTGTACAGTGGTTTGGGGTTTTTGTTCATTGGAACCAGACATAGTATTTTACTGTAAAACATTTCTGCTTTGCTGAATGCTCTTTGTCATGGCATGCCAGCAGAGGGAAAAGAGTTATTTTGAGAGGGGCAAGATAAGAAATCTTATTATATAAATTATATAAAAATGTACCTTAAAGTAATTTGACTACCTCCATGATTTTCATCTGTAAGGAATAAATTCTGGTCTGTTCCATTAATATAGTGTTAGTATAAATGCAACCTAAATAAATTCAAAGGAAACACATAAGTGTAACTGAGAAGTTCTATCAAAAAGTGTTTTGCACTGACAATTAAAAATAATTTACATTTAACCTTGTTAATATTTTAATTAAAAAATCTACTTCCTTAATCTATAGTTACTCACTAAACTATTTTAGTTGGCCTTAGGTGTTAAAATCGCAAAAAAATTTTTTGAAAAAATTGCCGTCTCAGAAGAATCCTGAAAATCATCCAAAAGACAACACCTTTAATATTTTCAAAATTTCCATGAATCCTACTCCAGCTCTGCAGAACTTCAGTGTATATGTCTAACTTCAGAGATTGAAGGACAAAGCAGGTCTGAAAATCCACCTATTTTTCCAGCTAGCACTCTCCCTCTACCATTTTTTATTTCTTTATATCTTTAGACCACCATGATTATGACAAAATGATTTCTGCTGTATGTTAGGCAAGTGAAAAACAGCCCTGCAGTCGGTGCGACTAGATACGTCAGTAAAATTCACCACGTATACAGTTCATAAAAAATCAGTGTCCCAGGGAGTAATGTAAAGAGCTAACGCAAAAATTTCTGAATGTGTGCAATAGCTGTAGGTGGTGAAATATAGTCCTCCTGAATTATGCAAACATGTCTTGAAAAGTCTGGGGAGTAGTGGCAATAATTCAAGGCATCTGTTACCACTGTTCACCTCCAATGAATGCCACTTTTTTGTAGCCTCCATCAAAATTTGGATCTATTGTCTGCTGGCAGGCTGACCCCTTCTCTTTGCCATCAGTGCAAATATCCTCACCACTGTGCTGGGAATGGCAGTTCCCTTTCTGGCAAGCATGTCCTCCGTTTTGTATGAGGGACGAGTTGCAAAAACCCAAGGGAGTGACATCAAACCTATGGCAGGAGTTTGATGAGGCTTGGACAATTCTGATTCATTGATGATATACATTACTTACACCGACCCCAGCCTAGCATGACTTTTGAGTATCTTTTAGTTTTTGCATCTCAATAGTTCTTGCAGGATGGAGGCCTGTGAGGGTTTAGGATTAAATCAACTGCTGAAACTAAAAGGGAGGTAATTTACCCACATACGACTGGCTTTTTTCCACCTCTGTCAAAAGCATCAAGTACTGAAGACAGCAGGATTTCTGCATTTTATAGAAATTAGGTGGAGCACTGTGACAATTCCCATTATAAATCTCACAGACATTTCCCCTCCAATATCCACCACAAGAAGAAAGCACAGAGATGAACATACACTCTGACTAATCCAATTCTTCTGTTTCTCACACTTCTCCATTACGTAGCAGTAGCAGCAAAAAAGCTGTTATATACATGTTCTAACTATGAATACCTTGAAGTAATGAAACCAAATCATCATGATAAAATGACAAAGCAAACAGGTAGGTTAAAATAAGCTGTTCTTCAGTAAGCTTGACTTCATTCAAAAACTTATTATATTCACTACAGTGCACAAAAGTCTCTTCTGTGGATTGATGTATTTCAACAGCAGCATATTCCCTAAATTTGCCAGTTAAAGGGAAGAGTAATGGAGTTTCACTTAAATCCCAAGATACTTTAACACAATTCATATGATGCCTGTGAAGCATCATTACAACTTGCCAGTTCAGAGCAAATCCCTCTCTTTGAACACCTTGTTGTGATGAGAGCTGCCTGCCAAGAAAGCTCTCAACAGATGGATTGAAGCTCTGAAGAATGTCTTTCTTGACTTAGAGATGTCTTTGACACCACTTTCACAGTAAGACTTGTAAATCCTTCTGTAATTTTGGGGAGGGATAAGAGATGTGTCTGCAAATGCACCTGATCAAAATATAAGCCATTCCAGAGGTATTTCCTAATCTCCCCTCCACGTTTCTCAAAAGATAAAGAAAGTGTATTTTGCTAATGCCTACTTTCTGCCTTAAAGGGTCAGCCACATTGCCCTAAAGCACGCAACATAGAAAAGAAGTATCTGCATAAATAAAAGGATCTATCAGGTGTTCCACAGA
This sequence comes from Haliaeetus leucocephalus, assembly GCF_000737465.1. NCBI lineage: Eukaryota > Metazoa > Chordata > Aves > Accipitriformes > Accipitridae > Haliaeetus > Haliaeetus leucocephalus. Next base: position 14,561,547 of record NW_010972991.1, on the reverse strand, counting down.
TACATGTGAAAGCAAATTAACAGCTCGGCTTTTGTAATGACTGATTTTGTTCATCTCTCATCTAGCAGCAAATCTTAGCCCCTTCCTGCCCTGCAGGCTCACAGGGTTTTTTTGAATGGGTACTTCAACTGTAGGGTAGAAATTTCACAGAGCTGTGGTACAAATTTTATCATTAGAATTTTTTTTTTAAACCTTTGAGCACTTTAGCCAAATCTCTGTGCAGAAGATAAGATTGCAGGAGTACAACAATAATTGCTCATGTAACAGAAGTTTTTTCCTGAACTCTTAAGTGACCCAGGACTGGTTCTGGACAAACCTTAAATAGCTTATCTAAACAATAAGATCCCCCTCGGGCCTGCAAAATTGAGCTGGCAATCTTGAGAATTGTCTATCTCACAATATTTCTAGCAATTCCTGCTCTAAGACTGATATACTGCAACAAGGGCCGCCTTTGTAACACAAGCTATTTATTTCTACATCTTTTGAGCTGCAAATCTGAAAAAAAAACCCACCTTTGGAAGGAGGTGATATTATTTGTAAACAGATGTTTTTCATTAGCAAAGCTGGTGGTATAACATGACAAAATGTGCTTTCCTTAGAATATGTTGTTTTGTCAAAACTGAAATATTTTGTTAAATTGCATCACTGTTGATACTATTTGATAGAAATGTTTCTGAAGTCCAGAGTACATTTTTTTTTTCCAAACAGAATGAGAGAGATATAAAAATTGTACATTTGATGAAAAAGCACATATTCTGACTAAATTAATATTTTTTTTTTTACAAAGCATTGAAAGAGTTTTGTTTAAATTCAGGTGTTGAATGTAGACCAAATTAAGAATATAAACACCTAGGGGGACAGAGAACCCTTGTCTTCTAATCCATTCTGTTCATGAAGCCTAATTAATATTTTGCATTTATTTTGCCAAGAAGGAATTGAAAAAATATCAGAAATCTGGTAATGGAGTGGATCTGAACTAAATAAGCCATTGTGCAAGTCAGTTAAAAACATTGGCTTTCCACCATGAAAGGAGTTGAAACAACTAAGTGAATCTCCACCTAACATGTCTCATTGTAAGCATTCCTAATAGCATAATAGAGAGGGATGTAAAAGGTGAAATTATACAGTTTGCAGAGTTTTAGCTTATTGAGTTTTTGCAATTATAAATATAATAATGCTTTGTTCACTCGAGATTAATCAAATAAAATGATAAAGAAACTGATGGACTGAAATGTCTCTTGTTCCCTCCAGTACACTTAAGAAACTAAAATTTCATTGTACTGCCATTATTCTGAGAATAGAATAGTTTTGTAACACCTCCATCTGGCTGAGGAAGATGTCACCACAATAAACACTACAGAGGTGAACAGAGATAAAGTTCGATTCCACAGACTGGGCATATGTTATGCAAATTTTACCTCATTCAGTTCCAGTTTTAATGTGCCAAAATATTAAAGGCATCAGAAAAAGAGGCAGTTCAATAGTTCTTTAAATGACTTCTTCTTTGTTCAAGTGGTAGATTCCAAGAAAATCATGAGCAAATTTTCAGTCGTGTCAAGCAACGGAGTGATTGTGACCTACAACCACCATAGAAGTGTGTAAAAGTAAATCATATTCTTGTATCTGAGGGCAAAAATACAGTTTATAAGGGAAAAGCCTGAATAAGACATTATATTTGATCATCTTGAGACTAATTTTATGCAACTTGCTGACACAGAAGAAATTCATTAGCACACAAAAAAACACTTTTCCCTGGTATTTCTGAGTGGAATTTTGCCTTTTTTGCTTGTTTTTTCTTCTAAAATTGAAAGATTTTGATACATAATATGACTAAAGCTGCATAAAAGGCCACAAAGTTGTAAAGACTTAGGTCAAGATGTAATCTGGCACCCAGCAAGTTATCACATTGATTCAATGTGACTATGCAAAAATGCATAAACTTAGTCATGTGTTTAAACCTTTCCAGATTGGTGTCTGAAAGAGTGCTTTAACACAAAAGAAGGAATCTTCCTGTACAAAAACAGATAAACATCAATTTAATGTAAATATCATGTCTGGCACAACTGCGACAAAAGTTTGCCAAGAGATTCTGTTTTCTCCGTCTTCCAGAATGTAAAGCCCATATGGATAAGGCATCTGACAGCATCAAAAATGAACTCTATTCACTCGGGTTCTGTCAACTACCAAAAACTATATTCCATGGTCTCTTGTACAGGTTATTCACAAGTGAAATGCAAAAAGCATCCCAGGGGTTCTTGCAGGCAAAGAGTTTGCATTTGTAAGGCTCATCTGGATGCTGGTGACCCAGAAATGTGCTTAAAACTCTGATGAGAACAAGATGGGTTTTCTTTTGAGTTTTCTAACACTTGCTCAGTTTTCAGATAACCTTACAATATTCAATCTTCCTCCTAATAGTAAGTCATATAGATAAAGCTGTATACAGGGAGAAAAAGAGTAAAAGGAGACCCATGTGCATTTTTTTTTAAGATTGTGCTATTTGTTGCTGAAATATAAAAGCAATTCTGATTTTAAGCAAATATTCAAATCTAAAAGCTGGTTTACCCGTTCCTACCTCAGATAAAAAATAATGGTATTTCTTCCACATGTGTTAAAAACTGACAGAGAATAACAACAATTACAATAATAGCAATACTAAACCATCACTAAAAAATGATTTGAAATCAAAGTATTTCTCTAAATAGTATTTTTGTCTTGACATATCTTGTTTATAACTGATATTCTTAGTTAAGATTTCCAATTCTTGGTCTTAGTGACTATAAATTATATTACATTAATTTTGAAAATTTTCTATTTATCATTCATTTAGAATAAAATGGCATTTGCTTTCTATCAGAAATGATGCATTAGAAGTAATACATTATTTTGCCTCTAACGAAAGTTACTACCATTTTCAAATATTCATCTGTTCTTGAAAGGCTATGTTTACCAATCAATTAAAAATGATAAATAAATTTCACCCTAAAACGCTCATCGAAATAAAATGTTTCAAAGTTTTGAACACTATTTCAAGATAGCTTTGTCTACGTATACTTCTCATTGTGGGGAGGGATGCAGTCAAAACCTAAGTAATGTTACACATGTCAGCAATGTAACTGTTGCATAATACTCATTTATACTTTAATATAAAACTTATTAAATCAAATGCTTGAACTATGTAAAAAAACTATATTCTGCAAATAATCAGGAAAATATTCCAATTGTCTTTTGTATTGTCAATTTTCTACTTCAATAACACTTTTGCTTTCTCCATCTTATTTTCCGTTCTGCATACTAATCCAGCTCACTGAAAAATAATTGCATGAAACACAAGGGGGCAAATATAAATCAACAGTGTTCTACTAAATTAATTTGCTTTACCTCAGGATTTAGCTCACCAGCTCTAAAAGACACTAACATTCTCCCAGCCAAAAGTGTCTCTATAGGGATACAAGCACTTAAGGTCAAAATCTAAAAAACCTTGAGAAGTGAGACCACTTAATACTTTGTAGAAGCAATGCACAATGCACAAAAGAAATGAGAGAAAGGGATCAGGCTCCTACCAAGCTACTTTTAAAGTGGCATTTTCAGGAACTCACATCTATATGTGTATGCCATAGTCCCAACAGAAAGACATTCTGTTTCTAATGTAGGAACTCAGAGCTCCTAATGGTAATGAATTCCTTAAAAGGACAGTGTAAACAAATAAAGATATGTATAATTAGCTGGATTTGCCTTAAGAATTAAAGTACTATTTCATATCACAAAGTTGTAACATCAACAGACAGTATGTATGGTTCCTGCTTTTCAAGGAGCCCTAGTATATCAAAGTCAGAGAGTGCTGTGAAGCTGATAGTGCATTTTTATCCCAAAGGATAAGAACAAGCAAGATATGCAGAAAAAAACAGAGAATCTTCCACTTCTTGTCACAAATCTATGTTTTCTGTGTGGGTGTGGCTGATTCAAAGTACTAAAAATTAAAAATTTTAAATCTGTTTTCTCTAGTGTATCTTCTCTTGAGGTGATAGTATTAATTAATACAGACAGAATTTCAGTACCTTTTGAAACTTTTGCCTCCCTATGTTTTTCTTCAATCAGGCAACAATACTATAAATAAAATCACACTTGATTATTATGTCTTTACTTATAGCTTATTCAGATAGCAAAGAGAGAAAATTTATCTTTAAGTAACAGATGCAAATATTCACAGAAGGATAGTAATCCTACCTGAAACTGTTTGACAATGCTTTGAACTGACTGTCATGCCAATCCTCAGATCCTATGCTGCGATGTTAATGCTATAAAACATATCTACTGGAAAAAAAAAGTAGAACAAAAACAGAAAAAAAAAAAATCACAAAGTTCTCTTGCCCCGTGCCATAGAAATGTATAGACTTGATTATCATGTAGGCCTAATGCACAGGCTTCATATCAGGTTCAGTGTGATTTCTTGGGATAAATTCATGTTTTGAAAATTGAGTTTAAATGCTCTCCTAGATCATGTCTGTTGTATTCTGCATTTCTGAGGGCTGGATGTCTGAGGAGGAAAATCAAGTCACACAGGACATTTGAAAAATTTTAGCAATTGTCAGATGAGAAAAGCAGAGGGCATTTAAGCTGAGGCAGATTATATTTCTAATTAATTATTAATTAATTTTTGGTACAATTACTTATATTACAGCTAATGCCAGTAACATTTTCTTTCCATGTTATGAGAAACATCAGGGAGAATAAGTCAGTGTGTTTAAATTATTTGTTTGATTGTCCACTTCCATCTGTCCACTTGTCCTTGTTTCATCTGGAATAAACTTAACTTTCTTTCTAGTAGCTGGTATAGTGCTGTGTTTTGGCTTTAGGATGAGAAGAATGTTGATAACACACTGATGTTTTAGTTGTTGCTAAGCAGTGTTTATACTAAGTAAAGGACTTCTCAGCTTCTCGTACTGCTCTGCCAGCAGAGGCTGGGAGTTCACAAGAAGTTGGGAGGGGACACAGCCAGGGCAGCTGACCCAAACTGGCCAAAGGGGTATTCCGTACCATGTGATGTCATGCCCAGTACATAAACTGTGGAAGTTGGCTGGGGGACACCACAGCTTGGGGGTTGGCTGGGCATTGGTCAGCGGGTGGTGAGCAATTGTATTGTGCATAACTTGTTTTGTATATTCTATATTTTTTTTCCCCTTCCTTTTCTGTCCTATGAAGGTGTCTTTATCTCAGCCCATGAGGTTTTTTTTTTCTGATTCTTTCCCCTATCCCACTGGGGGGATGGTGGAAGTGAGCAAGCGGCTGCGTGATGCTTAGTTGCCAGCTGGGGTTAAACCATGACACCACTACATCTGAACTCTAGCAACAGCTTTTAAATTTTAAAACATATATGTACATTTCATGAATAGACAGGAATATTTTTTTAAAGTTGAAAGAAACTCCATTTTCTGGTCACTGATTCCTGTTTGTAATCACAGGCAGTCACAATTGCCCTAAAATATTTATTCTAGCTCCATCTTGAAAGCAGTTATATTTCTTGCCTCCACTATTCCTGTGGGACAGTTGTTACAAGACCTTGTTGCTCTGATGTTTAAGAACATTTTTCTCATTTCCAGCTCAAATTTATCCATATACTAATTTTGGCTTGTTCCAACATTGTCCTTTAGTTTAAATACCACATTGGATTTGTGGATATAAATTATATTCCCTCTCAACATACCACTTCAGATCACAGAGATATTTTCTCCCTTCATTCTTCATCATACCAGTAATGCCAGTTTTGTGACATGAGCAATTTGCGCTAGGAAATTTCTACCCACTGTGTTCAGGATAATAATTGAAACATTTAATGTGATTAATCCCAAGCCAGTCCTTCAAAGCTCAACCAAAGTCCCCTTTCAGTATGATAATTTGAAGACTGCTCTTTGGCAAGTCAGCATACAATGTACTAATTTTATACTATTTCTCATTTTCTTTGGCTTAATTAATGACTTAAAATTACTTATTAAAGTCCTTTTTCTGCAGTTTTACATGAGAAATGACTGATTAAATGGGAAAAGATTACTATTACTGTAAAATACATTCCCTTCAAATCACTTTTCCAGAAACAAATAGGAAGAATATACCAAAAAAACAAAGACTATTCAGGGGTTATATTCAGCTATGACCAGAAACAGAAGTGCTAGAAATCTTAAAAGTAACCATCCTCCTGCAAGACTTCCAGCCCAACTCTGTAGGCTCCAGAGGATCAGATAAACATCTGAACTTTTAGACACTTGTCCATAGCTTACCCAAATTCCAAGTCTTTTGGGGTCACCCATCATTATGAATTTCCTTGTTTTTATGTTTTCCAGACCCTTTTAACCCTAAATTTTCAGAGGTTCATAGAATTTAATTGCTCAACTCCCCCAAAATCCAGAGGTTGGGTGATTAAATTCCACTTAACTCTGGAAAGTTAGAGTTCACTATTACTTAATGTATAACCCTGTCTAAAAAATGTCATTAACATACACAATTCATACAACTGAGGAAACTCTAGTATCCCCTTAAGGTGAAGCTGCTTTAGTCTTGCTGTATGTATGTATGTGTCATTTTTTTCCTTGTTTATGAGTGAATATTGAAAACAAAACAAAACCTGCAGTGTGTTAAAACTCATGACCATTAGAAAGTACAAGTTCTGTCAAATACTAAAATTTGCTAAATTCTTTTATTTTCCTTAACATAATGTGTTCTTTAAGAACACAAAATTTAAAAATGTCTATAATTATATGTATTTTTATGTTTTGTATTGTTTTACTGTCCTTGGAGACTAATAACCGTGGTTCTACCAGTTATGTCATACTTATGAGTATTTTTGATGTGTTAAACAAATTTTTGTTTACTTTTCAAATTTAAAGCCACCTGTGTCTATACACACTCATAGAATATGTAAATGAGACACCCATTAAAAAAATTTTTACATCTGACTGCCTGAAATTAGAATGTAAAATCCTAATAAAGGGTCTAACTTGCTTCATTTTCAGTACCCAGTTTCTATCATCTTGCTTAACACTAAAGAACAAGTAAAACATAAATCTTTGCAACACAGACTATTGTTGATATTTAAACATTGTATCTATCTTTCAAACTGAGAGATGAGATCGTCACTCTTCTGGCCTCTTCCATGGATTTTTCAAAAAAGAGCAAGAGGAATTCAGAGCTGCTTCACCAATATTTTGAATTCCTGTGTATGACACTATCACTTGTTGCGTGGACACATCTATTTCTATTTTCTATTTCTTTGCCTTAAACTAGAAACACTTGTGCAAGCAGGGATGGCATATAACAGTTTACATTTTCTCATTAATAGACACCAGTATAAATTTCTCATAAATAATGTAAACTTCTTTTAGATACCTCTGTTAGCAGGCTCAATTTATTCGGCCTTAAGGAGAGTTAGCAAGAGTGGTGCATTTGTCAAAAGGAAGGTATAATAGTACTGACCCACAACGAATAGGAAATCAGTACAAAGACCACTGTGGTCACAATCCTGCAGAGACTTGCACTTGTTCTGAGCTTTATCTGACAAGATTAATGCCTTCAAAATCAATGTGATTAATAAACGCAATGCTTCACAGTGTGTGTGTTTGAGTATGGATATAAGTTATTGCAGGCTTATCTCAATGAAAGGGAAACCTGAAAGTTTCAGGTTCCTATAGAGATAACTTCAGAAACTGAAGACAGACTAAACATTGAGGAAGTAAAATAAGTCTGCAGCACTTTTTTAGTGATTTGGGAGGTTCTGCTTTTAAATGGAGAATTCAATGGAAAAAAAGGGATCAGTTAAAAAAATTCTCGCAAATGTTTTTTCACTAGAAAAATAATTACAGAAAGTTCTATGAAGTCTGGCTTTTGGATACATGGAGAATTTCAGATATTGACTGAAAGTTAAAATTGTTTTGTCTAGACCTGCTGAGATCAGGATGCCAAGATCTCTAAATGACTACTAAAAGTGTCTTTGGTCTTTTTGCAAATGACATTCCTGCTCATGTGATTCAACATGTAAAATGGGAAGTAATTAACCACTAAGGTCCAACTCCCCCCTCACAAAAACCCCAGAGAAACAAAAGTCCCAGACTGATACAAAAAGCACTTTTATACTCAATTTCTCCATAGTAGTTACCATAAAGTTATTTCAGAATAAAGCACATCCTTTCAAGAGTGTTGTATATTTGAAAGACACAACAGATTTAATGGTCATTCTAGCTTTATTCCCACAAGAATTTCAGTATGGCAGTGACAATATTGTACTTTTCCTTGATGAGAACGATGTGTTACTTTCACATCAAAGTTAGTTGCCTTTTCAACTTACAGCAAATGACAAAATGTTAGACATTGAAGTACAGCATTTATCTTAATGTGATGGGAAAACAACATTGGTCTGGCTTTGCAATGTGATATTTGTCCTAATATGACTATTTTTCATTTTATAGTACATTTGTTTGCCAAATAGTTATTCCTATTGGCAAATTAAAATCACAGAATAGCCCTTAGCCTTTCATTTTGTTTGAATTCCCCAAACTCCATTAAAAGGCAATATTGACATCCTTAACACATTACAACAAAACTTTGTGTCATGACAACAAAAAGCAGTACATTTGTTTTGTGTTTGAAATTCGCTATGGTCATTTCTACAGTGGTATCTAGTTAAGTTTTTGGCTCTCTCCTGTTGAATACCCTTTCTAGGTTTCAGCCGTCTTGCTGGAGTTAACCACAATGTCTGTACTGAGGTTAGCAAGGCATAAAAATTAGATTGGTTCTAAATGGATGTTTAAATTGGATAATGTGCAAAATCTCTGTCCGTGTGAGACAGCAGAATGATAAATGAGCATGCTTTAGAGTGGGAAGCCCTCCAGGTTATATACCTCCTCAAATCCCCCTGAACACTGAGAGCACATCATGGACATTACTATAGTTGTAGGTATAAGTAGTCATGAATTTTTGACAGAAAGGTTAATGAAATAAACATTCAGAAGGAAAGACACAACATCAAATAGTTCTGACATAGCTAAAGCATTAACCGATCCGTTCAGAACTGAATTGAAAGGAAGGAAAATAATTTTCTAAGACACTGACATAAAGGGGAAGTGAAATGATGTGATTGATTAATAAATTCTTTTTCTTGTTAAAACTTTCACCAAAGTACAACATATATGATTGTGAGGGTAATTAAGATTTTGATCCCCCAAGGAATTATCTGCTTCTGTTGAAGTGATGGAAATTTTTCCACTGAAATAAATAGGAGCCACTTCCCCTGTGTTGGGGGTGGTAGAAGGGCAGTATCAGGAAAAAAATGACCTTTGCTGTACTTGTAGTACTTGTGTAATATATTGCCATTGTGGTTGTACTGAGATCACTATCAGTTCCAAAAAATGACCAAAAGTATCTGTAAAGATAATGTTTAGCTGCAGTGTAGAAAACACAAGGCCAGCTCCCAATGCCTTTCCTCATGTTGAGTCATACTTAACCACTCTAGGAGGAACCCCACTGATTTCAGTGAGATTGTTTCTACTGAGGAACTGCTGGGGTTGAAACGCATCGGAATCTGCTCATAATGCGTGAATGGTCTATATCACAAAGCTTCCATAATCTCTATATAAACATACTGTAAATAGTTTATACGCGCTAAGGTGAACCAACCATAGTGCAATATGCAGGTCCAATTTGCAGTACTTGCTGTCTTGGTGAAGAGTGGTGGGATTGTCCTGCAGCAAACACTGGGAGTTGAAAGAAAGGTCAACAATAGTTATAAAATAAAGTTCTACCATATGGTATGTTATCATTTTCATATGCTGTGAAGCATGGACAGGCAATAGAGTGAGTTCCAGAGCAAACCTGAACCTTCTAAAACTAAGCTGAGCCAACTATTATAAATTTCATTTTATTCTCTTTTCAGGTATCTGGCTCCTATTTTTCAGACAGGAATTCTAACAAACTGTGTGAAGAGAAGGTTCTTATCACATTATTGGTTCAAATAAAATTTTACAAGGTATCCAATCCTATATACAAAAAACCCTGTATTAGCAATGCTCAAGATACTCAAAACACTAACTTCTACTTCTCTAAATCAAGTTTAAGCTTTGCATCATGACCTGTGTGATCCTACACAACTCCATTCCAAGTGACACTTCTCATATGTATCACAGAATCACAGAATGGCTGAGGTTGGAAGGGACCTCAGGAGGTCATCTGGTCCAACCCCCCTGCTCAAGCAGGGACACCTAGACACAGTTGCTCAGGACCATGCCCAGAATTTTGAATATCTCCAAGGCGGGAGACTCCACAGCCTCTCTGGGCAACCTGGGACAGTGCTCAGTCACCCTCACAGTGAAGAGGTGTCTCCTGATGTTCAGAGGGAACCTCCTGTGTTTCCGTTTGTGCTCATTGCCTCTGGTCCTGTCACTGGGCACGACTGAAAAGAGCCTGGCTGTGTCTTCTTTGCACCCTCCCTTCACATATTTACACACATTGGTGGGATCTTCCCTGACCCTTCTCTTCTCCAGGCAGAACAGTCCCAGCTCTCTCTGCCTTTCCTCATAGGAGAGAAGCTCGAGGCCCTTAATCATCCTTGTGGCACTTCGCTGTGCTCTCTCCGGTGGCTCCAAGTCTCTCTTGTCCTGGGGCCCCCAGAACTGGACACGCTGCTCCAGATGTGGCCTCAGGAGTGCTGAAGGGAAGGATCACCTCCCTCAACCTGCTGGCAATGCTTCTCCTTATGCAGTCCAGGATACCTTTAGCCTTCTTTGCTGTAATGGCACATTGCTGGCTCATGTTTAGCTTGGTGTCCACCAGGTCCCTCAGATCCTTTTCTGCCAGGCTGCTTTCCAGCAAGTTGGCCCCCAAAGATGTAGCTGCTAAAACCTTTTTTCTTTCCTACTTGAAGAATCCAGAAATGCAAGCAAGTTTGTCAGTTGTTACATAAAAATTGTAGTCTTTGGTTAATTATTAGAAAATCTGAAAGGAACAAGTGTATGAGACTCCAGTTTTACACCACCGTAAGTTTGGAGCTCTATGGGCCATTGCAAGAAGATGCCTAATTAACCACTTGCTCAATGTACATGTATAGCTGAGGGATATCTCAAGGAGTTAATTTAGGAATCCACCTTAAAATCCTCAGGGCAGCCTAATAATGGTGGGCAGAAGTCATTAATATTTGTATATTTGGATGGAAAATAAACATACCTTTTCAAAAATCTGCAAAGATTGTACAGGGCAGTTATGAGGGACAGCCAGATTTAGCCAGGGATGATTCAGCCCTGTGGAAGTGAAAGTAGCAAGGGCAAGCCATCCAGGCAGACCGCAGGGAAATAGCTGGGAACTAAAAAATACGGAAAATCTTATTCCTCACAAGAGCTCCTTTGTGCAGTTCAGCTTCATCCACTTTGGGAAGGAGCTTGTTTAGGCTTGTCCACATGGAGACTTCACATTATTTTGCAACAGCTTTCCTTGGCAACAGTTCAGATCGATTCAAACAGCCTGTATTGATATGACAGACAATGCAAGCACTGTCAAAAGTGAGAGAGAAAGCGATCCTTATAGGGACCTGTCTGAAACTGCAACAGTCCATTTCTTTCTAAAGAGTTTTCCTTTACTCACTTCAGTGGCCACAAGCTTACCACAAAAGAAATTCCTTTTCGTTTCTCAGAAGGGTCAAAACAGATGAGCAGATGACTGAAGATAAAGTATGAACAGATCTGACTCTAGTGTCCTCACCCAGCTGAACTAAAAAAGACTTATGTTGCTTTTCAGACTATCTCCTTTCTCCGATTCTAGTTGGGATTAGAAGCTGAAAAGCCAGAGAAACAAAGACAGACTGTTTCTGGCTTAATCAAATGTCCCAGGAGATTAACTGTAGTTGCAAGATTACCAGCATGATTTCTCAAAATGGAGCAGGGCAAACAAGCTTCCAACAAACATTCAAAAATTTGGAAGTTTATCTAAATCATTTTCCGTAACAGTTTAAAGTCCTCCCTATCTCAAATCCATGACGGAATTTTAAATTCATGCTGGAAATGGAGCAGAAGAATTAATTAAAGGACATATTATTTCTTTTCTCCGTGCTGATCTATCCAGGGATCACTGCTGGCTAATTACAAATTGCCTGTGCTGACATTAATATTTTTCTATTTGTACTAAAATCTCCATAGTTTAGCAGACAACTTCCCTGTAAAACCCTTTATTTTAATACTGAAATTGACCCAGAGAAGTTATGTTAACTTTAAAATTGCCAGATGAAGACAAAGAGAAAATAAATCAGCAAATAAAGACAAAATAATAAAAATTATGTTAGCATTCATTGTCACAAATGAAAATGGATCTTGGTTTTTGGTGCTTTACACAGAACTTCTTTATTATTCTGCCTTCTGTGGAGCAGAACTACAGCAATATGTAGAGACAGAAAGAGATTTTTCATACTATGGAGGCAGACCTTCACTGGTATTAAATGTGATGTTATACACGGTGGAACAGCATCAGTTCTAGGAGCTGAGATTTAACCTCATATTTTTAGCATTTTTTCCCCCTCTTCCTGGTCACTGATAGCTATGAAAACATTTTCCTAATGCAAATATACTCTCACTGGGCCCTTGCTGCATGAATCAGTCTGGTCTTCCTTTGGGAGCTCATTACACAGCCTTTGCTCATTTGTCCAAATATACTGCAGATTTCACATACAGTCCCTTGCATTTTGCAGTTGAATTACACAAGCAGAGTACCAAGGTATTGTTGAGTTGTATATGAATTTTCAATCTCTCTTTTAACAGAGTCTTAGTCTGCTGTTAGTTTTGAAAAATTAAAGCCACCAAAACTCACTGCAGTACTGGATATGGAAGCAGTGGAGAGACTCTGCTGAGAAGAGACACCATTCAGTTTTGCATAGACAAGTCTCTGCACTGCTCTCATGCTCACCACCTGAGTGCAGTGATTTATGAGACCTTGTTTTCTTCCACATTCCCACCCCAGTCACAGGAGGAACTTTCAGCTGAAAAGCTCAGTTTCCTCTGACAATGCAGTATTATTCCTCTGAAAGCAATTCATCTCTCCTACAGCAGAGATGCACTGGCCTTTCTCAAATGCAAAAATATACTAAGGCCAGCTATCAGCTACACAATAATAAACAGACCGATTATTTCAAAGTATGAAGAATCAGTTTTATCACAATATAACTAACTTATCTGTGAGCCAACATCAAAATTATCTTTCATTAGTAACTTTCAAACATCCCCAAATACAAATCCCTATATGTTCAGAATTTTATCATAAATAAGACTTAACGCCACTAAGTTACATGTGCATAATAGTTTTCAAGAAACAGAAATTGTAAAAAATATAACAAAACCCTTACTGTGAACTGAAAAACACTTAAGATGATAGTATCTCTTTTAAAAATTATTCCTTAAAAGAACATATTTTAACACTGAAATTAAGATAAGAAATTTCATACATGAAGACTGATTTTTTTTCAGTGGTAATAGACCAGCTTGCAGTTCCCAGTATTCTGTCTTCCTATAGAGACAGTAAACATCCATTTCCAGCAGAATATCAAATCTCCTTTGAAATTCCATTCAGAAAAAATAAACAGTAAAAAGATTCAAAGCAGAATCAAGCAGAAGATTCTAAAAAGACAACAAGATTTACATAGAATATATCATCAGTTTTACACAACTGGACAGACATTTAGGATGTTTGGAACATAACAGCCTATAAGACTTATGGATGATCATAAATATTTAGAAAATATTAACAGTGAGTGAACTCATCAAGCGTGAGGGCAGCAACATTTGAAGTGAGATGACTAATGACTTCACTTTATATGGAGTTGAAAATTTTGTTTGGAAGATTATATCCTCAATCAGTTAGGTTTACAACTTCTGAATGTCTTCTGTGTTGGAGAAAGTTACATATCTTCTTAAGAAAACAAAGATTTGTGGGCTTACCTTTGCTACACAGCTATGAAAATTAAGTTTTTAAAGAGATTCAGGTAAATTTATCGTATCAAGTGACTTTCATTGTTCTAAGTTGAAAATCAGAATCATATTCAAAAATACAAATGAAGAAATTATTAAAAAGATGAGCCTTGAAAGACTATACCTATTTGAAATACCAGTTGAAAGCAAAATTCATTATTATGAATGTAAAGCCAATCAGTAGGCAAGTAGTTAAATTTTTGGACTTAAACTTTTAAAGAGCATAGAAATTTAAAAAAACAAACACTTTCTTGCATTTCAGAGAGTGGTATCCCCAGAAATGTGCACTGGTTTGAGTTTTTAAAATTTCAATTTCATGCATTTCAGCATGTTCTTGCATACGAGACAGTACCAATAGTCCTTTCTATTACATAGTCATATTGTAAATTACTGTTAAAAAGAGAAGACATTAAAAATTATCTGTTTCCCCCACATGACTTGGACAAACTCACAGATACCTAAACCATTCTCAGTAAGTGTTTGCATGAACTGATCTTGCAAATCTCCAATAAAAGATTGCACAGTGTTTCATCCTAAATCTCATTTTCTAGAATTGAATGTCTATTTCTATTTGTCCAGTTCTTGTGACCAAGAAGAACAAATTGACCATTGTTCTTTTTACAGCCTTTTGTCTACTGGAAGACTCATGTCCCCGTCCCTCAATCTTTTGTTTCCTAGATTAAACAAACTCAACTCTTTCAACCTATTCTAGCAGTTCATGCTTTCAAAACCTCTTTTAATGCTTGTTTCTCTCCTCTAAATTAATTCCTGTTGGTCTTTATCTTCCTAGAAGTATGGCATACAGTTGGGCACAGCCATCCAGGTGAAACTTTATATTTCCTGAAAAAACTTACTAGTTACTTCCTGGATGAAAGACACAGCCTTCATCCTGGAATGAGACTTGTTCGGTTCCTTTTTGCAGCCTCATAAACTTATGTTATGCTTAGTTTGTCATCCATTTTAATGGGCGAATTTCTGCCATAAGAAATAACATCTATTATGCTTTTTCTTCACAAACACTTCACACCTTTTTTACTGTATTTTACTTTGTTGATTTCAGACTGTCTCTTCAAATCTTAACAAACATCTTGAATGGCTGTAAGTTACATTGTGTTTAGGTCTTGTCATTAGTTTGACTTTAGTGTTATCCTTCCATAAAAAAGATTAATTGTCCCACAGATAGCCATTAGTGTCTCCTACAATAAATAATGCCTTTTATTTCTACCCAGGGGAGTTTAAAAAAGCTATGTTCTCTCTCTTCTTCAAAGTAATAATTGACTGCATCACTGAGGTAATAAAGTCACCAAATCCCAGCCACCTCACCTACACTTTTAGCTCAAACAACTTCAGAAAAGTTAATGGTCTGAGCAATTTGAATGGAATTTGGCCCAAATGGCACAGTGGTCATTTTTATAACCATTAGGTAGAAATATGGTTTTTGTGTGAAGATTGAACTTCATTTTTTAATTCACTTATGACCAAAATATAGAACCACCTCAGAAAACTCTGTTCTATATGCTACCATCATTTGTCCTGTTCTAGGAAAAGTTCAACAGACTAAGAAATTAAAAAATTAAACACAGAACTGAGAAACAAGATAAAGTATTTTCTTATATTGGATTCATGCTCTTTTCTTGTGGTAACAGGATGAACATTGACACAACAACTTCTTACATGTAAACACTAAGTGATGCCGCTTAGGTTTCTTCAGAAGACTATTTCATGGCTATAGGTGGTTTTTTTCTTTTTTCTTTTTTTTTTTTTTTTTTGTTCTGGAGAAAACACCACTAAAACAAACCCAAAACTAGAGAGTTTTCTTTTCTTGATCAAGAAAGGTTTTGAACTTCTCAACACTGCATTCCTGGGATAGTTATCCTCGGGTACCCACTTAGCTGGCTCCTTTAAAGGGAGGGAATTTCACAGGACTTGGAGGGAAGAGTACATTGTCAAGTCATTACTGCTGAATGTTTTGTTTGGTCTCTTGATCAAATTCCCTTAATTGCATTATACAATCCCATTGTTCCTTAAATGCTACACATCTGGAATGCAGCATAAAGGGTTTATTGGATTGATATCCCTTATTTCTTTAAAATGAAGTACTGCAGGAAATCTCGTTTTTCATTTGAACTGGTCTGAAAACAACTCAGAGTACGCAGGGATGAGGAGATTTGTTGTTACAAAAATGTTATGTGTAGTAATTAAAATACCCCATTTGCTTCACTGAGAGTGACTGACAGGAGTATAGCATCACTTTGATTATTTACAGACCCACCATTTCAGAGCAATTTACTTAAGTAAAAAGATTTGGCAGCCTTGTATCCCCTGGAAACCTACATGAGTAGATTTGGATCACAGTTTTATTAAACAGTGAGAAATAGTTTAGAGGTATTTTTCTTCTTGCCTCTCGATGGGATCTGCAGATATGGCTAAGGGACCTGGGGAAATTCCTTATCTGATCATGGTATTAGTAATAGATAAAGTTCAGGTTTGCTTTTAACATACAATAACGTGAGACAAAGTCAATATTGTTATTCAGATATGCTTCAGTTCTCCAAATAGAACTAAAGTAATTCACTATGCTTGTTTATAGTTTGGCAATCAGGATCAATTATTGTGCTAGGTGATGTATGAAGACATCCCAGTGTGTCTGCAGTCTCATTTACAGCGAGATAAAATTGATGTGTAAAATACAAAAGAGGTGGTAAAATTATGAATATTGTACTAAATAATCAAATTAACCTACTGTGTAAATTTTGTCCACTTTCTTTTGCCTATCAACTGCATGTCCGTCGTTAAGCTGCATCTAGCAGCTGGATTTGCATTGAGAAGCATTTGACCCAGCATCAAAGCAAGCTCTTATTTTTATTTCCATTTGCCATCTGTAGCAATAATTATTTACTGATTTCTAATCAGTGATATACAACACAGGCATTTCAATATTATATCAGATATATTTCCAACAGTGACCATGTCAGATGCTTCACATTAATATTCAAAAAAACATATGAGTAAAGAGAAGTGAGTCTAGTACTAGAAACAGCCATAACCACTAAGGCGTGATGTTTATTAGTTATTCTGAAACTGTTTCAAATCCATTAAATCCTTCTAATACAAATGTCTTATTTCCTTTCTCTGGTCTTTCCCTTTCCTTTTCCTGTGACGGTGCTAGGAGCATCCTTTGTCAAAAAGCTTTGCAATGTGCTATGTAGAAAAGTATTAGCTTTCATGCATTTTAGATTTCATACACTCAAGTTTCTTTAAACGTCTCACAGACAAATTTAAGAGCTATGAGAACAGAAGCTACAAACATGTAGTTTCTGTTTCATTCTTTAGATTCTTTTCTCTAGTGCCATGACAGGCTGTCTTCTATGGTAAGCAAAATAGCCTTTGAACTTCTCTTTATATAAACATTTTTTATAGCCATAGGTTTGGTAATTTCATCACACGATTCTGGTTCACTCTCTGTTCTGCATTATTCTTTTTTGCTTTTAAGACAGGGTGGCCAATTTCACATAAAGTATTCCAGACAAACATATCAATGAACTGTGTAATGGTAATAACATTTTTAAATAAAATTTCCCAGTTCTTGCAAACCCTAATGACTTAGATCGTCCTTCCTCTGATTCCTATCTAACTCTCTTGAACATAGGTCCTCACTAACATATCTGCAGTGATAGCCAGATCCCCAAAACTGAGCTGGTGCTCTTAATTTTAGACTCTTCTAAAGTACTTCAGTTTTTTCCTATAGTATTGTTTTATATTTATCAGCACTGAAATCCAAGTGCAATAGCACTGACTTCATTTACTCCACCTTGTTATGTACCTCTGAAATTTTCACAGTCCTCTGGGTGACTTATCAAAATCCTTCTCATCTACAGCTGTATTTCTATCTACCAAATATTTTCTACTTTCATTTATCCCAGCATCTGCTCACCTTCCCCATAAAATCAATGTCAGTAATGCAGAAACTAGTGAACTTCTAAAAGACTCTAATATTTCCTCCTCCTCCAATGCTTCTTGAAATAAGATTTGTTTGGGGGAATAGGAGGAAAGAGAAAATGAAGGTAAGAAGCCTGGAAACAAAATTATTTTGTGAGGTTACATGTATTGGAGAAGGTGTCGAGAAAAGGAAAGCTGTTAACCATTTCCTAAGGACAGACAGACTTGACACCCACTTCATGTCTTCAGAGCCTCATTTTAGCATTGGCTTCTTTGGTAAATAATTCTTGTCCCCAACTTTAACTTTAACTTGGTATTTTCATATCCTTTTTATCATTCTATGATTTTCTGGGTGGTTGTAGAATTTGCCAAGCCAAATCCTGTTCTGTCTGGTAATTGCCTTCAAGATCTTCAAGATCAGAAAGAAGTCCTTAAACTGGAAGAGAAAGTCACTTACCATGATGGACTTCTGCACAAACTTCTATTTTTTTCAGTGGCCAGAACCAGAAAGAAGGTACATTTTGTACTGGCTGGAGCCTGCTCATGACAGTCACATTCAGTTTCTAAACACACATTTAAAGTAGCCTTTACAGGACTCAGGAAAAACTGCAGACTACTGCAGTAAAAGTCTCATCAGAGAGAAGGGAATTAATTTTCCCAGCCAGCTGGAGAGGAACAAAGGCATTTCTGGAAACTGATGTTACCTGCTTATCCAGTGTTGGCAAGGAGTCAAACAGAGCCCTGAGGCTTTGCACCGTTTTGATGAATGACAGCTGTATTTCTTCAATGGAAGGTGGAAGCAATTTCTTTGACCAGATATTCAAAGGATTTCCCTTTTCTGGTCAATATTACATCACTCTTTCCTGGGTTCAGTCAGACCAGTGGGAAATGCCCTTTGACATTCTGACAGTCCAAAAGCGGGCAAGTCCAGAAGTCCATCAGCTGACATTACCTCATAATTTCCTTCTCTCTACTAACTGCTGGTAAAGGCAGTCAGCTATGTCAGTCATAATGTACTTCTCAGTTATGTGCAATAATGTAGACCGGTCAACTGGTGCCCAGTCTTCTTCACAGAGCTTTTGACACATGCCATTGTCAGAAGCAAAGGCTCATATGTAGCAAATGGGGGATGTGGAGATTTAGGCCTTTGACACAAGCTGTTAAAGTAGGAAGATGTGATGGGTAGAATTGAGATCTACTTTCTAATCTAGTGCTGTATGTACAGGGCTGGCAGCTTTTCTTTAGGGAAGAGGAAACATCTTTTATGTGAAACACAGAAAGACAAAAAAGGAGAAATTCACTACATCATTTTTACAACACTAACCTTCAAAGAAGATATTTATGATAAGAACTGAAATCAATATAACAAAACCTCTGTCTGATACTACTTTTTTATTGGCAGCCTCTCTCTTTTAGGAAAATATGCCAAAATATCTCCAAATATATCAAGTAATTCCATTCCAGTCTTTGGAAGAGGTCACCTGTATTAGGCATCTCTTGAGTGGTTGATTAAAAAACAGAGGTATTTTCATGTAATGTTAATGGTAAATACATCTGCCACAATTCCAGATTAAGTCAGAATAAATTTAATGAAAAATAACCTACCTGTCCATATGGTCTTCATAAGAGTAATACCCTACACTGCCCAACGTTAGCAGAAAACTGTTTTCTGGTGAACTAAATAGAAGAGATGATCTAGTAAAATGTTCTGACAGTAGAAAACCTGGGGGGTTTACAGACCCATTGAGGCAAAATGTGTGAAGACCAAATGGAGAATGACCTGTCAGGCAATCTATGTCTTGTTACAGAAGGAATTTCAATTCAGTCATCTCTGCTGACCAAAATATGTCACAAGGGGACTTGACATCTTTTCGGCTACACTTAGATGGTTAAATACCTCCACTCTATGAAATTTCTTTCCAGATTTGAGGCCAAGTAGTACAGACCACCCACATCCACATCTCCTAGCACTTGGCCCTATGTCTCCTCTCAATCCTCTGCTGTTTCTGAGTAGCATATGATGTTATGTTTTATGTGTTGTTTTTTATTCAAAGTGTCAGCAAACAATGTTGAGGCCTACTAGAGTGGGGTTTTTTTCATAGCATCATATTGCAAGTGTGTCACATGCTAAGGAGTATGCTGGGAAGGTATATGAGTGCACTTGAGATGGCTAATCTTGTTGGAATACACAAGAAAATATGGGTAAATATTCAACATCTGCTGCAGTCTTGACCATGCTGCCTATTGGGGATAGTCCTGGGTGCATGCTATCCACAAAACCGTGCCTACGCTTTGTCTCAGGGAAAATTAGTCACCATCAGTGACTAGACGGTACCTAGAAGCATGGTAACAATTAAGGAATATAGATGGCTGGCAGTTCATCTATTGGTCTCACTGTTATGTATTTAGCAACATAAATACAGGTTTTGTGAGGAATATAGGGCTTGGGAGGAATACAGAGGCACTGTCTGAGCATGTAGGAAAGCCAAAGCCCAAATGGAATTGAATCTAGCAAGGGATGTCAAAGGCAGCCAAAAGGGCTTCTAAAAGTGTGTAGGTGACAAAAGGAAGACTAGGGAAAATTTGGGCCTGCTGTTGAAGAAGGTGGGGAGACCCAGTGACACAGGACATGGAAAAGGCTGAGGTACTGAATGCCTTCTTCAATTCAGTCTTTACTAGTAAGACCAGTCTTAAGGAATTCCAGGTCCAAGAAACACGGGGGGAAGCCTGGAGCAAGGAAGATGTACCCATGGTGGAAGAGGATCAGGACAGGGAACACTTAAGCAAATTGGACATACATAAGTCCATAGCCCCTGATGAGAAGCACACACAGGTAATGAGGGAGCTGGCATATGTCATTGTAAGGCCACTCTCAATAATCCTCAAACAATTGTGATTAGAAATACCTGAGGACTGGAGGAAAGCAAATGGCACTCCTATCATCAAGAAGGGCAAGAAGGAGGACCCAGAGAACTACAGGCTCATAGAGAATGGGCTGGAAGGGCAGAGTGAGGTGACCTGAAAACTGGATGAATGGCCAGGCCCAGAAGATGGTTGTCAATGGCTTCTAGTTGGAGGCCAGTAACTAGTGGTGTACCCCAGGGGTTAATACTGTGTCCAGTCCTGTTTAACACCTTCATTAATGACCTGGATGATGGGACTGAGCGCACTCCTAGCGAGTTTGCTGATGACACATAACTGGGAAGAGTGGCTGATATGCCAGAGGGTCCTCCTGCCATCCAGGATGACCTCAACATGCTGGAGACATGGGCTGATAAGAATCTCATGAAGTTCAACAAGGACCACAAAGGTGATTAAGGGACTAGGGCATCTCTCTTATGAGGAAAGGCTGAAAGAGCTGGGACTGTTCAGCCTGGAGAAGGCTTAAGGGGGACCTCACCAATGTAACTGAAGGTAGGGTGCAAAGAGGATGGAGCCAGGCTCTTTTCAGTTGTGCCCAGTGACAGGACCAGAGGCAATGGGCACAAACGGAAACACAGGAGGTTCCCTCTGAACATCAGGAGACACCTCTTCACTGTGAGGGTGACTGAGCACTGTCCCAGGTTGCCCAGAGAGGCTGTGGAGTCTCCCGCCTTGGAGATATCCAAAATTCTGGACATGGTCCTGAGCAACTGTGTCTAGGTGTCCCTGCTTGAGCAGGGGGGTTGGACCAGATGACCTCCTGAGGTCCCTTCCAACCTCAACCATTCTGCGATTCTGTGATTCTAGATTGGATCCCCCCATTTATAGTCCAGGACTGCCACCTTAGTATCAGTCTTGAAAACAAGATAACCTAAGATCACATAGTAATGGTTGAGTTCACTTATCGAAAAAAAAATCTCAACTTAATTAGCAAGTTAAAGTTTGTTTAGTTTGTTTAGCAAATTGTCGAGTACTAAATGGAAGTAGAGCATAGGGTAGTAGTTCAACATTGGCGTGAAAAGGTGTGGATGATAGCTATAAGATTTGCACCTGAATTAAACAAGCAGTGTGTGCTAGCCATCTCTGGCTGAAAAGAAGCAGATCTTTAAGCACAGAAGGTTTAAAACATTATTTAGATAGGTCACAGGACGTCTCACAATTTTGTCCATCCAGTACAAGGGCAGCCCCAGCCTAGTTGAAGTCAGCTACACAGTACTAGTGTAACACATTGTAAATAATATGTACAGTATTTTTTCTAGTCCTATATATATATGACATTTTAAAGAGCATCTTTATTTATAGGGACCAAACCTGTCTCATTCACTAATTTTTAATGAAATCATATTACTTTCCTCTTGTCATAGCTGAGTTCTGCTGCATTATATATGACTGCCTGGAGAACTGGCTGACTGTTGGGAAGAAAGTATGTTATTCATTTCCCTGAAGTGTCACAACACTTAAGATTTTAATGCAGATATTCTTTTGTGATTGCATTGCTCTCTCAACCTCTCATTAAAAGTAATTTAGGAGTAAAACTTCTTTTTATATGTAATCATTCTCTCCAATTAAGTTACTCTATCTCCCTCCTCCAAAGTTTTAGAGGCTGACATTTATTTTCTCCTAAAAATGTCTTGTTTCAGGAGACTCATCCTAGTCACATCTTAGAGAACTGTCTAGTTTTGAAGAATCAGGGCACCAAAAAATCAGGAATATGAGGCTTTTGGTCAAATTATTTATTATTTTTGTTGCCACATTGATAATTGCTAGTCTGTTATTTGCTAATGTAGTGATAAAACCAGCAGTGCATTTTGCCTACAATGACTAACCTTTTGGCTATGTATTAATACTGTCTTATATAAAACCAGCAAGTTTTCTAAGAGCTGGAAACCACAATAGCGATACTTAGGCTTGGTTAATACTAAGTCCTAACAGTAAGTGAAGTGAAACTGAAGGGTTTTTTAATATTTATGTGACAATTGCAATGCCAGTTGACACCTAGAACCCAAAGTGATCTCCAGATTTATAATAGCATACTCCTGACCTAAAGAGCTGAACTCTGAAAGTCAGAGCTGTAACTGATTTGCATCTGAAAGGAAACAGTTGAACTCACTGGAGCTCCAGAGCAATGTATTGAAGCTTGTCATTAAATTTCAGTTGAAAAGTAGATATTTTACATTACATATCAGAAATCTTTGTTCAGTGAGCACCATGGAGCTATTATGATTTCCACAAGCTAAAAAAATTTAGACTAAGCCTCACAGAGGATCTTTTCATTTTTTACAGAAGAATGATAGTATAGCTTCACTCTGGGGAAAATAATTTGGAAACCAGGTTTAAACAGGAATTATTTTTTTTTTTAAATCAATCTTGCTGTGATGTGGGCTAGCCAACTGTATAAACTTCAGTCTTAGCAATGGTCCACAGTAATGAGCTGTAAACAGAGAAGAACATTAAATCATAGTATGAGCATATAGAAGTTATGAGTGATCTTTACACTGAAGTGAGTGGAGAAGCAAGTTTGTTGTGCGTTACAGAGAGATTAGGCAGCTACCTCCCTAGGAGAGCTGGTTAGGGAATGCAATGTTTTCCCATGAAAAAATACTGAATTGTTAGAAGAATGACATATACTGTAGGAATGCATCTATTTCAATATCTTCCCATTGGAAATGAGAGAAACCCTTTTTTCTGTCAGTTTATAGGCCTTCTCTGCAATTGTCCCAGCTCCTGAACCATCTGGGCTGCCTGACTTTCAGGAATCATGAGCCACCTCCTTGGGAAACTGGGTGCCACAGAAATCCCAGCTCTCCAACACAGCTGGGCCTTCACAGTTCATAGCCCTTAATATGCTTCACACTGCTCCAGGAATGAGTTCCTCTGGGCTTCAGCAGTTTCTAAATCACAGCTCCCACGCATTTTATTTTGTACATTTTTAAATGTATCTGTTTCTAAGCTTTGAACAACATGTTAAATGTTTCATTTTAATTTCTTCTTCAAAAGCATCTCCTCAGTTGTAATAAAGCAATTTGACACCCTGAATCAATGTGTAATACTGCTCCATTATAACATCAAATAAGGGAAGAAATACTTGGAACAAGAAAGTAAGGTGCCTCACTCAATACACGTTAGAGTAGCAGCTTTTTTATTACTGCAGCAAAATGCAACCAAACTGAAATCCAGATATTAAAAACAGGCATCTATCTAAATTGTGCTGAGGGCTCATCTTATTTTCTAGTTCAAAGTTTCAGAGTTTTTTATGAAAACTCTAAACAAAAGGCACTCTGAAGAGAAAAATAACATAAGCTCTGTGTCAGAAGCAGCTGTTCTTTACAATAAGATTCAAAAAAGTTGAAAAAATGACTGTAAATAAGTGAATAAATTTAAAATAAAAACTAATATAAATCACAATGTGCATACATAATAATAATGATAGCAAAATAAAATCATTTTAACATATTAAAATAGTTCAAAATTATAAAAATTTACATTCTTACAGTGATTCTAAATTTAATTTATGATTTTTTTAAACTAAATATTGTAGTTAGTTTGAAATTGAATTCATAATGGATTCTTTTTTCCATGGAGACCTTTGTAATTTTTAATTTTCATTTCAAATTCAAATAGAAGCAAATGTCAAACCCTCTAGTAATGGACTTTCCTGTCTTTGTCCAATTCTGTTTGCAAGCACCAAGACATTTTTTAGGCTGCACTGTGAGAATGTAGTATTTTCTTCAGCAGACTGTGAACCATAACCAAGGAGATATTGTCTTTGTAGATATCAATTTAGATACCTACTATTTCAGTCTACAGTGTATTTCAAACATATGTCTGCTACAGAGATGCAAGTTCAATAAATATAATTCCTTTGGGATTTATTGCTATTATTTGCAAAGTACTTTTAGACAAAGCACATGAGAAGCAGATTGAATGAGAGTGAAATGAACCAACTCTGGTAAACTGGATATGTTAGCTGAAACATAGAGAACTAACTGTAAAATACAAGAATGCTTTACAGACTAAAAGCCTTTGCAGGAACATTGTGCATGTTAATTAAATCTTCTGGAAACTTCTTAGGTAGTTAACTGTGAAGATTTTTTTTCTGTATGAACATTAAGCATCTGTCATGAAATTTATGTACAGCTGTACAGGTGCAGCTGTACCCAGGAAGTGCAAACTGCCAAGGTCTGACATCCCACCTGTCCTCAGGAGTGGTTCCTACCCTGATTGGAAAAATACAAGCCCATTTGTTCAACATAAGTGGAATTTTAATTTTGTTTCTTTAAAATCTAGATAGCTGGAGATGCAGTATATGGGTTTGAAGTGCATAATGGGTGTTTTAATCCAGTAGTTTTATGATCGGACTGATCTCTGGGATTACTGTACTTGCTTGTTAAAAAATGGAAATAAAATAGGGAAAAAATCAGATTAGTGGGGGTTTTATTTTAAGAATAAAAAATATATTTAATTTTAAACTGTAAATTTTTAAAAGCAAAGCCTTGTATTGTTGGGAAATGGAATTTATAGAAATTTGAGGTTTGTTAACATTTACATAATTATTCCAATATTTTAATTTAAAATGTAATAATAGTGCAAAAACTTCAATGGAAACAAGTATGAAAGTAACTTTTTTAAAAAATTAAAATAGTCTTTTATTTGAAACACTTTCCCAGGTTCTGGTTTTTGCACATATTTGGGAAAACAGTGTACCTATTGTCCACCTTCAGACCTCATGAGCTGAAGTTAAAATACAGTACAGGTGTTGCATTTGAAAAATAATTTTTCCTTAAAGTATCCTGCTCTATTATTTTTTTTAGCTGTAACTGCAATGCTGGGATGCATAATTTGCCTTAGGGTGTGAGAATTTTGGGGAAACATATTCTCAGACCCCCATATGAGACAACTGCATGCTCAGCTGTAGCAGAACCACTGAACTCAGCTGTTCTAAGGCTATGCCCACTACAGTAAGGATCATGGCTTTGAAGGTAAGGCTGGTGAGCTGCACCAGCTCCCAACACTTTTTTTCCTGTTCTGCCAATAAAGTTGGAGTGCTGTAAGTTCGTCCTTTCTTTTCTGTACTCATAAAGATGCACATTTATCATTTATTTACCCAGTCACAGTCCTGAGAAGAATCATTTAAACTTGGTGTCCTGAGCTACGCTTTGAATGAAGGCTTCCATGCCACATCTGCCTCACTGGTGCCATAAACCCTGCTGCAAATTGTGCCGATTCTGAGTGCAGCAGTCTAGAAACAATATCCTGTTTTCCAGAGTCCCTTAGAAAGTCTGGGAAAGAATGATGACTCCTTTACAGGGTAGTGACACTCTTTTTCCCCTGGAGTACTTATTTCCACCTCAGAAGACATTTTTCATGCTCTAAAGTATGCCTTGCCATAATTTCCTGGACGCCAGCCACATCTAGTAGGTTAAAACCTTTAAAGATTGTCCACTCTGCAGGATTTTTTAAAGAGCGGGAATAGCTCAAGTATGATGTGGGTCCAAATGCAGTTTAAAACACTAGAGATATCTAAAAATAGTGCTTAACAGCAGTAGAGAAATGTTCTTGTGCCTTCTTAATCTATAGATTCACCATGGGATAGAAGCTGCCTATATGGATACGAGACACTGGTGATTTGTGTGCATGAAACAATCGAGTAGCTATTACAACAGATCTTCATGGGAAGAAAATGCAGATTGTGAAATACTTTGAACAAGCTAGTAAAAGTATATCTATCAGACTGCAGCAAATCCTGATCCACAGGGAGAAGGATCAGTGCAGACCTGCTTACAAATCAGGGAGTGCAGATTTATGAAAATATCCTCGCTGCTTCTTTTTGTATGTTTGTAGAAGCTTTTCATACCAGGTCTAGGTTATTATTTACAGCAATACAGAGACTCCACTGCCATGATAGGAACGGGCTTTGTAGAGATAGCATCCTGTATTATGTCATCTTCTATGCCTACACCTTATTTTTTTTCTACTCAGTACTAGGCAAAAAGCATCACTTGTTGTTGACTACTGCCATCAGTGCTCCCCTTTTTCCTCCTGAACTTACTGCCCCACAGGTCTTGCCCATTCCTTTCAGTTTCTCTCCAGTAGCAGGGTTCAACACTGTTTCTGTATTGCAGCATTCCTGGGATAGTCTGCCATACTTTCCAAACACAAAAATACAGTCCTGCAAATGTCTCTGTCTCCAGTACAGGTTAAAGAGGTTCCACTGCTCCAGTCAGAGAGCAAGACAGCGAATCAAGCTCCTAACTTCAGTGCAGCAGTTGTGTAAGCCCCCGATCAAAATACTCAGCCACCTCAGCATTAAATTTAACTAAACATCAATCTAATTAGAAAAGCATATACTCCTGAGACCTCTCAGGACATAATTTTCATTAGCTGTTGCTTATAACTTGATTTGATGGAAAGCAATGAGCCAGATTTTCACTAAACCATCTGTTAGATAGTAACGATGAGATACCATGACATATGGCCATTTGGTGAATATATTTCCAATATTTAGAGCTATGCAATGAGAAGGAATCCCTTGACATAAAAAAATCTTCTTTCAAGGAGGTCCTGGGAAAGACTCCAGACGCAGACAGATTCACAGATGGAGTGTCACAGTGTATCATATATTTATTTCAGTAAGACAGTTAAACTTTAAGAAATAAAACACAACAACCATTTGAACTAACATTTGCTAAATTCCAGCGATCTCATTGCTCTCTATCTGAAAACAGGTTAATCATGTCCATGCATTTCATCCAACCATTACCTATCTCTATTACAGGAGAGTAGCAGTAGACAGAAACAATAAACACTGTTAATTGCAGGTTTAGCTTATGCTATATATCTTCCTCACTTCATGCCAGGTTCCAAGTTCCATTCATTCATATCTCTAAGAGTATATGTACAAACACATGCTGAAAATAAATAGCGTGCATCTCACACAAAGAAGAAACCCGTATATTTATTCTTGTTCAAATATCACTAACACAGTAGCACTAAAATACATAGATCATTATGTTCTAGTAAATGGGAAGCACCTCAGCATTTGGCACTTAAACCTTCATCTCCAGCTTTAAACATTTCAAAAGAAAATAATTATTTATGCATCTCATATGTTTGCCATATAATTCTAAATACCTGTAAGAAGAACCATTAAATCCTTCAGAAGCTGTGCAGTAATGTGTAATTCATCTCTGTTTGTAAAACAAAATAAAATCAATCAGCCTCCTATTTCAGAGGAGACTCTCCCATATATTTTCATATGGTCTTTAGTAGCAACGAAAACCTATTTCTTATCCTACTGAGTATTGCTGAGGCAGCTGCAGAGAGACAGTGAAGTGCTGTTTATAGAAACAGCAGATTATTTTTCTTTCTCTGGGTAAGTTAACATTTTAATTATTTTAGCCCTCAAAGTTATTTTTGGCGGAACCAATAGAACCAGCCATTGTGATCCCGCAGCCTTCTATTGTTGTAAAGGATAGCCCCAGTTTTCATTTTCTGTAGAACAAAGATTTAAAAAAAAAAGTTCCCCTAAAAAACCTCATACCCACTCAGCTATCCCCATTGCTATCCAAATGTTGAATTTTCTACACACCTCAAAGCTGTTCTTTGCATGAATAACTAGGAAATTTTAATCACCATAAAATAATGAAAATGGGGCACTGATTTGTCATCATCCACTGATTAATCACATGCATATGTCTCTGCAGCTCACAGCTGCACTTCTGGGGTCTGGGGAGAAGCATACCTGTACGCTCCTTGAAAATGAGGAAAAAGGCATTGGAGGGCACATACCATAATCACAGTAAATCAAAACAGAGTATGTTGCTACCAGAACATCAGTCATCAGAAGTAAATTGCTATATTTTGGGTGACAGCCAGAGTCTGTAATTTTTTTGAGTAATAATTGTGAAGTTCACAGCAACATTCCTTGTATCTGGCAAAACCTGCTCAGGCCAGCCCCGCTGAGATGATCGTGGAGAGGCACACAGACATGTCCACCTCCGTCAGTCTGCAGCACTAAGCAGATTACAAAGGGCATCTCTGGGACTACATATGTGACTCCATGTATGGACACTCATGTGTGGTGAAGAAGAGGAAATGTTTAAATCAAGGCTTCTAAAATAGGCAGATCAGTGCGTTGTTTCCAGACAAGCATAGTTAGTAGTGATGGATGTCTTTAATGCTGCCAAGATCCAGCTGGGACAGGTTCTCAGAACATGCAGAGGAAAGATAGATTATGCTTTATTCTACTGAAATTGAGTTCCCACCTACATTGCTACAAATCTCAGATCTTTGACATTTCAAAATGTAAGAATACAGTTGATTTTAAGGTGGAATATGTTTTGAAATGGTTAAGAGAACTGAGGAACACCATACAGTCCCTCTTCTTAACTGGTTACCCCTCTAGTGCTGAGGACCAGAGACGTGAATAAAATATTACTGAATTTACATAAAATCTTGAAGGTGTTAATCTAGTTTTACTAAATCTCTGTGAAGAACATTTTGTATCAGGAATTGTTCATTGGAATAGAAATAACGCGTAGCCCAGAATATAAACAGAAATAAAGTTATAAGAACAGTATCCTTCTTTCCAATGGAGTAATACAAATATATTGCTGTACTTAATGCCGGCTGCATTTGTTATGCAAGATGAAAGAAGTTTGCTCAGGGCAAGTGGAGCCTGTAGTTTACAGGAGTGCTACTGACATAAGGAACCACTAGATCACACACATAAAAACAGAGCCCTAATCTCTGAGGTAAGTTTTGACCTCTCCTGTTACTAATGTAAATCTGTTTCAACATTTAAACTTAATAAACTATTGAGTCTGTTTCTTTCTTTTCCTTTTTTTCTTTTCTGCTTTAAGAATAAGGCAATTCTGTGCTGCATGCAACAAGAATGGAGTGCATTACCATCACTGATGTGTGACAAGAGTGTTTAACCAGGACATCCTAATGCAATAACTACAAGAGTAAAAGCAGCGATAGCAAACAGCAATATAGGAGGAGCACAGAGTAAGAAAATATGTATTTCTGTATCTCTGTAATACTATGAGAACTCAAACTCTCTTGGAATAGAGAGATGGATACTTACATATTTGTCACATGTGAAATGTAGATAAAACATTAACTTGATAGCTTTCTTGAGCGCTCAGCCTGATACCTTTAAGTGTTGTCCATAACCTCAGCTTTAACAGTATAATTATTTAACTAAAAGACTAGTAGGAGTAAAAATGATAAAATTCTGGTTAGACGGTAGAATACCTGTATAAACCAGTGAATAACCTCATTTTGAAGGAGTGATCCAGAAAGGATTACACTTACATCAAATAGGATCCCAAAGACTTGAAATCTTAGCACCAGACAAAGTGCAGAGACCCAAGTGATGGAAACAAAGATGTTTTCCTGTTAAACACCCCTGCTGTAACAAATCACACAAAAATCTTACTCTGCCTGGGAAAAATATGTGTACTTCAATGACTACTTGAAGCAAATAAAATAATTTCATAGCAGTGCTAATACATCCCAAAGCAAACAAGATGTATATTTGTTGGATGTACCTTCTGTGCTACAATTCTGCAAAGTGATTAAACTGAAATACTGTAGTGGTGGCATAACAGCAGTCAAGCAAGCCATCTATTGCATTAGTCTTCCCTACCACTGTATGAAAAGCTCAGGTTTTGGAACACAGAAATCAACCATTTGGATAAAACTGTCTCTATCTTGTCCGTAATCTGCTTTTGACAAAAAACAGCATCAGATATTTTCAGTGAAATAGATATGAAACACAGCAACAAGCATACTCTGCCTGTCATATGGTATCTACTAGCTCAGCTAAAAATATATAGTGCCATGGTGTAAGGCTTTTCATTGATTGAAATAAATGGGTAGAATTACATAAATACAGCAATAACCTTATAACTTTACACTTGCAATGCTCATTTTCCCTCCTGAGAGTTGCAAAACACTTTATAAACATGATAAGAGAGAAAATAAAACCTCACTCTAACTTGGTAATGAAAGGCACAAGAAAAGCATAGGGAGGTTTAGTGACTGGCCAAACATCCCATATCAACACTGTGACAGTGCCAAGAACAGAACACCAAACTCCTAGTTTTAAATCTTCAGTTTTAATATTTAACTACTTCCTGAGAAGTCTTCCTTACACATACCTTTAACTATATCACATCTCTGTTGGGTATAAAGTCAATACAAATCATTCCGATTTAAGCAGTTTGTGGTCTTGCTAATGTGATTATATTCATGTCATTGAATGATAACTTCATGAAAAGTGAAACTACCACAACATACTGAATCAATATCATGTTGAATTCCTTTCAGATATATATTAGAGGGTAAATTTTCAACTTTTATTCACAGGAGACCACAGGTTTAGTTGGGTCATACTGGTGGTTTGTCCTTGGTTGGATCAAATGGCAGTCTGTTCCACACACACACACAGTGTTTCTTCCAATGCAAATAAGTTGTTCCAAGTATATTCTACCCCACAGAAGCACAAAGAACCTGGATGGAGAACCAGGTCACTACTGGGATTCCCTTCGCAGAATCAGACATGGGTGAGTTACCACCCTAACAATGTACAACTTTTTATAAAGCCATAGCAACAGATCATTACACATAGTGTTTTCTGTTTAAGAGTTCAAGGTTTTTAGCAGTGATATTCCTGAAGACATGTTTCTGCAAAGACTCAAGTGCTTTACTAAACTTGGATCCAAAATATAAAAAAGATATAATTAGTACCAATGTTGGGAAAGCAGCATTTTTCATTGAAGTTTTAGAAAATAAATACATAAATAGTTACAAGATATGGGTTTTTAATCAAAACATGATTTTCTTGTAAATTTCCCAAAATACTGCAGTAAACCAGGGAGACAGCCAGATTCTTTATTGAACATTGCATCCTCTCAAAGGCAACCTCTCTTAAAGGGTCAAAAATGATCTATTTACATATGTAGCAGCAGGTGGTTTTCTTAAGGGTTTTTTTTTGCATGCTAAAGAATCCAGAATAACAAAGCCCTGCAATATAGAGTGTAAAACACCAAATGACACTATTATACATCAGTCTAGAATATTGAATATCATGATACTATATCAGAAGTGCCTGTTTTGCTGCTGTTAAATAGAACAGGGAAAGAATTTAATCCCCCCCCCCCTCCAACTGTTTTCATAGTCTCTGTAGGTTTTGGGATCAGTCACCAGTCTGCCCAACTATCATGAGCAGCAGAAAGCAATTTTCTCTTTGGTTGGTCCAAATAGTTGTTAGCAAACTAGCTTATTTCTACAGCTATTCAGTTCCCTCTCAGCCAAAAAACAAAGGACCAAAGGAAGGTCTTCACTTTTCTGCACACAGTTACCATAGAACAATCAATTAGCCTGTTTTTCCCTTAAACAGTCTTAGAGCTATTTGACCACATTTTAATTAGTTTTTAACTTGTAATGTGAGAATTTATGCTCTAGTTATACAGAATTATTGTTGAGTTGGGTTTTTTTGCAAATTAATCATGAATTTTTTCCTTGTGCATCATGTTTCTTTAGTGTGCATCTGCATTAATGACTAAATTTTATGCTTTAAAGTAAGTGACGGGTATTTTATATGTTAATACTGTCTCTTAATGTTTCCAGAGTAGTTTATATTTTGCTGCCAGTCAGTATTGAAGGAGAAGCAGTGTTTTCAGTTCATCCTGAGGTAGGCTTCTAAGAATAATTACTGGCTTTTATGTCATTTACGTAATTATTTTTAAAAATCGACAAGGAAAAAAAAACCAATACCAAAACTAGAACAAAACCTTAACCCATTATTATGAGCCAACATTTTTCATATATATGTAAGCCAGAGGCTTGCTCCTGGCATTAATTATTACAAGGGTAAACTATCCGCAGTTACAACATTCAGAGGAACTGCACATCACAATCAGTAACTGCATCCTAACAGCTCTCAATGACAAAGCTTTCGTAATGGGGAGTTTGAGGGACTGTAATGGCTTCTGACCTTGGAAAACAAGGTGTCAGGGAAGCTGTTCTGTACCTATTTCAATCCATCACTGTTTGTGTCAACTAAAACAGGTACAAATTAGAAATGTTTGCTGAAATTAGCTGATTTGTCACCTCAGTTCCCTTCCTCCCTCTTCCCATGAAAGCTATTCACAAGCTCAGAGAAACAGCTCACATTTAAGCACACTAAGAAGCCTTGCAAAATACACTTAGAAACAAAACTGTGTTTGGACTTGAAACGACTCCAGCTGAGAGCTCAGCAGCAGTGCACAGTTCATCCTAACACTGACTCTATTGAACCTGTCTTACATCTCTGTAAAGAAAAAGATGTACATTTCAGATGCAGCACCGTGTATAGCACAAAATTCATTTTAGAATATAAGCGAAAACAACAAGGAAATACAGAAGTTGGAGCTGAATTAATTCTGTCTCTGGGAAAGAATTTCTACCCAGAAGCATTACTTTATATATAATTATTTGATAGGTAATGACAAATGACCTAATGATTAGAGAAGTTGTCAACACCATAGATTTGCCAGCAATAGAAAGCATCTGGAGCCCTACGTGGAAAGAAGTGCCACAAACCCAGATTTTAAAATCAAATGTGCCATCCATGCTTACCTCATTGCATAAATTCTTGTTGCACTTCTGAAATAATCTCACATTTATGTTTTAAAAGATAGGGAAGTGATACAACTCAAGAGCTACCACCCTAAAAAAATGACCATACAACAGAGTGTGAGAACTTTAACAAGCAATGATAAGTCACTTATAGAAGGTTCTCTAAATAATATCACTCACAAGTGTATTGAAAAAAGTCGTAATAATACATGAAAGACAGGAATGTACTTTGTAATTTCAGAACAACTTTATATGTCAGACTGCCAGATAAATATTTACAACACACTCCAACTTAGCTGAACTTGTATGACTTCAATCAGGGGAAACTGCTTCCAGACACGAAGGTCGTGAAATATGTTATCAACTTTCCAGAGCCTGCCTTCAAAATCACATTGAAAGTGGAGAGCCACACGGCTGTCTAGTGTTATGCAGACTTAGAAACACTGATAGGAAGTTTATTAAATCCTCCCCAGGGAAAAAAAAAAAAAAAAAGAAAAAGATTGTGCTGCTATCATATTATTTCACAAAAGTTAGGGGAGGTTGTTCTTTATGTATGATTCTTATAGCCATGCCTGGGAACACCAACCTGTGACATAGGAGGCCATGTAGATTGCTAAGACTTTAAATGTGGATGGTAAGAATCACTCTGACAAGTGAGAACAAATGCATAGAAAGGCTGTGCAGCAGGCCTCTAGCCAGATCTGCAGTGTCAAGTTGTCTTCTTTTAAAAGAAATGTTACTAGTGCTATACAAGAGTCGAAAGGGAAAGCGTACCAGTTAGAAAAGACTATGAATGAAGCCAGAGACCAGCCAAAGTTGTCACTTACAGCCACAGTCACAACTGGTAACAAATAATTATTTGAGATGAAAATCTTTCAGATGTTAAAGAAGAAAATGTGAAGAATGAACACTGCTTCTAAAAAAATGTCACATTCCATTTGGCATCATTATTATTCTTTTATTAATAGATTAACTTAAGTCATTATATGAAATTATCATGCAAAGGACCTTGCACCCTGGTAAAATGAAGACAGATAAAAGCAAACTATTCCAGGTATGACAGAACCTTGTAATTTAGACATTAGGTCACGTACAATAAATTTTTCAAATTGCAGTTAAAAGGAGTGTTTTGGTGTCAATTACTATTTTGAAGCATCACTAGCAATGTTGAGAATTCAAAAAATTCCCAGTCAGGAATCCTTCCTCTAATGAAAATGTTTTGTTTCTTTTTATTTGCTTTGTTTTCTGAACCTTAGGCACATCAAAAATACTATTTTCTAGTTTTTCCACATGATGAGAAAAGCTAGAAATTACTTTTGCTTCATTTGTTTGGACTTTTTTTTGTTAAAGAAAAGCTAAAATATAACATGCAATACTGATTTTCTAACCTTTCTTCATCGTGACTTTACACTGATCTGGAAAAAGCAGGAAGGAAAAGATTAGTGTCTTAACTATTTTTCTTGCAACACTGGTGAATTTATTACTTCTTTCATACCCAGTATTAGCTGTCGCTACTCCTGCTGTACACTACAGGATACTGTTGTATACTTCTATTACTAGCGGATAGCAATGTTGCTACTGAAAGAAAGACTATAAAACATAGTAAAAAAGTAGCAACCCCCACTATTTTCTTGGCTGATTCTCACAGAAAATAAGAAATACCATTAACACCACTGTATGTATAAATGCATACAGAAGTCAGTCAGTTTAGGTACATCACTGCCCAAATAATCTGAAATTTACTTATCATGTCCTACGAGAACAATGCAGGCTATTACTACCAACACAGTGCATATGTCAGTTTTCAGCACATATGATAATGCATGCAGTATACATGATGGGGAAAAAAAAAAGGCAGACCCATAGAGTATTCCCTCACTTTGGTGTACTTTCTGTCTTTAAATGCTTTTAAATAAAGCAGTGTATGTTGTTCACAGCAGCTTCAGGAAACCTTTGCCAATATCCAGCCCATTAATCCGAGAAACACAAGTTAAGATGACTGCAATTTAGACCCCCAGCTGAGACTCATACTGAGTTCTGCAATATTGGTCGTGATGCATAGCAAGAGAAGAAGCAGGTAGATGGCAGGGAGAAGGGCTAAATGGATCCTTTTTTGGAGGTGATGCAGAAAGGAGTTTCCAGGTATATTAGAGACTCATGAATCGCAACCTTGGCCTAATGAAAGGATGGGCAAGATGTGCTAATTAGCCCACCCATTTAAGCTCT
This sequence comes from Haliaeetus leucocephalus, assembly GCF_000737465.1. Lineage (NCBI taxonomy): Eukaryota > Metazoa > Chordata > Aves > Accipitriformes > Accipitridae > Haliaeetus > Haliaeetus leucocephalus. The sequence continues at coordinate 14,525,848 of NW_010972991.1, read as the reverse complement.
TTTCTTGACATTCCTGCTTGGCTCTCAGGTAAATTAAATTGATTGATTTAATTTACAACATTCCAGAGGAAAGGACTGGGGAGGTACTTCTAATTCCTGGGGAAAGACTAGAGGTAATTTTCTTTTCCCAAAGCAGTCCTGGGAACACAAAAAAAATTCATGTGTAGCCTAAATCTCCCCAGCAACAGCTCAGTGATTTTCCCAACTATTGAAGTAGGAGCCCATCACCAAAGCTAAATGCATTTGCCATGTCATTAACCAGTCTTAGAATCCATTCATTTCAAGTTTGCTATAGTCACATCTACACTGTTTTTATACACAACTGCCACACAGATTTGACCGTTTTTTAACATTTTAATTTCTTTGCCCCATAACCTGTTTTATTTTAACACAAACTGTCAGAAGAACAAGATACTGTGAAACCCCATTGCTGTCTTTTACTGATGAGATAATCGATGTTACAGGCCTGTTGCTCTTATCTTGGGGGAGTGTTTAACAGCATGATGGGAGTTCCATTTTGATTTGTGACTGTTTCATCTGGGTGGCCCAAACAGCCCATGGAAGGTGTGAACAAAGAGACAGCTGCTGCTTTTATAAAGCAAAGTGGTTTTTCTCGTCTTAGGTTTTATTTTTGAGGCAAGTAGAATCTTGAGATTACAGCAAGTAAGATCTTGGTTCAAGCTGGTGCCTGCACATCTGACACTATTTGTTTAAAGGGCGATTCACTCATCCAAAACCAAGTCTGCCTGGAACTAGTTCATCCAAGGAATAATACCAAAAAAGATGCACTAGAAGATGCACTTCCTTTTGTAGCTTAAACAGCAGAACATTTGCAGGATCATGGAGATATTCTGACAGCATCTCAAATTTAAACAAAAAATAATAATTACATTCTCAAATGTTTGGCCTCTCTCAAACCTCTTTTTAAAAAGGTTTGCCTTTCAAGCATGGCATCAGTCACTGTTGCTTGTGATGGCATGATGTGAACAATGCAAAAAAGAATACCAGTTTACACAAGAGGCCTTAGGTTTCTGAAATGTTTCAGGTACAATGTCATATTTAAATCAGTTCAGACACATTGAAGAAAGGGGCAAGAAAACTACTGTTCGAAAGCTCCTCTGGACCTAGGAAGGTATCATCTCTACTGATTGGTTCAAAAAATACATGCAACCCCAATATCATTTACTGTTTTCTACTAAAAAGAGAAACACATTAACAGATTGTGCCTGGTTTTGGTTGTTAGGGCCATTGTTTGATTAAGTGTATTTCAGCTGAAGGTTTTAAGCCGCAAGATAGTTCGGAAAGTTGATGACCTACAGGAATATGTAGAGTATGCATGGTGCTGAAAGGCAAGAGAGTGAAGTTTGACTCTATTAAGATGGATGTGGAGTGATTGATAACATGTGTGAGAATGTAGATAGGAGTCTTGAACACGGAAGCAGAGGAGACAGGGAGTGTATTTTTACTCATTCCCAAAACTTCTTTTCTAGAACCAGAAGGGACAAAATGCAGATTATTTGTACTCTCCTCCAGTTTGCTGTGGTAGATATGATGTTTTAAAAATCTATGGAACCACAACTAAACCTAGAACACTGGAAAGGCCATGACTTGAAGAAATGTTGACCAAATTCATCACAAGGTCTTCTTGTTTGGTAAATTAATCATGTTACTATTGCACACAACCACAAAAACCTGTCAATAGCCATTAGGGATATTACTTTGAAACATAAAAACTCGTGAGTGCTCTTCTGCCATTTTGCAGAAATATCCTTTCATTTTCTCTGCAGCCAGATCTATCTTGAGAACTAAGGAAGCTGAGAGGACTTTGACATAAGCACACATAAAAAGAGACTATCTGCCTTCTAAACCTGAAAACACTTAGAAATAATTCTGCAGCTACTCCTTAAGTCTAAGTTAAATCATTTAAAAACTTTAGGTCCTAATCTTCTGCCCATAAATAAGACATGCTGTACATGTTTATCCTAAAACCAGTGTTTTTAATTTATTGCGATCAGTAGACTCTCAATCACTATAAAATGACAAATTATTTAACTTTTTTTAACTTAAAGTAAACATTAAAAGTCATACAGGCAAATATAATCTACACAATCCAAGACAGTCAAACATTCTCAAACTTCTAGCTGTTATAACCCATTTTCTGGACCTAATCTTTTAATGTACTTTTAAAAGCTTTCATGTGAGTTGCTCCCCCTTTTCTTCATTATCTTCATTTTATCAATAAGATGTCTTCCCCTACAAGCATTTCCAAAATTCTCCATTATGTCTTGAAACAGTGGTCTTGTAGCTAGGATGGCCTAAAGCAATGGTGACTAACATATTTCAGCACACAGGTATACTCCCCATTCCAGCTACTTTTCCTGTACCAGTGCACGGTGACAGCAGGCACACGAGCAGGCTGCACTTATTGCAAGAGGTAAATAAGATGCGAAAGATCTTTCTGCATCTTACTGAGAGTTACAGAGTGGATGTTTATGTTCAAAAGGCAAGAGAAGGCACTGATCTAAAGACAGTCATTCCTCCTTAAGCACCATGCTCTTTCACTCACTGTTGTCTCTAAACAAACTTGCTATTTTTTATTACTCTTAACATTTTCCTCCAAGTCATAAACTGTCAGTAAAATAAATAGATTAATAAATAGATCTCAGCAACTTTTTGCATTTCACACCATGAAAAAGAATCTCTGGAAAATGTTCTACAACCATTTGCCCCTGCTTTGTTCGGATTTTTCCTGAAGAAGTTTTCAAGGTTTCACGCAGTATTTTCCACTTTATATCTACTGCCCACACTGAAAATGTACTTTAGTCTGCTTTCCACATATCAGAAACTTTTCTCTGAGAGTTGATAAATATTTTCTCTATTAAAAGTTGAGTAAATGCAAAGAAGAGAAGAATTAATATCTTTGTGAGTTATTTTTGCATGTCCAGCTTCAGACACATGTAAGTAAAAAAAGCAGTGATCAGTTCACCTGAAAAATCAAACCTTTTAAATCTGACATTGAATAACCTGAGCTTTGTGGTCACTTTGAGTGTAAGTTTAAATGTAAGTTCAGCAATAAGGAGCTCCAGATTCTACCACCTGATTTATTGGCAGACTTGAGGAAATCACTTCAGTTCTTTAAACTTCTTTTTTTTTTTTTTCATTGAACATTTAAAGTGCTTATCTATCATGGTCCTTGTTTTGAGGCAAATGGTTTTGGTATTGCAGGAAAGGGTGGCTTGTTATGCTCACACTTGGCACCTCACTGCTACTGCTCTTCATCTCTCTCCGCTTATTGTAGAGCCTTCACTAACCCTTCCCTTTCCAGCTTCCTGCAGCAGACTGAAGCAAGCACAATACATTTCACGATAGAGGCCAGCACACAAGCATTATCCCATGATTGTTCTAGCTCACTGTGGTTACATTCATCATCTCTGGGATATGTTTATTTTTGGTACTGTTTACTTCTTCCCCTTAATATCATCATTTTACAATGAAGATATGCCATGTTTACATGTGCAAAATATTGTCTTGTTACACATGAACAGACCTTTAATTTGTTGCCTTCATCCTAACATATGCAAGTAGATTTATGAAAGCTCTTCTTGTTTGGCCTTCATGAATTCTCCCCCAGCTGAACATTCTTTTTATGCTTTTTCATGTTTGGCTTAAGTCACATCATATTATGTTAAAAAATTTTTGGCTCCATTTCATAACATTGAAGCAGAAAGGCTCATAATAAATTGATTTATGATCTGTAAAAAGACCTTATAGTATGTATGAACCCTGGCCCTCATTTCAGTGTACATATATATGAGAATATATGCATGCATGTGCATGTGTGTGTACATGTATTTTGTATATATGTGTATATAATGTTACTACAATGTGGAAAGTGTCCAGGATCTGAAGGTTTCCAGCTGTGGAACAGCTTAGATCATTAGCCAATATACACTGATAGTGTATATATCAATAGCACAATCAGTAAAAACACACTTTACAGTAACTACCTCTTACCTCTGCTAATATAGAGATATTTCTTAGTAAAGCTTATGTGCAGGACTACCTTTCTGAAAGGGGGGGGGGGGGGGTGGGGGGAAAGTAAGAGGAAAACCGCACAGGTTTTCATCTAAGCAAATTGCTACAGATCTCTCTACTGATTCCAACTTACAGATTTCACTAATCTTTTTAGAGGAGAAAACAGTTGGCACATTTTTGTCAGGGTGAAATAAACAGAGTGTTATTTTAAACAAAGAGTATATATATTTTTTTAAAACCTCTTGGCATGATGAAGAGTGGGACATCAGGGAAATAGAAGTGTCTGTTTTTTGTAAAATTCTTCTGGTTCCTACAGAGATCCTCTCTGACCACAAAGGTTTACAAGGGAATAGAAAGTATAATGAATTCTCTTATAACTGCTTATGCCTCATAGACCTGAATTTTTTGTAAATATGTCCTGATTCTTAGTACAAGGTACACTTATTTCTTTTTTGTCTGGCAGCAGAAGGACTTACTTTGTAAAAAGTAAAACACAAATCTGGCTAAAAGTAAGTAGAAATAGTTAGGACTCAGATATTTTATGTTGCCCCAGAAGCAGAGTCCACGTTTACTTGTAGAGTACCTGAACATTATTATGTTTATCTGCAATTAATGCTGCTCTGTGGTTATAAAATTATTGAAAAACTAGATGATAACTTTGTTTTTTACATCTTTTGGGTGGGCATTTTAGAGCAGTGATATTGCTTTTCTGAAGTAAAATCCTTTGTACGTTTTACTTAAGCAAATTCAGTCTTTATCCTTTCCTTCTTCAATTTTACCACTCTGCAAAACATTTCAGCAGGTGAATGACTCTATGTTCAGTTTTACATCTAAGAATGCAAGAAGTTCAAGGTGTTAAAGTAGCTGCTCATTTCTTTCAACAAGCACAGAATGGTCTGTCCCAAATTACATTTTTAATTATTTGAAGGAGACAAATCTGATACACTCCAACTATTACCACAAATATACCTTAACAATGGCTTTGGTATCCAAATGCAAATATTTATTATACTGTAATGCTCAGAACAGAATATAGAAAGATAAACCATCCTTGGGATAGTCAAAACACCTTAAGGCTCTAGGATTTTGAGCCCAAATTTCAAAGTAAACTGTTCATTTAGAAGTGCCATTGTGGTTTGGACTTAATGGTAAAACAGCATTTAATTGTTTATCAAATCTTTTCCGTTTCTGAATTAGGCCTTTCCATATGCTTATTTTTGACAGACATGAGTCTATAAGCCCCAGAGAAGTAAGTAATTATAGTGCCAGAGCTGTTAGCAGATCTTCTGTATTTGATGCATCTCCGAGGAAGTACTGGCAATCTGAAATGGCGAACTTGTTAACGTGGGCTAGGCAGAGCTTACTTTCATCACCAAAGCCTGGGCTGAATTTACCAGCCTGGCAGTCAGCTAACTAGGCATTCACTGTTCTCGTAAGAAAGTTGTGAGTGGCCATTAAAGTGGGAAACAGTAAGTATGCAGGTTTAAAGTACCATTTTTCATATAGATGCACACATACAACCTAAACACGTGCCTGTCAGGGTATAAGTATCCATGACTAACGGACAAGTGTATGTCCACTAGGTAACTTAAAAACATGTAGATCCACAAAGAAGATGTTGAAATATTGTTGTATATAAAATAACATTTGTTCCATTGTTCTGGCTCTTCACATCCCCTTCATCGATAATGAGTGACTTTTTTATAAAAACTTTGTGTACATTCGTCTCAATGAACTATGACCAGGCCCGATGATGAGGACAACTGTACAAACCAACCTAAAACACTAGTAAAATTGGGTCTGTCAGAGACAGGTCTGCTGGGTATTAAGTTCGAACAAGATTATACTCTGGCAACACAAATGTTCTAATAACAGCCTTGGCACAGCCACACACTCCCATCTTAATTTAACTTGTCAGGCTCATCATGAAGTGAACTGCATGCATTTTATTTTAATTTAGTACATAGCATACAGAAAACAAGACCGACTCCACGTGAGAAACTAACAAAAGAATGGGGTAAAGCCAGAGCTCCGTCACGTCATCACTTCGACTGAGACTGCAGCCTGCACATTTCCCCGCCCACTGCTTGCAAGGACAGGCAATAAAAGGACCCAACTTATGATGACATAAAAAGCCAGGTAGGATTCTGCTCAAGCAATTGCATTTGCTCAGGGTTAATGCTCAATCAACATAAAAGGGGGATGAAATTCTATTAAAATATGGATGCCCTACAGGCTTCTGTGTGACTTCTGTAAACTATGTCCATGGACTCCATAGAGATTATTTCAGTGGTTATATACCACTAGGTTTTATTCACTACTCATTTTCTGACAGTAATGTCACAGAGACTTCATACTAACCTCTAGGAATTATTTAACCACATAAAACGTGATTTATGTGCCCTAACTTGGGCATGTGTATTATAGATATGGAAGTGTGACATCTACAGTCTCCCATTATAGACCATGGAGAAAAATAAGCACTTCTAGCACATCATTTGATCTTGAGATAGGTGTGCCCAAAACATGTTTCCCCACCAGCCTACTCTTTAAGGTCCTCATTCCTACAATACCTCTGAGAGGTATAGAAGTGCATTCAGCAGTAGGGCACAAAGATGCTGGAGGCAATGTTCACAAAGCTATTTAGACAACTGCTTCTAATTTCTTCCAAAATTCACAGACAGATTGTGTTTGCCTAAGGTTAAGCTGTAAACCGTAATCACCTTGTAATACTTGGCTTCGGCAGTTTGCATGTGGTCACACAAGAAATTTTTGTCAGAGCAGGGAAGTGACATGACTTTTGCAAGTTTAGTCCAACACTAAAGCTACCAGGTCATCTGTCCTCTACATTATCTCTCAGCTTTGTCTAGCTGGTGCTCCTTCCTTAATGTTTATTTGGCTAGTTCCTATGTCTCCATGTCTCATCGAACTGACTGTTTATGAGAAATTGCCTTATATATTTTCCTTAACAAAATCACTCCTACTGCAAACAAGTTATTTGAAAAGCAGTATAGATATCCCCAAAGAGGATTAGCAGAGCCTCCTTCCAGCAGGCTGACAGGTTCTTCTTTGTTTCCTAGTCTTTTCTTCCCTGGCACCATAATCCTCCTTGCTGAATTCAGACACTCTAGAAGTATCAACACTCATCAACATGATGGGATGTCAACTCCGCAGCTAAAAACCCTCAGACAGGAGGCATTCAGGTAAATTTCAAAGCTGGACAACTCACAAATTTTTAAAAAAAGAAGTAGTTTGTGCAGTTTTAAAAGAAATGCAACTGATAAATGAACAGACCGTTCCCAAACCTCACACTCATGTCCTGTTATCAGCCTGTTATCTGCTCTGAGGAAAGAGCAGGGAATTGAGGACTAACTCATACCATAGCCCTCAGCTCTCTCCATGTTCCAGGATTGATATAAATGGTCCATCAGATGAGACAGCTCTGGTTTAGAAGCTGAATAGATGTGATAGTTCAACAAACATGTATGTCCATCTTCTGATTGGAGCTTGTTAGCTCCAAAATGTGGTGTGATGCTAGCATAGCTACATGCCTCCTGAAATGGTTGGCTTGTGCCTGACTTGGTATGTGGGTAAAACTTTCCTGCATTTACTCACACCTACCAGTAAACACCTTTTCATGGGCTAGTCACCCCTTTGTGTCAGTCCAGCCGGCTGGTGCCCTGCAGAACTACAGGGATGTGATGGTTCAGGACCGACAGACCTGTTGCACTTCCCAAAAAGTGAGGGGAAGAGAAGGCTCAGCCATGCTTCCTTCCTGCCACTCACACTGGGATTCATGAAGCCAGTAGTCCGTGAGAGAGACAAAAGATCTCTCAGACTGTCTCTCACTCTTCTCTATTGCCAAGTGAAGATTTAGATGCTCAGAAATAAATAAATACCAAGATGCACGGACTGTGTCAACAATAATGTGTACAGAGACTTCAGGCATGTCTACACAACAAAGGCGTTTAAACTCAAAACACTTTGAAGCATAAGCAGTTATTTGGAGTCCAAGTGTTGGTTTAGTGACTATTTGTTGATACATTTCCTGATCCCAGATATTCAGAGAAAGACCCTTCCTGTTTTTCTAAAAGGATTATCCATTCTGTCACAAAATATGCCAAACAGCTGATTACCCTTTAAACCTGGATGGATGCTTTCCCTGTTCTACAAGACTAACTCTCTAAAATTAGTTATAATGACATTATAAAAGCACACAGTGTTTTATAATTAACTGCTAATACGTAGCTACATGATTTGAAAAGGTTTAATGGGTTTAATTAAACTACTTAAACATTTACATTGCTCTAATCAAGTGTTAGGAAACGAGCATGATACCTGGTTTTATGATTAATTTTAAAAAAACTTTTATGAATATAAATAGCCTTTTGGTTGAAAGCTATGCATTCATTAGTAAGTGTAAAAGGTGAATGCTTGCACATCTTATTCTTTAGGAAATGAGTGTGGTTTCCTTAGCAGATGTTTACAATGAATGGAAAAGTTCCTGCCTGGCAAGAGTTTTACAGAAACTGTTACTGACACAGTTAATCCCTCAGACTTCTATCTTCATTTAACCTGCTACTTGTGTGTTAAAGATGAAGGGATGAGGCATGGCTGTTTAATTTCCTGCTTTCTGACAGGTCGCTGCTTTACTTCATGCAAGCAAATGATTTTTTTAACCGCAACAAGTGGCAAATACGCTGTTCACAATACTACAGGTTTCGGTTAAAATTCGTTGACTATCATTAATAAAATCACTGATTTTCATTTGCATTTCATCTGTCCATGGGAGAAACAGCTGTGGTGCCACCTGGAACTAGAGAGCTGAAAAAAATAAGTGACACCCCACCAAAAGAAAAGCTCATAGCACAAAGCACAGGTAACATGAGGGATGGATGGGTGAGCTTGGAAGTATCATTGGACGGTCTTTTGTGAAGATTAATGTGTCTGCAAAAGTAGGGCAAGAAGTCCCCACTGAGGGTGGAAGGAAAAGGTATCAGACACCAATGTACTGGTATCATGGTCCTGAGAAAAGCTAGCTGGGAGCTGCTTCCTGACCTTGTGAGGTTAGCAAAACGCCTACTCCCTGTTCTTGGAATCCTGCTGTGTCCATAGTGGAAACAATGTCCTCAAAGTTACTAAAAGCCCCCAGTGTTTTCTCCTCCAAAGCAGCTCAGTCAACAGCATGATGCTGTGGGGCATGACTTCAGGCAGAACTCAAGATAGGTCTTTAAGTAGCCATTAACATGACCATTCCTATGCAACTTCTAGCTCAAGAAGTCTCCAGCTGCTGATTGCCTGAACATATTCACCCTATACCTTACCCTCTATTTCTTATCCTGTGTAAGCATCCACTATCATGTAACTGTTAAAAACAGGAAACGGGGGAAGAGAGACTTTAGATTTATTCTGGAAGTTCCTCAGTTTTATCTGCTTTACTCAGTTCAAAAGAAAAGGAAATGGCATCACAAGAATCTCTGCAGTACATTGGAAGAGGCGTAGCTTGGAGTTGGGGTCAATGCCTTAATTTCATATCACATGATGAAGTATTCCACATTTTTTGAACAATAAAAATGATGACAAGGGTAACAGTGACGTGCAGACTTTCTTTTATGACAGGGAAGTCATACAGATCTACCACAGTTTGGAGTCAAGATCAATTTTGGCCTATTAAACAATAATAAGGGGATGTAGGTCTTCATTATTACTTCATTACTTTCTTTTTGTTAAATTCCTTTGAATCACACCAAATATCAAAATCAACTGTGAAATATGCACTCACAAAACTCCTACCTGTATTTAAGTCTCTTTATTGCTGAGTAAACTCTACAATGAGAGTTTCAAGGTATCTCTACTTTTTAACTGTAGTGTATTATTTCACATATATATTTTATTTGTCAATATTTTTTTATATTATGTACCAAAATAGCACCTAACAAGAGGGTCAAATTATGCTAGGTGCTTTTATACAGGTGCACAATAAAACAAGACTCTCCATTCCTAAACGTGGGGAGTTGATGCTTGGCCATGTACCACATCTTCAGTGACCAACTGAAGAATAACTAGTTTCAGAAACTGGGCTATGACAGACTATTGATTGAAAAAAATGGGGTAAATGCAAAGCTAAAAAATGACTGAACATTCAGAATTAATCATGATTCATTGCATTTGTCTTTAGGTAGAACTATGCAGTGTGTGTGGTCTTGGCAGGCTTTGATGGGTTTACCAGAGGGTTACTGTTAGATGGAGTATATGATGGAGAGATTTCAAATGTGCATTTAAAAACCTGTATGTCAAGTGAAGAGAAAAAAGTCTTTAAAATTAGATAATATAATAAAATATTTCATATGGATGAGCCAAGACATGTCTATCTGTCAGCTGCTTTGGAACTATATTGTTTTATATTAATAATGTAAGTGTATTTTGTACTGCAGTGCTAAATATAAACCAGGCATCACAGAAGCTGTTATGCAAGCGTCCCCATTCAGCTTTGCCAGCAAATGTCAGCACTGACCCCACAACACCCCATGCCTAGGGCCTCTCTTACACAGAGAATGCCAATTGTACTTAACTGTGGGAGCACTTACACTGTGGAGAACAGAGGCTAAAACAAGACCCACCGAACTCATTTTCACTTCAGATCAAAGCCAGAATGTGAATTCAACTCTCCAGACATCAAAGACCAGTGCAGAAGCCCACTGTGCCACTTCGACCTGAAATTATGTCCTTATTATGTACAGTGGGAAGTTTACAGCTTTTATCTCAAAATGCAATGCAAGAAATTCAGTTAGCTAAAAATAACAAATCAATGTAAATAATAATAATAATAGTCATCTTCATCATCATCATCACCATCATCTAGACTTGATCAGTAAGAACACTGCTAATTAAAAGAATTGTTTCTATTCTGCCAAGATTTTATGTTAAGTAGACTATGAAAATGAGTAGAAAGACCTTAGCCACAGACAATGAAATCAATATAATTTTCTTTCTAATAGAATTTGATAACATTCTAACTGACTTAATTGTCTCATGGTCTTACTGTGTATCATATAGAGAGAGCTCAGAGCTGGCTTCTAGTTAAACCTATCTTACTAAATTGAAGATTATAAGCCACTGCAGTTCTGTTTCCATACCCCTTGAAATCATCAGAAAGACCACCCTCTGCTTCAGGCAAGTGGGGAAGTGGAAGATAGTTCCATTGATGTGGGTAAGTTTAGCTCTTGTTCAACATTCACATTTTCTTGCAAGTGGGTACATCGATACCAATCAGTGTGAAGACTTCAATAGTGCCAAGTGAGTGGTAGATCTGCAAGGTTTTGCTCTGCAGTAATGAAACAAAGAAGAGATGATTTAGACAGCTGGTTTCTTAAGTTGGAGGAATGACTATAACACACATAGAAGAGATGATGCACATGCACAAATCGGGTGCTTGCTCAACTTCGTACATGACTTTGACGATAAACAGCAACGTGTTGATGCCACTCTGCTATGCAGCAGTAAGAGAAAAGAGTGCAAAGCATACAATTTTAGCTAGTCAAATGGCATTTAACCTTTTTTTTTTTCATTTTATTTGGGACACCAAGTGAAAAAATTTCAGTAGAGGTGTGTAGACATAACTAGACAATCGTCCTACTGATGATAGACTAGTTACTCCAAGTTGTTTACAGCAAACCTCTCAGACATAATGAAGCCTGTAGAACCCCAAGGACCTGAAAAAAGAAAGGTTAAGCAATGCACTGTTCTAATGAAGTTTTCAGTTCCAAACCCATCCCATGAAATATAACCAGAGATCACAGGAGTGGATAGTGGATACCATAAATAGTCACTCATGTATGCAGAATAGATATGCCACATTGGACTATTTTCGGTTGATGTACTGCTATACCATGAATATGAGTTCTTGGTGAAGGACTGTCTGAAATTTTTTGTGGATACCGTGGCCCACCTCACCACTGATACTGCAGTCGGTAGTAAAGGTAGGCTGTTACCTACATGTGGACTGTGACTAGATAAAGTTATGAGAAGTGTGTCTAGACTAGATGGCAGGCGCACAAGGGTTGTGGACCCTTAAACATCCATACCAAGGATCTGGTCAGAGGAAATTGCATCTTCTTTCCAATGAGCAATGTGAGCTTCCTGCTGTGGAAACAAGGGTGTAGGGGGCAGACAAGGTGTACAGCATACACCTGGGTCCAACAAGAGTGTGGTGTGTGGAAGTGCTCCAAGACCCTGAGGCTTAGGTCCAGTGATATATGATTGTCTCTCCCATCTGCAAGAGCTTTTCACTTGTTAACTGTAAAAGAAAGTTTTGTGAAACATCAGGCAAAATAAAACTAGTGTTTCTGTAGCACTTTAACAACCCATAGTCCAGAGCCCATACAAAAACTGAAATCTATCATTCCAGAAAAGCTACAAAATGGAAGACATAATAAGCGCAAACAAATACATTTATAGTCTCTCTTTTGATCATCATAAATCTATGCTACAACATGCCAACTTCTTTTCTGACATTGTAAGCTGATGTTAAAAGGGTTACTTTACGGTTCGCGTTTACTCTTGTTGCCTTCTGTTCAACTGACTGGTTGGTACTGAGTGCTCTGCACTGACCACTCAACCCTCTCTGCAGCCAGGTTTGAACCGAGGCCATAAATCGATGCTGTTAGCTCAGCTTCTATTGAACAAGTGGATGCATGACAGACTGTGATAAACAGTTGTAGCCAATAAAAGATGTAGGACTAAATAAGCATAAAAACTGAACTGCCCCTTGAGCCCATAAGGGCCTAGCCTCCCAAGCTGTGAGCGAGGCACAGCTGCAAGTAGCAAGCAATAAGTCAGTGATCACATTATGCCCACCCACATTGTATCTGTGCCCTGAACATATTTATATATTAAGAAAAAAATATTGGAACATTTTACTATATGGATGTATAAATATAGAAGGAAAGAGTATCTTTAATATATTCTAAACTATTAGAATTTCAGAAAGAAATTATTCAACCTCAGTGTTGGCATTAGCCTGTTTCTATTATTGTATTTTATTAAATTTTTATATTGTAATATTCTTAGAAAACTAAATATTTATAAGAAGGTGCCAGTGAATTAAGGCTCTACACAGAATTTCATTTAAAATCTTGGTGTTTTTCCTGTCCTGTAAAAATAAATAACCTTTTCTTCAACTGGCCAAAACATGGTCATTCTGAATAAGAGTACAATTCATCATCCATCCAAGTTGCTCTTTAACAATACCCTTCGTCTCTCTGACATAAGACTACATGCATTGCTTTTTGAAAATTTCCACTCTTAAATGCCTGTAAAACTGAAAACATGTACTGAAAATACTTTGGCTTTTTCTTCCAAAACACGTCTTGAAGAATAATGAGACTTAATTACAAAATAGCTGTTTAATAACTGTGGGGTTACAAATATTAAGCCTGGAGACAGCAGTTTTAGAAGGTAAGGGCATAACTGCAGTGTGAGCAGAGCGGTGCAGTTGGAGCAGCCCTAGGCTCCGGGTTGGATCCCAGAGGAGCTACGCACCCCCGCCATCGGTCGTGGCTCTCAGGACTGCAGCTAGTGTAGCCCCCCTGGATATTCAGGGCAAGACAGATGGAGCAACTGTGTTTCCTGGGGAAAGGAGCAGCCTGCCAGATCCCTGTTGACCCTGGGTTTTGGGGTAGTGGTAAGGAGCAGAAACTGATCTTGCAAACAGTTATTACATATGACGGTGTTTCTTCCCACCTCAGCGGAAGGCAGTTCAAGGCCAGCCACCACCAAGACATACGACTCAGAAATAGAGAACAAAAAGGTTTGCGTGTGTAAAACTGAGTCTTGTACCTGCAGCTGACAGCAGGTAAGGCAGACTGAAGCTAGATAAATTGTATCAAAATCAACTGGACAGACCAGTTAGTAATTTCCCATCAGAAATTTGTTTGGTGATGGTAATACATGATATAGAAAAGAGTGCCAGAACCTCAGCTAAAATAAACACAGTGGCACAACAACAGATTAGCTGTGGTCAGACCAGCTTTGCTAGTTTACAACAACTCGAAATCCATAATGCTTTGTAGCTTTATGCCAAAAAGCCCTGGAATAGCTCATTTTTAACACAATTTTAAAGGGGGTGGAAAAATTCTCGGTGGTCATAATGACTGCACCTTCAATAAATGAAAGCAAAAAGTTATTTTAATCTCTCACGTTAATCCCTCACTCAGTTTTGCTCTCTAAGTAATATTGTTTTAACACTTGTGCCAATGGAAGCCTTGCCAATATTTTCACAGAATGTCGATAGGTTTTGCCAATATTATATTAAGAAGGACATCTAAGAAATGCAAACATTTAGTAGACTTTTATGAAAAGTGATGTCTGTCCAGTATCTCATACCACTGGATAAAAAAGAAAACAAACTTAGAACTAGACCTCTGGAATACATTCATATTTCATATGACAAAGAGGCTCACTCTTTGTCCTGTGAAATAATGGATATATATTATCATTATTTGCTTTCAGTTACCCAAATATACTCTCATAATCTCACACTGTCCTTATCATGAAGCCCTAGCAGTCTAGATCCTACAAAACAACAAAGATGCATGAACATACAGAAAAGGAGAAGTAAAGGAAGAAAAAAAATGGGTGATGATACTGAGCTCATGAGACTAGCCAGGTCAGTAAATGTATCTAGTGAGTTCATCTCTTTTTTCCCTTTCCTTTCCTTTACTGTCTTGTAGTCTGCATAACTGCATACTAATTTAGAATTGGTTGAAAGTTAGTATGTTAACTGCTTTTCCAGAGAAACAAAGACAGTTACAGTTATAGTGTTCTCAGAAATATGCAGAGAGAGGCAATGCAAATCAGCAAAGAATGAAAATGCTGCATAATTTTGATGCAGAGCAAATCCCAGAATTTCAATTTCTCCATGAAAAAACATGGGGCTTGGGCTGTAGCCAGGCTGAATGGCAATGCTTGGGAGATACAGATCCCTTGAAACCCTAAAGGCTCAGCCTCTGAAGCAAGGCAGAGGAATGGAAGGGCTTCATCCAACTCTTGCCCGTGTTCTACCAACACCTCACTCAGAACAGTTTACTTGGGTATAATGCCTTGACTTTTATGACAAAGCCAAATCTGATCTAAGTTAATTTTGTCATATTGTTCATGCTTTGAAAAAAAAAAAAAACTGGGAAAAGGCAGGATTAAAAAGTGAAGTTTAAGGCTTAATATTTCCTCCCAAATTTTCATTAGCACTAGCCACAACAAATGATTCTCAATGGGTAGATTCCTTTTAATATTTATAGCAAATGGCATAAAAATTCTTGCTTGAAAAAATGTAACAATGAGTTGATGAGGGGAGACACTGGCAGAAAAGACATGAGTTTAGAAGCTCAGAATCATGGAAGAGATAGTAAGGGTTGCAAGAAAGCACCCTGCAATAGAAGACAGACAGTTTCTGTTTTATAACCAGGAGAAAGGGAGGCTGTGCAATATGAGGGTGTAAAATGTATTAGGGACCAAGTTCTGCATAACGGCATCATCTTAAATGGATGTAAATGGAATGTTTCAAAGTTAAGAGTGGTGATATCATGCAAAGATAATGAAGAAAACTGAAGGGGGATGATTAAGAATTGTGTTTCAAGCATTCTGAGCTTGCCCTGATATTGAATAGCACTGAGAAGACTGGAAAAGAATTTGAATTTAACTTGGAGTGGAGGACTAAACCTGTGAGTCATTGGCATACAGATGATAGCTGGAGTTCTGTTTGTAAATAAGATCCACAGGAGGGGAAAACAGAAGTAGGATTAAGGGACGAGTCCCTTGAAACCTCAAAGAAACTTGGGAGGAAGGCATGAAGGCTCCACAGGAAAACAGTAGCAGCAAATGTTCTTTACACATATTATTGGACGTTGTATTTGAAAATCCAAAGTTTTGTTTAAAGAAATGCAGTGAAACACAGCTGAATATAAAAAAGCTCTGCTATATAGTGACATGAAGATGATCTCCAAAGATCTAAAGGATGGCTTTTAACAAATAAATTTGTTGCAGTATTTGGACCAGGCCATGAGCAACAAGGCAATCACCGCTGCCAAGCTCTCATGATATTTAATATTATACAGGTTCTTTTCTCTCAGGCTCTCATTTCATGTCTTCTGATGTCTCACTGTCTCTTAAGTAGATTCTTACTTCTTCCACCAGATTTAATTTAGCATAATAACACTTTCAGCTAAGTTTAGACAAAGACTGTACAACTTCCTTAAATTGAGTGTGTTGTTTCAAGAACTTCACATAAAAAGTAATACAGAATTTGTACTCAAGCCTGTAGAGGTAAACAGAGAATTATATGCCATGGCCAAGAAATGTCTATAAAAATCTATAATAGTTCCATAAATTGTACTAGTTTTTTCCTTGTTTAATTCTAGGATATTTACATAAGAGTTTATTCTTTCCATGGTGCCATTTCCCCATGCATGTTTACACATTTCTTCCACCTATTGCAAATGACAGGCTATGCGGAGCATGGGAATGCTGAGTATGGTGTGACTCTTTTATTGAGGTCTCATAGTCAATTGACATAGAATGAAAAGTTCAGTTTGCCCTGAGAAATATAACAAGTGTAGTGCATCCACATTCAATATTGAATACTGTAATTATTTAACATGTATTTAACATACCGATAACTGGTAAAAACTTTTAAACCACCAGATTTACAGCATCTCAGGCTGCAGGAACTGTTAGGATAGTCATTCTCACGTTGCCCTCTACTGTTTAAGGTTAGAAAGACAAGGCACGTTTTACAGAGCTGTAAAAAGCAGAGTTTGGGGGAGAGAGGGAGGTCTGGGACTAGAACAGGAAAATAATGGCTTGCACAGAAGATTCATAACTTTATTAAAAAATCCATTCATTTTAAAATGTAACATCAGAGAAGTAGAAACTCTCGGAAGAGGAGTTAATGATGGAGCAAATGTAGAAAGTTCAGAAATGTAACTTGATGTCTAAGAGATTGCAAAATTCTTACTTTCCTGGAGAATCACCAGCTATAGGAACAAATCCTGCAGTTGTAACACAATTTCCCATTCAAGTCAATGCCACAAATCTAATTCTTAGAAGTTTGAACACTCAGCTGAAATTCCTGGCTTGGGGAATTTGACCTGGGAATGTGGCAAGAAACACTGACTTCTCTTCTTTTACATCTACTTTATAGATGTACTATTATTTGGTATCATATACATCAATTTGGAAAATGCAGGGGCTGTTCTACCCAAATAATTGATCTAAACTGAATCCAGGTGCTTCTTGAGCCTCAGCAAAGTTCAGTGCTAAAGCTCTTGAAAGGTAGCCCTGGAATGACAAGCATTTCCAGAAATCAAGGGAAACATTCACTGCACTGGAAAGATCGCCTCCATCCTCAACAAATAAAATCACCTCTTTCCTATCAAAATTAACATATTTACCCCTTACATAGGGTTTTCTTCACTAACCTGCCTCAAAACAGTGGGTACGAAAGGCAGCTGTAGCATTACAGTAAATATCCAGACTAGTATGACTTTGGGAAAGCAGGTAGGTAATAACAGCCCAAAATTGCTTCACAGAGATTTTTCTGCTTGCCTGATCAGTCAACTGATCTTTAACTTTGCAAACAAGGGCAAATCAAATTTATTTGGGCCAGAATGAAGCAGAGAGGCTGGATGTGCATGATTTAACTGGAGCAGAAGGGTGGGTGGGTTTGTTGGTTGGCAGAGGCTCTCAGGCATGGGGTAGGCCCAGTTGTTGGCCCAGTATAGTGACTATGGACCTTCAGAAAGTCCTACAGTGTCTTCCTTCTGGACAGGTGAAGAACGTCTCAAATAAAGGAGGTTTGTTGTTCAGTAAAGCTCGTTTGCTTCAGGTGCTTTACATGGACATGCTTTATGTTGTTTGTTTCTTTCCCTCACGAAAACACGAAACTGTCAAAGTTGGGGGGGGGGGTTTAAGAGAGAAGGTGAAAAGAGAAGGTCTAGTGTTCATTGGCAATGCACTACTAGTGGAAAAACCTTTGGGTGATTTTGGGTGATTCAGATCTGCTGGATGGAACCACTAACAGAAGTGCATTTCTTTAAAAGAAATTATTCATACTTGGATTGTTATGAAAAAAATCAAATTATTGCCACATGGCATCACTATGGAGTATGGAGGGTGGGGAGGGAGGAGGCTTGAATGTCTCTCGTGCATTTTCTTCATCAGATTCATTTAAGTTTCTTACATGGCTCTGTGTTTCTTGTGTTTGTTCTGCATGCTCTTTGGATATCTTTATTACTCCAAATTATTGCTACATCTTGTGACCTTAACTGGAGCTTAGCATAGTTTTTGTCTAGGATTGTGTATATTTAGGGTCACTACCAATTAACTTCAATATAACATTGAATTCACATAATAAATTCAAGAGAATGTAGTGTATAGAGAGTTCTCATTGCCTTTAGGGAGAAGATTTTCTGCCTCTAAAAAAACACTCTGAACTGACCCAGATGTGCAAGTACAATACTCACTGACTACACAGAACAGGTTCTGGGGTCCTTTGGTCTTAGCCTCCCCATTTCTTTTCTAAACATCTTCAAAGGGCTGTCTTTCTGAAAAGAGAAGTTCACCCATCCTTATTTGCTGACAGACTGAACAGGAAGGGCACATGGAAGCTCTTTTTATTTTATTGTTTGATTTATTTAAAAAGCAAATGTAAAAGGTCTGAAATTTGTGACACTGGGATCCAGGACTCCTCAACACACAGCTCAGTTCTGTATCATGGCAAACTCAGAGGAGTAAATAGCTACAGCCATACACAATGATTATTTAAGTGAGTCACAGGGTAAAAGTGAATTTTTTTTCCATTTACACTCTAGTCTAACACAATAAAATTCCAACATGGTTTAATCCTGTCCAAAGTGTCCCTGTCACTTACAAAAAGATGAAATACAGACAGACCATGGAAGACACAGAATTTCTTGTTCATTGGAAGTGGCAGTATCTCCTATTTTGATTCAGACTACTGGAAAATCTGAAGGAAAAGGTGTAAATAAGTGGCTTCCTTAGTATTATTTATAGACTGACTGATTCAGACCTCTTGAACAACACTGTAAATATGCTGTAAGTCTATCAAGTAGATAAGAAAACTATGAATTTAGACAATTTCCCCAAAAGTGACAAAGTAAAATTCAGTAGCATCAGTCATTATTCCAACACACAATCTGTATCTTCAATCATTTTACAAATGGGAAGACAGGCACTTCTCCATCTTCCAAGATGAGGACAGAGGAAACCTGCTTCTAAATATACCTCAGAGACATTAAAAAAGAAATTATCACCATCTAACCATGTTATTTTTCTGATTCTCAGGAAATAAAACAAACATCCTAGCAATGGCAATTCTCAGAGATAAGTTTGTGGAAGTTCAAGCTTCATAGGAGAGTAAATCCCACTGATTTGCGAAGTTTCTAAATATTGGGACTTCTGAAATGGGACTTACATACCTAAATATGGAGTAAAGTGCATGTCCTTATCATCTATCCAACAGTTGTGAGACTACATCAGGAGTACTGTGTCTGGTTTGGGACTCCTCAGTAGAAGGATACTGACACACTGGAGCAAGTTCAGTGAGGGCCACTAAGCCAACAGGCCAGAGAACATGACATGTGAGGAGAGGCTGGGAAAACTGAGCCTGTTCAGTCTTAAGAAGAGAAGATTAAGGGAAGACCTTACTGCTGTCTACAGCTACCTCTACAATGCAGATAGAGCCAGACTCTTGCAAATGCACAGTCATAGGAAGGGAGGCAAGAGATGCAAGTTAGGAACATAGAAAATTCCGATTAGATATTAGAAAACTTGCTTTTCCATTAAACATTGCAACAGGTTGCCCAGAGAGGTTGTAGAATCTTCATCCTTGGAGATGTTCCAGATACAGCCCTGAGCAACCTGGTATAAGTAGACCTGCTTTGAGCAAGGGGTCAGACTGGATGACATCTGGAGGTCCCTTCTGCCAGCAATTGTTGTACGATTCTGTGATTCAGTGGGTGATGTTATTCACCCACTCACGTTGTCATTGTCTGAGAACCTGAGCATATTCCTGTGGATTTGAATCCTAACAGCCTGTAGAAGTATATTGATTGTAAGACTCCCACTTTCTTGCAAGAGCTCTCACTGCTTTAGTATTACATGGAAGTCAGGAAACACAACCTCTACTGTCTGTTTTACAATAAATTAAGCACTACTGTGTTCTGTCAAAGATCAGATATATAACCTTAGGAGACAACTTCACTTTCTGGCTCCTAAATGGACAAAAGTGCCCGTTCATAGGCCTTATAAAAGTCTATGCAAGTTCTACAAACCAATGGTCCCTCAAAACTCAAGATTTCTTGACCATCATTTAGAAGTTCTAAACTCTCCAGTGCCTTGCATGAGGATGCATGTTGGTTCTGGATTTTATTTACCACAATTTGCCTTCTTTGTCTAAGAGCTAGTATTATGGATAGTTCATACTGTTTAATTACTAGCAAGCCTCTTGGCACGTTTCTTTTTCATGCCAAAGAGCACTCTCACAGACAACATCTGAGAACAGTTTGGGAATAGCATAGGGTATAGGAGAAAGAACATTTAGTTATATGGATGTAAATTGTGCCATGACACATTCCCTAACGGCCCGTTTTAATTACATGCACAGATGCAAACAAGGATTCTAACCCTTAGGCTCTTAGCTCCTTTCCTGCATATAGCTTCTAGTCATCCAAATTACTTACCCATACAAAGAGAAGTAAACCATGACTGAATACCTTTTGAACTCTACCTATGGGTTTATCCATTCCTCTCCTTTAATCTGGAAAGCAGGACTTGGAAGAAACTAGTCAAACTCTCTGAGAATACTATACCAATGGAAAATGCCTTGGCAGACTGGTTATACCATACAAACACTAGAAAGGTCCCAGTGCAATGCCCACTACAGACAACAGAAAGACTCCCACTGACATTGCTAGACACTGAGTTAAGTTCCAAAAAAGTGAGAGAAGATACAAACTAACTAAATATATACATGGAATTCAAGAAATAAAATTCAGGAATAAAGAAAACAGTGATAATACTAGAAGCATGCAGCTAGCTAGGAAGCTTGTCAAAAGCACAGGAGTAGAAATTCCTCAACAAAACTTTAGTTGAGAGCCAAAGAATGTGGATTTATTTCACTAATGATGACAAGTTCAAGGCATCTACACAAAAATAAGATGAGTGCTGAAAGATGAATTGACACAGGCTATGCATTTCATCCAAGGAGTGCAGATACTGGTCTTACAGGAGGATAGAATCATTCAGAGCACAAAGTTATTACAGACAGAACAATGACTGCTGTAATAAAATGATGTACAACAGGTCAGAGGCATAAAAAAGCTGTTTCTTTCAGGGGGATACTTAAGGGCTTATTGTGTTTCAGAGCTGATAATAAAATTGTCTATATTGAGAAACAGCTCAGAATCCCCAAGCACAGTATTGCGATGTATTCTATCCGTTCCTTCACTGTGGAAAAGGGAAATGCTACAGATATATACAAGAAGTTCCCATTGCACAGGTTTATTTTCAACATGACTTAACACTCAGTGACATCTCCCTCACTGTATATAGATGGTGAACATCCTTCTGTATTTACAAACTGTATTAGTTAAGTTCACTAGGGGACTGATGTGTTTCCAATTGGAAGCATAGGAGATTCCACAAATTCAAGATAAAAGTAAGCACCATTAGGCACTAAATGTCCATTTATAAACTGCTGACTGGCCTCAGCATTCCATCTGGCCCTCCAAACCAGGGCCTGCTATGAGACATTTGTACACAGAGACATGAAAAATTAATGTTATGAAGAGAGTAGGAAAGAGTTCTACTTGTCAACAAGAGCTTTGGCCTTCATTTTGCAGATAAAAATGTAGCTATATCTGGAAATGTTCTTAATATTTAAACATACTTAAGTAGCTATAAGGAATTATAATTATTAAAGAACTCTGTAAACCAAAAATACCAGGAAGTAAACTGACTTAATGAAGGCCCAGTTCTTACAGGCAAGTTTCACTAGTTTAATGAAATGGGAACTTAAAAGGCAACTTTAGCACTATTACTTTTCTTTCAAGTGGTTTCTTTTGCTTTAGGTTCACGTCACTGTTAGCCCTAAATTAAACTGATTGCTCATGGAGGCAAGCTTTAGTACTACAAACTCCTAAAAAATTTCCAAATGGCCCCCAAAAAACCCCCCAAAACCCTACTTCTGCATCTTCCAGTTTGCTATAGGTTTATTTTTTTGCAGAACTTCTGCAGAGCATGACTTCATCTACCATTTCCACCCAATTCTGTCTCCCAGCAATGTCCACTTACAGGTATTCACTAAAGATTTTGATATTAAAACTTGCACTATATATGTTTAGAGATATCCAGGTTAAAAAGGCAATCTAAACGTAAGCAGGGATATTCAGCCAGTACCTTTCTTTTGGTATATTTGAATACTGTGCTACAAAAAAAACCCCCTAACTTGTCAGCTTGAAGAATATTCTAGTCCTTCACTAATTAGACTAGGGATAGATCAAGGATGAAAGACTTGCAATATTATGGTCACCAAGTCTATGATATCTTATATCATACCAGATCTGTAATGTTACTTTTCATTTCATATTTTTCATCTCATCCATATACTATGGAGGAATATAAGAAAGACTTCACAAATATACACAGAGAAAAGAAAAAAAAAAAAATCAATATTACACAGCCAGCCATCTCAATGAAGTAGGTCTATCTACCTAACTTATGGACCATTTGCGAGCTTGTCTAAATTACATCTCTTACCTCGAAATTTAACCCCAGAGAGGGAGAGTCACAAACTCAACAGGGCAAAGGAATATTATGCATAGGAGCGTATACATTAAAGGTGCTTAGTAGACAAGAAGTAAATCCAAGCCTAAGTTTACAATTATTTTTTCCCCTTCATAATAAAAGCCCATTTAGCTGAAAGAGCTATAACTTCCACTTTGTGGAAGTGTACTCCTGTAATTAGTAGTAGGCAAATATGATACTTAAGGGCAATTGGCAAGATAAAGAGGTTCAAGTGATGGGAATCAACTGAGAAGACATAAGTAGAATGAAATCCTCAGATGGAAGAGCTAGTCCTCCTGAGATAGACTGAACTATCTGATGGTCTGATTTTTTTTTTTCTCTTTCCTTCCTATTAGTTGAATATAGTAGCCCATTCTGTTGTGTTGAGTGACAGCAAAGTTATTTTGGAATTTTAGACTAGTGTGATAAGAAGTACATGGAAAACAAGACCAGAAATATTCTCCTTCTCTATGAGAAGAACATACACATTAAACTGACCTGGACAAATGCCAGCTCAAAAGTATTTAGTAACCGCATAGTTACTGAGACACAAACAATCTTGAAATTAGTAAAAATTATAGCCTTAAATCTCATGTACTCTACTATCTTAAAAACGAAAAAAAAAAAAAAAACAAAACAAAACAAAACAAATTTCTCTTTTTTTCTTTTGCTGCAAATGAAAGCTGGGGCTCTTAAATCATCCCATGTTAAGCAATGGAGAGCTGAATATTTTTAAAAATCATGGAATTTTTGAAAAATTACAGGGAGAGAAACAAAATCTAGACATTTAACTAAATCCTAGGAGACACAGGTATGTATTATTTACCCTTTCTCAGGAATAAACCAATAAAATATAACATTAATGTTTTTCTTTGCAAGAACAAATACTTAGTGGAATAAGACTGGAAGAATACATAGATTTACTTACTGTGAAACTTCACTAATATGCTTTGCAACCAGGTTTTCAATCATTATTTGCTTATATGAAATGGAACCAGAAACAAATGTCAACTACTGATAGCAAAATTCAGTGCCCAACTCTGTTCCCTATTTTGTAAAGGAGGGTTCTTTCATACTTTTGAAGTTCATGCTAGATATTGAATGGATCATCTCTTCCCAGACTACTTTATGCCCATATTCCTATAATAGTAGGACAAAGAGTCTTTTGAAGAATCAAGTAAAACTATGAAAATTTCTTCCAGAGAAAAATATGCAACTGATAAGCAAATTGCTTCCAGGAGTGCTGCTACATTCACTGCTCATTTTTTCATTTGAACTTATCCATAATCATAGAATAACTCATTCCCCTTCCATACTTCTGTATCAGTGATAAAAAGAAAGAAAGAAAAAAACTAGAGTGCCAAAACTAGCAAAAAAAAGAAAGAAAGCTGATGTTGAATTTAGTCACAAAACAATCCTCAGGTATTACAGTGACAGTCACTATTAAAGGATTCTCTCTCAGATTTATTTTTTTTACCTTGTGCTTCTTTAATTGAATTCTTACCTATGTTCCAATTCTGGAGACATACACACCTGACCCTTAAAAATATTGTGTCTAGATAGTAAAATAATTTGAATAAATAACTTTGGTGCAGTGACAGAAACATCAGCGATATACACTGATCACTCACTGGATTAACTTCTTAAGAAGCTATTTGTAAAGTATGTTGAAATCTTTGGAGGAACTACTAGAGAAATACAAAGTATTATTATTAAAAGATGTTACAACAGATGTCCCCCAACAATTTGCCACAAAAACAAACACTTAAATTATTTTATGAAGTTCCTTTGGTGTTTCAAGAGTCTTTGAAGTATAGAATAACATTTTCTAAGAGCTGTGATTTATAGGCATACTGTTTTATTTGGATTTTTTTGTAAATCATGTGGGGTTTTCTGCTCTTGTAATGTGACAGCTTAACTCCTCTCTTATGTCAGAACAAACTGAAAAAAATCCATAAACAAAGGAAACTCTCTTAGGACTTGTAATTCACAAAGTATACATTGGCATAATGCATATCAGAAAAAACCTGTAGGTAATTTCACACTTGCTTTCTGTTGCAAAGCCTGGTGACTGGAATTTTGTGACTTCATTGGAAGTAAGGCTCTTACACCTACTTTACACTAAGCTTACACTAAACAATGCAATGCTATTAGTCTAGATATCTCTAACTGAACATGATACATCTACAGTACACAAAGAATTGTCCTAGAAATCATCAGCCAGTCCTGCATTAGCCAGGGTATTTCCTGGACAATTAACTGAAATTTTCAGCGGTTTAGTAAGTGTGGGGAGCCAGTCCTCCTGACGCTTCTCAGTCCAAAAGCAGTAGGATAAGTTTTCTGAAACGAACACAGGTATCTCTGTAACATGCTGCACCATTCACTCGACATGGTTATAGCTCCTGAAACAAATTCATTCTTCTTGATCATTTCCCTTGTTTGCGAACCCTAATAAGCAATAACAGTTAGCACTAGAACTAGATGAGTTTTTTAGCAGCATAGAGTTTCTGATGCCAACACGAAAAATCATTTGTCTCATACAGGAAATAAAGAAAAAAATGCTTCGCAAAGGTCATCTCTTCTTAATTTTTTTAAGTAAATGCTTTGATTTTTTTTCAAGTTAAAATGGCTTTAACTGTTGAAAATCCCCGTGATTTTTTTTTTTCCCCCAAAAAATGCTGACCAATTCTTAGATTTAAACTTCTGTGTCAACTTAGGGTTAGGCTTATTGTTTCTCAAAATGATCATATTTTGTCCCCAAATATGACATTTATGCACAGAGCTCTATTTAACAAGTTCTGAGTTAAACAGATGCAGGGAATTATATAATAAATACACCATTTACTGGAATTACTAAGATCTGTGGTAAATCTAATGACTTTTCCATCCCCAGTTCCCCTAATTTGTAAAAGAGCAAAATACAGATGACTGAGCAAAAATTTGTTTTCATCAGTGAAGTAAAACAGCTCAGTCATATCTTTAAAGAATTACTTGAGCATATTCTTAACCTTTTTGTGAACACTCTTCACAGTGTTTTTCCTAAAATGTCTGAATATGGTACCATTTCTTGTCTTGAACAGGTCCCTGTATTGCTCCTGGAAGTGTGGAGCAGCAATTTGCACTGCAAAATTACCGGAGTGTTTTGCATTTGCATTCTTTTTGTCAAGCAAAAGTCCTGGGGCCTGACAAGTGATGATAAATCAAAACTTTGGTCTGCTGCTCTGTAAACCCAAGAAAGAGCACAAAACATTTAATGACTTACTGGTAAGTCAGTTGAGGTCACGATATTAATAACTGTCAGTAGCTAATTAAATGAAGAGGAATACAGAAAAGCCTGAAGATCTATATTTGCAGAAAGGTTCACATAGCTGTACAAACCTAATCTTATTTAGGCAGGCACCTACAAAACCAGCTAATTATTCAAAAGTTGGGAGGTTGTGAGAGGGAAAAATTCTCTAAGTGCATTTCATGCTCATGCAACTGTTCTGAATTCAGAATAGACTAATCTGGAAAAAATGTCTAGAAACCCAAATGGCTGGCTACACTCATGTGTGTTTGTCTCTGTGAAAGTTCATTGACGTTATGGAGGAATATAAGACGACTAGAACATGCTTAGATGCTATATTGTTCAGCATCTAGTGTAAGTTTTAAGGGTGCACCAATACAGGTTTAAGAAGAGTTGACTTAACTCTTTCAAGATGTATAAAGTACATTGGACAAAACTGTACACTGAGGGATCCTTCAAACCCTGGAAACTGAAACGCTGAAATGGTTTTGGTGATTTTATGAGTCATGATAAAACCATTCTTGTGTTTTATTTCTGTAATTCTAATTTTTTTTACAGATATTTAAAGAATATACATGGATGGAAAGCACTGCTAATAGAGATCATCCCCCGTGTCATTCTAAAATGTATTCTAAATTGTATTCTTTCCCTTTTGGGGGCTAGTTACGCTCTAAAATGCATTTTTCTAACAATTCTGTATGTCTTTTAAATGAGTCAAGTATATTTGCATGTTCCAATTTGATCTGTACATCTGGGATCTCTGTAATCAGTCATTTTCTTATTAGGCTGTGTGGAGAAATGGTAGTTTTGTTCATACAACTTTGCATTAAAAAGAATGCATATGTTTGCTTCATGAAGGGAATAAAAAGAGTCTAGGGATGTTGGAGTTAACTGCATGGGCTGGTTACTTGAGGTTTAACAATTCTTGCTATTCATGGCTGTGAGTGTTGCATGTTAAGTGTTATATTCCCCGTTGTCTCCCAAGTCTTCGTACTTTTTGTAAGATTAATACTGCTCAAAGAATTATGTAAGACATGCAGCTGGTAATCAACAATCTACAATTAAAGCAGTTTTAAAATGTGCTGGATATTCTAATCCCTTTAATTCTTCATTTGCATAACAATTCGTCTTCATATTTTCCCTACGGAGCTTAAAACTGTAATCTAAGAAAAGAAGAGAGAGAGTTTCATTTCCTCATTAAAAGTTTCCATTCACTTTAATAGTAAATCTGAGCTTGGAACAATTTGTCCGAGTATTAGCTGGTGCATAGGGAGCAAGGAAACTGCCCAAATAACTCTCCAACAACTGCTGCTTCAAAATATGGTCTGGGCTAGAAGAATTTTTGCTATTTCCTACCCCTGAACACCAGCATCATATGCTACCAGTCTATTTCCAAAGACCCAACAGGAAAAGGAAAGACAGAAGGACCTGCATGTGAAGGAGAGACCAGGGCATATCAGAGACTTGAGCACTTTTTCTCACAATATCAGTTTGAGGACAAAAGGGAAGCAACAGAAATTTCAGCCAGCCTTCATCAGCAGGCTTCCTCCTCCAAATTGATAGACTTCATCCTGGGATGAATGGATGGGTGGGTGGATGGATTTTTTAACAGCAATCCATAGCAGAAAGATCAAAAAGCTAGCTAAGCTCTAACTCCACGGTAAGCCAAGATGAGAAGTGACAGCAGCTTGATTGAACTTACTCTGTTGTCTGACCTGAAATTCTGACAATGAGTTTGAATTGTAGGATAACGAGTTTTGGAACAATATACTCTTTTCCAGTGTCCCATATTATGTTCCAGAAGAACAATGGTTTTGCTTTTAAAAAAAAATAAAAATTTTTACCCATGTAATGGGAAAGATCATTGCATGTTTTACATCAGATTCATGTTTTGAATGCTATATCTGCCAATGTTTGCAGAGTCTGAAAAGACAGTCTGAAAAATGTGACTTTTCCCATTTGGGTATTAAGTCATTCACAGAACTCAGGAAAGAAATCCCTTGTAGCAAAATAATTGCATATTTTTAAATTTTCTTCTAAAACTAACAAGAAGAAATAGGAGGAAAAATTGTGTAACTGTTCCTTTAACCACTGTGCAAAAATGTCAAATGCTTTTTATTTAGCATGTGACATTTCCAGCTTTTTCCACTGTTAAACAAATTACCTAAGAAAAAAAGATTTCCTATGAGTAACATCTCATTAAAGTGAGATGTCCTTGAGAAGTTCTGCTGACTTTTATAAAAGAGGAAAAAAAAAAAAAAAAAAGAAAGAAAAAAGAACAAGCAAATTACCAGAGCTGAACATGATCCCAAGCCGGCAGAGCCAGACCCTAGCAGACCAGCAAGAGATTTGAGCTCTGAAAGTCAACACGTCAACAAGGACTCACAAAAATGCTCACGCAGAGCAGTCAGAGCGCACCATTGGAAATGGGTCTTACATCACTTGTGCAAGAGCCATATTAATTCGGCAGCATTTGCACTGAGGCTGGAACATTAGGAATGTCACTTTATTCCTTTGTTCCTTCAGTCTCTGCTCTAACATCACTGATGCCCCAACTACATTAATAAGTACAGTATTGTTTATGTAAGACAGTTTTTCTAAGAAGCGTTCCGATGTAAGTAGAGTAGCACTTTATACCATGAAGGGCTGTCGAAGGGCGCATTTTGTGTTCTTTTCATTTACTCCTATAAACACAAAAATTGGAGTCAGCTGTCATTTTAGTTGAAATTAGAAGGATGAATATCACTTTAATGTTGCAATTGAAACCAGATTACCTTTAAAGAAAGAAGCAGCAAGTTATGCCTTGAAGAGTTTGTAGAAGATTTATTGCAAATGCACAAACCAAAATCATTTAATGCAATGACAACTAAGATGCAGTATATATTGTTTTATTTTTTCATACAGCTAATTCTGGCAGATACTAATTATCCCACCCCAAACAAGCAAATGCATTTAATTATCGCTTTGTCTCTAAAGCTGATATTATATCCAGTAATATAACACAGTCTAAAAATATTTAAATATACTTCATTATTGTTGGGAATTGTACATTTTTCTTCATCTTGTGTTTAAAAAATAATTTTACTCTTCTTACTGATTATTCTGAGATTTCCTTGCTTGTCTTGATTTTTCCCTCAAGAAAAGCCCAGCTTAGTAATGTTTTGTGACACCAGATGCACTTTTAAAATGAAAACACAGTAGAAAGCAAAGCTCATTGAAGTCAATGAAAACAAAATTAGACATAACAAATGCAGTTTGTTTCAGTTGCCTTTGGCTAAGATGCTGCCTCCTCTGCACGTAGCTACATCATCGAGAAAATATTTGCGAGTAAAATCTGGTAATAATAGCAGAGTACGCACCAATACTAGCTGCAATGAGGTAATCTTTTCAAAACGCTTATCTTCAGGCTGTCAGCGGGGCCATGCCTGCAGCAGCGTCTCGTTATTTGCCTTTGTAAAGGCTCTCTAGCCAGCTAAGCTGAAGAGTTGTCACACGTACCTACTGCAATGACCCCAAACAATCCTACTCTCACCATGTAACTTGTCTTTCTCGCAGTAACTTCCAGCGGTGTAGCATTGCGTACTTAGCAGGTATGGCCGTTTCTCTCGGTGGCCATATGAGAGCATGCCGGTGCCGTAGAAGAGCTCTGGCGAAGTATGGCAGTGGGGCTGCTGCCTGCTGCAGGGACAGGGCTTCTCTTGCTCTGCGCTACCTGAATCCCTGCTGCTGACTCAGGGGTATGCAGTGCAGGGGTCCTGAGCCACCGGCCTGCAGTGCTCCCTGGAGGTGGTCTCTTCAGGGTTTCTGGGGTATTTCAGAGAACCATCTGTGCAAGAGAGATGAAATAAACACAATACTCAGTGGTCTACAAAACTCTCAATGATTTTATGGCCAGTTTGCAGGAAAGAGTCTGCTCACTTCCCAAATTGTAGGAGCATGCTATAATTCTGGTGAGTATCAGGAGCTGGGGATCTTTGTTTCCTCTCTCTGATGACCTAGGACAAGCTTTTAGCCTTTAGTACAAAGGGTCTGCTGGACACCTGCCTCCTCTCCTACTCCATCTTCACCAGTTACAGAGTCAGGTTGCATTTCCCATTGCTATCCTATGAAACTTGTCCCCTGTATTCCCGACAGCATCACTGGGACAAAACCCCTCTCTGACTCTTCTAATGCATGTCTTCAGTGCTCTGAGACTCTCACCTGCCAGTAACTAATGGAAAGCTATTACTTCAGAGTCCAACCTGTCTCTCATTTGTCCCAGCCACCCTTCCAGCAGAGCTAGGAAGCATTTCCCTTGTCAATCTATAATAATAAAAAGGGGGAAGGAATGGACATGTCTGTACTTTCTAATGGGGAGATGGGTTAAGGGCTCTGTTGTGACTTAGTCCAGTTCCTTGAGACAATGAAGCTAGCCAGTGTATCTACAGACATCTATTTGCTTGGTGTGAGACATGGACAAAAATGTGCAGGAAATACACCTTCCATCTTTCAAAATGTTTCCTCCTGTGCTGAAAAGAGGGATTAGCAACGTCCTTTGATTTTACGTCTTAGTGCTATTCATCAGCTGATTGTTTCTGGAAACATCACTTCCTATGAACTGTACGGCTGTAAGGATTTCCAAATTTGACCATTATCCTCTCACCCAGGTCATATCTAAGCTTGTCTCTGAAGTAGACAGTGTATTTGGAACATCCATTTTATCCTGACCTCTAAGAATCCTGATTGTGATTCTGAATCTTACCATTGAAGTGTGCCCTCCTTCTCTTGATGGTTGCAAGGGCCTCTCACTTGCTTAGAACCAGGTTGTCTGCCTCTTCTCTCATAGTTACTGGCCTCCTGCTCCCCATCTCTTTGGCTTTTCCACACCACCATAGCAAATTTCCATAGCTCTGGAAAAGCTCTTGTTTTTCTGTGACTTTGTTAACAATCTTCTTGGCCAGCTGCTCTGAGACTCCTGATCTCCCTGGGTTCTGGCTTTTGACTGTTTCTCTCTCTGGCATGGGATGGGAGGAATGACATTCTCTCCTCAGCTTTATATAAGATTTTGAAAGGGAAAATATGAAAGAAGTATCCTTAAACAAAGGTTTTTTCATTGTCTGAAGCCAGACTTTTTTTTTCCCCCCTGTTGACTTTCTTATGTCCTTGACATTGAAAAAGAGAGGAAAGAAAGGGATTTTTTAACTTTCCTCTGGCTCTTTTCTATTTCCTTAAGTACATTTATACATGCCTGTGCAAGCAAGAAGGAAACAAACCTGATCAGTGTGAAATAAAACTTCACCTTTCTTGTTATCTAGTGGTGCATCATTGCATACTATAGTTATTGTCAGCTGCTTACAGCAGCCAAATCCCCCTGCTCTGGCCTAAGTTGAGAGGACAAGTTTATCTATCTAGTATATATAATATGTGTCCCCTCTGGACTCACCCTGAGTTACTAGTATGAACAAACTGCAGGTTTTGGCAAAAGTCAGGAGGGAAGAAAGTGAGGAAAAAGCTCATCTTCAGCTTTCTATAGACAGCTCTCAGTGTCAGGCTGCCAAGAATAAACTCAGCACTTTAAAGAGAAAGGCAATCTTTTTCCTTTTACCTCTGTGTTGGGGTTTTGACTTTTGAAATGGAATTGAGATTAAGTAAATGAGGATGTAAAATTATATAAAAGCTGTTTCATTCATCCATCATTTACCATGCATGTAATCTTTTTTTTTTTAAATTAAAAAAAAAGTATGTAGTCTCATTTCCTTATAGACTAGAATAGAATAGAATAGAATAGAATAGAATAGACTATTTCAGTTGGAAGGGACCTACAACAATCATCTAGTCCAACTGTCCATGTTTTTTGAAACATAATCAAATCTATTTACTGTTCTGATCATTTTTTCAATTAAAGAATACACATCAGGGAACAACTCAGTCACAGTCTCCATGAAATAGGTATTATCAGTGTAGGTTATATAGGAAAAAAACAACTCCCATCCAGAGGAGGATATACGCCTGCATCCAGAGGTAGAAATAAAAAAATATTTCAACTGTGCAATACCGCCCAATGAAAATTTCGTAGTGCTTTCTGTAGGACTCTCAAAAAATAATTCACAGAGAGTATTGAAGAAATATCCTCATGTGAAATAACGTTTCCTTTCAGGATTGCATTCTTTCTTTAGAAAGAAAAGGACACAGTTTAGTGTAGATGGGGTGCTTAGGGACACAGTTTAATGGTGAACTTGGCAGTGTTAGGTTTACAGTTGGACTCTTATGGTCTTAAAGGTCTTTTCCAACCTAAATGATTCTATGATTCTACGATTTATGTTTTCTCATAGCTGTGTATTGTCAGGTATTTATCATCACTGTTTTGTAGAAGTGTTTGCATACCCAATTTTACATTGTTCATCTAAGAAAGGCAATATCATTTAGAAACAAGGCTCATCATCTAACGTATTAAGACTTGATTCATTTAGGCGAAGTGCAGAGATACACTTGTAAATGTGGATTGTGAGGAGTGGATGTTTTGTTTGTTAGTTTGATGTTTCGGCTGTGCTGGTAAGTTTGGAAATCAACAGTTTAGACATCAGAAAGCCAC
The DNA here is from genome assembly GCF_000737465.1 of Haliaeetus leucocephalus. Lineage (NCBI taxonomy): Eukaryota > Metazoa > Chordata > Aves > Accipitriformes > Accipitridae > Haliaeetus > Haliaeetus leucocephalus. Next base: position 14,493,098 of record NW_010972991.1, on the reverse strand, counting down.
AGTTTATGAAAGATATTTTTTTCTTCCGATGTGAAGTATTTCACATTTCACAAAGAATGACGTAGCTTCATCTGTCGCCTAAAGTTGCGGTAGAGGGTCCTTCTCCCCACCCCGCAGCGATGCTGCTGCATGAGCTGCAGCACTGTTTTCTTCCATTGCCTGGCAAGTGGAGGTATGCGAAAAGCGTAAGAGCCACGACCTTTTCACATCACGCATGCGAAGCAAACACCGGGACGGTAAGGGAATCAAAGGCCTCCGTAACTCCATCATACCCACCGACAGCGGGATTGCCTGGCGTACGGCGGCCAGGCTCCCGCGGTGGCAGGGGGCACCGGGGCGGCCGGGATAGCGGGGTTGGCAGGGGGCACCGGGGCGGCCGGAGCCCCCCGGGGCCGCCGGGGCAGCGCCCTCCACCGCGGCCTCGGGGCGGCACTCGCGCTCCGCCGCGGGCAGCGAGAGCTCTCCCCAGATGTGCAGCTGGTTTATTCCCTGCCCTGCAGGGCCAGCTCCCATCAGAAGCGAATCCTGCCTTCCAATCTGCACGTTGCTCAGAAGTATCCCTAGAAAACTAACGGAAAACAGAAGAGCTGCGCCGTGGCTGTGCAGTCACGCTTCGGCTTGGCTCTGGCCGAGGTGGAAGTGCCAAGAGAGCGGCTTCCCATAGTAACTCGGCATTTCTAATTCTGCGTGAGAATATTAAAACAAACATACGCACACGGACACACATCACTGTTCTGATTTTGTTCGGAGATAAACCTGAAGGGTCAGGCTCCTTTTTATTAAAAATGCTCTTACTCTAATCCCCAGCAAAATAAAATGTGTAACACATGAATATGCATTTTGGCTTCTTGGACAGTTCCTTGGATAAAATTCCTTAGGCAAGGTTTCTTGCATATTTTTTGTCTTTTTTTTTTTAATAAAAATGCTATTCAGGCAATAAATCAAAATCTGTTAAGATTTCTTTGAGAACTTTTCTAGGCTTAGTGGATCTGACTTTTCCTTCGTAGTTCTGCATCAGAGTGGGTTTGGAAATGAGACGCTGTTTGGTTACTAAAAGCTATGACAGCAAAATCTCTCATCTTTATTCAAGCTGCACACCATTTTTCTTCAATCACATAGTACCTGATTAGCCAGGTAATGTTTAATATGAGGGAAGTAGAAACTGTCCTTTATTTTGTGCATAAACTCAATCCAAATTAGGAGAAGAATCTAAAGTCTAAATCACATTTGGCATATGTAGCTGCTGTCTTTACAGTATCTTTTATGATGTGAAAAACAAGGAAAAAAGTGCTCTGTACTCGTTATCACTTGCATATGAAGAGCCCCTTCTGATCTGAATTTAGGCAGAGTGAAGTACTTTAAATTCTTTATTAATAGGTAAATTTTCATTAAAAAATCAAACACTCTCGCTGCCTCCAGAGGATGCCTTGTACCCACAAATCTTCATTTGATTACTTTCAAAGGAAGCAGTGGTCAATTTTGATCAACTGCCTTATTTTCAAAAAGTGTTTATTTTGGTTCTTGTTCCTTTGAGAAGATCTTTTGAAGATTTGTGTGATGTGGGTTCTTTGTGAAATCTAATCTGTTAATCTTCTTCTGATGCAAACCTGTTAAGCTGTTAGCAAGAAGTCATACATGAACATAACAGTTGTTAGATAATAATGTTCTATTAGACCCTGCGGAACAGTGACAGACTGTTTAGCGATTACAGATGGGATGAAGACAATAAAGTAATTGACTCCTCTTGACTAAGCCTGAAAGACTAGTAGGAGTCTTCCTCCACTGTGCTGATAGTCCTGATTTATTCCTGTGGAAGATAACAGCAAATCAGCACAGTGGGGCTGGAGGGCCGCTGATGCAGAAAAGTGTATGATGAAAGGGTATTTAGAAAAGCAGGTCAGTTAACTGGAAATGAACAGGACAGGACTATACCTAATAACACCGTGTTTCAAGAGCAACTCGGAGCTGGCATCAGAGCCCAAAGTCTGTATGGCGTGGACACAAGCCACAGACCAGAAGCTTTGGGCAACCTTGGTGATATTCCAGGAAAAGGAAGGTTGGCAAGCTTTGTTCCTCAGCAAGCACCCACAAGTGCATGAATCACAACATGCAGAAGACAGTTTATTGCTGCATCTTCCATCTATGCATGAATAAAATCATGTGACAGGTAGATAAGAGGAGGAGCCCTGTCCAAAATGTCCCTCACTAGGAGGTAACAACAACCGAGTTGACTAGTCATATATGCTAACATGCACAGTGTCTGATGGTGCACCTGAGTGCCTGATGGTATTATCTTGCCCCCTTGCCCAATGTACACTGTTGGCAAAATCTAAGTTTACTGTTATGAGGACCATAAATATCAGCACAGCATAGTTCCTGCTCCGTAATACCCAGTTTATGAAGCTTTCCACCGAAAATTTAGGCAAGGCAGTAGAACATTTTCTCCTTTTGTGCAATAGAAAAACAGCGGAGCTATTAATGGGTAGATGATAATATCTTATTAAAAGATAATATGTTTCTAATTAAGAGCCTTGTATGGTAGATGGATACAGCAGTATTTTTCACAGGGCTTGAGATTAAGGAAGAAGAAATCCCAGGCAATCAGAAACACTGAGTGTTTTTTATTCCTACCTAAGCAGAGGTGGCTGTGCATAAGGAACACACTGTATGGAAATCTGCTTGCTCAAAATGGAAAATAATAGTAAAATACTAAACTTTTCAAACAACTCTTTCAGCAATGGAATACTATTGCATTAATACAAAACCAGCAGGCAACATACTACCTTTGAAACAAAAGAGTGATAATTAAACAAAGTTATGGTAGAAATTAAGATCAGAGGAACTGAGGCACAGCCAGATGAAGGGGTGTTCAGAAAATCCTAGGAGGTGATGTGCTCAAAGCAGTCCCCTTCTCCATCTCTCTGAAGGAAATAGAGGAGATTGTTGCAGCAAGGACAGTTATTAAAAAAGAATCATTTTCCACATTTCTTGGAGGCGGTATTTGACATTTTTGTAACAGAAGGGCCTCCAGCACAGCTCTTTGCTGCTGCACCATCTGCATCTTGCCCCTCTCCAGTCACATGCTCCACTGAAGTCCCTGGACAGTCAGTGGCCTTCTGCAGGGATGGAGCTGAAGCTTCTGTTCCCTTTTCAGTTTTCTTTGAAGACTTGTCAGCCTCTCTCTGGGTGACAGTTCCCTTCTTCATATGGGCTGTAGTTCTGCAATTGCTAAGGGAAAAGATAAAAAGCCCAAGAACGTGTTGGGCTGCTCTTAGTTTTCATGCTAACAAGGATAAAAATGTTTCTGCTCAGAGTTTTGGAATGCTGTTGCCCTCCTTCTTCTCCTCTGGGGTGGCTTTTCTTTCAAGGGTCTTGTCCAGAAAGGCCTGGACAAACTAGAAAGAAATGAAGTGCTGCTATTCGCTTGGCAACATTTAGTACAGGCATGGAGGGTAAACAACAGTCAGTCGAGCCCTCTGAGCATTGCTTTGACTTCCAATTTACACAACAAAGCAAAACATCTTCTTTGGCTTCTCTTCAGTTTTATGATACAAAGAAATCTGCATAAAGTTTAATGCAAATTTTAGCATTTGCATTGCAGAACTCTGTTCAACAAAATACTCCATATGTCCTCAAAGCTTTATACAATTTGAGCCATCTCTGTGGCTTGATTTAAATATTTACCTCTTGAAGGTTCAGCTTTATTTAACATTAAATTTATTAATGCATCTTTGAGCTAATACATCTTTCCTATTGTTTTAGTTACATTCTTGGTATCTTCCACTATTATAAACAGTTTTGTTGTGCAACGCCTGAGTATTTCCACTTGCTTTGTGCAGAGAGCCTCAATTAAAGGACAGCATGGGGTAGGAGGATTTTATGAGCAGACAGCAAGTCAGGGAAAATGCATGAAGGCAACAAACATGAGCCATGACTGAAGATTTCATGCAGAAACTGAAGATTTTGAAAATTTTAAATTCTTCAGACTTGGCAGCTGCTTGACTATGTGGCATTAATTCTAAAGCAGGATCTCAGCTTTGCTAAGTATTATAGCAGGCAGCTGATATGCAGAAGAGGGTAATCTTGGTGTCTCCTGTGCAGAAGTGAACAGAACGAAGGATTCCCTCCGCAGCAATTCCAGAGCGGCTGAACTCCTCCTTTACAGTGTGCACAGCACTGGTGCCTGAGCAGCAGTCTGCTCAAATGTACCTGGTTGCTTTGGTAAGTCTCATCCTCTCCAGATCTCATGGAGGAGAGAGGTGGAGATTCAGTGATGAAAAGTACTGTCTACGACATTTTGATGACCATCCACTTCCTCTTCACAGACATGCAAGGACGCACTCCATTTTATCGTTGTGTGGGCAGACAGCAGCGTGACCAGAGGTCTTGCTTTGGCTTTTTCTCCTGAAGGTATTTCTGCCAGTGATCCTTTCATTTGTTTTAGCACTGGGGACAATTTTGTCTCTGCCCTCTCTCCTTGCAAGTGCATGACAAGAAAGTGTCATGTAGATATGGGCATTCTCTGACAGTTCTCCAGCTAGAGTTGAACATGAGTCTCTCCCTCAAAGGCACTAAGCACAGGATCTCTGAAGCGTTCCCAACAGAAGTAGCAGAAGCCAAGAGAATGGCTGCACCACTCGTTGTGTGATGTTACTATTTCTTAGCATCAAGAAGAGAAACTCCTGGCGTTTAACTAGTTTTTAATCCGAATGATGACATCTAGTCAAAGTGATCCACACACAGAGGTCAAGCAAGCAATTGGAAAAGTGCTAGAGAACAATGCTTGGGATGCAGCCACATCAATCTTTAGGCCCCAGTTTTTTGCAAAATCTCACCCACAGAGCTGAGGAAGAAAGCCAGTCGTGAAAATCTTCTTGATGGGAAAACCACTTTCCCTCATGCGATTCCCTCTAACGACACACCTCTCTCTAACTGCTTTCTAATGTAGACTGTTAAATAAAATGCCAGCTCTGTGCAATCCTTGCTGAACACTGTGGCCTCAGTGCTCACCCAAGTGACTTATCCTGGAGAAGAGGATTAACACTGCAATACCCACAGCTGTGGCAAGTTACGGTAATTCCTACTTGTTGAGCCAGCAAAACCTGCAGTGTCAGCTCATCTGTTCAAGTGACTGCTCACGGGCTGCAGAAGCACTGATTTGGACTGGCTCTGCTGTTGCATGTGCCTCAAGTATGGCATGTTCAGCCAAGGCCCCCTGAAAAACCCAGGCTTATGGGTTAAATGGATTTGAATTGACTCTTACCTAAGAGACAGAAGGGTAACATCAGAGATCCTGTAACACAGGAGCATTTGAGAACACCAATTTTTGTGAAGTGAAGCATCTGTTTCTATTCTAGGTCTCCACTACTGTCTGCAAAAAATATTACTGGCTACCACTTGACACAAAGTATGAGAAAATGAAATGGAACCACTAAATGAGTTCCTTATTAAAAGCACTTTAGGTTTTTTTTAATTTTAAATACTGCTGTTCCATTTCCAATCAGAGATTGCAACTCATTGGTTTCTGCAGCACTCTTGCCAAATGCATCATTTTAGACAGTAAATTACCTGGAAATATTTGCACACAACCTCTGATACAATTTCAAGGAAGCAAAGAACCAAAATAAATGCTAAGCTGCCAACAAATCCAACACAGTTCATTTCTTTTACTGCCTTCTTATAAAGGTAGCTTTATGTTTTTTTTCAGATTGTCTTGTCCAAAGTTCTAATCTGTTCAGGATCTTTTTATTACTTCTCTAACCTGAATGTTGTTAGCAATTCCCTCAGCTTGGCACTATTTCTTATGCCAAACATCTGAGGGTATGGAGACTTTTTAAACTAAAACTGCAGTTCTGCTAAATTTCTTTGAAATATGACAAACATTCTGCCATGATTCTCTCTGTAGCATCACAGCATTAGCTCAACCTGCCTTTTTTCTCCTGCTACCGCCTTTTTGATATATATTTCTGTTTCTTTGATCCTGAGCAAGAGACCACGCACCTTAGGACCAGTTCTGAAAGCTCTCCCAGGCTGGCACAACACCACAAGCCAGAGATTTATAAATCACTTTTCATCTGATGGGCACTAATTTTTCTAAATAGACTGCCTTCAGCATTTCCCACAAGCACTCAGCAAACTTGAAAAATAGTTTTTAGGAATATTGCAAACCAAATACATACACAAAGAAGAATTTTGCATATGAAATTGGGACCTCAGCACTATCAGTTCTACCAGTCTACTTCAACCTGCACTGTTGTGGGCAAAGCAGTCTAGATTCGGGGAATTTTGCTGGAGTGCCAACAAACACAAAACTCTGCTTACCAACTTTGGTATTGAGAAAAAGAACACACATATTTAAAAAAAAAACAAAACCAACTTCACATAAACCCCTATCCTCCTCCATCTTCAGTCTCTATTTTCCTTCTTTCTGCCATGGATTACACTAAATCCATCAAAACCCATCCAGTGAGATGGTGAGCCACAGCCCTTCAGGCATGCCCCTGCCCTGGCATCGGTTACCCACAGCTGCAGTCCCTCAGAGGGATACCTGCGCCAGCGTGCGTCACCCACAGGCCCATCAAGGTGTCTATACCCACTTCAACATGGACCGTCTCCTGCTCCAAGTGTGCATCTCCAGACCCCAGCAGTTGCCGATGTCCTTCTAAAATATTTTTGAGCAGCAGCACTGGGCACGTCTGGGTTCAGCTGACATTTTGATCAGGCATGGGTTTTCCTGCTGTTGACAACACTTGTTTCAGAGCCAGCTGGAAGCAGCTGTGACCATCACAGAGTTGTCCATGGTCTCCCCACGCTGGTCACCACTGCCTCCCCCTGTGACTTAAAATCATAACTTATGCACGCTTATACCTATATGCCAAATATAAATTTGGAAAAAAATAGTGTGTGCTGAAAAATAAAATGGCCACATTTGACAAGGTATTGTGAAAATAGCACTGAATTTCTAATACCTCAGATATTTATGTTGTACTCTTATGTTTCACACTATCAAATATTTCTCATCAAAAGAATCCTCTGAACTTGTAATTTGTATATAAAGTAGATGTTTAAGTTTAGTTCTTTTATTTAGAAAGTAGTTTTGCCAATTGACAGATACCAATCGTACCTCAATTCTGGTTAGCAATTTGTAATCATCTTCCTTTGACTCATTTACTGAAATAAAAACCTCATGGTAGAAGTAATATTTTCTCCTTTTTTCTCAAAAAAAAGAGCAAAAATTAAAGGCCTGGCATTTACTTTAAAAAGCTAAGTCAAAATTATGAAGCTTACAGTCTTCTAAATAGCAATTTGCATAACTGGCATTGAACTGGCATTGAAAATGCAAGACATTGGGTCCAAGCCAATGGCTTCCCATGCTGTTGAGAAGTTGGTATTTGCACACGTGCTTTCTATCTCTCCCATGATCCAGAGATACCAGGATTGGTTAAAATAATACTCTTGGAAGAAATGAGGGCATTTTCAGAAGCTTGAGGGCTTATTAAGCTTATACTAGATTTTCAGTTGTTGCTGTCCCCCACTGATTAAAAACTGCCTTTGCAGTTATACTTTTTCATGAAGACCAGAAAAAGGATTTATTCCCCCAGAAGGCAATAGGTTATCTAAACACACTGAATGGAAAGAGGTAAAGAATATCTCATCTACAAGGCCAGCTTTTAAAAATTAAATAGTATTTTTGTGTTCCCATTTACAAGGAAAATATTGCCCAGATTCATCCATGTGTCAGATCTTCAACTACTTATCTAAAGATGTCATATGCTATCCCATATGGCACATAGTTTGAACAACTGTACAGATAACAGCTGGTCATAGCCTGTGAGATGGCCTCCCTTCCTCTTAAGATCTCAGTGTCCTGTGCAACTGCCATTTTTTAGTTCAATATATGTACAATATCATGTCTGTCTTTATTTCTGCCACTATTAAACAGTTATTAAAGATGTGAGTACAACACACATTTTAGGCATACTTTGCTTTGAAGGTCTGAAGCTGAATAGTATCTGTCTACCCATGGATAGACTTCACTGACAAATAGCATTTGTGAGCCTGTGCCTCTGATCACATCTGATCTTAACTTCTGAAAAGTTTAAGGGTAGGATTCTTGCTAGCTTAAGATTATACTGTTCTTCAGCTTGGGCAGAAAATTTTTGGAATGTGTTTGGTTTTGTCTTTATCTGCATCTGACTGAATACCGATATGAATTTTCTCAAAAAAATGGGATGACATTTTAGACACCAGCCAAGTCTGTATTTTTACAGATTTGTGCCTGCTCAAACTCATGGTGGTTGACTGAAGTCTCTATGGGCCTTCTGGGAGCTCACAAGCAAGATGAACATAGCGGTGTCCAATAGCTTCATCTCAGCAAATTCTACAGATTCAGCTTCAAGACCTAACGAAGCTCCTGCACCTAGAAGTCTGTCTCAGCTCCACTCTGAAGATTAATGCAACATAGCAGTATGTTACACAGTGGAATGCTTGTTTCTGGGCTGCCGTAATTTATAAACTCCTAAACACAGATACATTTCCATCTATTTCAATGTAGATGAATATGCATGGCTCTCAACAAGCATAGCTGAGGAGAAAGGCTGGTGATGATGACCCCTGGCAGTCTGTGGAGAAGACGGGTGGGAGCTCTAAAGTGTCTGGCTGCCAGCAGTTGAGTTAAGGAAGTGTCGTGGTTTAACCCCAGCCAGCAACTAAGCACCACGCAGCCGCTCACTCACTCCCCCCCATCCAGTGGGATGGGGGAGAAAATCAGGAAAAGAAGTAAAACTCCTGGGTTGAGATAAGAACGATTTAATAGAACAGAAAAGAAGAGACTAATAATGATAATGATAACACTAATAAAATGACAACAGTAGTAATAAAAGGATTGAAATGTACAAATGATGCGCAGGGCAACTGCTCACCACCCGCCGACCGACACCCAGCCAGTCCCCGAGCGGCGAAAAAAAAACCCTGCCCCCCCCTTCCCAGTTCCTAAACTAGATGGGGCGTCCCATGGTATGGAATACACTGTTGGCCAGTTTGGGTCAGGTGCCCTGGCTGGGCATGAGAAGCTGAAAAATCCTTGACTGTAGTCTAAACGCTACTGAGCAACAACTGAAAACATCAGTGTTATCAACATTCTTCACATACTGAACTCAAAACATAGCACTGTACCAGCTACTAGGAAGACAGCTAACTACATCCCAGCTGAAACCAGGACAGAAGGCTTGTGAGTCAGTCCTCAGCAGTACCACCTCAACTGTACAGGCACATTTATACAAGAATTAAAAATTAATTACTGGCTGTGCACTGCCCTTCTTTCTGGCCATATGCACATCTAGTCCTTCAGAACAATAAATACATGCAGAGGTATCATGTATTGCTTTCAGGTAGCTATGCTCCCTTACAAACGGCTTAGCTCATACTTAGCTGGGTTTCTATGTCCAACGGATGGAAAAAGTGTTGTTAATAGGCTAGGCCAGGCTAAGCCAAGCTCTAACAAGTTAAGATTGTATATGTACTGAGGTGGATTTTCTATTAAGATTCACTTGGACATGTATTCTTCATTTCCTACAGAAGCATCTGTATAATTTTGAGAGTTTTAAAACTACAATTTACTGATCCAGGTGTATTTGCATAGCAGATGCCTTGTGGAAAATGTGTGGGTGTCATGTTCGAAACAGTTTGGTCCTGTGTGAGATCTTTCATCAATAAAACTTTCAGTGCAACTCTTTTCTTCAGTGAATATTTAGAAAAAGCATTTTTACAAACAACAGACGATAGCAAAAATCAGCATAAGAGGACTTTAGGATTAGTGCGACAGAAGGGAACTAGAATAGCACATAACCAACAGAGCAAAGGACACATGCTTAGCATTGACTATAACTTGTAAGTGAGAAAGAAATTAATTAAAACTAACACCACCACAGTAAAATTTAGACTCTCACTTATACAGGTTTCTCCAGATATTTCAATCTGCCTAATCAACCCACCCTTGCCGAGTTCCCAAGAAGGCACAAAGTACACACCGTACTGTGTACACAAAAGACCTCGTTGCTGTTGATCAGCCTCAGGACTGCTGCACTCTGGACCATGATCTACTCTCAAAACCTTTAAATTATTTATAAAGGACAGAAGTGGCATAAAATTTTCTACAGGAAAGGAAAGTGACTTCTGCTTGGCAAATGTAGCATTCAAAATGGGCTAAGCTGGTGGACAATTTTGCCACTGGAATAATTAGGCAGCTGAAAACAGGCTGAAGGAAGGCACTCCCACCAGAAACTTGATGTGCAGAGAATGAATCGCTTGCTCTTTTTAAGACTAACTCAGATGATGGAAGAAAACACACATTTTAGGAATTATGTTCTATAACCTGTTATATTCCACAGAAGAAATTCTGCTTAGGAATCAAAATTGTCCTGTTCTAGGTTTCAAGTCTTACTCCGGATCTTAAGAAATATATGCTGGGTTTCAGGACTGGTCTTAAATAATGCCTTTGTCATGGTTTAACACGTGGTGATACAATAGGCCATGCTGAAACACACACCACATCTTCATTGTTAACAAAGGGTCCACCAGCCTTAAATGACCTGTATTTGCTCAAGAAGCATTCATCTATATATCTGTTAATTAGCCATTTTATTAGGGAAAAGGTAATTTGGGTTTATGATAAGGTTATTGTTTGTGGCAGGAAGTTCTGTTGTACAGCCGAGTTCTCCATCCCCTCTGTGTATTCAGCACAGTGATGCTAGCATTCTGCTTAAAAACACACCAATGTTCTTCAGTGCCAGTATGGTGAAAGATCTCTTTTCTAAGAAATGGATTTGGAGGCTTCCCATATAATACATCTGCCCTTTCTTCTTACATCACACCTCAAAAAATTAAGTTGACCAGAGAAATCATAAGAATTAATATATTTCTCCAGAACGCACGTGCTACCTACTTTCTCTCTCTGAATAACATCTGGATTTTCTTCAGAGTGGCTGGCTGTGTAACTCAAAAATACATGCCAAAACATCTGCAAGTCAGCTACATACTGCAAAGCATCTGCAGCTTAGAGCTCACGGGAATTCCTTGAATTATGGTATAGGGAGGACCAGGGAGCAGGAGGGAAGGGGAAGAAAGACCAGGCAAAACCCCCAAATCCTTGTGCTGCACTGTTTGCATGAAAGAAAAATAATAACAAAATGAGAGTAAGGATGAAGAATGATTGCCTCATTCAACTAATCATCATTGCAGAACTGCAGCTCATTTATGATCAGAAGAAATACAATTTTGGTCATCTCAGTACAGATTTTTAAAATACTATTATTCAGCATTCATGCATCATTTTCATAACTGCATACAAAATACACACTGAAAATGTTTCTTCCACATTCATCCTTATTGTTGCAAATCTATGAACTATCACCTTGTCATAAACTGGAAATTTCTTCATGGTTTTAGTTCAAAGTCAAATATACCGTTAGGTGTTAAGAACCTTGTACCTTCCCTGCCAAAGACACCCACTGTATTTATCAATTGTCCCAACAGAATCGATCAAAGGCACTGATTTTGAACAATCCCACTGAACTGGCATTGAACTGATTTGAATTTACAAATTCATGATGGGTGCATGATGAAGGGGGGGAAAAAAGGCAGAAAAACTGTTATCATCTAAACTGTCTTAGTAAAGCAACAGACACTATATGCTTTCATATAAAAACCTAAAAAGAGGCTGTAACAAGTCAAATCAATAGTTCAATATTCTGCCTCCAGCAGTGGCAATTGGCAGTACTGTGTAAGGTGAGCCCGTGAGCCATTATCTGCAGTCCATTCATCTCATACTCCCTCAGCATCTGCAATCATTGGATCAGGGATGGACATTATACTTGCCTATATACTTACCTATTCCTGTTTTAGATTATGGATGTGAGAGGATACATACTTGCCTATTCCTCTCATCGTCTGTTTAAAGACTTCTAGCCCATGAATTTCTCTTTAACTCTCTAGAGACAAAATACCTGATCACAAAATAAATTACTAGGATCAGCCTTAGAGTTTGAATCCACATGCCCTAGCCAAGAGAATAAGCAGACTAGAAGACATTTGTGGTAGAAGGGCTCTTCACTGCTCCTGCTGAAGACAGGCCACAGCATAACAAGAAACACGAGGCCAAAAGAGGAGTACCAAACTGACAGAGAAATCGTGTGGCTGCACTCCACATCCTGAGATTTTTTTGTGTTATGTATCACTAGACAGCAACTAAATAAAAGACTAAAACAATTCCAGAGCAAAGATCAGGAGCTCCCCGGCAGTTGAGGGCCTTAGCTTCTGTAGATGGCAACCCATACCTCCAAGTCCACCCAGAAGGAGAAAGCAAACATAACCTCTCACCAAAGTTTCTGATAAAAAGAAGACTTCAGGGGAAAAAAAACCTCCACAAGTCTTGTCTTTCCCATAAAGCCCCCTTAAAGTCTGACAGGGAAGCTAAGGCATAGCTGCAAGCCAAGATATATTCTCTATCTGCCACTGTTTGCTCTCTTGAGCTAAATTTCTGTTTTGAAAAGTGACTGGCAAAAAAAGAAACAGCCTCATTTTCAGTGTTTATTCATTTGTGGTCTATGAACTATTAGTTAGTTTCATTGGTATTGCCCAATTAAAATCAACAAGATTACATGAGCGTTACTGAAGACACAATTTGAAAACAAGGAGGCTGGGCAGCTCTTTCACAGCGGGCTTGACCACAGACACACTACTGGCCAGTTTAAGTAAGGGTCCAACTTCACTGAGCTTGAGGACATATGTTCATTAGACATAAACAGAGCTAGTATGCATTAAAAAATATCAGTTGAAGTCTAGAAGAGTTAGACAATGGGCTAAAGGCTGGGCTCACTTAGGATGCTCTTTCTAGTCATACTTGCCTTATAGCATTTTTCACTCCCGAGAGGAACTGCACTTCAAACAGTGGCCTGCCCTTCTCTCAGGCATCCTGTACATCAGGCTGCTCTAATACTTCCTAAAGTTAATGCCCTTTCCTCACTCCTGGACAGAGGCTTCTCATGAAAGAAATGATGCCAGGTTCCGTGCAGAGCTTTCGGTAAAGAACGAAACAAAAAGCTGACAGTGGTTTGTGAGTTACACTTTCAGAAGGGTACATTTTGTTCTTGTTGGTGTCAGTCCAAAATAACATCAGTCTAAAGTTTACTGGAATTTATGCTGGCTTACACCGTCGGAAGGGAAAGTGAACTAGTGTCAAGAGACGAGTATATTTTGCTGGTGAAGGGAAAGAGATGTGCAGTTTGAATTCAAAAGGCTCTCATTCCCTCTGGTAGGTGGTAGCATCAGTCTTCAGTAGCATCACCCACTTAAAAAAGCATGGCATTTGTGCTGGTAGTATCCAGTTATTTTTATTCTATATTCTAGTTCATCAACATAACACAGTTGAAGCACTAACTTTGATCTTAATCTGTCTGGAAAAGTCTTCTCAATTTATAAACTTTCAATCAAGATTTTACCAACATTTCTTTTTTTCTTTAAAAAAAAGAAAAAATAAAGTTAAGATGGCATTTAATAGATTTTTGCTTTATTTTTAGCTAACTCAAATGAAAATCTGCTTCATATATTTTTCTGCTCTGCAATTTTCTGTAATAAAAACTCATACTGATAAAGGGAGACACATCATATAAGTTCTACAAGTGTTCACTTTTCTTTCATAGGTATCTTTATGTTAGGCATATAGGCGTAAGAGGAGAACAATTTCCTAATACTGACATTTGTAATATGGAAGGTTTGCATTGCCATAATGTGGAATGCAACATTTTTCCCCCCCCAGGAATAAGAAAAGAGACATGTAACAATAATTGCTCACTAGCAGGAACAGCTGAGATGCAGTAAAGACCAGTCACCCACAAAATAATTGCTTTAAGCTTTCACCTGTTTTTTTTAGGGTTTGGGTTTGCTTTTTTTTTAATTTAAAGAGACAGATGCTAGGAGGTCAGGATAAGGTAAGGCACACTGAGGACAGAGAGATCCTAAATGCAGAGTGGGGCTATGCAATTGTCTCTTCTGGGACAAGTGAATACGATATAAAGGAATTTATGCTTTCAAAAAAGAACTTCTTGCAGATCATAGCAATGTAACACTTTACCAATGATTACAGCATGGAAAGTTCTTTATCCTACTAACTTGAATCTTTCCTAGTTTTAAACAAATTTCCAATAGCTAGTCATTAAACTTGGTGCATAAAAACCTCGTGAACACAGAAGCTCCGCTGCTCTGAATTCTTCCACTCTTTGAAGAGTCAAAAAGTAATGACAGCTCTGAAAGGGGAAAAAGGTGGCATTTGTACCTGGTCAGTTGCCTACCAGAAAAGACAACCTTTACAAGCCTGCTTCTGATCAAATTTAATGGAAATAAGAGGCATAGTGGGCATAGGCTATTTTCATGATATCCAGCTTTGACAGCCTGATCTTCTTCACTTTACCAAGAAATAGTATCTGTTTGAACATCTTGATGCAGTAGCATAAACCAGTCCTCTCCCAGAGCTGTCCCCAGTTCTTGAAGCATCCCAGCAGAAGTATGAAAGCTACTGTTGTGAGGATCACCTCTGGAATCCCAAAACGGAGTAGTCCAGGAGAGGCTGGACCTCCTCTACTCAGCACTCAGGAGGCCACCACTGGGGTACTGTGCCTGGTTTGGGATACTCTGTATGAGAGAGGAATGGAGTAAGTCCACCGGAGGGTCACTAAAATAGGGGGCTGGAGCACAAAACATCCAAGGAGGGGCCAAAGACACTGTGGGTGTTTCACCTGGAGAAGAGGAGGCTAAAGGAAAATCTAGCAGCAGCCTTCAGCTACCTGATCAGGGCTTACAGAGAAGACTGAGCTCAACTCTTCTCAGAGGTGCACAGCAAAAAGACAAGGGGCAATGTACACAAATCACAGCAACAAAAATTCCCTGTGAAGGTCGTCAAACGTGGCAACACAGACTAGAGAGGCTGTTAAATCCTCCACCTCAGGCACATTTGATATAATTTCAAGGTTATCCCTGTTTCAAGCAGAGAGTGGGACTTGATGATCTCTCAAGGTCATAGAATCATAGAATGTCTCAAGTTGGAAGGGACCCATAAAGATCATCAAGTCCAACTCCCTGCTTCTCACAGGACCACATAAAACTAAACCATATGACTAGGAGCATTATCCAGACGCTCCTTGAACTCTGACAGGCTTGGTGCTGTGACCATTTCCCTGGGCAGCCTGTTCCAGTGACCAACCACCCTCTCAGTGAAGAACCTTGTCCTAATGTCCAAGGAATGGTCCTTTCTAACCTCAGGAGAAGTATGATCCTACAAAAACCCCAGTGCTATGAATACATTGATAGGATCCACCATGCAAAGTCAAGATAAAAACAGATGTCTAGGACAAAGAAGAAACTACATGAGGCCACTTCTACTTAGAGATGACTTTCTTGCATTTACGCTCTCAAGGAAACTCTGAATATGAAGGTGACTGGGACAAGAGAAATCAATGTATATCTAATGTACAAAGCCTTTTTAAACGTGTTGTTGAGTGTCAACAAAATAGTTGTTTGGAAAACCCTCAAATTTTCCACTCCAATAGGAGAAAATCTGCATCCACACACCTTCTCCAATTCTTCTATGTGTATGCCATTCCAAAGGAACACATTCTTTGAATTAAAAAGGACCAAAAATATTTTACTCAGAAGCTTGTGACATCATTTTATTGTATTTTGTAGCATTCTTTCCATGACATGCCTAATACAATATTTGTAACCACTACTAGAAGGATTGTATAAGGGCTTTCACTGCACTTACAGCCAAATTTGATAACCAGTAAGCAAACAGGCAGCTACAGTTCTTATTGTCTTTTTTTTTTTTTTTTTTTAAGTGAGCATTTGATGTCCAAAATAGCAGCCCAGGATCAGAACAATCTTACTGTCCTTAACATTATTATGTTCTAGGTAAATATGAACATATTCTAAATGAAAGATGGTGAAAACATCATGGTTAACTGGAAGTCCACAAGCGGTTTCATGGAACATTCATATGTGCCTAACTACCGCACATTTTTGTAGCAACACTTGTCCTAGCTAAATATGTATATATTTGTGCTTACAGATGCTTTTTTCCCCTAGTTTATTTGTAAAGCATATAACCCATAAAACTAAAACTGAGATTTGTGGGATTTTTCTAAAGTATATGTCAAAAAGAGTTCTGCACGGGTCTGGGGTCTGTTTTACCTTTTCCTTGCTTTGGGTAGGTCCTATGCAATTTTTAGTCCTAGATCTGGAATAACTTCTCTAAGTGACAGCATAAATGACAGCCATTTTAGCATGGGCTTTTCCCAGGAGATATTAAAAAAATCTCCTTGAATGCAAGCCCAATAATGCTGGATTACCAAATTACACATCCCGAGCCATTTTAACTTCCTACACAGAAAATTCTCTCCACCCCTCCCCAAAAAACACCCAAAACAAACACCAGATGCAGATTAAATTTGCTAAACTTCCACAAATAACTGGCAACACCAGGACACTGGTGTTTGCTATACTTTTGAATGACTGAACTCACATAGCTTTTTCTTTTATTTCTCCCCTATTCAGGTATTTGTTTGCTGTATCTGACTGGACCAGGACTAACAGAAATTAAACACTGTGGATTATATTTGAAAAAAACTACACATACAATCTTAGATACCAAGAACTTCCCATGTCATTTCTCTCCTGACACTCAAAAAAACCTATCATCGTGCCTCTTCTTAAAAAAGTTACACTTCTTTTTTCTGAGACAAATACACTGGGGCTGAGATAGTAGTACAGAATAGCAGAAAAGATTTGTGGTTTACTACTCTGGCAAGTATACTTCAGAGCTGACACTCCATTGCGAGTGTCAGTACAAGGTAGTTTAGTCATCTGAATGTGCTTTACAAATGAGAAAAAAAATCCAGTTTGTAACTATTGAGAAATATGAGAAGATACTTAAAACATAGTAAAAAGTAAACATTTACTGGGTTATTTTAAAGTATATTACTAGAACCAACAGGACATAACTTTAAACATGTATAAAGTATTATACATAAAAATGCATAGATGTACAGTAAATATGTTCATTTATATGTAGACAGATTAATATGTACACATAGGGTCTGTTGTGCTTCTGTAAGTCTAAGCAGTAATTCCTGTGGTATATTATCTTAAAGCAGTTTTATTACACAACTGTTTCAATGTAGCAGGTGCTGAGAACAATGTACATTAACGCTATGTAGGTAAGTCATATCCATTTACTCTTGAAATGTACAAATATAGGAAACAAAGGCCATAAATGCAATAGTACCTACACCTCCAAGACTTCCTTTTTTTTTTTATTTAAATATGCACAAGTCCGCCTAATGGTGATACATAGGTTTCTTTCCTGCTTCCCTTCCGTGTCAACATGTTGACCAGGCACTCAGGACAAATCTTTGACATACTTCAGCACCACTTTCACTGATTCAACTCAGTGCACTCCTGACCTTGAAGTCTTCAGGTCAAAAATGAGAGGAAAAAAATAAAATAAAAAAATATATAAATAAAACAAACAAGCTTGTGGGCTTTTTTTTCACAAGTTATTTGCCACCAATACTGTCAAAGCAGCTGAATTGTAGTGCATCCATGGGCAGGAGCATATAGCAGCTTTTGTGCACTTCGCAAAAAATATATTAAAGAAAATCAAGTCTTTACTGGCTTGTTTTATCTGTCGCTAAAAAGATGCTGTGCTGCTTCTGAGCCCTTTCCATCAAATTCTTCTTGTTCTTTTTCTTGTCCTTTGTTTTTGTTGGCCTTCTCCCTAAAAAAAGGAAAAACAAATAATATCAATGAGTCAACTAAGTAAAGAATACAGAAGTGGTATTAGACTGTAGCTGAAAAACTCAGTGGCACGGAAATTATCGATGGGGACTGCAAAGGTAATGCTGGTTAGTGAGCTTCGATCATCAGTGAGAACAGAAGTTCTCAATGCGATACAGGAGGAAGCAGGATCCCTGACTGTCATCACTTGTCCACAGGCACAATTTTGCTGGTGTGAGTAACCACGTTGATGTAGGTCTCACTTCAGCGGGGTAACTCATACAAGCAACGTTATGCAAGTGCCTGGGGCCCTGAGCCAAACAAGTACGTAGACTCCTAACTCACTGAAAGCTGGATACGTGCCTTGGACCCTTACGTAAATTTGCGTGAATGAGTAATCCTATTTATGTCAAGTCCAATACATCCGTGATTTCAATGAGAAATTAGGCATTACAGCCCAAGTATTTGGTTGGATGTCATCCTACATGCTTTGGCAGAAACAGTGTCGCCTCTGCGAAGAACTGTTGTTATTGCTTATTAGCACACTGTGCTTAATTCTCACAGCATATTACTATGCAGAAACAAAAATTTCATTACACACTTCTTACTACTGGAAGTTCACTGGAAAATAACCAAAATTGGGAAATCGGGATCAATGCAGGAAAAAAATTCTCAGGCTCCGGCGATGGGAAAGTTTTTCGTGTTCAGCTCTAAGAATAAATCAGTGCCCTTTGATTATCTCAGCAAAGACACCATGGCCTGAAAAAATTCTAGATACAAAGGCCCTCATTCAGTAATGTATTACCTTTTAAGTATATGCTTAAACCCTATCAAGTCTATAAGGATTTAAGGAGATGACTGAATGCTGTCTGGAGTGAGAACAGTCTGGGTTTTCTTGGCAGTATCATATATTGAAATACATGATCAACGGTAATAAATTAAGGTTATTAATCTCTAGAAGTGCCAACTTCGTAAACTTTCAGGAGAACTAAACGAACTTAAGAAAACAGTAAAAGGAAATTCAAGTAGCAGACAACATAAAAATGTGAAAATGCATTTCTCATCTACATTGTCAGTACATTATTAGTTGGGAGAAATGTTTGCCAGTCTGGCTGTGCCTTACTTCCTTTTTGTTTCTTAGTTAAAAAGGCCCAAACCAGTATGAAGCATTTTTCCCTATTTGATAATAACACTGAACAAATCCGATTCTAAAATTATAAAAATTTATGATTCATTAAAAATATAGGGTTATATACTTCAGATTACATATTTTTAATATGCTGTCTAGGCTACTATTCTCTTGGAATTACTGGAATACTTGTTTATAAAATAGGACAGGACATTAAGGTAATGAGCACATGAGTTTAGTCCATATTAAAATCAGAAGGGTCCTTGGAGTTTACTTCTGCTTCTCATTAACGTCTGGCATTAATGCAAAAATGGCATTTTGCCATTTTTAAATCTAGTTAATCCTACACAGTAAAACCTCAGTCCAGCCAATCATTAATCAAAGCAGCTTTTAAGTTAAAACTCTTTAGTAACACTGTATCTAATGACTTGGCACACCTAATGAGGTCAGACAGAAGGAATACTTGACACAAAGTGGCATTACAAGATGGTTTGAATTACAGAAATTTCCATATCAAAATTTTATTACATGATTCTACTAGTTGGTATATAGTAAGGCATCAGAACTGGGATGAATGTATAGTTCAACACTGTGTTCTGACTTGCACCTTAAATATTCTAACTTTTTTAACCCAAATCTTCAAAATATTTTTAAGGAAGGAGTAGATGAGGGGAAACAATTTGAAACGAGTGACCAATGCTGCTGGTCAATTGATTCTTAGAACACCAGCAGAATCAATTAGAGCTTTGCTATCCTGTTTGCTCAGTGATCTTACTTTCTGAGCTTTTTCACTGTACATACCAATTAGTAAAAGAAATATAAACTCTAGTGAGTGACTCATCTAGTTTTCTCTACAACCTCCTCCAGAGAACTAGAGTAAATGTTTACTGTAAGTTTAAGGTAGTGAAAGATCCTATTATTTTTCCTCTGAAAACTCTGAGATGCACAGGTAAAATGACACACAACCCACTTGGTATCTTTGTCGAAGCCTTACATAATAGCTCCTGTAACACAAGCGTCAAATCAAATTGCCAGCACGCTCCTCATACAATATCCTTAAAATAGAAAGGAACTGGAGTAAATTTCAGTGACTTGACATGTCGTTGTGCAACAAACACATTACAGTGCTTCTGCTGCTCTGCAGCAATCATCCCCATACTTGCTTTTGCCCCAAGGCACACCAAAAGTAAATTACCTTCTTTTACATGTGCCATGGAATAGCAACTCATGTGGAGGCAGTACCACTGAGGTGTTGATACCTGATAATTTGTTCTCCTGTTAGTGAACTCTTTGGCTGCTCACTATATTTCCACGTGCCCTGTTGTACAGAATAAGTTTCAGTATTTTCAGGACAATATTAAACCACACAGAGAAAAACCAGATGGCTGGTGATGCTAAGAGTCCCAAATTCCAACTGTCATTTTAACCAGAAAACTGAATATAAAAGGTATTTCTTGGCTAACCATCGGTTCCCATATTGTTACTAGAATGCAACAGAGATTAGCAAGAAAAAAGTGACTATAAAGACTAGAGAGTTCAAACAAAGTATGCTGCTGAAGTCCCCACGCGTGAGAACTTTTATTAAATTCAGATTTCAATTACAGCGCTTATTTTGTCAGCAGAAGCACAGTGAACAGAAGTAACTTCTGAGTATCTTGCTACAGATGTCTTTTGAAGAACATGATGTTTATGATACGGAAAGTAAATCCTCAAAGAGGATCTGGGAGCCAAACTCCCAGTTCCCCAACTGGAGGGCAGTGGGGCAAAGACGGCCCAGGGAGGATGCTCCCCCAGGGCTGGGACGGCAGCGGCTCCCTCCGCCCTGTGCCATGGGGCGGGTGTGGAGAACCTCGTCCGCAGGGAGCCTTGCATGGCCCCCCATGCCTTGCCATGCTCGCTGCTCCCGAGAGCAAGAGCCCGGACCCCCAGCCACCTCTCCATAGGAAGCAGCAGGGCTCTGCTGTGCGCGGCTTTGCTGGGGCAGTTGAAAAGGAGTGGGCTTTTAGCCGCGGTGTATTAGAGCCCAGAACTTGCTGTTGCACACAGAAGGCAATCCCTGGCTGAAGCAAAGAAGGAGGGAAAGCAAAAGGACTCTGCCTCTCTAGAGGGGTTTTACCGCTATCAATAACAGGTTATAGTATTACTGCACAGGACAGAAAGTGACGATATCTGAGATATTAAGTCTGATCCACCTAGCCTATAAACACCTCCTGCTCAGAAACAGCACCCAAGTGAGCAAATCGTCCAGCGCAGCCACCTGGGATCCGCAGCCAGCACCACTCTTTAAGCGACCTTACATCCTTCCGAGTGACAACTCGCCTGCTTGTCATCTGGCAGATAGCCAGGCGCCTCGCTTCTCCTTTCCAAGCCACGGGCCTCCACCTCAGGTCTCATCTTCCGTCTTTATTTTAGGCCTGCAGACAATCTGTTTGTGAAAGCCTTTGGTGTTAACAGCAATGGGAGCAAACATAAATAGTCCATGCAAAGAGCAGGATATCTGAGCACTGTTCAGGTTACTGTACTCCTGTTTTTATTTTGATTGTATTTTCCCAAGCAAACTAACTAACTAACTTTTCTTTGAAACACACTTTTTATCTCTGACTGTCTAAAAAAGGGCTCCTCAATTTTTATTATCAGAGTCAGCTCTGAACATAATTTAGAGAATTTGTTTAATACTCTATAAAGAAGTCGTATGTATATACTGAAATGTATAGCACCTAAGAAAGATCTGAAACTTGGCTAGACCCGGTGTTCAATTATCTAGCAAATAAAAGCCTTAAAAGCTTATCTATGATTCTGTATCTCATATTTCTCCACAAGTTATTTTACAGAAGCAAGATTGCCAAAGCCATTCATTCAAACCCTTTATTGTAATGTTATAAAATTCAGTTTTGCTATTTGCTTTATAAATTAGCAACGAGTAAGTCCTAATTTTCTAAAAGTAACTTATCCCAACGGTTGGTATCTTTACAGTATTATTCATTAAACTTTTGTTTGGACCACTTGGTTCTGGTAGATAGATGGGCAACTAATACGCTATGCAATGAAACATTATTGTTGGCTAAGAATGTACCACAGCTTCTAATGGTATGATAACATATAGGTAATGGTACAATAACATATGGGTAATAATGCAATTCCAACATGAATTCCTGAAAAAAACATTAATTATGCTAATATACACAGCAATTGTCTGTACACCAGCAAGTGACAGCTACAAAAATAATTATTTAACTTGGCTCCTGCTGGATTATTTTTCCTCCTTTTTTTTGTATCATTTTACCAGTGTTGCTCCTACAGCTGCTGCATGCTGGTATATTAGAGACTTGTGGTCAGTACTCTGGTTTGTCTCATACCTTGAGCTGAAAGGTGTTTGGAAATACTGCATGTTCCTTCTGGATGGACCCACCTGGTCAATTCAGGATACACACTAGCTGGTTCAGAATGAGACTTCATCACTTTCTGTCAGCTGCAAAGGCAGCTTTCTCCACGCAGAGTTTGGGCAGCAGATTCCTAACAGTCAGGGCACTCCTGGTTCTCCAGAACTAAAATGCAGCAAATGTATTCACAGACACTCTGAGCCACTTTGCTCAAGATCCTTGGCTCCGACAGACAGCATCAGTTCAGTATCTGAACTGTCCTTCATCTGCTGTGTAAATACTGTTGTATGTACTGCTCTTCTAACAAAATCTGTCCATTGCTAGTTTCAACAGACGGAGGACACACAGTACATATCCACACGAGGGCAGCAAGGATGTAAATTTAAAACATTTAATAAAAGAAAAAAAACCAACAACTATCTGAAGCTTTATTTCATAGTGCAATTCCCTCACAAATTTTCAGTGTTCTCACATGCAAATTATTCTTTTAGAGATATCAGAATGTTTAATACTCTCTTCTTTCTTTAAAACATTTTTCTCTTCTATTGATGATTATTGAGTAATGGGATTTAGAGGTGTCTGCCTGCTTCCCTGGATTTTTGTACACAGAACTTTCACTGCTAGCAGCAAAGGCACAATGGTGTCCTGGGATACCAGCAGACCTTGCTAAATACATCTTTTAATCTTTTCTTCCCTTTCATTTGTCCTTTTAGGAGGTAAATGTTGCACACCTGTACATCATTCTACTGCTGCAGTTCCATCATAGACCCCATGCGTGGCAGCATCTCATCTGCGTGGTAAGCTAGAAAAGTTATTACACTCAAGTCGTGTCACTGAAGGATGGCAGGCACCAGGGAACTAATGACAGCAATGGAAAGCTGATAGAGGTACTCGATGATTAAACAGTCAGATCAACACAAGAGAAAGATGACAGATGTAAGCTTCTGGAGGAGCCCTCTCTGGCAGGACAACTTCTGTCCTACACAGACCAGCAGATGCCTCATCATTTACTCCCCATTTGCACCGCACATCAAACTACACATAAACAGTGACTGCAAAAATCCAACCACCAAGCAAACAAAGGATTCGGTCCAGAAATTATTCCCCAGAGGTAATTTATTTCCTGGGGCTTTCAGTCGGGTTAAAAATTTTGGATACTGAAACTGCCAGAGAAATGCACAAATTGTTAAGAAATCTTATAAACACACACTCAATGAAAGAAAAAATTTCCCCACTGCTACAAAGTCAACCTCTTCCCAAAGCACGATTTACAAACCAATGCTGACAAGTGGCCCACGGTAAAAGGATGCAAAGAGCTTTAATAACTTAGCAAACTGCACATCGTGGGCATCTCTACCAATGTCACCTGCTACTGAATTCATGACAGGTTTCCTAAGCCAGTTTGCTGTTGGTTTTTTTTAACATCATCAAATTCAGGCTGAAATTGGCTGTGCTCAATATGTGCTACAGGAAGAATATGACTTGGGGGAAATCAGCCAAAGTAAAATAGCCTTTTTGGACAGAGAGTGAAAGACATCGGGACTTGGATGGTGACACTGGAAAAGAAGTAAGAAGGTTGAGGAGATGGGACAGAAAGGGTCAAGTGTCAGAAACCAGTTCCTTGTTTTCCTCGGTGAATTTCTAATATCATTTGAAGAAATCCTGCGAACACATATTTGCCTCTGAAGACAACAGAAGGGATGGTATGATCACATAGAGTACATCAGCTGCCCACAACACCATTTCAAATCCAAAAATACCAGAATTTGTAAAGGTGGGTTAATTAGTGTTTCTAAAGCACTGAAACATGGTAACAAGGGACACCATAGAAATGTAATGAATGATTTTATCATTCTTTCTTCATTTGAAAGGGTTGAATAATGTTGAGCAAATGAGGTCTTAGAACAAATACTGAATAAAAATAGAAAAAGACCATACCATAATCATAGACTTTATCACAACTGCTACAAAGAAGGAGCAAATGAAGGCACTTCGTCAGCTTTGAAGTGCTTGAGTTTGCAAGCTTACTGGTCTTGTTTTGCACTTTTTGGTGCAATACTAATAGCTAATGGTATAAATAGTATGTATTCCTGGCCTATTGAAATGAATAATAGACTAAGAAAATGAGGTCCTTTATGTAAATGCACAGTTTGATGCTTTTCACACATTCTTGTCTATTTGATGTCAGCTTTCCTGATGAAAATCAAGGAAATTTCTGTCTTGAGTAAACCTTGTAATTTCTACACAAATCATTACAAAAGCACTGGTAGTCCAGAGCTAACTTGCATGATATCTTATTCAGTCCCTGAGAGCCAGAATCCTGATATTTTCTTTTCAACTTAATAATTTCACAACTTTGGTAAATTATTACACCCTAACCAACACTTAACATTGCATATACTTGGTGTTTGTACACACTGGGCATCAGCTACTAGATGAAAGCTAATTTAAAAGAATAAAAGAATAATTCCTCAACTAAAAGAAATCTTAGTTTATCTTATCCCAAGTTTCTGTATCTTAATCCCACTAGCTTTTTTTGTTTTGACACATCCACTAAGAAATGAGAAGTTTTACTATTTAGGGCAAGAATAAGCCAAGCAAAGTACTCTTTTTCTCCCAAAGTACATATCTACTTTTCATCTGGCCTTAACACAAACTAACTAAGCAATACTAAAATCTGATGTTCTTTCCTTCTGGACAATACTAAGTATCATCAGACATTGTCATCTGTTTAAGAAATACTGATTCCTCCACAAAGAATGGAATTTACGTGTCACAGCCTATTGAGTGTTCAGTGGATTTTTTCCTCAACTTTAGGGCAAATTCACTGGGAAAAGAGTCATCTTACATTGCTGATATGCAATCCATTTACCACAGTGCAGTTTTCCAACGTATACAGTAGATGGCAGTGAGATATTAACTGAAAACTGGCTTGCACTTCCATCATTTCAAAGACTATTAATTTTTCTTTGTAGAAGTACCCATTACTCTGCCTAGAACATAAGCCATTCTATTCATTAATGTATATAAAAAGTGCAAAAATAAAAATTCACACATACACACTCAGAGAAGAAAGCAAAAGAAAGCATACTAGGGGAAGAGGAAAACTAGCACACTCAAGGTGACATGGAAACTCTCAGAAAACTCTGATAGAAGACCTATGTTTAACTGAATAGTACAGATATTTAAATGTTCAGTCCTGTTGTCCTTTCAGTCACAGTTGTGTGAAAACAGGTGGGTCTCCATTGCAGCCAAAATGTTTATCTGATGTAGATTTAGCTCAGAATTCAAATGATATGAGTATCAGTTGCATACAGGGTACTCACAATTCTTATCTTAGTCAACACCATGTCAGATCAGATGCTTTGCAAGCAGAGCCAAGCAAAATATTTCCAATGAAAGGTTTGGGTTTGTTTATTTTCCTTCCTTTCACAGTGCAATATAAAGTAAATTTCAAAATAATAATAAAAAAATATTTATACACAGTCAAGAGTATGCATATACATGTAAATATATTTTAACTCTATAGGCAATGATTATCGCTAAGAACTAGTTGGCTTTGAACTTCTCTAGGTCTGATTGGACACTAATCTGACTTAAAACTCCCTCTGTCCAGTATTTCAAAACAGATTCTTTATTTTTCTTCCATTTCTCCTTTTTCTAGCCAATTTAATTAATTTGATTTTTATCTCACCATATAGGAAATAGAAAATAAATTCTATTGAGACAACATTTATTTGTGGCACCTGCGAGGTTTAATTTCATACTGGAAACTGCATTTTGTTCTTAAAATTAAGGGTTTCTTAAAAATAGAGAGAGATTATACTGGGCAGTTGATATTTTTTTAGAGTTTTTTTCTTCTGTGAAATCCTATTTACTTGTGAAGGGTTTGGGTTTTTTAATTCTTTTTAGGGATTCTGGTCAAGAACTGAGGAACAATTTTGTTTCAGGACCTTTTTCTTTATTTCTCTTTTTCTTTTTGTTAACTGAAACAGCTCAGAAGATAGTTTTAGTTATCA
This sequence comes from Haliaeetus leucocephalus, assembly GCF_000737465.1. Lineage (NCBI taxonomy): Eukaryota > Metazoa > Chordata > Aves > Accipitriformes > Accipitridae > Haliaeetus > Haliaeetus leucocephalus. The sequence continues at coordinate 14,466,747 of NW_010972991.1, read as the reverse complement.
CTTCTGCCTCTCTTAAGTAATGCACAGGTAATCCTATTGAAGTTCAGTAAGAAAAGAGACTAAATTGAACACCAGACAACAGAATACAGTACGATCCAGCAGGAAGACTCCTACTGAATAACAACTGAAAGTGAAGATGAATGTATTATTTCTAATAATATGATGTAAAATTATTACCTCAGTCTGCTCATCAGGAATGGCGTACCAGATTAACTGCTGCACCTGCATTGCTTGCAGGTATTCATTTGATTTGTACTTGAGAAGGTGCTGAAACAGAAGGTATTCATACTGCCTACCTAAATTTGGTCAGGTTAGTCTCTGTTTATCCGTAACTACATTGGTGTATACCGCGTACACTTTTCCCTTCTCCTCAGACATTTTTCTGGCGCAGCGAGATGAAGCACACGCACTTGTTTTCTTCACCAAACCCACACTCAGAACTTTTACTATCTGTGCTATGGTCACGATGGAGTCGCTGTCTTGCTCTTCCAGTTAAGATATTATCTTTTCTGATATTTCCCCTCTGCTGATAGAGTGTGACGTACTCTTTATTCCTAGTGATCTAAATTCAGCTTTCAGGACCTTCTTTTACCTGCACATCCCACACGCTACGGCCACGGACTTCTCCACAGTAATGCTACACCTGCATTACTAAATTAAACAGCGTTAGAGAATACCCCCAAGTACTGTACCTCAATCGTCTGTCAGGTTTTGACCTGCCGCAGCCCTTGCCCTTCCCAGGGAGACAGCAGAGGCCAGGGCTGCCCCCTCGGGCATGTCCCTGGCTTGGGAGCTCTAAGCAGAGCAATACAGATGTGGACCAACCTGTGCCACTCAAGGCAGTGCCAGATAACACCCCAGCATATTTAGTTAACTACTATACAGTCACTATCTTTGAGCTGTAGCCAGTCAGGATTTAAAAGATGTCCCGAGTTACCTGGCTTTGTCCCTAAACGTATTCCAGCAGCTTTCTTGCTGGCTTAAAGAGAAGCACTTTCCCAAGACTGCCTACGAGCACCTAATACCCATATGCATGCCAGGCTGACTTAACGCTGTAACCAGTTAATTCCACATCGTATAGCTACAGGAAGTTTATTCACTATCAGAAGCAGGAGAAAGGACACTTTTCACCTTAAATCGTACTTGTTTCCCAGTAGTCACACACCAGTTTTTCATGGATATTGAAATCAATACTGCACAGCCATTTATAAAAAATGGATACATATAGTATCTGATATGGCGTTTTAGCTTACTAAAGCTTTTGTTTGTGTACTAGTATCATCAAACCACTGTCAGAACTTTAGAAGCAGCTTTATGGCCCATGGAACTTTTTTGGAAGTCTGTTGCTTATATAGAGTCTACTTTACAATGAAGTTGGGATCCTAAAATCACCTGACTGGGTTCTGTTAACTATGATCTGGACCGGCTTTCTGCTATTATTTTTTGAAAAGGAGTGCATGAGGAGCTCTGCAAGGAAGCGAAAAGGCACCAGGGTCACGGTCCCTCCGTAACAGAAGTCACGCTGCACCTGAGCCCCTCCGCTGCCTCTGTGGGAAGTGGCAGCACAGCTCTCCTGGGATGTTGATCCTATTTTTTTCCACTTCAAACACATTATGGAGAGAGCTGTGGAAAGAAACAGGTGGACTAAACGGTGAGTTTCAGCACTCCAGGGAAAAACACAGCTCCCTCCATACCCCAAAACTAGTATTCAGACAGGTACACAACTACCGTACATTCATCAGCGCATACACAGTGTGTAACTTCTTTGGTTTTAAAGGAGCCTTATTCAGACTAAAATATCAGACACTGACTGTTTCATGCTGCCTGACAGACTTGGCCTGGAACATGAAAGAAAGAGAAGTTGTATGACCATCAGCTATTTGTGTTATTGTCTATTTTCTTTTATAAAATACCATTAAACCTACTTTCATTTTCACGCACCATGCACCTAGAGCTTTGCTGTACCCCTGGCTCCCAGCCTGGCCGTGTTTCTGGCGCACAGACAGTGTCTGGAGGGGGGGCATCTCAAACTCTGAACCATGAAACTGTACAACCATTCATCGTTAATTTAAAACTACTGAACGCATTTTCTTCAAACTTCCTGCTGGACTTTTTTTCTGACTTTTTTGAGCAATGTTTGGTTCAACTCTCTGCATAATTCTTGCCACAGGAAAAATTTTGCACCCCGACCCCCACAAAAACCCCACGCGAGCGGCTCTTTAGATGTTCCCGCATTGCTGTGAAATGTTAACTAAACTTTTTTGACCAACTAGCACTTGAGGCTTGGACATGACAGGAGGAAATATCAGTAAATCAGGATCAAGGACCTAAGGTAAACTGAGTTTAAAAGTATCTCTTTTCGGCTTTCCCAAAGTAATGCATAAACAGACCATGGGACCACCACCACTAAACTGGTGTATACCACTCATTAATTTCTTGTTCCCTAGAAAAATAATTTTGCTCAAGGTATCATGAGCCTTTAAAAAATATCATAGTTAGTGGGTTTCAGTGAATGGGTTGCAAAATATTTAATTTTTTTTTTGTATTGCTGATATTGAGTTATTGATAGGCATTTTTTTCCCTTTTTTAAAAATGTTAATCAGAATACAGTGTAAAACAGCCAAAAGCAGAAAATTCAATCTGATATGCTTGGAGGTTTCCATACTGAAAGAGTCGCATTTGAGGAAATAAATGAGGTGGTTTCAAAGTTATGGTTATTTAAAATGGAAGTTCACATAGAAACAAACAATTTATGCTGTACTTTCTCTAAATTTTCTTTAAATTATGCTCTACAACTTTTCCAAATAAATTCAAGTCTGCATGTAATAGCAGCATTAAATATGTGTCCTATATTTTACTGCAGATGCACATGGGAGCGTAGTAAGGACAAACCACAAGCCAAATAACCTGTGATTTCTCAAAGTTTGTTATTAGACTTAACAACTTAAAGTGTCTTCTTTGCCTTGAAGCCAGGTGAACCAGTTCTTATCTGAAGTTCACTGCATCAAGATTGTCTCAAACCTGCATACCTTTCCAAGGTCTGTAAATTAAATAATAAATATCTAGATAGGAAAATTAGATAATGCATGTCTCTCTAAGAATGCTTACACTTTATATTAATGTAATTGAAAACATGTTTTATTCCTTAAAACTTAAGATGATGCAGTGATTGCAAGTGAGAAGTGTGGTCAAGAGAACTTCTAGTGAGATCTCTTGCATAAACATGAGAAATCAAACATTATTCTCATATGCTGTTGAGGTTAACTTGTTGGAGAAATGCATCCGGTCTGGATCTGAAGACAAGAGGAGACAGAGGATCCACCACTTCCTCTGGTAATTGTTAATCATTCCACTGCCAGAAATATCTGCCCAATTCCTAACTTAAATTTTAATATCCAGCTATTATTTCTCATTATGCCTTTCTGTCCTAGATCAGACTTTTCTCTTTATGCGTTATAGATAAATCTCTGCTCATCATCTTTCTGAGAAGTTAAACATACGGCAGTCTTTGTGCACCTTTCTTATTTTGTAGCCCTCACATAAAGTTTTTGACTCTGCAGAGTTTCCAACTGAACTAGCTGTTCAGTTTTCCAATACCTTCTATAAAATCCAGGTCTCAGACTGGATGTCAGAGTTCTGCTCATACATAGGATAAAATTGATTTCTTGCGCTTTTTCCTTATTATGGAAGTTAAACAGCCAAGAATTATATTTGAAATTTTTCTCTCTACTTTGTAGTGGACTCAAGTGATTTCTTCTGAGAAACACTGTTTTTTAGATGCCATTCCTCATCCTGCAGGTATGCATTCCTTGTCTATAACTCTTTGATCCGCCAAGATAACTTTACATTTAACTAAATGAAAACTAATTGTGTTTGAATGGGACCACTTTACAAAGCAACCTGGATTTTTCTTTAGGTTTACTCCAGAGTATTGTTTACCATTATCCTCAGGTTATTGCTTTTTTAAAAAAATGTTTACATAATTGAGTGAAACAAATAGCAATGTTTACAGAACCATATTAAGGCCATCATCACTTTTTCCTGGATAACCAGCCAGCACATGCTTTAACTTTACTTTGTGGTAAAGATAAGAAAACTTTATAGATCTATAGAAGTCCCAAGTCTGAACATTTCTGAGTATGGTAGCGAGTCCTGCCCATGACTTCTGTGATGCTTCTGTTAGCTTCATTTTACAGCTGCAATTATAAATCCAAAAGGAACTGACTTTCCAGAAGCTTTCCACATATGAATGTACACGCTTAGTCCTCACACAAAGAAATTTTACTTTGAAAGGAATTCTGTTTGGATAAACTTATCTGCTGATGGTATGACAAAACCAAAAAGAACTCAAACCCCAACACTGGCTGTACTAAACCGTACGCCTCTAATAAATTTTACATCAGATGCTGCAATAAGCAAATAACAAAACGTGATCTGTCAGGGGAGTGCTGTACAGCCTAGACTTGTTATTCACCTTCACCATAAAAACATGTCTAGGAAGAGCCATGAGAAGCCTGAATAGAGTGTATTTCCAGAACGAAATCAGTATCACTGCGGTTATGGGGAATGCCCCTTTTCTGGATGCAGCTGGAGCGGCTGACATTTTTGCCCCAGCTATTCCTCGGTGCCCACCACCTGGCAATTACCAGCCGCAGCTCTGCAGGCAGAAGAGGCCGTATTAACGGCTGCTCATCCACCAAAGTACAAAATCGTGCCTGCAGGAAGGCTCAGACTGCCTCCCGTGGTGCTGAAGGCCACCCTGCAGACTGGGCGAGGGCTGCAGGGCTGGGTGAGCAGCACCCGCGCGTTCCTTCCCCCAGCCCACCTGCGGGAACACCGACAGTGGGGCAGCGCTGGCTTCACGTGGAGCAGCCACGCAGACTGAACAAAGGCTTACTTGAAATTTATTTCACTAAACTGAAGTAAGCCCTTGACAAAAAATTTATCCACATGAGCTGCTTCACATGCCTAAACAGACTAAATAATGAGTATGTATTGCAAACCGAAGTGCATCAGTGTTTAAACACGTATTTAAAACCATGTATTTTTTGTATTTAGCACTGACCCGAAGAACAACAACAAAAATACTTTTTTCCCTTCCCAGAGGTAAGAGACGTTGATTTGCTAGGGGTGTGAATGGTCTGCAGCATCTCTCTTCTGCCAGCCTATTGCTGCAGATGCTCTCAGCACCACAGGGGGATGTCTTCCCCCCTCATATATGCAGCGGCTGGACACAGCCTTGGCATCGCTTGATTATAAGAAGTGGTATAACACGGCATCTAATAATACATGTGGAGTGGACACATCAGCTTCTTTTCTTATTCTGATACACATCTGCAAGAAAGACGGCACTCCAATCTCGACCATCAGTTTAAACAAACAGTCTAAACTAAATTGAAAATTGAAGTTTTTTCCTGCTTAAAATGTTCTAAAGTATATATTCACTGATAAAGTTGAAGAAAAATGTGTGAATGCTTTCTTAAGGAGAAAAGGAAAAAGAATATATGAAATAAACACAGCATGTAGCTTAAAGGCTACTTGCCATAAAAGGCTTTTCCTGACTGGAAGTTACAGATGTACTTAAAAAACAGATGCACATCAAAGACTGTTGATTAGAAGCACAGAGAGAAGTAATTATCAGTAATTTTTTTCAAAAAAGAAATTCTTTATTCTAATACCAATAAAACCTTAGTATGTACAGAATGATTCTATGGGTTTAATTAACCATATGAAAAATATAAATGTATATGCTATTCCTGTTCCACATCATCACATTCTTATGGCAACTTTGGGTGAGCTTCTGACGGATATGAGATCTTGGCTTCATTATTTTGTGACAGTATTAGCTTAAAGACTTTGCATAACTGAAATTGTTCACGATCTATTGATTTTTTGCCTAGAAGTGCCTGAGGCTACTAATTCTTTGTGGGCCAGAGGTATTTCCACCAGTAGATATTGAGACCGGCAGTCATAGAGAACCCATCCTGCAGTATGGTACAGTGGGTACAGTAGCACAAACCACAATCCTTGCTAAACTGGTGGCCAGCTGCAAGACCTACACCTTATGAATAAAATAAAAAGAGACAGAGCACAGGTTTGAACATTGCTCTGAAACACGAGCAGGTTTCTGGCATGTTTCTGACCAGTGCCAACTAGTACTTCTCCCAAGAATGGTACGTTCCTATCTGTACATTCTTTGCAGAAGATCAAGAGATGATGAACGAAACATTTACCTGAACCCTTTAGACTTCACTCATTTCAAATTAGCAGCTGTTTTTCAAGCTGAACATTTTTCACAGTTCTGATTTTAGATGCGTACGTGATAAGCCCACAGACCGGAATACATGAACCTAAAAAGCAGACATGCAAGTGCATAACTGGCTACGTACTTGGGCTGGCTGATACTGCTTTGAATGCTGAAAGGAAGTATTTATTTGAACCAAGCTCAGCTAAGTGATTATCAGCTTCTCACATTGAAGTACAGTTGATCTCTACTGAATGCTAATTATTTCATCATGTTAGCAAATACTCGTTTCTTGGTCAGTGCCTTCATCACAATCTGTTCCATGTGTTGAATTAACTGTCCTGTAAGATTAATAGCGGGTGACAACTGGATCACTTAGAGTGTGACATACTTATCAAATTAGTTACAAGTATCCACTCAACTGTTTATTTCCTCTACTGAGACAATTAATCCACATTAATCCTTCTCTCTAATTCAGACTGGAAGGTAGCATTTTCTTCCTCTCATTTGCTGACTTCAGGGGATTCCTTTCAAAATCCTGTTTGAATTTATTCTCCTTCCAGTTATGCTTAACATCTTTCAGTTTCCTTCTGTGTAGCTGAATAAATACTTACCTCCCTAATGTTACCCAGTTATTCTTTAAACTTCTTTTCACACATACAGGCTTCGAACATGTGATTTCTGTTGTTGTTAATTTCTGTGTAAATAAACTTTAGATAATAGCTCTTTCCCCAGACCTGATTTCAACAGGAAACATAAAGTACTAATATGCAGTCAAAAAGAAATGTTTGCAATACAGAATAAGTATTTTTCCCTGGTTTGGCTGTCTATGCAGACAATTAAAATCTGCACAATTATATGGATTATTAGTTAGAAATTGCCAGTGTTATAGTTTGTCTCTATCAGAACTATGGAAACATCCTAGTGAAGAGTCACGAAGCAGACTGACTCTCGTATGTCCATGATGAACTTTCATAATGTGCATTAATAGTTATTTACATGTAATTAACTAAATGGAATAATCCTGCCACCTATAAAATAAGCATGACATATAGAAAAAATAAGTTTTAAAATGCACATTAGGATGCAATATCAATATCATACTGTAAGTTAAAGAGTTATTTATACAGTTAAATTTTCATTGATACACGGTTAGCTTTTCAAAGAAAAATACCTTAGCCATTTGAGTATTTCTAGAATACTGAAAATAATTTGACCATTTTAAACTACTTACCAGTTTCTGCATGGAGCTACTCAACAGACAAAACACACAGAAACATTTAAGAGTGATTTGTGAGGTAAGAGCAACAAAGCAATCATTCATTGTCAGGAAATATGTCATTTAGATTAAGTGATCAGAATTGTATTTGTTGGAAACATATACAATTCTATGATCCTCAAACAATATATTATTTTGAAATCCTTCTGACTTAATAAATTAGATGACTGATTTATTTTTGAAAATCTGGATAAATATACAAGCAAAATCTTTGTGAATCAAGACTTTCCATGCCAAGTCTCAACTGTGAGGGATTTTTTATAAGTAGGAATTCCTGGAAAACATGGTTTATCATAGAAAAACTGGCAAAACTTTCACAGTATTCGCTCTAACAGGCGCCACTGTAATGGGCTGCAGATCTATGAATAGGCCAAGAACAGAAGCTAACACTGAACAACACAATATGTTACAAAGTGGGACGATAGCTTTTTTTTTCTTTTGTGTATTACAATAGGTGGGATTGATTTCAACCCATAATTTACATAATGAAGAACTTAACTGGCCCGATCTCATAATTTCTCAAAAACATTGTTTTGATAAGTGATTCTGTTCTGAAATTTCATCTGGCAATGAAAATACGGTCATCGTGGAAGAACTGATTTATTCTCTTCTTACATGCAAGAATTACTGCTTGGGAATATAACTGAGCTTTCAAACAACAGGTCAGATACAACTTATTATTGCTAGCAGAATTTTGTTCATTCCATGCTGCCAATAAGTCTTGAACAATGCACTGACCCTCAAATTTCACAAATCCTTAAAAGCTTATGTGCGTAATGTTACGGGCTGAGATAGTCAGCTGGTAGCATCAGAATACAAAAAAACGAAAGCGCCTGCTCTGGGTCAACGAAGGATCCACCCAAACCACTATTGTAAGAGTAGCCCAAAACTAACATGGTGGTAACAGTATAAGAGGAAGACAAAAATATGTACTCCCTTTCACAGGAAACTTCACTACCATGCATGGCCGGCCATACAGAGGCACTTACGATGGTAGGGCTTGCAAACAGGTTTTTACTGGGGAGTGTGTTTTCTGGTAGAACCCTTGTAAGTGAAAGCCCCACTGTCTGCCCTTCTGCCACTCGGTAACTTCTTTGCCACTTCATGATCCTAATCCTGCAAAGCTAGTTAGGATCATGCTATTATGACATTTTGGCTCATAATTTCTCAGCTGAAAATAGATCAGGCCAAGCTTCTTTTGCACAGAAGGGACAGCAGAATCTGCATAACACTGAAAATGCACGAAATCTAGGCTTATTGAGGGAAAAAGCATGAGGCATGCATTGAACCTGCAAGTCTCACATGTACTGCCTGAGACGTGAGAAACCAGAAATGATAAAGGAAAATCTGAACTGCTGTATGAGATTAGACTAATAGAGAGTAGAAAAAAGTGTGGAGTTACAGCTGACCATGACAGTGCTTTCATGCTAAAATCAGGATATTTGTTTATCTTATAGCCCTGCACATCAGGTCCGCTCCTGACATGATAGGACATGAATCTACTTCTTTTGCAATGCCAACCTACAGCATCATGGAGTTGCTACATCATCAGAGGTTGCCACTGAAAAACTTGTAGCTCCACAGTAAATCATCCAAAAACGTGTGCATCGCTCCACCTCTAATTTAAAAGCCTTACAAATCAGGCACCATAATGTCTGCATTTCCGTTATCCTATATTTATTACTATAGAAAGTGATTACATATATTTGCATATGGCTTCCAATTCCTCACAGTTTTGAAAGACTGGCCCAGAATGGTAGTTACAGAAGATGAAAGCATGTGGAGACACTAATTTCTCATAAAATGACTGGTTAAGATTCCCTCTCTTATAAGCTGACTACATCAGACAACACTCTGAAGTAAGAGCTCTATCATCTCTGGGAAAGGAAACAGAAAATTATTTTCCCTGTGCTTAAATGGGGTCAGAAGAGAGAAACGCATCTGTTAATATTCTGCGTTGAGACAAGCTTATTCAGCCAACTATTGTGCTAATGCAAATGATAACAGTTTGTTGCAGATGTGCAGCTGAATATAATGTAGCCAAATCATCTGGGCTTTCTGCAGTAAGAAACTACAGGCAGAAGATGATGGTGGGTTCAATAAGCATTTTAAAAGAGAATTGTAAGCACAATGCCTTCCTGTCGATGCCCCTTTCCTCAACCACCAAAACTGCAAACTTTCAGTTGTAAATGTTATTTTGAGAAGATTAAGACGGAGGGTGGCTTAGAAATCAAAGTACAAGTGGCTAATGGATTTCAGACTTTAATATTGACATTTCAAGGCAGAAGGAATCTTTTTAGGTTTTACAGTCACTTATCATATTTATTATTATTATTGTTGTAGCAGAGAGACAGAGATTGATAAGAGTGACTGTAAAATAGAGGAAGTATTTTACATAGTAAAAAAGAGACAAAAATGGTCCTAGTGTCTCAGTTGTAAGAAAAGAGCATCCACAGTGTAACAAAGAATGATATTCTACCTTCAGATACATCAAATAAGCTGCAGATATTTTGCTGGCATCGCTATATCTTAGGTCAGTTCTCACTAGAAGTTTTCTTTACATAGTCCTCCACAGGTTTCAGAAATTTTATCCACAATCACCCTCAATGTTTCAGTGAGGTGTACAGCTTCCCATCACTCATCTAGTCATATAAGTTGCCCCTGCCCAGTACAGCAATGCCCACACCTGGACTAAAACATCAGGTGCTCTAAACTACATAGCACCAAGGCACATATTGCATCACTTGTTTTTCTCTTATTAATGGAGAACCATTTAATTAATAAAAGACAATTAACTTTCTGCCTCTGGCAACATTCTTGCTTTTAAAGATAGTATAACAGTTTATGGTTAGGTTACCATCACTTTAACTTGTATTCTGAAATCAAACTATGCCTATCAGAGAATGGCTGAAGTTGGAAGGAAGCTCCGAAGGTCATCTGGTCTAACCCCTCCTCCTCAAGCAGGACCACACGTAGCCATTTGTCCATGGCTATGTCCAGGTGGCTTTTGACTGTCTCCAAGGATGGAGACTCCACAACCTCCCTGGGCAGCCTGTGCCAGTGCTCAGTCACCCCCACTGTAAAAAACTGTTTCCTGATGTTTAGAGGGAACCTCCTGTGCTGCAGTTTGTGCCGATTGCCTCTGGTCCTGCCACTGGCACCACTGAAAAGAGCCTGGCCTGATCCTCTTTACACCCTCCCTTCAGGTATTTACACACATTAGTAAGATCCCCCTGAGCCCTCTCTTCTCCAGGCTGAACGGTCCCAGCTGCCTCAACTTTTCTTCATAGGAGAGACGGTCCAGTCCCTTTAACCATCTCTGTGGCCCTCTGCTGAACTCTCTCCAGTATGTCCATGTCTCCCTTGTATGGAGGAGCCCAGAGATGGACAGAGTACTCCAGGTGTGACCTCACCAGTGCTGAGTGGAGGGGCAGGATCACCTCCCTCAACCTGCTGGCAACACTCCTCCTAATGCATCCTAGGACACCGTCGGCCACCTTTGCTGTAATGGCATATTGCTGGCTCAAATACATAAATATATTGAGATTTCTTATTTAAAGGTTGTACAAATATATCCCATTTACTTACTTAGATTACCTATTAAACACAAAATGGTATCATTACTAAACACCAAAATTATCTGGTAGGCTAACAAAAAGGATATTATCAGTCTAGATTATTTACATCAATGAATTTATTTCACACTGAATGAAAGATACCTTGCAAAATTGAAAGAGTGAATTACAGTGTTAATGAGTAAATAGAAGAGGCATACAGACTGGAAACCCCTGGTTATTAAAAAAAAATATCAAATGCAAGCACAGGAAGCAGAAGGAAACCAGGGAAGGGGGGAGGAATACAGTTAAACAGGGAAAACTGTGTCAAAGACAGAAGGAAGAAGAAAGCATGCAGGGGAACTGGAGATATCCGGAAATAGTTTTGAAATGTGCTAGGAGCCTGGTAGTCATTAGGCATAAACAAAGGCAGAGGGAATGACATGTAGATATTCTGGTGAATTTAAGTGATGCTTTTTGTAATCACCCTCAAAATGAATTACTTATTTAATAAATTAGTTTTAAAATAAAGTACTGTAATTCTTTTATGGAAGGACAGAAAACCGATAGCGTTATACATTTCTGCTAAGCTCAGCAACTTTGAAAATTCAGTTTTTGGTAAAGCTACTACAGTCTGATGTATACCTGGAGTTGTGATTTTCAATATGCACTATGCAAACACCTGAACAAGAGCAGATCTGTCTTTGTACGAGCACCCTGAGTGCAGAGTTGCTCCATCAAACAAGAATATCAAATCTTGTCACAATACAGGACTGACAAATTATGAATAAGATTTGAACAGAATGTTATGAAATACTATCGGACATTTTTTTTCCCCTCAAGTGACTTAAAAAAACATATCAAATTTTTCGTGGCTATGTTAGAGAGCTAAGTAAAAGAAAAAAAAAAAAGTAAAAGAAATGTCCCAACAAAAATGCACAGCATGCACAACAGCTATGTCTCCTCTCCAAACTGCATTATTCCATTGAAACTCCTTTATTATAGTAACCATGAAATGGAGTTTTAAGGTTATTTACTAGCCACATCTTGACAGTTAGAAAAATAGCTGTATATCAAGTAACACAATTATACACAGTACAATAACAATATAATCATACAAAACAAAACACAATCCGTTAACCACAATTTGAATATTTTCATATGCTTCTACAGTTCCTACCAAAACACTGGAAGAAAGATTGTTCTTATGGCATGATTTCAAGGAGAGATTTTACATCCCTTTTTAAGGGTAAGATAAATTCAGTGATGGTCAAGAATTTTTGCAATGATATAGAAAGCTAAATATTCTTGAGGTCACGGTTAGGACTCTAGGGATGTGGGTTAATATCCAGAGAGTATTCAAAGACATACTGTGCTATCATTATTCCAAACTAATAAGTAATTCACAGGTACCTACAAATAAAGACATCTCTGTCCCTTACTCTTCCTTTCATTATTCCACCCCTTGATTCACCTCTTGTAAAAATAAGGTTTTAAATACTTGAAAATAAATTGAGTATATTTTCACTGATACCAAGCAATTCCAAGAATAGTGCAGAAGTTTCACTGCCAAATTGTTTCAAACTCCATTTCTAAATCAAAGTCATGGAGGGCTCCTTGAGGAGTGTTCAAGCACATGTGAATGCTAGATTATTTTGTCCCATTTGGGCTAATAAGTGTAACTGCAACATCATCAGGAATATTACATAAATTACGTCACTGCTTCTGAATAAAAAAGAAAACATGATTCTATGGGACTATTTGTAATCTAGCATTTTACAATCTTGAATTTTAGTATGGAGAAATATAAGACTGCAAATATCTCACAGCATGCTCTACAACTCCATTACTTTGGGCAGAAAAAGACTAACTTTACGATGGACATTTTCACAAACCCCCAGGGATTCAGAACAGCAAGTCCGACTAGAAGTCAGTAAGGCATTTTGAAAAAAGCCAGAGAAATCTCTTAAAACACACTCATCCTTCTGAAAGAATACTCTTTAGCAGCAAACGTTCAAAAGTGCTCAGCACTCAGTAGGGCCTACTAATAACAAAATTGTTATTGAAGAAATTTTTGAAAGCCTGAACAACAACAGCTGTGTATTAAAAGAAGTACCAATAGCTAAAGATTCAAATTATTCTAGCTGCAAGTGCCTTCTGGATTTAGGAAATACTAGCAAGCATGGAAGCATACAAACACTTCTATTTCTACACATACACACATACATGTTAGTATTCGTATTATATATAAACAAACTATTGTCCCAATCTCTCTAATGTGGAGCATTAGCTTTTGGGGGTAACATGGTGAGTTTTAGGTATAAGTGAAAAACATAAGAGATGTCAAACCTATTTAGAAAAAAATTAAGCACACACAAAATCTAAGTTTCCATATCTTAGGCAAATGTGTTGAGAGTTATAAAAATCAAAGCAGAATAATAAATGTTGGCTCTTGAGCTACAGGAACTCAAACAAAAATGTTTCCAAATTTTAACATTATATACACAATTAAATACTCAATTTCCTGTTACTTTTCCATCAAAATAAAGCTAGACTGTAATAAACACTGTATGAAGGTTCAAGCAAGGAAGATCTAGATCTGATTATTATTTTTTTAAATTTGGCAGAAAAACACTCCAAAACTTCCAAACTAGATGAAGTACCTCTTGCACTTATCTTCAGAAGTATAAGATCACCATAAGTACATTTTAGCTCCTTTTAAATGGGAAAATAGGTTTGCTAGCAAAAATGAGATTATGGAGCTTGTTTAGTATTAACTTCTGCCAAGCATAAACAATATTTCTCCAAGTTACTACTAAGTCACATGGCTAACAGCAGCAACTATTATCACTTCATTTTCTGTAAAATGGCTTAGTCTTGAAACCTCCCAGATTTCCCCCTTGTGACTACTCTGGACTGTTAAACAATCAGAAAGCGCTTGCCTTCAAAATCTAATATGTGTAGTAGCATGGTGGCATCACTACCATTCAACGGCCTTTTAAAATGTGCTTTTTTGATTTTAAATTTGGCTCAGCTGAACACCATATTCACACAAACACCAATGTAATGGGATAACTTCAATCAACTCAACTCTGAAGACCACAAGTAACACATTTTTAAAAGAAAGCTACTTTTTACTAGCAGAATGTAAATATAACTAAAGATTGAAGTATTTTTATCTGTAGCAGGAAATTGCTGTGCTTAACAAAGGATTTGGACAGTCTGACTATATCATAAGCAGGTTTAGTGCAATCTCTTTGAGGACACACAATTATACCTATTCAACACAAATGAAACTGCTGACAGGAACCAAGGAAGTAAATTACCAGCTATTATTTTGCTCGGTCACAATGCATTGCGTTAGCCCATTTTTCAGACCCTAAACTAGAAAATGAATTTATAATCTCCTCAAATTAGCATGCTAGATCATTGTATTGAATTGTTCCTTCACTAATAACGCTTGATTTTTTTGCTGCTGACTAGGTTTTATGTAAATACCATGAAAGCAAGCTCTTTGGAAATATGCCAAATCTATAGTCCTACAGGACAACATTCTCTTCTTCACAAATTATATGCCAATGTTTTTATATGGAAATACATCAGTTTTCACATGAATACCTAAATGAGACACAGAGTTTTAGCAAACATTGAAAACTCTAAACCAGCACCTTTAAATATGTTCCTTTTGGGGCTGGATGTCAGGTACAAGCTTGACATCCACATTGAGTCAAAAATCATGAGCCAGTCACAAGTAAAATTTAAAACCACTAGATTTTAAAGCAATAATTAAATTTCAGTGCTTTTAATTTAATTTCTGGTGTTGAAACATTCAGGGTGTCTGTGTTTTCAGACTTTTGCCTGCAGCTACAAAGATTGGAAAAACAGCTAAAACACGAAAACTGTTATTATGCGGTAGTTCCCGCAGCTGAGCTTTAAGAAATCAGGAAACTGGTCACAAAAATCACACAAGAAGGCAATACGGGGAACTCCCATTAATGTCCTCATTACTACTTTATTCCCTTCACTTAATCATCTTAGGATGTAATAAGGTAAAGCCTTTTTATAACAATTCCTGCAAGCGATGCATGGTAACTTCCACAGTTCAAAGAGTTCTGCTGAAGGAAGTACCGGAGCCTTCTCCAAGCGTCCATGGGGGCGAATACTCTTACAGATTTCGGGGCATTTGTACCTTTCCTTTGGTAGCTGAAGCATTGCCATGCTGACAGTATGAGAGTTTCACTTCCTGAAAAAGTGTCTTTCCAAAAATCAGTCATTTTTGACTAAGGGAAAAGCCCCAAGTTTCAACATCACACTGTTCTCAGTAAAAAGGCCTTCTCCTGTTCTCTTGCTTATTATCGTCTTAGAACAAAACCATTAGAAAAATTAGTATAAGTTGTATAAAAGGTAGACAAAACAATTCAATTGCTGGTGAGCTGATATGATGCATTTACCACATACTGAACAGTTCTAGAGAGTTTACACAGTTAATTGTACAATTAGATGAAATTTTGGTTCACATAGAAAAATAAAACACACCCCTATCAATAGATCCACACCCTGTTCCAATAGCCCTGAAAGATGATGCGGAGGTGCTGACTTGGACGACTGTCTAAAAATAAAGACAAATTTTAAGTGGTTCTTTTGCAACATGCTGCTCCCAGCTTTGAAGTGCACCCACTGATGCAGCCAGTTATAACTCCAAGTCCAGCAATGCTATTTAAATTCTTATACTATACTCAGTTGGTTGGGGAAAGTGTATCTTTTTTGTTTGTTTGTTTCTTTTAAATCATTTCTTCTAGGACAACCTTCCCTGAATTGAAGAGAGGTTCCAAAATTGCTCAATGAAGTCAGAAGGACTCTAGTTATATTCTGGCTCCTATTTTAAGTTCACTTTTAAGTTCTGAGATCCTGTTACTTTGTGGAACAGGTACTGATCACAAAACTGCCAGATTTGCTTCTCATTTAAACCAAACAAGCAACAAAATTTTGCTGGCTTTGATGGAACTTTTGACTTTCGGCAATAACCATCAAGAAGCTCACGCTCATCAATGCTATGAGAGATCAATAGCACATCTATAGAACAACACTGACCTTTCCCAGATAAGCATCTCACCCAAAGAACTAGGATGTGAATGGTTTATAAGCTTGAGTCAGTTTGAGATCCTGTAAACCTATGACACTGTAATAAAAGGCGGGGGATGTTTCCCTCCAAAGAAATGGAATTTCTTTTATCTCCCTGAAAAAATAATTCAGAGGGTTGGAAGAAAAGTAAGAGGAAAGTAATATATTGTTCTTTCACAACATACTCCACCCAAAAAACATTATTCTAGAAAAGACATATGAATCAACTTTTTCTTAGTGCTTGAAATTTTAAGGACAATTACTTATTTAATAAAAAACTTCAGTTGAAAGAAATATTCAGCATGTTATAAAACTTCTTACGAAACACTTTGCTGGTTTTTGGGCCATCTCTATTACTGAGTTCTGCAGAAATGGTAAAACCCTCTTCTCCTTTCCCTTGCCACAGCTGCAAGAAAAAACGAACCTTGTCTCCCAGGATTTTTCCATTTGTATGTCTAGGACTCATGATCCACCGGCTTCCGTGCTCTCAAAAGCGGTGTTACTGCAACCTATGCTCAAGCTGGCATTGGATTGCAGAGCTGCTTATGAAAGTCTGGTGGCAGAATAATCATGTACTGAGTGCTACGAATTACAGCTGATAGCATCTAAGTCCTGCAGAGAACATGTATTTTAAAACCTTCAATGCTTATGAAAAATTGATTCTGACAATTACATCAGAATGTCAGTACTTTGTATTATCAAACTGGCACAGTCTGTAATGATCTTGAAACCAGCTTCCTCTTGCTTCAAGACTTATCTCCCTGTATTCTGCCACGGTACTTTCTTTTAGCTAGAAACCTTCCACCAGCTATATCTAACTATCTAACCAGAGCAATGATTTGAAGCCTGACGCAGGACTTGCTCAGTAGATATTTTTTATTTGTAGAGTTTTTATGGCCCAGAAGTTTCTTCAGCCATCAGTTATCAAATACAATCTCTCTTCTTCTGTTGTAAATAGACTCAAATAGTCCTACTCGTCTATCGCTCTTAGTGCTATACGGCAGAGTTGTGAACTGATTTGTAGTGCGCCTCTCCTGCACAATCTTTTGCAATGCTTAAAATTTATTCTCTATATTTGGCCAAATTATGGGTTTTCTTTGCTAGGCCTCAAAAAAGTTGTTCTAGTCTAGATATTGTAAGGAACAGATGGTAAATCAGGAGTTAACAAAATAATCTGGTACATAAATTTACAGCAAAAATACAAAGCTGGAATTTAACCATCTTTGTGGTAGTTTTTAATTACCTTTGTTTTAGAAACCCTTTAGGCATTCATCATTTAAAGTAGCAGACAAATGTAGCACTTTTGTCAGTATTGAAGATACTTTAGTATTAAAGCTAAATGCAATCTAGCTTCAAGAAAGTTATGCTCAATCTTATCAAAGCTGCTTGGCACTCGCATCTAGTCAACAGCTAAGGTTTCTTTGTGCAACTTTAAAAGCGGTGAATTAAGCAAAGAAGTTTGACAGTTTTTACAGTACTCTTTCTACTGTGCTGAACTATTTGTATCAGTATGGCTGGCAACCCATTCAAGATGTTCACATTTTTATCTGACAGAGAAGCAGAATAATTCACGAGCTGGCTGTCATTTTCATCAGGAGTTCACTACAATGTGTACCATAGTGTTATCATGGGATACTAATGTCACTGGAAATGAAATACCTGTGATCTTTATGCTACATGATAGTGCAACTCAAACATAGGTGCTTGAAAGTCATGCCGCTTGTTTGAACTTCTTAAACAAAGTTCTTAATAAATCTGATGTGTTGTAAAGCACCTACTCTTACTGGTGTCCTACTGCTGCTGCTCTTTGCAGCTAGATACCTGCACACTGCTCTGCTCTCCAGCAGAGTCTGACTTGGTACCAGTTCGCATAAGTCATCAGACTTACATGTCTGATCAGCTAAGAATGCCAAGGAATGCTCATAGGAAACCAATAAATTATAATTTGAGTAAAAAGGCTTAAAATGGACAAACATATGAACACCCAGGCTAACTAGGTTCTACAAGAAGAAAGGTCTCAAAGGAATAGTCTTAAAAGATGAGCTAACAGTTTGCTACTGTCCAATATTTATATGCCGTAAAGATTAAAGTGTTAAATGTGGAGATGATATGTAAGGCTGTATAAACTCAGCCTTCATTTGAACCCCAATAGTCTTCTTCCTGATTCACACTGTATAAAGAAACAAACTGATAAACACATTAAATGGCAAAGATGAGGTAAGATTGTAATTTGGTGGAGGACACTTTACATTAGATTTCTGGGGCCTCTTCAAAATCTAAGCTGTGTCACTTAGACACTGTGCTCGTTTTGGGTGGGATAGAGTTAATTTTCTTCATAGTAGCTGATATGGGGCCATGTTTGGGGTTTGGGCTGGAAACAGTGTTGATAATACAGAGATGTTTTAGTTATTGCTGAGCAGCGCTTACACAGAGTCAAGGCCTTTTCTGCTCCTCACCCCACCCCACCAGCGAGGAGGCTGGGGGGGCACAAGGAGTTGGGAGGGGACACAGCTGGGACAGCTGACCGCAACTGACCACATGGATATTCCAGACCATAGGATGTCATGCTCAGCATATAAAGCTGGGGGAACAAGAAGGAGGGGGGGGACATTCGGAGCGATGGCGTTTGTCTTCCCAAGTAACCGTTAGGTGTGAGGGAGCCCTGCTTTCCTGGAGATGGCTGAACACCTGCCTGCCCATGGGAAGTGGTGAATGAATTCCTTGTTTCGCCTCGCTTGCGTGTGCAGCTTTTGCTTTACCTGTTAAACTGTCCTTATCTCAGCCCATCCCTGAGTTTTCTCACCTTTACCCTTCTGATTCTCTCCCCCATTCCACTGTGAGGGAGGTGAGCGAGCAGCTGTGTGGTGCTTAGTTGCCAGCTGGGGTTCAAAATAAATATGTTTAAGAAAGAGGACTTACTGCACAAAGGCATAAAGAAGCCCCTTTGGAAATCAAATATATTGGTGCAGTATTGTGTCCATCATAATTCATACTGCTTCTATGCTTGATCATTTGGTGCAGAATGTTATACTGACACAGGTACAATACTGAGTTACCTCTGTGGTATTGCATTGCTATTTTATATGTTACTACTCATTTTAGGCCAATTCATTCTTAAGACTGTGCCCAGAAAGTTATTTAACTCTACCCATTTTTAATGTGAGGCTATAATGCCATGTAAAATAATGCAGAGTAGGGATGCCCTGTTCATTGTGAGCAGTTCTTGCTTTCTATTGCTCTTTTTCTCTGCTCACGTTCCCATTCCTTTTCCAAACATTATCTGCAGTCATGTTTGTAGTTCTTCAGAATGAACCTGGAATTCAAACTGTTCAAGAGGAAGTTCTTTTCATTCACCTCTGAGGTGCAAAGCAAAAAGTACTACAGGAATCAGTGGTGTCCAAGCTTTCCAATCTGAGGTAAAAGTATCTCAATATCTGAGAATGCTATAAAAAAAAAAACAAAACAACAAAACCAAAAAAAACACCCAAGCAAAACCAAGCAACAATAAAAAAAAGCAGCAAATCTTTTCCTCCATTCCCCTCCTTCTGCGATGCTCATGAGAGGTAAAGATGCAGACATACGTAGAAGCTCTCTATGAGGGATTTCCACAGCACATCCTCAAAAACCAGTGCAGTTGACTCCAGCCTAGTTCTAACACTGGCAGAGACCTGATCAAGTGAGAGCAGCTGGGGAGATTGCTCTTCCACGTATTCCCTGTTGGCATTTCCCCTTGACTCCTGTAGACAGCTGATGCAAGTTAATTTAATTAAATCTGGCCTACAGCAGAGTACTGGAAGCTGTTGCATTTACAAATTGAGCAGTGTCCCTTTCCAGAATTTTTGTGAGCCCTTCTGTGATAATTTGTTTGACAGGAATAAACTCCACAAAAGAATGGGCCCCCCAAGTTAGCACATGCAAGCTACGCACTCATACAGCATATCACAGTTCTTTATCACAAACATAGTACGTCATGGCCTTAAAACATTATATCTGCACAGCTTTGGAAACCAGCCTGTGAAGCAGCATGCATGGATAGGCGGTACCTTTTGCACTCAGCTAGCAAAGCCATTAATTAGGACTCAAATGTCCCTATGTGATTTTTTTTCTGTCTAAAGAGCCAAAGAACAGGAATAAGCCATAACTATCTATTTCTCAGATTCTTTCCTCCTCTTTGCTGGATTCTTTACTCTCCAGATTTACCCTGACTGGTTATGGGATAGGAGCAAACAATTTCTGCTGAATTCGTCCTGAATTCATGAGGCTCCCCTCCTAGGCTACCTTAGGTTGCCACTAGCTATCAAGCAAGCAGGCTGCAGAGCATTCAAAATGATTGTCCAGAGGAAGAAAGTTATTGTAAAGGGTACAGGCAGGCCATCATAATCAATCAAGTTACAGCAGTGTAATGAGTCCCTAGCTTAACAGCCAAGCAGCTGTAATTAGCTGTATGTACACTGCTAGCCTACTGCAATCAGAGGGTGATGTATACTTAGGTAATTTGCTTTGCATTGGTACTGTGCAAGGAGTATGCACCCAGTTATGTCTCAGCTGAAAAGGTTTGTCTACTTAAACTGATAATTTAACTGTTGGTAGTCACCTGTGCATCCAAAGAATCTCATTTCTGTCACAGTCAGTTAGAGAGCACCAAGCAAGTCCTGCAGAGTAAGGCCCAACATTCAAAGTCATACATGTGTTTTCTTATAGCATCCTTAAGGATGATGAGGCAGATAGAATCTAAATATTGCATACAAATACTGCGTATTTTCTAAATATTATAGTATGGTGAAGTCTTTCTACTTCAGTCACAGTTGACATTATTTATGTAATAACTTCCAATATCCAAACGCTGCCATTGTTAGTACATGTTCTGCTGGAGAGATGAACTGTACAAAAGATGAGGTGTATCAGAAACACCCAACCAGAAATCCTGCCAGGATTGTGTTAGGATGTGGCCCTTGTATCAATGTTGTGAAAACAATATCTGTGTAGCCTAATAGGTTTATTACTTAAGAAGAGACTTCTGTGCAAGGAAAGCCTTAGTGAATCCTTAAAAAATGAGCGAGGCTGATTGCTCTCTAGTCGTGCCACGCCTGAAGCAGCTGGCTCTCCAGACCTGCCATACCCAGGCCTGTGGTTTGGGAGAGGGTACGAATAGACCTGTGCCTTACTGTTTGATCCTCGGAGAGGAAAATATAATCTCAGGTAGGTGAGCGTTTGCTGGTTTCTCTGCTGTGACTGAAATGGCTGACACTAAAATGTACAAAAATAGCTCTCTGGTTGAGAATCAGAAATGAGTAAGTGTATGGCTTTTCCTCCTACAGGTGGACTGTAGTTTTAGAATGAGCAAAAGATAAAAAACAACAGGAGTTACTTCATAAGGGCATGTACAATAAAATTTGTCAAGTACCTTTTATGGACAAATTCAATCTGTGCGCTTGGACCAACTACAGCTCTTTTCAGTATTTGTATTTCCATGTGGATTAGCAGCTGGCTCTCCTTCAGCATTTTTAAACAACCCTGAACTGTATAATTGCCATGGGACAGTTCTACCTCACACTCTGGTCATTTACGAGGATTTTCACTCTGGTACACTCAGCTATTCATTAAAAACAGATAACTCCCCTAGGAGATACTGTATCACATGATATTCATGCTACTTCTGAAATACAATATAGTTAAGGAAACACAGATGTTGAAAGTACTTATCTGGCCTAAGCTATGCGAAAGTCTTCCCAAGAAAATACTTCCTATTACTTTAACTAAAAAGTAGGATTGAAGGATAATTTATATTCAGAAGAAGGGAAAAATGCGCTTGAGTTGGCTCTTCTGCACTGCCAGTAATTCCCTGACAATCCTTTGAAAAAAGTTGAAAATGTATCATGCTGCAATATGATAAAACAACACATAAAATTCCACAGGCTGAATTATCCTGATAAGGTACGCAGAGCTAAAATGTTGCACTCGGGTACGTATAGTCCATTACAAGATATGCTTTGGACAGTGGTACTGAAGAAAGAAAACTAAACCTGAAATCAGATAACAACACTTTTCCACAAAAAGTGTTTTGCTAATGTTGTGAAAGGTACCATCTAAAGGTCACTTCAGACAGATTTTATTTCTAGTCTGAAGAACAATGCATTTTTAAATTCTGCTTAAGTCAAAGAGAACTAAGCATCTTAAAACCTTTAAAAACCTGACCCATCAGTTAAATAAGCAAACAAACCAACACCACACTTCACTACAATAGCACTCCAAGGAAATTTAGGCTACTTATGTCTATCTAAGCTAAGTTACAGGTTTCAGTATAAGTAATGTATTATTTCACCATATTCACACAAACGCACAAGTTTTGATAATTGCAATTGTAACCCAATAGTAATATTTTATCTGGACTAAAGCAGCAAAGAAGTTTTGTAGGAGCAATGTGACTTAATATCAAGCTGCCTCAACCCCCATGCAAGATCCATCATACCAGTTTCAAGGAAACTACCAACCCAAATACTGAACAGTTACCTAAATTACCTAAATCTTGGAAGGGTTATTTTCAGTAAGTGTTGATATTTTTCAGAGCACTTAATTGCTTAGCTGCTTAATTTAACTGATCTTATTTCAAACACACGGAAAATGGAGGAGGATGAGTCAACAGCCGTATCTTATTCACAGAGCTTTGAGAGCCACCTGGACCGTCAAGCAACGTGATGTAATATAACAACAGTGAAAAGGAGTCATTCCTATAAAATCTGCAAAGGAAACCTGGATGCTGGTCCTTGCCAGGTAGTACTTGGGTTTAGAATTTAACAGAACTGCTACTCAAACTGATGTTCAAGTTTATGTAGCTTATAAAAACTATTTCTAACTACTTCTCAGATACAAGTCTAATCGGATTCCATTTTCCCTTTAGAAAATAACTAAAAAATGGATTGCTTCCAACAACGTAATAGAAAAATAACAGCAATATTTTAAAAGTCACACTAAGTTTATACTTGAACTTGTTTTAATGAATATGAATCAAATGCATGTGTAATACAGTTATTTAATCTCTTAGCTCACAAATGTTTAGGCATTTTCTTTTCTGCATGTATTCAGGGGTTTTGTTTTAAAAAAACAACCCTCCACCTGAGCAACAAGTGCTGCAACACAAGTTCAGCTGAAACATTTTGAGTGAAATAGACTCATTCAATCACATATTTCCTCATTCATATGACCAAATAACACGCAAATTATACTGTAAAAATAACACTTATATTAATCTTTCTGTATCTCTGTCCTATAGCTGTGATCATTAACATGTCATACTGGGTTGTCGGGAGCCGACAGATTTGTTATTCATCAGCCTTAAGGAAAGATCTTATCTGTTCATGTTTCATCATTAACACACCTTAATTTTCTTTACTGCTTTGATATGAAAGTATGGAGAAGAACACTCCTCCATCAACAGATTCCTGATTTCCCTATCCCTGCTGCAGGAGGGAAAAAGAAGACAAACACACAATAAATAGCAGTATAGGTTTTTTGTTTCTAAGAAAAAAAATAATATAAAATACTATATTTTAATGCAGAAAAGAAAAATCAGAGTTCCTTGCTATATCTCAGTTACTTTATAGAATCGTGTTGGCTGAGAGGTACACTGCCTAACATTTATCTGCATATCTAAGCAGCATCAGGCATAGCAGTGCTCCAATACAGGTACATACGTGCACGCACAGCTAAGTCTGGAAACTGTAATTACAAATTTGCTGTGCATTTCTGTATTTTTCACTTTGAAACAAATAAAAACAACACCATTTTTCCTATAATTTATAAACCATCATCTCACAAATAAGCATACGAAGAGGAATAGAGTTATGACCAAAAAAGGGAAAACATTTAATCTCTGAGGATTGTCAGAGCAATAGCTTATCCTGGTTTTCTCACAGTTGACCTGATTTGAGCAGGAGGCTGGACCAGATGACCTTCTGCGGTCCTTTCCAACCTGAACTACTTAGGATTCAATTTTGATTTTTTTTTTATTATTACCAAACAGATTACAACCTTTGTGCTCTTTTTAGAAGCTGGCACAAACTTATTGGCTATTGATAATATAACTATACCTCTTGCCTATGTACCTTAATTCAAAATACTTAAAGTCTAGTTGCAGGCATTCTCACTGAAATGAGCAGTATTATGGGTTTCATTTTCCTTCGTGTTCAGATATCCTTTACTATTAGTTTTTACTTGCAGCAGTCAATGTGATTGCAGTCTCAATGTGATCAGCTAAAGGGTAGGAAAAAAAAATAATTTTAATACTCTCAGCACAACATTCTCTGTATGAACCAGATGTTGACAATCCAGACGAGCAGATTCTGCAGCTGACAAAAGCTTGTTTCCTGAACAAACGTACTAACAAGAATGCCAGGCTCTGAGGGTTAAGCCACACTATAAAACAGTTATTGTTTTCTGGAAAGCCTCCAAACTACATTCATCTTGTCCCTTCTTGCTCCCACTTGCTAGCTCCTTCACAAAATGTGCACAATGGCCACCAACTAAAATACTCACAAAAATATTTGCTCATTAGTACTGTGTTCCCAACCCGCACCATGCAAATAAGTGTCTTTGGTGGAGTTTACTTCTTGTAAGCTCTCTGCTGATGCTGAAATGGTTTTTCCTTTTTTCCTTCAGAAGCTTTGAGTCATGCTTTGTAACTGAAAATTATGGGTTGTATTTTCAGACAAGCTAAGACCAAGCCTTCTTGGTCAGAGTGTAATAGGTGCTCAAAAAATACATCAAGGAGGCAAGCCTGCTTGGTGATACCAATATTCTAGCAGAGCCAGTACTCAGTGGAGCTACACTTAATGCAGTTTCTACCTTTTTGCTGAGGGCAAAAAAGGGCAGATTTGATCCAATGCTACCTTAAAATTAATAGAGCTGCAGTAGGCAATGACAGTATATTGTTGTAAATTCTATGTACTACAGCCTCATTTAAAATGCTGATAAGACTTGTAAACCCTAGTTTCTAGTATTATGATAATAATATTCTAATGTCTTCAAGATTCATGCAGTACTAACCAAAGCAGTAAGATCTTACTGTTTTTAAATCTTGTCATCTTTCCCAAAACCACAATGCTTTCTGTTTGTTACCATCCCTCTTCAGATCATGCCTCAACTTATAAGACAATGTTTTCTAAGTAGGATCATTTTCTTTTATCTATAACTTGCCACATCATACATTTATGTCATGACTTAACTAACAATGGAATTAAATTCTCAAGCTACTAAAAATGTCAACAAGTTAGACTGGACTTTTCTTTAAGATTTGAAAAGTCAAAGGAACTCTAAAACTCCAATACACTTCTATATCTGCATCTCTATAGTTCCTCTGCTGGTCTTTCAATATTTTCTTAGACTGCTATAGTCCATTAACTTAAAATAAAGTTACATTATGCTATATATCTTTTAGATCTGACATAAGATTTTGAAATTACAAGTGAGCAGCATTCAAAGACAATTAAGTGAACAGGTCAAATAATAATAAAGTAAATTAAGAAATCAGCACTTCCAACTAAGCTTTCATCCTGATTAAAGCTAAACTTGGAAATGCATGAAACAACAGTTAGCATTATATTCAAAACATTAGACATACTCTGCATATTATTACAACATCAATAAAATAGGCCAAATGAAGAGATCTCAGCACTATAACAAACATGGTAAATACTTGTTTTTTTCCTTTTCCCTATGACCAGTCATTCCAGTTTCTCTCTAATTGGGAGTAGAAGATACCAGAAATTTTGCAAAGCCCAAACAGGAAGAACGGTGTTCTTTCAGCCTAAACGCACAGCACATTCTGCCATTCACAGCCACAGAATCATCCAGGTTGGTCCCCAGAGCGACTTCCTGCTCTCAGTAGGATCAGGACCATTCAAGACCAGATTGTCCAGGGCTTTGTTGAGTCAGGTCTTAGAAACTTTCAAGGATGGTGATTGCACAGTCTACTGGACCAATCTAGCCAAGTGCTCGACTGTCCTCATGGAGGGGGCAACAGTTTTTGCTGTTCCTGGACCAGTCTTTGCCCCTTAGGCTGTTCTTGTGGCAACATAACATGACCAACAGGAGACAGAAATATGGTGGTACGTTTACTGAGAACCACTTAGAGAAAGACCTAGCATTGACTCTCAAAGGGCAGATGGTGTTTGTAGGTATTGTGCACTGAGACTAACTACAAGTGCATTGTATAAATGAAGGTCTCAAAAGCATCATGGCTTACAAACTTTTCAACATCGAGCACTGCAGTGTAGATGTAGTCAAAAAGCTCAAAAGAACATAATAATTTGTCAGATCAAAAAGATCACTCAGTTCTGGTGCTACATTTATTTTGAGGTTTGGGTTTTTGGGGTGGGGTTTTTTTCACACTTATCAAGAGATTCATTGTAGCTGAAAGGAACATTATGAAATTCAAGAAAGGCAAATGCAAAGTCCTGCATCTGGGAAGGAAGTACTCCCTGAAAACATATGGGCTGGGCACTGACTGGCTGGGGAGCAGCTCTGCTGGGAAGGACCTGAGGGGTCCTGATGAAACTTGAGCTAAATGTGACCCTGCTGTGTGCCCTGGCAGCAATGATCACTTCCCTCAATCTTCTGACCTGTTAATACAGCCTGACAGCAGATTAAGGGAAGTGATCATCTCCCTTTATCTGACATTCATCAGACCACATCTGGAACACCATATGCAGCTTTGGGTCCCCCAGCTCAAGAAAGATACTGATAGACTTTAGCACAGAGCCACCAACACGGTTGGGAGCTGGAGCACTTGCCCTGTGAAGAGAGACTGAAGGAACTGGGTTTGTTGAGCCTGGAGAACAGAAGGCTTTGGTGAGCTTTCCAGTACTTATGAGGAGGTCATCAAGAACACAGAGCTGGGCTCTGCATGATGGTGCATGGGAGGAGGATGAGAGACATCAGACAAATTGAAACAAGAGTAGTTCAGATTGGATATAAAGAAAAACTTTCTCACCATGACGACCGTAAAGCACTGCAACACATTGGTGTAGAAAGATTGTGCAGGCTCCACTCTTGGGGATTTTCAACACCACCTTGCCTGACCCTGCTTTGAGCAGGAGGTTGGATAATGCAACCTCCTTAAGTCCCTTCCAACCTGTATTATTCAATAGTTCTATGATTTTGGGTTTTGTGCAATCAAAAAATTCCTCAGCCTCTTCTGAATAAATCTTTGTTTATATTTAGAGAGAAATCCAGATTTCCTTTGACAGGTTTCAAAAGAAAATAAAAGAAAACTTCTGGGAGGAGTGGGGGGATGACATAAGAACATTTTTGACCCTTTTTACTGGAGGTTGTCAAGTTAAAGCCAGAAATTTTAAAACATTCACTCTGAGACAAAATATGTCATTTTAAAGAAGGGAAAAATACTTACCTACTGGAGATATCTATACCTGTAATGTGGCTTCTATCAGAAATTATGCTTAGTAAGTAATTAAGTTTAGTATACTCTAAGTGTATAGGTAGTGTCTTCACCAAAGTTTATGTACAGTTTTACTCTAAATATTGTCTATCCTACCTTAAATATTTTTTTGCAAAGCAGGATCATTAACTCCCTGTTTGCCATATCCCTAGTAGCTTATCAGACTAAAAAAAAAAAAAAAAAAAAAAAAAAAAAAAATCACACTACTTAGTTAACATGCATTTTGCAGCCTTGCATATTTATTAGCTTTCTGTATTTAAGTATATATTCTTTTATTTTTTAGTCTTTTCAATCATAATTTCTGAGTATTAATAATGAAATGTAACTGCAGTATAACAACAGAAAGTCTGATTGGGTCATTCTACTGTTGCTCTTCCAGAAGTCTGAAATTCTATTGCAGCAATAGAGAGAAGAAAGCTTACTGCATAAAAAGCCCCTCAAATCCAATCAACCAGCATGAAGTCCATCCAAGCACACTTGCCCATGTCAAGGCAAGAACTCCCTCCCACTGTAGCCTCATGACCTGTCCTACTGCCTTCCCCCTTTTGAGCTCAGGACATTAATGCAGACATATGTCCCATCTTCATTTCTCTTTCTTCATGTCTGAAATGAGCATTCATAAATGGCATTGTGATTTGTACTAGAAATAATAGACTTTGGCATAGAGTAATATTCATGTATCAGACAGCTTAAAGAACACAGTGTGATGGAAGACTAAAAGAAGCAGAGAGCTGCTTTCCTTGCCTGTGTAATACTTAATGTGAAACATGACAGCAATCTTCAAATTCCTCAAGGCTACAAACAAAAGAGGAGTAATTACTGAGATGAACACGGGGAACATATAAAAATAAGAGGTAAAAAGAGAATATTTATTATAAATATATGGGAAAACTTCAAGACAGCAAGATTTATCAGTCCATGGAACATTTCTGCCTGCTAATTTCTCCATTGGTTGTAATGCAATCACTCTTTTTAAAAATTCCTTTTTTTTCTTTTTGAGCTAAAAAGGAGAAAATTCCTTATCAGGAAAAGACCAACATGGGTAGAAGGTGTCCTGAATGATCCAAGTCATCTTTTTCTAAGTCTAACATCTCACTGTATAAGTCATGTTACACCCGAGCCACAGGGTAACATACATAACGTGAACAGATACACAAATGTGACATTCCTATCTGGTAATAACAGTTCAATCAAGTAGTACTGACAATAAGAAAATATCACTGAGTAACATATTTGAAATCAAGTAGAGTATCCTCTCATGTTACTGGCTTCAGCTGGAAAGAAGTGAAATCATCTTTCACTTGCATTCCAGCTTGTATCTCTACAACTCTGCAAATACTGGGAAAATGAAGAATTCTTCATCAACTAGATTTGTACTACAGCCATATGGCCAGATGGGTAACATCTCAACCCCTGATAAATATGAAACTGAAGTACTTGGTAGGAAAACTGAATCTAACTCCACTTGTGCAAACATGTAAAAATCTGTTTTGGAAGCTTTTCTGTAGTGTGGACCATAAATAGTAACTGTAAAATGTGCAGAAGTAGAAAGCGTGTGTCAAAAGCACTATATTTGACCCTGTTCTACCAAAAATATCCTTACTTCCTCTGCTCAGTTTAATCCATCACAATCTACAACAATCTTAGCTATATAATCCAATACTTATCCTACACATTTGTGTGAGTTTATGTACTGAGAACATTAAGAAGAAAGGATTTATTAACAGCCTCTCAACTGACATTTACAGTGATTACGGTTCTTCAGTCCCCCCCTAGTGCTAACCTTAAATTTTTCTCTTATTTCCTCAGTTTAAAAGTTGAATTACAAAATTTCTAATAGGAAAACACCATATTTTTAAAAACACAGACTCTCTTCCTTCGCAGCCAGGACCTGCTTGATTTGAGCTTCCCCGTAACCAGAGTCTCTGCCTCCCACTACTTCACAGTGAATAAATAAGCAACAGAACATTATGAGTGTCTAATGGGGCAACCTGCTAACTAAATTAAATATGATAAAAGATATGGGATCTTAGACCAGCCGTTTATATAATCATAATTAAAACAAACTACGAAGCAGGAGTTTCGAACAGGACAATCTCAGTGGCTTCCTTGCCTGTAGAGATAACCAGGCCTGGGGAAGGCCTACCCGAGGCACTTAAACACCACTAACACACTCCCTCCCAGGAGTTTCTTAGGAGAGAAAAAGGAGTTTATACGCTGGCTGGTGTTTTATATGATGGCACAGAAACAGTATTAAGCCTCAGCATTTAGTGTGAAGAGTTCAAACCTGCAGTTTTGTACATATTTATTTTTGTCTCTGAAAACACAGGCAGGGAATTCCACACCATGGGAGGACAGGAAAGGATTGGCATCTTTAGGATTTACTGGAGCCCATGGTTATGAAAGAGTACAAGCCTTTCACACTGAATTTGTATTTGCAGCAAGAACTTTCCTGATACGTAGTGAAAAAAATGCAGAGATTTATCAAAGACCTTGATGTAAAGTAGGCAATAAACTTCCTAACTCTTAGGAAAGCCCATCACTGTGCCTTTGAAAAGATAAAATTTGCAAGGTAATTCTTTAATCAGTGACCTGAATTGCTGGACTAGAAAATTTGAAACAACCTAAGACAATCTGCTACAAAAAGGTATGAACGTTCAATAGCTCCAGATTACCACAGTTACATAAGCATCCTACAGCTTTCATAAATATTGTGGTCCACTTAAGCACACTTCCCAAACTCTTTACAACAATTTGAATAATTTGTATCCTAACTAAATTATCCAGACTAAACCCACACCTGTAAATTTCTACTTGCCAGGAGTTTATATAGAAGCTGGACATTTCATCCATGACATACCTCCCTATCTATGCACATTGGGTACGTAAATGACTAAATCTCTACCACATGGAGTTGAATTGAAAATATTCTGCAGTTTTTTCAAATTTTCTACTACAAGCTAAACTTCATGCATCTCAACAGCAAAAAAAGAAAATATTGATTGGAGATTTTGTAGGACTTCACACAAGCTCTTTTTTCTTCCTTCCATTTTAGCAGTAAAACATTTCCCCAGTTGATCTGATCACTAACCTCATGTGGGCTTCAGAGTTTGCTAGAAGTAACTGGAACAGCTCACCCACCAGCAGGCTGCAAGCACTAGTAAGTCTAGCTACCCTGAGGTAGATGCAGCTGACTCGCATTCAAAGATACCATGAGACATACACCATGGCAGCCCAAATCAGCCTTGATTTTTACCTTTTCTTCTTCCTTCCTATAGAGATGTTCATTTTGTAGGTTCCACTCCTCAATGTCTTTGAGAAGTTTATTTAGGTTGCAGATTAGCTGTCCTGTACAATGCACCCCAGTTCCACTATGACTATGCGCTGTGTGTGCATGCACATGTGTATGAGTATAGGGAGTAGGACAGGGAGGAAGAGTGCATAACAGCTTCAGTTAACCTGGATAACAGAGAATCAACTTTATATTCTCTTCCAGATTGTGTCAGGGTGCTAGAGACAAAAATGAAGCTTGCACAGATTTAATCTGTAAACTAAAACTTCACGTATAATTTGCACACATATTGCTGGGCAGTATGTTCAAGCCAAGAGAGTCATATTCAACAATCCCAGAACACAAAGCAAACTTATTTATGTACCTATTCTAAGATTATTTCAGTTTTAGCTTATTCATCAGGTTATGGCTTTTCTCAGGACTCTGCAACCCTTTATTCCTTTTTTATTTGCCTGATCTCACGATTGACCCAGCTTGCAGTAGAAGGTTGGACGAGAGAACTCCTGAAGTCCCTTAAAGCCTCAATCTTTCTTTAATCCTATGATTTCAGAAGGAGTGGCATCTTTATCACTTGTTGATCACGCACCTCTCCTACAAATTCTGAAAACTCAGTAAGTGTTTAGTCTGCACAAGTGAAAGATTAATCACTTCAATTTAAAAGATAACAAAATCTCTTCTCTACCAGTGACATGTCTCCACTTCGTGGTCTACAAAACTGAACACAAATTTGAAACTCCATTTGCTTTTTCAAATCAGCATCACTACTTAAGTCTTGGAACACTATGATAAAGAAATTTCATCATTTATTTTATCTACTTGTGGTAATTGCCATAAGCTGGTCTCATGCTGAAAAGCTTGATATCTATCACTCTTCTGCTTGTATCACATCTATCATAGTCTGGCCTTGATCTGCAATATTCAGAACAAGTAACACACTCCAGCTAATAGTTCCAGCTAACAATGCCATGTGTAACCAACTTCATTTAATTTAAACACCCATCACACCAGCACTGGGTGTGCCACCTGCAGCAAGGTTTAGAATCGTAATCTTTCCTGCCATGCGCAGAGCAATTAGTTATTCCACCATCACTATCATTTTCATGCTGAAGCTCAAACTGCAACCTGTTACGGTTCTTTCACGAGGCACCTCTTTGAAAAAGCCTCAGCATCACGCCAGGAAAAACACAGTTTCACAGTCTACTGAGAGACTGATCACTCCCACGCTGAGCCTCTCCCTGGAGTCTTGCTGCACAAATTAGGACCAAAAATGCTTTTCAGCCGTGGCTGGCAGAGCAGAGACAGGATTTCCCCTTCAGCTAAGATGAAATAGCTCTTTTTTCAAGTTAGAAATAGGATTTCAGTTAAGGAAAGCTCATAAAGATTCTTGTGGCATGGACTACGCTTACCTCCTGGACAATGCCTCATGGCCATTTTACAGCGTCTGGATTCTGCAATGGTTGGGCATGGTATTGTGTCTTTTGCTGGCTTCTTCACAATTTGTCTTGTCCTCGTTTCCAGGCCCCACTTAAATCCACAGGTTTTGTTATTTCTGCTGCAAGTTCCCCACTCACTCCACTGACCCACTTCACAGCCTTCTGATAAAGCAAAAGAAAACATGAGTAAGCAATTCTTCTGGGTTTTGCTTTTCTTTGTTTTCATTTTTTTTAAAATTAGAATACACTATTAGAAAGCACCACTTGAAAGTTTTACTGTTAACAGGCAAAAACTTAGAAACAAAATTAAAATCTCTTACAGCACCTGAAAGAATCCTTTTAGCCAACTTCAACCTGAGCATAAAACCATCAGACTATCAATCTGTATGTATAGACATCCTGTCAGTCCCAAATATTCAAAAACCCTCCTAAAATCATAAGATTGATTTAAATTGTTCTCTTTTTAATAAATAAATTCTATTTGGTTGTCACCTGGATTTGCAAAGCTCAAGAGTTCACATTTCCAGGTCCTATCCACCAGGAAATGCAAGGAATACTCTTGAAAGAAAGTCTGTTCTAACACAGTTCCCAGGCTTCAAGATAAAACACCAAACTGTGAGACTCGACAAATATTGTGAGAACAGCCAACGCTGGCTCAGAGGTATAAAGTAAATTTCTACGAAAAACACTTACTTGGTGGTTTATATTTGTTACTTGCTAATGGAAAAGTAGGGAGCAACAGGGAAACTAAAAGTGAATTTGAAGCCCAGATGTTACAGGAATTCAGTCTGTCCTGCCTCTGGGTTAAAATGAGCAGGTAGTTTTACGAGGGCAAGAATCTGACAAGTACATCACTGACTTAAAGTTCTAATGCAAAAAACTGGCCTTCCTGAAATCTTACAAATTCTGAGTTATAAATCCTCATACAAGGTGATTTACAGTTAAGAGGACAGAACCTTCTGATGCAGAACAGAGTGGCATTCCCAATAATGCAATATTTCAAAGTTTGGAAAAAACTGTTATTACTATTATTATTATTATTATTAAAGAAATCCAGACACAATTCGTTAGTGAATATTTCTTGATAGGAAATGCTAAGCATCAGCTTAAAAATAGCGCCATATTTGAACCCTGCCACCTTGTAAAAGAGCTGCTTCAGCAGCATTGCTGTGCTAGAAGACTCACCCACACATTCCATAAGCTCTTCCAAGGCGGCAAATCCAGGGGGGCATCCTCGGAAGCAGCGGCCTCTGTGCGAGTAAAAGCCCGTTTTGCATTTGGTACAAAAGTCTCTGCTAAAGCAGGAGTCGCAGTTTTCTATTCTGCATCCTGAATCAAAAGGATCGTAAGAAACAATGAGACAACTAAGTTAGGGTAAGACTAAAAATGAAAGGAAAGCAATAAAATAGCAAACCCAGAAGTGCTATGATGAGGAATACTGTCATCCTTAAATCCATCTGCTCTATAAGAGAAATTACAGTTAAATGTAATCATTATTTACCACATTTAACCCTACATCCTTTAAATCCTATTTTTTTAATCAAAACTGTAGATAAAACCTCTAGTTGAGTGATATTTGAGTTAATTACATCTTTTGGGAGGAAAAACGTTCAATGTAAACTATTACTGTGTTTAAGTAATTTTGAGGAAACTAAGATGCAACAAATTATTTGGGGAAGTATGCATGTATTATATGTACCGTCTTCACTTTTTTATTTGTCATTAAAAGCAGGATATGTTTTTTTCTTCCATGAGTTGACCCTATAAATAGCTGAACGAATGCTTTCATCTATTATATCTGATGTCCGTATCTACACATATGCATCTGCTACCATGCAAAAAGCCCCAATTTTTCTGGATATAATTCATTTCTATTATTAAGGCAGTTAATCCATAAAAAATAACCATTATTAAATGACTAAAAGACATAAAGCTATCATCAGTAGCAAAAAAAGCCCAAACAACTATTGCCTTTTGAAATATTGGATTTCTCTGAAAATTTAAGAGAAATATTGTCCACAATAGATTACAGACTCAGAAGCAGACTGTTCAGAAACATCCTATTCCATACTAAAACACTGCAACTCGGAAATTAACTAGATACCAACAACCACACACACACCTGAAAAGGAGAAATACTTACATGGGGGCTTATGAAAGTCAGTCATACATACCTACAAAAAAACACCAGGGAAAAATGTTCCAAAGATTAAAAAGTAAAAGCCTTTATATTTGGAACAGTAATGAACACTTTAAAATTAATTTTAAAAAATCTAATCCTTCAGCTAACATATTTAATTTATATAAACTACATTAACTGTATCCTTTCTTCAGCTATCTGAAGTCACAGCAGGAAGCATTTGTTATTCATGTCATGCAACAATATACTAATCTTTTTGGTCACTTATGTCATTCATTTATTCTTGATTCTTTTCTAAAAAAAAAAAAATTACAAACCATAAGGACTTATGAAACAGATATTGGTAAATATCCCCTAACAACACTTCAAATTTAGCTAATCTTTATAAAACAGATTTTAGTATTTAGTCTTGAAGTTCAGCAGGCAGTTTATTTTCAATTTTCTCCTATGAGGTTAAATTACTCTAAACATGAAATGCCTATTATTTAATCTGTATCAGATGCAATTTAGGGGAAAATACTGAAAGAATATTAGGAATACTTTAAGAATTCTGAAATTAAAACATTAATTCACTGGAGTGATATTCAGCACAATGCTTGGGGTTACTGGGTGCTAATTGTAATGATAATTTAACTCGGTAACAGACCACACTATAGCTGAAGATCAACTGGGAGTGACAACAACTCCTTTTTGATGTCCTCCATATGCTCACTCTCAAATCATGAAGCTAAGCCTTGCATGGATTTTTTTATAAAATTTAAAATGAACTAAACTAAAAAGCTAAAGAAGAGCAGTACTCCAAAAGTTAGAAAAGCTAACTTTCTAGAAGTCTATTTTCAGTCACAAACTGTCACAGCAGTAGTTAGAAAATAAAGAAAATTTTACAGAGTTTTTTACTTTTGGTGCCCAGATTCATCTTATTACACAGTTTAAATGCTTTCAGGGCAAATTTTCTTTTCTTTTTTAAATAAAAGTGCTATTAATTAATTCTTTTAACTGTGACTGAGGTTAGTAAATTAGAATAAATGAATTCTTTAATTTCTTTTGCTTTTAAAGATAAATATACCAATGTGGACAGATAATGAAAGAGTACACATCTTTAGTTGGACTCCTAAAGAAAGTTGATACTCCATTACGAATATTAAGATACCTTGGTTTGGAAATAAATATAACTGTGTCAAATTTTGTATTTCTTTTTGTTAATCAGCATCATTATCTATGTAAACTTTATTTAGGTCTTAATGGAAGTATATTGCAGATTCCTAAAATGTTTTGCATTCTATTATTTAAATAATAAATTTGATAATAAAAGAATAATCTAGTATGAAATCTACAGAAGAGCTGTTTGATGTAATAGTCAATAATTAAGAAAACCAGCATTTTAAAAAATTGTTTTATCCTTTACACAAAATAATATAATAAAAACCAAGGAAAAAATGTTTAAAGTTAATGACCTGAACTGCTTTCTTCTGATTGCCATGGTTTTCAACCCTTTGAATTTTCTGATCTCAGCATCTTATGCCTAACTCTGGAGAAGGAAAGCAATATCTTTCCTACTTTTAAAAATTCCTATCTCAATCCTTTTAAATTCCCTTTAAATTAACTAGTTAGCTTACTGGTATAATTATAATAAACTGGAACAAGACAGAGATTCTTTTTTCATCTGGAAAAGGTTCTTGTCAAAAGCAATTTTATTACTTCAATTTATTAGCCATGGATCCAATTGCTTTTCTCACCAGTTCAGTGGTTTCATTTTCTGTATCACTTCAGCAGCTAAACCATGCGACCAGTGTATTCCTTTTATTCCACTTAAAAGACTACTTAGAAGTTTACACCAGAAAAACCCCCAAAGGAAACAAGACCAAAAAACTTGAGCTAAACATAGCTAAGATTTTAGACCCAAGGAGCTCTTTAGAGGAAAGAAGTAGAAAATGCATAACCAACAGTATTCTTCAGAAATGCCTTTTTTTTTTCCTTTAGAAATAAACAGAAAATAGTGCCCAATGGAGGTTTCCAGATAGACAAGGGTAACTACCTGGAAAATTTTAGAAGCAGTAAGGAGGAGGAGCCTGGAAGTGGAAGCTCTGGGGGCACAGAGAAAGATAAGACTGGTGTTGAGGGGAGGAAGAGTTGATAAATTCAGCCTGGCAGAAGAACCCCAAAGAGCAGTCACCTCCCTTTGGCAGGCCTACCATACTTGCAGGGCAACAACGACAGAGTTGGAAACCTAATCTTCAGAACCTGGGAGTGAAGCAGTAAAGGGTGCCTCACTGCTGCTGTTCCCATTTAGCTGGCAACAAGAGGTCTGTAGGTCAGGGGCAGACATTTAAGTCCCTACCTCTTCCTTCCCTTGTATTCAATTTGCAGTGTCTCATCAAGGGCGTGCTTCCTACCAGACCTCAAACCCCTTTTATTCCTGCTCAGCACCACGTCTCCTTATATCCCCCTGGCCCTACTACCCTCTACTCATAGCCAGGACCCCTCAGACTTCATAACACTCTTACCGCAACTCTTCTAGCACAGTATCATATCTTCTTTCCAGTGATTCTGTCTTGCGAAAGTCAGAAAGTCAAATATTTGCTTCCATCCTTCCCCTTGAAAGGTAAAAAACACCCCAGAAAGCCACCCCCATATGAAGACCACACATCTTCCTCTGGTACCATCCTCACATAAGTGGACTTCAAAAAGCACTCAGGGAGGCCCAGAGAAATCTGCTGGTATGTCCGATTAGCACGGCCCATTTCTAAAGAGTTGACACTTTTTAAAATGTTACACCATACTTCCCACAAGAGTTGGATGTAGATGGTAAAAGAACACCATTCTCACCTCACTGAAATCCATGGCAAAGGTCCTAATTGCTTCAGCAAGGGCAGTTTTAAACTAGTAACTTTCTTACCCCATCAGATAGACAACAGCCCACTGCAATGACTTTAATGAGCAAAATTAATATTAAAAACCCTAAAGAGACACAATCTTTCATGATAAATACATATTTATGAAGTGAAAAGTGAGAACTGAAAAAGAGCAGTACTCCAAAAGTTAGAAAAGCTAACTTTCTAGAAGTCTATTTTCAATCACAAGCTGTCACAGGAGTGGTTATAAATTCAGTGCTCCATGACTTCACCTCCCAAGGGAATGGGTGGAAGAGAAATCACTACTTTGTCTGGTGAAGCTAAGCTGGACTGAAATTAGACAGAAGTGCTTTTGCTCAAGTATCTTCAGCGTTCAGACAAAACAAAGAGAAACAAAAACTCATCCCTTTGACAGAGTTCTGAAATGTTGATTTATGGGACAAGATATATAACTTCCTCAATGGAAAGTCTAATGATACTGTACAATCTCTTAATTTAGGCTGACAAGAGAGTAAGAACTTGAATGACTGACATTTCAGTAGAGCATGAGGGTAGATTATAGTATGTAAAAGTGCCTCCGTGCTTGAGAGCAGTTACAGAATACGCTCAAGAAAGAAACATAACTCCGTGAACTAGTACTGTGCCACTCCTCAGTCAATGGCCAGGAAACCTACCAAACTGAAGGACCAAATTCTTTGGTTCGAGAAAAAGAAAAAGGATCATAATATCTCCCTTAAAAAAGGCCATTATCAGAAAAGAATCCGGAGACAGAAATTTATAACATCTTTGACTTTGCTTACTGAAACAGAGTGGCAGAAGATAAGTTATATACAGGACTTTGCAGCCAAAGTCCCTTTTTCCTTAATTTTCAGTGAGCTCTAGCACCCTGTGGCACTTCAGAAATAATTTTCTTCTGAAGCGTTTTTGCACATACACCAGATTTTCAAAAAAAGTAATAGCTATGAGCCATGTTTCAGTCAAGGTTAGGGCAACCAATCTGATCTATAAGAATTGCATTTAGCTAGCCAGCAATAAAACATTTGCATTTAGGCTTTATAATCTCATTTATATTGACCGAAACATTCCTCTGCTACTTACATGACTATCACAAAAAACCAAATCTGATTGACATGGATGAAATTTACAATATTTATAGAAAAATACATAAACGGTGCATTAAAGAACTGTGGAAGGAGAAAGCCCGGATTACAAATCATGCCCAAATTAGAGATACACTTTAAGCAGATGAACCACAGTGATATTAAAAGATTTTTGTGACCTGCTTTGGCTTCCTGACAGTCATGATAAGCCACTCCTACTCATTCTCCTTTTAAAGTAAGTATTAAAGAATTGACAGACTTACATTTTAGAGAAGGAATCAAAAACCCAGGAGTTCAAACAAATTCAGATATTGAATTAAATTTAGACTCAGGTGCATGTGCCTGTTATTGTAAAAAAAGAGTATATGCTCCTTTAAACAGCTTCTTTCTGTACTATAATTACAGAAAGCATAACGTTACCAAAACAAATACTACCCTTCCATAGTAAATTTATCACCAGCTTATAAGGTGATGCTGAATAAGCTAAATTGTAGGGAAATATAATGCCTTTGAAGCTCAAAATAAAGCATAAAATGCTCCATATTGAGATGCATGTGCTTCATACCTTAACAAAAAGAAGGTTTACTATATTAGTTTCTCATACTAAGTGCAATATGATGAATCTTTAAGGTCAAAAGATGTCTACCTCAACTGTAAAAAGTAGTTACTCATTTGTAAAGTATTTTTACTGATATGCATAATCTTGAAAATTTTACACGAGCCTTATTTTGCCTTTGTGAAAGATTCATGTTCTGTAGCATTTCCATTGTCACATTGTCCTTTTCTAAACATAATCAATGTGATTGACTATCCATCCATAACCCCCTTCATAACAAAGCTACCTTGTAGTGCACGTAGTGGAAAAGACAGCTGGTCAGTTCCTAGTAATGTTAATAACAATGACGATGCGCAGTTAAGTTCTGCTCCCCATGAAACGCAGACACCAGTGAAGAGAGTTGAGCATGGGGAAGGGAAGTGAGAACACGTGAGGGCATCTGCATGAGTGGAAACCAGCAACCACCGGCATAAGAAAGAGAACTGTACTGAACACCTTCGAGACGGAGAGCTAATGATCAGATTTTGCAAAGGGATGCTGCAGACTCAAGCCAGGGAAGGAAACGTGGCATTCCTAAATTGAAGGGCTTGGTAATCTTTGCACTGAAATCGGGTCCTTGCTTGAGGCATCCCCTTGTGTTTAAGAAGTCAGAGGTGATGATTCACTACAGTTCGTGCTTTCCTTTTGAAGGTCAAAACCAGTCTTTCCATTGAGGCATCATTCCAGAGGAGCCTCTGGGCCTGTAACTTGTGAGGTTAGTTATCCTGGGGAGTGACAACGGTTGCTTGGTCCAAAGCACCTAATACTTTGGTCTTTCACACTGAGCTCCGACTCATAGCACCCTACTCTTCCTGCCTCAGATCTCTCTGCCTCTTCTACCCCAGAACCTCCTAACTCCACCTATGCCCAGACTGTCCCCATGCCCATCACACTCACTCCGTCCAACTCGTGCTCCCATCCCTCTGCTGCTCAGTAAAACAGCATTGGTGCCACAGACTTAACTTCACGCTGCCATCC
Organism: Haliaeetus leucocephalus; assembly: GCF_000737465.1. Lineage (NCBI taxonomy): Eukaryota > Metazoa > Chordata > Aves > Accipitriformes > Accipitridae > Haliaeetus > Haliaeetus leucocephalus. The sequence goes on along the minus strand of NW_010972991.1, from coordinate 14,426,707 downwards.
TGATGTGTCCGCTGGCACTGCGCACCGATCTGTCATCAACCAGCACCACCTCCTGTGCTAATCCTCTCCAGAATTTCCCAAGATGGGAGAGACCTCAAAAATCCAGGCAGCTTACACCTTGAGGACACAAGGGCACATAAGGGACAAAGACTGTGCTAGTGCCAAGAAGAGCAGGAGACAGAGGCAAGATGCTCCTATGAGAAAAGCTATGATGTGAGCAGTTCTTACAGTGGATGGAGTATCAGCTGAAAAACCAATGGAAAGAGAAGAGAGATCAAAACTTTCAGGAAAGTCACTGAGGAGACAGTAAGGAGAGGAGGAAAATCATAAGCAAAAGAGCTTTAGCCTACAAGGGAATATCTATAATAGCTAGCTATTTAATCTCCTAAACAGATGTGGCTTTGGTAGTTGCAGGGTTTTTTATTATTATTATTATTACAAATAAAGATTTTTAAGCTGCAACTTTGGCAGGGGCTGAACATGAGCACTAGAGAATGATACGCACAGTCACTTGGCCGTAACAGGTCCTGAAGTTTACCACAGGTCTACCATTTCATGGCGAGCAATGTTTGAAATACAACATCCTAATTATAAAATACCATAGTGAGGATATTTTTTAAAATAAATTCACTTAATAAACACTTAGCGATACATTTCCAATATGTTCTAATCTTGATTCATTATTAGTTGAGATCTTTTAAATAAATGCCAAACCACAGTGTTTTCAATTAGTACTTTACAAATATACAATTGCCCTATTAAATCTAAATTGACTATAGATTTAATAAACCTTAATTCAAAGTACTAAGATGATTTTTGTTGCCAGACAGATGGAACAAAACTCTTCCGTCAAAATACAAAGGCCAAAAATAAAAAAATTCCAAATTAAAAAAAAAAATCCATTTGAAGGAGGAAAAGAGAGTGGAAGAGATAAGGAAAAAAAATAAATGCGTATAAAATAATGATAGGCAGATCTCAATTTCTGGCCATCCAACTTCATTTTCAAAATCCCGAATGCAATATTAAGCTTGTTTTTAAAAGATAAAGCCATATTTGAAGGAAAAAAACACAGATGTAATGAAAACTATTTCTAAAAAGTCAGAAAAATTATTTTATTTAAAGCAAATAGCGCTGTCCCTGTGGTAAATGAACCCCCTGACAGACTGTTACAATCGTACTGACTACAACAGTTTCAGAAGGTCATATGCTCTGCTATACTACGTAAGAAAGAGTCAAGCCATGATATATTAATGATGTATTGCTATTTTGAAAAAAATTTTGAAAAAAATTACCTTTCTTAATACACTGAATTAACTACATGTGTTTAATAAATGCTCAATTTGTTTAAAAGATTCTCTTTATCTTGTCTTTACTGAAGGTGCATGGAAGGGGAAATTACAATTTTAGCAATGTCAGGCCCTCCTGTCAGAAAGAAGGTGAACCTAAACAACTGGAGTAGCCAATCAAAGCTGAAGGGAGCTGTAATTTCTAAACTCTGAGTGCTTCCTCCCCCTAATATTGTAGAGGTTACTATGGATACAGACTAAGTTGAAAGGTTCAAGATAGGCTTGATCCATTAATCAGAACAATGTTAAACCAACCACCCAGGTGACAGGTTACCTCTTATTCTTTAATTCAGTTTTGGGTTTTTTTTCTCATGAGATTATTTCTTGTTGGAGCTGTTCAGTTCAAACTCATTATTAAAATTTCTTGGAAAATTAACAAAGTGTAACTCTTGAGCATTCTTCTACAGAAGAGACTCAGCACTTTCCAATTTCATGTCCAAATGTACTGCACTCTCATACTGCAGTGTTCAAGATGAAAATCATCTCCAGCAGGAAACTCTACATCGATTTCTAGAGACAAGCAGTCTCAAAATTACATTATTCACTGTTACTAGAAAAACAGCCTAGAACCACTTAGCAAATTCAAGACACACATACTGCTTACATGTAGAAAAGAAAATTAGTCTTGAAATTCAAAATTTCCATCATTTTAGAGCTGCTGCACTTGGCTGTGGTATTTATTGTGTTACATTTGGCACTAACTATGTTTGGCTTTTAAAATCATGTCAACATTTTCCATAAAAATATGTTCTATAGCTTCTCTAACAAAAATGGGCAAGTGTTCCAGTAATAAAATGTTAAACAGCTTTTGTGCCTATAAAGACATTAATAGGGCAGAAATCATTTCAACTTATGTAATTCAAGCACTGTAACTCCCAGAAGGATTTTAACACAGCCAGAATTTTTATTATTTTTAGCTGAGATAATACTATCTGAGCAATGGAGTCTGTCACTAAGCATACTTAAAAGTATCTAATATCAAGTAGGAAGAAACCTATTCTATTTTTTAAGAATATTTATTTTAACTCAACTTCAATCCACAAAATGTCTGTGTGTCCACAATGCAACGTACATGCCATGCAAGACCACCAAACCAAGCAAAAAAAAATGAAGATGTGATTTATAAATACACGAGTTGGCAGTTACACTAAAATAAAAATATACAATACAAAAATCATTAGAGGAGAACCAGGACTGGTCGGTAAATGCAACTGCATCATTATTCTCACAGGGGGAGACTGTCAAATGCATGAGGGTGAGTTAAATATCCAGCTCTCAACACGTGCCAATACAGGTTGGACACAACTCGGATTTATGCTTTTCAAAACCAATCCTGTAATTCAGGGAAAAAGGCCACTTTCTGTAAGTGGTAAAAATGAAAAAAAGTCATACTGAATTCACCATCCACCTTCTGCAAATAGTTTTTTTTTCTTTTTAAGAAAGTAAACAAAGACTGCCAGTACGGACTACTTTTCCTATCTCACAAGCACAGTACAGGCTAATATAGATAGATTCATCTATTTCCCAAAGCTGTAACTATACTAAAAAACATTTTTACGTGGGCAAGTTTTTACAGCCCAGTTCTGAAAGGTTTAAAGTGGAGAAGTTGCTGAATTCACAAACACGTTACAAAAATTAAGGCCAAAATCCTAAATTACTTTACAAAAGGGATGCATAAACCATATACTGGTCTTGTTTAATTTTTCATCAAAACCTAGCCACCTGGTATAGATTAGGCAGCACTCAGCAATATTACACAGCAGTTGGAAACACAACGTGAAGAACACCATATCCACAGAGCCCGCGCAGGGAACGGGGGGAAGAGGTGGGACGTCACTGCGTGGGCTGGGACGGGTCCAAGCAGAGCCGTGAGCGCTCCTGCTCCAGCCCGGACTGCCACAGAGCGACCTCACGTGGGTCTCAAGATTAAGGTGATGTGGAAGCCAGCACCTGCTTTCTCACAACGCGCTGCGTCCCAGTGACATGCCACAGTACTGCGGGGAGAGTGCTGTACATTTAACAGACACCTGATTATGCCAGGAAGCAAAGAAAAGCTATTTCTCACTTCAGGTTCTTAGGTTCAGTGACCTAATTCTGGTTAGACTATGACACACACACAACCCCCCACATAAATATGAATTAGAGGTAATAGCAATGATTAATAATCCGTATGGGCAATACTCCACATATGAGCTTATGGAAAAATCAATACTAAGCGACACAACTGCCAGACAGTGGTGAAATAATGTGTAGAGATACCAGAGCACTCGTTGATTTTAACAGTTGTGCTTCTAGGCACAAACATGCAAACAGGGAATCTTGTTGAACATTAGCAGGTTGTAAATTTCCAAATAAAATGCAGTACTAAAAGTGAAAGGTTGTTTGTTTGTTTTTAATAGTACATCTGTTTTATTAAAATAGCAACACTGACATATTAAAGCATGTCTGGTGTGAGGTGTCTGGTCAGCTGAAATTTGTGTGGGAACAAAAAGCATGACAAGAAGCCCACCCATACATTAGTGCATATACTGACTAGTACCTACATGAGGCACCGTTAAATTAATACTTAATCCTTTTTGTTTTCATATACTGGGAATTTGTTTGTTAAAACTATGAATATCTGCTTAAAGCATCATTCTTTCCTACGTTTCCCTTCTAACTAAAGCAATAATAACAATAAAAATTACAACAACAAAAACTAGGTTAATGCATCAACTATTTAATCTGCTGAATGTTACATATCTTGGAATGAGTTAGGATGTTCTTTAGCAAAGAAGTTTTATGATGATCTTAAGACATCTGTGAAAGTATCACCATGTTCCACAACATATCATCTTAAGAACTGAGCATGAATTATGGCCTTCCTACAAAACTGAATGTAAGGGTTCAAAAAAAACTCACTTGAACATCTGTTCATATCTGGCGTTCGGAGTCCATAGTACCCCGATGGGCAGGAATGCAAGCATTCACCATATTGTCTCATTCCTTCTCTTCGTAGGAAGAAGAATAACTTGTGTTGGCATCTGATGCACCCATTATCCTTTGAACAAGATAAACAGCCTTTGCAAATTGGATTTGGTCCATAGCTAGCTGCAAAATAAGAAGATAAATTACACTTTAAGATCATTTGGAAATTATTTAGGCTGGAGGTCCTCTTCCCTCTAAAGTGTTACTTATCTACTGCATTATTACAAGTAATTTTGAAAGGAAGGTTCTGAAAGTACACTCGCTCTCATACATCTGCAGCGGCAAGTGAAAGAAATGCAATCTCTATATTTATAACTGTATGTAGGGCAATTTAATGAATTTACACACATTTAAAATAAAGGTAGAGGCAAGCAGAGACCAAGCTATATAAAGTTTACCAGTACAACATAAGTAAAACCCAGGTGCTGAATTCTAGTTTGAAGCTGGGAACATAACCACACAACAGCAACAAAATATAAGAACATCAGCAGCCTGATATATACAGCTGGAATATGTCCATGGAACTCCAGCAACCACACTAATGCAATTTCTGACTTCTGAAGAGAGCAATATTAAGAGTAAAGAACTCTCTGCAGAACAGGTACAGCACTAGCAACCCATAGCTCTCAGGGTTCTAGAACAGCTGTCGTCTTGCAGTCTTTTCTTGGTCTTTCTAATGAGAATGTCAAGACAACTATTTGGAAAAGAAGAGTAGCAGTTCTTATAAGAGCCTTTCTCTGCAAGTTTCTACCCAAAATAGGCTGAAAAATCATATGCACAGACATTACAAAAGGAGGGCATTTAGTGCAGATTACCATTTTAGGCTACCAGCTGCTGTACCTTCAATTCTGTTCTCTGGTTTTGGTTTGTGTTTTCTTTTTTTCTTTTAAATTACTTGACTGATAACTGCAACAAACTTTAGCGGCATCACTTTTTGCCCCTATGAGTTTTTAGTATCCTGCATTTCTGCAGAGTTGCAGAACACTCCCTTGTCCCCATGGGCTGTCAACTTCTCAGGTGCTGAGTCAGCACAGCAGGTTAGCAGAGGGAGGATGTCTCAAGACATTCCTGAAACCAGCATAACTTAACAGGTCTGCTTTAAATATTAACTTGGCTGCAGGACTTCACAGAAATTTGCCAGTTCAAACCTGGTTTACTGGAAACAAAAGAAAAATATGCAATAGAAGGAAAGTGTCTTTGGGGTCTCAAGCTTTTAGTAGAGGCCACCCTGTGAGCAGCTGGCCAAAAGGACAAGGACTATGTTTAATTGTTCTATTTTAAAGCATTTAAAAGTATTCGCACCCTAACATAGTACTCTGGTACTTTTATCTTGTATGAATGGATAATTGAGGTTGTTCAATGAATGACTTCACCAGCGGAGCCAGGAAAAGAAAAAAGGAAAAGCCCACCACCCGCCGGAACCAGTAGCTGATAAGCTTTACTCTCACCTTCACACATCTGCACACCACATTCCCACTCCCTCTCTGCTCCCGTTCCCCACACATGCCTCATCAAGTTCAGCACGACAGCATTCAACTCCGATCTTGTACAAAATAATCCTAGTGGGTGGCAGGCAGGATGAGAAGCCAAGTGATCCAGTGTGAAACAGCTCAGCCAGTGGGAGACTTTCTGAGCGCTGGAGTCCTCTGGCACCAGGCTCACCTGGTGAGACCCTCTTAATGGGAATAGCATCCTTACCCTCTACAGTATATGTACGATTCTTTGGCTCTCTGTTAACCCTTTTGTAATGACACACCCTACCAGACCAACTGCCTTATACTCCTACACAAGTTCCCATCTCCTGTTGCCCACAAGAACTCAGATATAACTTTTCCTACGGTTCATCTTGCAACTATTCTCATTCACAATCCACATCTTCAAAGACATACAAGAAAAGAAACAAACAGATGATGAGCTAGGCTTGGATGCATCCCTCATCTCACTGTCGGCAGGGATTGCCTATCTGTAACCACATCAAATAATACGTGACCATGTACTCCAAAACAATTGTTGCTTAACACATGGTGGGCAATCCTGTAGACTTCTGAATCCCCTTTTAGTCTCCTTGCATCTCACTCTCAGTAAATCTGTACCTCCAGCTTATTCAAGGTTCCTCATAGAAGCCTGTACTATAAGAAGAGAATTAAAAGGAGCAAAGCAAAAGTAAAGATGCGAGATGCCTGTATTTATTCACCACTCAAAATGTTTTTTGGAGTTTGAATCAGCTAAAGTCAGGGTCTCATAGGCAGTATGTTTAGGATTGTTACATAGGGCCTGCCCATTGCTGAACAGCATGGATATAGCTAAAGGCAACTATTCTCAATAGTGTGGCTTGGGGAGGAGGGATTAGGCTCTGGAGCAGATACATTTGTAGTATCCAGGTAAGTCTCATGTCCACCTTCCCTCACTGACCTCCATTAAAATTCAAGACTTCTTGGCTGCAAAATGTGTCTCAGTTTGACTCTACTGTCCAACTTTCCTTTATCTATGACTGCCCACATGTCACTCTCCTCAGGTACCTCTTTTTTCTATTTCTGGCAAGATATCTTTGTTGATAATCCTTTGTTCTGCAGGCAAATTTAATTATGCTGACCATAGCTCTGTCCCAACATACTCTCACATGAAAAGGAGCTAACAGCATAAAATGATCCTCCATTATCCTGTCTATCCTTTGTTTAGGAGGTGGACGGCACATCTTTCACAGCTTAAGGTCAACACAAGATATATGAAAGAGTTCAATAATATAGTAATTTTGTAAGTTGTGTATATTTATCCCAAAATTTTAACTTGTGTGTAGGTTCCCCAAACCATGACACCTAGACTCTCCTTCTTTATCTCCTGAGCAGCCTTAACAAATTATTCATAATTTCTGTGACCGTATTTTTTCCCCTCCTATAAGAATGCTGAGATTCAGTTCATGGGAACTTGTAAACTGCTCTGAAATCCTCAGCTATGAGCTATTATAGATGTGACACATGTATTGTTACTTAAATGAATTATTAAATTCACACATTGAATTTGGATAACAGAGTTCAAGTTGGTCACATAGTGATGACTTTCCCTGTTACCCTCCTAGTTAGTAAGTTATAACAAAAACCTAAAAATGTATCAGATATTTTTCTTTTCTTTCTTTACCACACTAAGCAAAAAAAATAAAAGAAAAATCACTGAAGAATTATACAATGGTAAGGCGAGGTAATATGATTTGTATGCTGTAACACAGAGAGTAAACTTTATTAAAGAATCTGAAAACTTCCCATTGTGCTGCTTAGTCACCAAACTGAATAATTTCCAGGTATTTTGCATATGGTAAGTTATTCTGAAGTGTGTTTCACAGAATTGGTGTTCTTCCACATTGTTGTTGCTTATATTCTTTTCAGAGCTTCATGGGAAGCATACTGACTTCTGTGACCTTTCTGTCAGTTCAACCTGTCCCAAAGCAGAGAAAATTGTGATATGCTCTACTATTAAATTACTTGGACACTGAACATATACTTTCACAAATCAAATACTGTAGCACTGGTTTTGGTGTCACACAGGCATGTTATCTTGAAGATACCAACTTAACTTTCTCTTTTTGCCCCTACGTCCACAGGCTATAATTAAATTCTACAAAATCCTCCCTGCCCCAAAGTCTTCCCTTTCCATCTCGGTTTCTTGACATAGAAAATACAATGTATTCTTATCACATACAGCTTTTTCAATTCTCATATAATTGCTCTTTGAAGGAGGAAGTGAACGCCTCTGCATTCAGCAGAAATATCTATACAATTCCTTTTGAATTTCTTCACAACCTCTTCTTTTTCCTTCTGTATTAGACTGCAAGAAAAAATAACAGGCTTACAAAACACGGTCATTCACATTCCAAGTTACCAGTTGCATCATGCGCAATGTAAAACATCACGCTACTCATCTCTATTTCGACCCTGCCTGGAACACCCTCCTCAACTCTGTGTGCCAGGCAAGGCAGGTTTCCTCCAGCCAAATCCCTCATGGAAACTCGCTCCTTCCACAAGGCCCACAAATGTTAACCAGTGTCAGAGCGCTGCTGTCGTCACATCATAAAACCGAAAATGCACACATGCTGTAAGTTAGCACCATCCTCTGGGTCTCAAAGCGCATGACTGCGCTGGCTGTCTGTGAAGCTTGTAAGGTCCTTGCAGCACAAGTAATGTTTTGTACAGCCACATAAGCATGTACGCAGGTGTGAACACCGCACATAAACACAAACGCACACCTTTATACAGATAATGTATTTTTTATTCCTTCTGGTTGCTGCTTCTACAGCTATATTCTAGGGCATCTCTATATTTAAAGAAAAAGCTTTTACAGACTTGATTCCCTACGTTGAGCTTTTATTTTAAATCTGGGATTAAATTTGCCAAGTTTGCAAATGTTACTTGAGAACACAGACTAGTACCCAAACACTGAACGAAACATGGCTGAACTCTAAGGGTGTTCAAAGTTTCATGGTTTGGGTTCATATCAAGTAAAATCAAATGTCAGCTAATTACTTTAACTCTTGTCTGGATCAAATGTATTTAAGCCATATTGCTGAAGCGGTTTTAAGTGAATTGTTATGACTATTTGAAATCACAAGAGAATCAACAGTACAAAATGAGTCCAGCCTGTTCCCCACAAGAATACAAGTTGTTCTGTAAGCAACAGAACTAAGAGCGCTTGATTTTCAGTGATCTTACTGTTTTGCAGCCCATACCACAACAACTACTACTAATTTGTGTCTTTCTTGGTATACCCACTTGTTAGGTGTCACAAACCTCTTTTGAACCTGGTGCTTCAGCTCACCACAAGAACCTGGAATTTTTACACTTCTGTAAAAACCAGGCTGAAATGGACAAATTAATCCAAAACCAATTGGAGGAAGAGGAGGGCCTGGCAGAGAAACAAGCAGTAGAAAAAGTCATTCCCTAAATATAATTTCTTTAGAGGGCCAGGCTAACATGCTCATTATATTCTTAGTATCACTTGTTGCCTGGTCATTGTGTCTCTATTTGGCAGTCTTCGGTCTTTTGAACTCTCTGAAGTCAGAAACCAGGCTTAATGGTACAATGGCCACCTTAATGGCACTCTTGTCCTAACTAGGATTGTGGCCACATAAGTGCTGGTAATTGGATTTTAGTTCAGATTTAGCAGGAATGTCTCCAAGACACTTATCGCTATAAACATGAGGTGTGCAGACGGGGCTCAGAGGAGGGGAGCAGAAAGAGCAGATTTCATAATCCCGAATTCAACTAATGCTATAAAGATATCCCACACATATCTCAAGAAAACCAACTAAAATACACTCATGTTTGGCCTATGTCTTCAGGGTACCAAAGAATGGAACAAAGAATACAGCCCTACAGATACACCAATATTACATAGTATACCAATGTACTAACACTGTAAGACTGCAAGGTTATTATAGTTAAAAGCCATCTGATGGGCTATGAACAGAAGTTGGCTGAGAAAAATACCTATTTTTCATTAGAGCTTTGTGAAAGCAAAAGTAAGTTTTGGACAGAAAACTTCAATAACAAAAAAAAAAGGGGGGGGGGGATAAATGACTAGCTTGATTCTAGTCATTGTCTTTAAGAGAATTAAAAGATTCAAGGTCAAAGGGGATTTTTATGAACAATTAACCCAATGCCCTGCACAAAAAAGCCACAGAACTTGTGCTTTACTAAAACATATGATTTAAGAAACCATTTGATCTTGATTTTTAAATTGTCAGCGGTAAGGAAACCACCACAACCTTTGTTAAGATATCATAGGGGCTAATCATTCTCACTGTTGAAAATCTGCAGTGGAATTTTGAACTTCAAATAGCAACCACTGAACCTTTTTATATTTTTGCCTGCCAGACTGTTAACAGTTTTTCAATGTTTTTTTCCCCAATGCAGACACTCTGATCAGGTCAAGCCTTAGCCTTCTCATGGGTAAGATAAACAGAGCAAGATTCCAGAATGTCTCACCGCAAGGCAAAGTATCCAGTCCTTTGATCAATCCCTTACCATTTTATCAACATGCTTAGGGACACCAAAAAAAAGAGCTCAGCAATGGGAAAGCGATTGTACCAGTGCCAAACACAGAAGTGATATAACCTCTCTACTTTTCCTAGATATTACTCTCCCAAAACATTCATGTGTTATGTAAGGTTTTTTGACCACAAAGACATTGTTTCCCAAGTACCACGCTGCTCTGGGCAGGAAGTAGCCCTTTTTTGGAGTTACGCAGGAGATCTCTCAGTGTTATGTTTCTCAGGATGCTGGGTCTTAACCACTTGGGATCATTTTCTCTGAAGTTGTCCACAACTCAGAAAACCCACATGTTCCCCACACTTCCTCTGAAGACACACTAACTGCAGGGTGGCATTTCACTTCAGTGAGTTTGGTATAAATCTCACCAAACTTACGCTCGTTAAGTGAACAATTTTGCCTGCTTATCATGAAACCATTTCTTCACTTCCTTTGGAGGTCTTAATTATATTTTCAATATCACAGTTTTATGCTTAAGCTACTCTGTCAGCTCATTTCATTCTCTCATTGTTATAATATCCTTCTGATTATTCTAGTCAAGGCTTCAGAAGACTTGTCTTCATTCCATCTATATTCAAAAGACAGTGGCCCTTTAGTCCACTTCGAAATCAAAACACTTTACTTTTGCTACATGGCTATCCAGCTGAATACTTTCAGAATTTTCTGTACTCTTTTCCCCACCACCATGGTAGAGAGAATCACTGTGAAGATCAGATAGATATTATTCTCTTTCAGCACCCTGGCAAGTCTCAAGAAATCACCCACATATTGAGATATTTTGCAATATTTATTGACTATAGGCATTATCAGCACTGCATACTGACTACCAAATTCAGAAGCCTACTTTATCAATAAAATGACATGTATGTTTCAGGATGCCTTGGTTGCTTAGATATTTTGAGAACATTACTGACTTTCTTACCTCTGTGACTGGCAGTTCAGCCCACCTGGAATCTCAGCCATCTTTCTTCATTCAACCATCTAGAGCCTTTAAAGGCATCTCTCATAGTTTACTGTCTGGATACCTGCTATCAACTGGAATCATTTAACTCCCCTTGTCTTCTTCTGTCTGCTGTTCACAGCCTACCACTCCTCACTTGCATTCAGCAATACCGAATGCTGCTTCCTCCTCCTACTTCTGATGTGAATCCTCCTCCACAGTTTCTCTGTTCAGTTTCATGGGGGACATTTCCTCTCTCCCTGAAAATGGAGCAGCAATGCTTCCTCAGTCTGGTTGCTCAGACCTCTTCCATTTCCCCAGTGTTTCCTAGGGATGGTACTTGTCCTTCCGATCGAGAAATCCAGCACTGTCAACAATTTACATTTTATGCACAGGAAGTCCCTTCTGGCTACTGGATAGAAAAAAAAAAAAAAAAAAAAAAAGGAACATCTGTTGCAGGTCACAAACACCATTCCATCACCTGCCATCCTAAAAATCAAGTACAGAAATAGACACAGAGAGGAAAACGTCCCACTCCCTGTTCAGATGTCCTAGGAAATACTAGCTTTTATTGATGTTTGCTGTTCACAGATTCACCAGTTTTATGCTAGGTCTTCCTGCTGTCACTGACAGAGTAATTCAACACTCACACCTGAAACCCAGGGGATAAAAGGTTCAAGCATCACAGCCACAAAGTGCATGCAGAGACAGAAAAAAAAAAAGGCAAAATAAAAAAAAATAAAATAAGCCCTCTTCCCTTGTGTTCATGCCTACAGGCCAGCTACATAGCCTGTTCAGAAAAAAAAACCAAACCAACAACCCAAGCCTTATCATTGAAATAGTTCGCAAATACCACTCACAGGTCATCTGTTTTGAAGCCTAACCCCCCCAAATACATTTGGTGTTCAAAAGTCTTACATGATGCACATTCATGTGCATGTTTCCAATCCCACTTCTGAGTTTTAATTTATAGGCCAATCCATTTCATCTATAGTAAGAAATTGCATTACACCAACAAATGGACCAGCCATTTCCTTTAATCCATTCAAGTTGGTGATTTGTAAAGTGGCTGCTTTAGTTGTTATCATGCTGAAAAGAGTACCTCCAAGATGACCTCTGTTTCATCTGCTTATGAGTTGCTAGAATGATGCTTTTTTAGGAACCCTGTAGTCTAGCAGTACCGAAACATGGCCAATACATGCCCATCGTTATACTGTTTGCACAGCTGTGGGCAGTTTTATCTATTCCAAATCTCAAAATTCTTTATCTTACTTGGCATCTTCAGTCTCTGTAAAAATATCCATGATATAAACTTTAAACAAACTTCCATCAGGCAGTTTTATGATTTAGGATACTTTATAAGCCCCAGATAATTCGGTTAAATGCTGGTAGCTTCATGTGTAGTAACCTCAAGCAATTCCAACCATAAAACCCAAGAGGATTTTTAACATGCAATACTTCTGAAGGATAATTTGTCTTCCAGTTTCTCTTATTTAGATTTTACACTAATTACACTTTCAGCTTTTTACACATCTATAGAGTAAAATATAGAAATCCCCCAAAGCCACTACTTCAAAAGAAGAAAATCGCATCTGAGATTCTGGGTTGTTCCCCAAACCCCAGCAATGCAGACACAGAGGCAAAGCTCCACAAGTCATTACCTTTGGCAACAGCGCAGATTAATTATATCTGATGAAACCTGCATAAATCAATTGATGGGTCAGAGGCCAGACCCCCACTCTGCTCTACCCCTAGGATCTACCCCAATGTCTGGCTCCCTCCACCAGCATGCCCTTCATGCAGTGGCAGGGCTCTTTTGTCTTAGTGGCACAGCAGGCTGGTTGCAGCAAAGGGACATCTACAGCTCCCTCCCACCAGGTCACCACTCTGTCCCTCACCAGCCACAGCTCTCCTGCAGCCAGTGAAGTACAAAAGAGCTGAGCCGAGCTGCTCAGCACGGGGAGCTCTGCGCCTGCACAGAGCTGACCTTAAACCATCTACAGCAGGAATCGGGAATTTTCAAAACCCATCGCTGTATTCTCCCAAACAGGCTTTTGAAAGTCACATTCCTCAGCTAAGGCTTTATCTCTTTTTCACTTATATCTCCTATACCTCACCTACATATGAGGCGCAGGAGCTCCTTCTAGGCTTTGTATGTAGGCAGAGGGAAGCAGGGAAGACAGTACGCAACAACCCCCATGTTCCCCAGCTTATTTCAAGTGGGAAGTTTATTTGCCTTCCATTGAAAATAAATTGCACTGAGATGCACAAGCAGACACTCAAACAGAGGCTGGTAGTTCCACTTCTAATACAGAAGAAATAGTTGTGCTCCTTCTAGAGACTTACTATACCTTGGACCAACTCTTTATATATGGTGTTAATTGGGAAGAGAAACAAAAATAAAAAACAAACGCTCCTTTACTTTCCTCATAACACCACACTGGTGGGGAGGCCTGGTCAGTGGAGTCCACACGGCAGTGTATTTCTACCCCTCAGGTGATTAAAAGTCACTTGGACACCAGTCTCAGACCTTTCCATTTCAGGTTCCCATGCTATAGTCATCCAGAAATGCACAAGTTGTCACAGCCAATTACAAATTTGCACAGAAATGCACAGGAATGCATTTTCTCCATGTACATATTCTGTGTGCCACTATCTGATGGCGCATTCAACAGCGAACTTCATCCAGCACATTGCTGCTGCAAATCAACATCTGGGACACAAATCCTATTGGAACAAAGTCCCAGGCATTTAAACAAATTCATTTTTTTCCAAGCCTTTTAATATCTAGAATATTTCAGCTAGCTGCTGTGAATAAGATTCATCTCTAGCATGCAGGTGAATAAACAGAGATTTAATTTTTTTGCCTTTGATGGCATGTTTGCTTTGTCTTCTATTGTAAGTTATAACTTTTCCAAGCACCAAAAACTGCAGGGATCCAGCGTAGAAGCATTCCAACAAAAACACAGTTCCAAACCCAGATCCACCCAAACTGCTGAAGACAAAACATTATTGGAAGCACTAAAGCTAAAGAGGTGAAGATCCAGAACACTCTGATTAAGACACAAAGTACAACGAGATACAAGAAGACCTTATATACAATGCATATTTCACTTTGCCTTTTCATACTTTTACTGAACAATTCCTAAAAAGGTAGAAAAGATTGAGGAACAGAAAAAAAGTAGTTAGAGAAGGAGCTCAAGTCTTTCTTTTCACTTCCTGGAAGATTAAATTCAACATATTTTAAAAGTGATAGATACCAACTCTGGACTCTGAAGCTAGATAATCCATACAGCAATTCCAACAGAAACAAACAGAGACAAATACTTTATAGTTATTTTCATTGTTATATTAGGCACCACTAAACTAATGACTACATGCTTAACTATTGTTTACTATCACATTTTATTGCACAACAGGAACTGGCATGTAAAGGAAATGCCAAACAAATAAATATTTGACTGTGATTGTAAATCTGTAAAGTGAAGAGAACATGCCTTATTTCTCCAATTTACAAAGCAGTGAACTCATTGGTTAGTGTTTCATAAATACCAAACTTCTGAAATGTTGAACAGCATGTAAATGGAGCTTTTTACCCTTTTTTTTTTTAAAAAAAAGAATATTATTAAACTGAAAGGTACAGAAAGTGATACCCTCTAAGAAAGAAAAAATATAAGGTTTAGATAGCTGGGAATAGTCTGGAAGATTTAATGGCCTCAGACATAAGGAGCTGAGTAGGAAACTTTAAAATGCATGTAAGGTTATATTCACTGTAACGTAAGTTTTGCAGGAGAAATGTTGTACAGGTCCTTACATTGAGCAAAAGCTAGTTCTGAGCAAAGCTTCAGTGGCGGTCTGTACAAGCAGATTTGCCAGATGTCCAAGCCTGATGGAAGCAACCTGGGTTTCAGGTTAGGCATTAGGTTGAGAACAAAGCTTGGACCACACAGAAGTAAAATTGCTCCCCACAGTACTGCAGAGGACCAGGCTGGTAGTCTCCAGGTAGATACAACAAGAAACTCATTAGTGTATTGTGTAGACACAGCACTGCATTTCCGCAGCTATAGCAGCTGACAGAGAGTAGTTACTGATTATGTTTGCACTAGAAAACCGATAGCACTTACAAGGTCCCAGGTGGGGTACTTGGGCTGAATCCATTTCAACTCTATTGAAGCACTAGGCAGAGAGGAGATACTGCTTCCTCCTTGCCCAGGAAAGAAATTCAAAGCTGGATGGATGCTGTGGTTACTCCAACAGCTACCCAGTTTCGGTAAGTCCAGGACTCCAAGTGGCATCACAGCTCTTCTGAACAGGTCAAGGAAGGCAGAGCCATTTCAAGCCCAACTGGATAAAGCCCCAGCTAACCTGATCTGGCCTCCGAGCTGACCCTGCTTTGAGCAGGAGATCAGTAAGGGAGGTCTCACCGCCTGCTTGGGAGGTCTCTTACAGGCCAACCTTTCCTGTGGTCCTACAACCTGCATCTGAAGTATCAGATTTCATTTCTTGCTTGAAGAAGGAGGCAGCTTGAGCTACATGAGGTGCAACACACTTCTGATGGAGGAGGAACAGGTAACAAAGCACACGGGGATATGGAAAGTTTTCTGGATGTCCAGATATAGTCCTTTTCACTGGAGATCCCATGGAGAGGGGCAACAAGTATCAATGAATGAAATGGAAACAAAGCATTTTGGAGATGTGCTGTAATTGCAAATAAGGGAACCTAAAGGATATCTTCACAGCTGGAAGTACCCTTTCCCTCACAAAGTGAGCCATCTTAAGAGAAAAAAGCTCACCAGAGGAAAAGACCTATAGGTAGCTATGCAGCTCAGCTCAAATTAGAGTAAATGCAGGAAAGCACAAGACAATATCCACCATTGGCCAAAATGACTCTGATGCCACCCACGCCCCCTCATTTCAGGAGGTGAGACTCTGGTAAGCAGTGATGGGGACAGTATTCTCCATCAGACAATTACCCTTTAGTGTCACACACACAGAAGTACAGCAACTCCGTGCCCTATAAAGCTTACTCACAAGACTAAAACTGGTGGACTTCCAGCCCTCCCAAGACACCAGGATAAATTATTCCTTAGCCGTCAGCTATCAGAAGAGAAACATAGCATCCCAGGAAACTTTAGCATTGGAGAAATCTATTATGAGATATGTCTGATACGAGCATTAAAGAACATTATCTAGAGTTTCTTTAAGAAGCTGGGGTCTTTTTTATTTATAAAAAGCACGACACTAGTGTGCTTATTATGGGGCAATTCAAAGTTAGATTAACTATTAAGACAAAAAACAGGTAAGTGCTGATCAAAAATTAGCAGTTGACATTGTCCCTATGAGGTTTGGACTGGCTACGTTTCTACTGTACAAGCAGTACATAGCATAAGCAAGAAATGTGATTATTGGAAATCTTGCAAGGGCCAGATTTACCAAGCTTAAATTACTTGTTGGCGTAATTGACTGGAAACAAAAATTAGATGTTGGAAAGAGTTAAAATTGCTTATTGTTTAAGGATATTCTACTGGATGAATAACAAGCCATAGTACCACAAATACCAAAACAAACAAACAAAAAAAGTATGGCAAAAAAGACCATTCTGACTGAAAAAAAAATAAAATATATGGAAGTAGTATTAAGGCACAGCTTCAAAGGATGGAAAAACAAGGTGTAAACAATCTGTTAGAAAATAGATATAAATGACAAGTAACCTAAAGGGATCAAATAAAACCCAATCAAAAAAAACCAACCCCACCCCTCTAAACCCTCACATCCCAAAACTCAACAGTGAATAGACACCAGAATAACAAACCATATTTCTAACATTTAAAATAACAGACAGAGAAAGCAAAAGAGCCTAACAGTTACATCTCGTGTTTAGAATAAAGCAGGATGTATCCACCCAATGTGATAACACAGCTGTAATCAAAAGTTTGCCATCCATACAAAAGGAAGCTATGCAAGACCATTTGCCAAAGAGAAAAAAAAAAATGTAAGCAACTATCACTGCCAGTCAATTGCTAAATGCATTACCTTAATGCTTCCCTCTAATTTTTTTTTTTTTTTATTTAATAAATGCTTGAAGACTGAGGAAAGCCCAACAGGGAACTACAAACTGATTCACCTGACATCAATTTCAGGGGAAAAAAATGGAGTCTTTAAGAAGTGTCACATCACTGAGAAGTAGAGACTAAATATACATACATACATATGTAATAGATAGATAGAATAAGCAAGGGTTTGGACCAAAATAAACTGTTACCCTCTATGAGCATGTGAGAAAAGAAAACTGTTGGTGAGTTATACTTCGATTTCTACAAGTCATCTGACTTAGTACAACATGAAATTTTGATTTTAAAACCCAGCTCACCAACTAATCTCTAAAAGTCCACTGTATTAAGAAAGAATTAATGCTTACCAAAGAAGCTCCAAACAATATACAAAATCTTTGCTGACACAGTCTCCAGATGACAAAAGTTGATGGGGTAACAAGTCACCAGAAGGAACCATTACCGGCACAGAGTCACCTCAAGTCTTGACTAAACATTTACAACCTAAAAAAATGCAGCTGAACAAAGTACCAACCACCCAGGGGAAGGGAGGGAGGGGGTCCATCTTGCTGATGCTGACTGGAAGCTGAAGTTAGGCTTGAAGTAAAACAGGATGTGTCCTCCATGTAACTAAACACTGGAACATGCTACCTGTAAGACGGAGGCAGGGGAAGAAGGGCATGGGAAGAGGTCTGGACTGGCTTGAGGCCCTTGTTAGGGAGACCACCTCTTTCTTCAGAAGTCATATGCTTTCATGGCACTTCTGGGAAAAAGTACGTGGTTCTTGCCCCTGGAAATATCATGCAAGCACTCCATAATACATGAATTGTGAGTGTCTGTCACAGTCTGGATCATCAGTGTGCTTTTGTATCAGGAATCCATGTCATCAGCTATAGACTGAGCTTTGTTCTACATGCCAGAGCAGTCCCGGAGCTGCATTTCCTCCAAATTAACCTGAACTGGAAAATATGCTCCAAATGTACACCTAACATTCTTCAGCAAGTAGCATGCAGCCAGTTCACAGAACCAGATTAGAGCTAGCCCGAAGTAAAACCCTGAAACCTGTAAAGCATGGACACAAGGTCCCCAGAACTAGTTGTTTAGTTCTACAAATGCACCCCACTGGACCTCATTTCTTGCTATTGTAGAGATGGCCAGTGAGTCTCTCCTGATCCCAGGTAGGGATGCCCAGATTGCCCTCAGTACTCTCATGCCTGTTAAGACATTAGTTATAAATCACATATAGTTTCACACTCCAGGGCCCAGCCACTAACCTGAAAAGGCTACCAATTTTAATATGCAACTGGCAGATGTAGTCACCCAAGAATGAGGGAAAACTAATTTTCTTCCTCTGAATGATCAGAGACTGGCCATAACTAGGGGCAAGTAACTTGCTCGATCAAAACTCATGTCTAGTTTGTATATATCACCCATACTCAGAGTCAAGCTAGTTAACAGATTACATTCAGAAAGGAATTTTCTTCCATCACATCAGCATAGACTTGCAGCATGTGGCACTGTTTACCTGCTGGGACTGCCTGGGCAATTTTCATTTAGTTAATGCCTCACCTTTTCACGGACCTGAAGTGTTTTGCGGCTGCTTGGTCACTGCCATGGTCTGTGACACACAGTTTAGTAACCTGTGAATTGAAGTGCTTTGTGCCAGCTTGAGTGAGTCTTTAGACTACACGCATCTGAGTAAAAGGTAATAATACTTGGCAATATATTATAATAACAGTCCTTCCTGATCTTAAAAAACAAATGAGGATATGCTAAATAAATCAGTTTATTTTTTATTCCCTTTTATTATAAAGGCTGTACCTCTGAGAGGAGGAATAAACTACTCTGATGAGCCCTCAGCTTAGGATAAGACACACCTAGGTTCAAAGAATAATTCAGCCACAGTTGTTTTCATGACTTGGGCAAGTAACTTAGCTTTTCTTACTCTGAATTCCTCATTCTTAAAATTGAGATAATAGCACTTCACAATCTCAGAATAAAAGGAGTGTCAATGCCTTAAAGTAAGAAGTTACATAGGCCTATATCTCACTGAGAGGAAAAAAAAAAAAAGAAAAAAAAAAAGAGATCAGTTCCATTAAAAAAAATGGAAAAACTTCATTTCTGGAGTATTTCATAGAAATCATTTCTCCAAAGTTCTCCCCTCAGCTCTCTAAACACTTCATCCTAGAGACCACCAGAGGTAAAAACTGCATAAGCCACTGAAAAAACAGGTAGTGAAAAATGCAGACCAGTATTTTCAAATGAGGCACTTGAAACCTGGCAGCTAAATCATCGTAGAATTGCTGTAGAATGGTTTGGGTTGGAAGGAACCTTTTAAGATCACCTAGTCCAACGCCCCTGCCATGGGCAGGGACACCTTCCACCAGACCAGGTTGCCCAGAGCCCCATCCAGCCTGGCCTTGGACACTTCCAGGGAGGGGGCAGCCACAGCCTCTCTGGGCAACCTGTTCCAGTGCCTCACCACACTCACAATAGAAGGACTTCTTCCTTATATGTAATCAAAATCTACCCTCTTTCAGTGTAAAGCCACTACTCCTCATCCTATCACTACACTCCCTGATAAAGAGTCCTTCCCCATCTTTCCTGTAGGCCCCCTCTAGGTACTGGAAGGCTGCTATAAGGTGCCTCTGGAGCCTTCTCTTCTCCAGGCTGAACAACCCCAACTCTCTCAGCCTGTCTTCATAGGAGAGGTGCTGGTTGTGACATGGGGAGCAGATCGGGCTGCCTTACTCAGCTCCAGCATCTCTTCTGGTGTGACAGGTCCTTCCCCTTCAGTCTGCAGAGCGGTGAAGTGGTTCTGCAGGGGCACCTCAGGCTTCGGGGTGTATTGGGAAGTCTCCTCCTCCTGCTGGCCCTTGCCACTGCAAGCTTCCATTCTTGTGCATTATTGTCCCCTCTTTTGCGTGTGCCAGTGGGCGAGTTTTTGGCTGTTTGACCTTGGGTCCACTGCAGACTGTGCTTGGAACCAGCTATCTAACTCCTCCTCATCCTCCCTGATGTTACGCAGCCTTCTCACCACCTTCTGCAGCTCAGCCACCTGCTGCAGGGGGTCCTCCGCCTGGGCACAGCTTTTGCCCACAGGTCTAATATGCAAACAGGTTTTTATTTTCAACACTGCTGTACGTTAACAGATTCCAATCTTTTCAAATAAGTCAGCAGGAGACAAGACTGCTCCAGTTATGGGTCTCCTGGTACAGTTTTCTGAATGGTAAATATTTGTTGATAGCTTCCAGAAAGGAAGGACTGTGTAGTACAGCCTTGGCGCAACTATGGTCTTTAACTCGCCCTGCCAATTCATATCATGATTACAACTCCCATTACTAGATTTTTTGACTCGAAGTAATTAACTGGAAGAAAACATATCTTCCCATTGGAAGCAGATGATAGGAGTTTTCTGTAAAGACAGGCAAAGGCTCTTTAAGAATTGGACTATTGGGAAAGCCCACGGAGAGCCCAAAAAGCATCATATGAGTAAAGAAAATCCTAGCCATGTTGTCATTTAACAAGAGTTGCCTAAAAATTAGCAGTACTAAACATGCTCTCATATTTACTTGTCCAAAGTCACATACTAGGACCTAAAAAAAAAAATTAAAAAAAAAATCTTCATTTACATAATTATCTGTAAAAAGAAGCATTGGTGTGGACAGGTCTGGGCTCTAAAATGAGAAGTGAAAATGACAGAACAATTTTACTTTATTGCATATACTAATGCAAGCTCATGCACTGAGAAGGAGAGTGCACTCAAATGATCCCCTAATACACCGTTTTCTTCACACAGTTATTTCACTGGAAGAAAGCAAAATATTTAAATGCATCTCTCACTTTGTATCTCAGATTTACTTGAGTTTGTAATTCCTTAAGATTTTTAGGAGGCATTTGTGATACACAGAGCTGCAGCTGAAAATCATAAGCACATTTTCATCCCTACCACCAGTGACAAATTTTTAGGAAGTTATGACACTTACTTTTGCCCCTGAAAAAAACATCATTAAACACACTGATACCTAAATTTATAATTAAACACTTACCTACTTAAACTGAAACCTCAAGTTACTCACATAATCTCTATCATGTTGGGTTTTTGTTTGTTTTTATAATTTTATGACATTGTGAAGCATGCAGAAAACAGGCTATCCTAATGTGAAGTGCATTTTTTAAAAAAGGAATAAATGATGCAGTTAGTTAGAATATTCTTCAAAGTACAGCTCCTCTCCAAAACATGACTGCAAAACAAACATTGTGGTGTTCCACACTTGTGCCTCAAGGAATTCCAGAACAAAGTTTGCTCAAGTTATGAGCTGCACACATGTAAACGTGTACACGCACACACATACACACGCGTACATATTCCCTGCCAAAACCAGCCCTAGAAAACAACTAATTAAATCATGTCATGAAAGGTGCTTGTATCTCCCTGAAAGGTTTTGTACTCACTATGCTTTCTATTAAACCACTTAAAAAGCATGGCCTTCATAATTAAAAGGAGTTGTAAATAAAGGCAGAATTTAGGTTGCCAGTGCAATTTTATTTCATTACTCTTTAAATAAGCAAGCTGGAATCTAAAGCATGTTTTGTCACAATGCTGGCTTTGCAAAGCCAACAGGACAAACAAGCACCTTTTAACTCTATGAAGCAAGAATGATAGAGAATGCATGGAAGACAATCCCAGAAAAAAAGACTTTATCTTATGAAAGATTTTTTATATTTTCAAGATCTTTTTTTTTAATTCAAAATATAATCACCGTGTTTCAATGTAGTACTATTAACTGTTGCCTAAACACTCATTTTCAGCAGCTAATACTACAATCATCCAGATATAGCATGATCCTGAACATGAGGCAGATCCTAATTTTAGTGTCCTCATATGCTTAGTAAGTAACATCACGGTCTCCTTACATTCGGGGTCATGGGAAAAGACACAGTGGTCCAACTCACTAAGACCAAGGACCTGACATCCCCTCCACAGAGGGAGAAGGATGGAGTACCACGCCCTGTACATACAGCGACTGTCAGTGCCTCCATGTGGAGCTGTAAACTCCCGGCTTACCACGACTGCCTCCACGCTGGTCATCACAGGCAGGCAACAACGGTAAGTTTGTGATTACAGTCAACCCTTTACAGTAGACCTGCCTCCAGCTACTCCCTCTTTCCACCTGAGCAGGAGCGCTGGCCCATGTGACTCTGATCCTGAACTCCAGACACACCAAAATACAATGCGATATTAACTTTCTGGCTGTTTTCCTTTAAAAAAACAATCTTGTCTTGCGTCTGCCTGAACATAAAATGAAACAGATAAGTATCTGATCAAGATAAAAGATAAAGTTGATGATTTAGAATCACCATGGAAAATGCAGGAGAGATAATCACGCATGATTATCAGACTTACATATTTCATTGCAGTCAGAGGAGAAGACTGGATCTTGGAAACAGCTTCCCCTCTCTGCAAGCTTTCTGTAGGGATTGTTTGATGATGCAGTGCCGTCAGGTCAGACTAGGATTCTGGCAAAAAGATATAAAATATCCTGCAAAGAGGGAATGAAAGGGGAGGGGGAAGTGGGAGAGAGAGAGATATACGTAACGGCACCTTCCTATGCCCATTCTCCCCTCCTACACTCCTCATATATCACCATTCCCCATGGAGCTATTAAACTCAGCGTATAGCCCCTTACAATTACTATAACCATCTGATTTTTATAACTTCCCACTCCAGGCTTTCATTAACCCCAGACTCACTTGATGCCAAGTCTTCCTTCCTGGAGCACCAAGGCTATGTGTGGAGTCCAGCTGGCGAGGCAGGGAGACGTCGTAAATTGGAAGAGCGTGCTGGAGCTACTTAAAATTGTGGTGAACCAGAGGAAAAGGACCAATTGCACAAAAGATTTAGGAAATGGATGATAGGTGTTCAAATATCCATTGAGAGCATAATTTGTGAAATAACATCCAGAGCACAACAAAACCTTACACGAAAGACATCTACACAAACCAAAATCATCCATCCAGACCTGATTCTGTACAGAACGGCCCATAAAAGCAGACCCCAAACAGCCACCATTCACCTATCATCGTATATTTCCTGACTTCTAGGAGTGCAGCACAGTCAGAAAGCAGCAGATTTCCCAGTCTTGTTGATGTGCCTCTAATTTCAAAGCTGCCAGACTTTAATTGCTTTTCAGCAACGACCTTACATGGCATGCTTTGGCTGGGAACATATTTTTATAGACAGTTATAGCTCCTTCTCTCCAAATGGAAACAGTGACAGGTTTCTAACTCCAGAAATATTAGCAGGAACCATAACAACACAAGTCTGGTATAAAACATAACCTGTGACCTGGAAAGTAATTTTTAACACTTCGTGTTTTAACATTTTGTGTGCCTTTTTAGGATTGGTTAAATGTAAAAATTAGAAACCGAAAAAGAATCCCAGGTGCCAAAAATGCATGTATTTACCTCACTCTCCATTATGGTCCTTGTTGAACAGCTGCATTCTTCGTCTCCAAAGATGGAGAGAAAAACATAATTGTGCCACATACCTGCACAAAAACATTGTGCTATGCTTAGCTCTGCTTTGTTGCAAGCACTGTAAAACACACTCATCTTAATTTAGCTTTAAAAAATGACTCAATTTGTATCTGGAGAAACAGACAGAAGGATGCATGAACACATTCATAGAATCATCGAATTGTTTGGGTTGGAAGGGACCTTTAAAGGTCATCTAGTCCAACCCCCCTGCAATCAGCAGGGACATCTTCAACTAGATCAGGATGCTCAGAGCCCAGTCCAACCTGACCTTGAATGTTTCCAGGGACGGGGCATCTACCACCTCTCTGGGCAACCAGTTCCAGTGTTTCACCACCCTCATTGTAAAAAACTTCTTCCTTGTATCTAGTCTGATTCCCACTTCTTTTAGTTTAAAACCATTACCCCTTGTCCCATCACAACAGGCCCTACTAAAAAGTCTGCCCCCATCTTATAAGCCCCCTTTAGGCATTAAAAGGTGGCAATAAGGTCTCCCCAGAGCCTTCTCCAGGCTGAACAATCCCAACTTTCTCAGCCTTTTTTCATAGGAAAGGTGTTCCACCCCTCTGATCATTTTTGCGGCCCTCCTCTGGACCTGCTCCAACAGGTCCATGTCTTTCCTGTGCTGAGGACCCCAGAGCTGGACGCAGTACTGCAGGTGGGGTCTTACCAGAGCAGAGCAGAGGGGCAGAATCACCTCCCTCAACCTGTTGGCCATGGTTCTGTTGATGCACCCCAGGATACGGTTGGCCTTCTGGGCTGCGAGTGTACATTGTTGTCTCACAGCCAGCCTTTCATCCACCAGTACCCCCAAGTCCTTCTCCGCAGGGCTGCTATCAATTCCTTCGTTTCCCAGCCAGTATTGATACTGGGGGTTGCCCTGACCCAGGTGCAGGACCTTGCACCTGGCCTTGTTGAAACTCATGAGGTTCCCATGGGCCCACTTCTAGAGCTTGTTCAAGTCCCTCTGGATGGCATCCCATCCCTCAGGCATGTCAATAGCACCACTCAGCTTGGTGTGGTCTGCAAACTTGCTGAGGGTGCACTCGTTCCCACTGTCTGTGTCACTGATGAAGACATTAAAGAGTACTGGTCCCAATATGGACCCCTGAGGGTCCTGGGCCATATGACACCGCTTGTCACTGATCTCCATCTGGACACTAAGAAGTTGACCAGAGGTCCTCTTCACAGCACTGCAGCAACCAATTTATCTGCAGACAGTTCTAAGAGGGGACAAGCAGTTTCTGATGAAGATGACTCAAAGACAAACTCACTCACATGCAAAATGATCTGGTTACACAAACTCACTCAAAATGATCTGGTTATACGCTAGAGCCATGATCTCTGCCTCATCAACAGTCAAATAAAATCACCACAAATGCTTGACTCTTCAAACAACTAATCTGTCAATTTGGTAACAATTCTGAAAAAGGGAGTTGATTAGAAGAGTGAGATAAAGTAGAAGGGAATTTTATATGTCATGCTATTCTTCCACACTACTAGTTGTGTGACGACTTTCTACATACAGGTTTTTAAAGTATTCTGTTCCCTAACTACATAACTCTTTATCTGAATCTACTGAACGATTCAAAATCCTGTGGTACAAAAATGGTCCTTCTCATTTGCAGAGATGTACAGAAAATACAATCCCACTTCACAGAAGATCTTCCTGTTTCAAAATCAGCCTTCATTCCAGTGCAGAATAAAGCAGGAATAATTATTTCAAAGATAAGCCAAGTTCTGGTTCTGCCCACCTGACAAGAGTATTTCATTGCACCAGGAGCAGGAACACAGGCACTTGGGAACTGGCATCCCCAGGGCTGCCCAGGCACTCATGCCCTTTCACAGTACTTAGTGGGCTAAAGGGAAGCCCCTAGTGACGAGCACCGAGACACACCAGTCTGCTCTCCCCACAGTGCCTGGGAAGCTACTGGGGCAGCCAAAGTCCTGACAGCAGTGGAACATCGCAGTAAAGTGAAAGCCCCAGAACTCAGGAGCTGCGGCAAACACCACTCCCAGCTTCAGGCTCCACAGCATCTTTCCTGGCTACAAAATACTGCCCCAGGGAAGCCCACCAGACTAAGAGGGATTTATATGCCAGTGGTTTCTGCAGTGATTCCAAGATGGTCTAGACTTGGTTGCATGTAATGACCTGCTGACTGGCAATACTTACGTGCACCCACATTTATTTTATGACTAACAATCTTCCCGCTATTGTATTCAGTAGTAACAGTCTCCCTGGCTCACTGGCAGCAGACAGGCTACAAGAGAGTGCATGCAAATACCTACACAGTACAGTATTTTAGAACCAGCTTACTTTTTAACCATATCCATTAAATTTTACTTTGTCTACACCTCTCTTTCTCAGCAAAAGATATAAGATACAGAATTGAAGAATCCTGATTTACAGTCAGAAGAAACAATAACTATTACTAGATAAATCGTCTTAGAGCTGAAACAGCACAGTGGGAAACACAAGTTAAGAAGTTACTTAGGATATACTTTACTGCTTAACTTACTGGTTGAAGATTGGCCAAACATGCATTTATCAATACACAGAAGTTCAATGGGAAAAATAACTACCATCTCCTTTTAAAAGCTGTCTGAACTCTTTGTTTCCTCAAGGAAGCACAGTCTTGCCAGCCTTAATTATAGTTTCCTCCAATTGTAACATTCATAGCTCTTAAATCCTTAGTTTTATTGCCAGTAATTAGAGAGTGTATGGTTTCTGTCCAAAATATGGAAATGTTTCAAAATATTAAGAACTTTGTCGAGAAAATTATGTACTTTGGTATTGCCAAACGACCATGTCACTCTCCCTCATCTATCCCCCCTACCCTATTTTGCTGAATTAATTTTGGAACATAATACATATCGTGCTTGGATTTGTCCCAGACAAATGAACTTGAAATCATTATTTATCATTTACGATGTCTTTTCTAAACACATTTGGCAACCGAATCCCAGCCAGATCCCTTTTTACCAAAAGGTTTGTTTGAGCAAGCATGGCTTTAGACACCAGGAAAACAATTTGTACCAAGAGTCAGAGCCCTAAACCTGAACTTTCAGTCTTAAATATATTCTGCAAAAGTAAGTGCACTTTCAGTATGTAAGTGATAAAATATATGACTAAAACATGTGGGCAGTATTTTAATCATTGCAGGCTAGAAACAACATATAGGTTAAACAGCCTTGTTAAGTAGTGGAGTGGGTACACATACCACAAAACATATGCCTTAGCAATCTTCTGTTATATTAGCCATCTAATGACACATGCTTTGCATCCAAGTATCATTAAAGGAACATGAACAAACAGCGCACAGCAAAGCAATGCTGTAAAACTGGATGCAGACGCTGCAACGTTATATCACTTATAAAACAAAATCTTTGAACTAGAAACTGCGCTACAGCCACTGCTACCTCGGGAAGCTGCGGTTTGCTGCTTGGAACACTTCATTCATGTACTATTTTTAGGAACATGGACATCTAAATAAAATTTTGTAGGCACACAAGGTTATCTAAGGGTAAAACTTAGTTTATCATATTCAAAAACACAAGAGAAAAGGAATACAGAACAATACACGTTTACTGGGGCAGCCTTTTTGGAGAATGTGGTGGAGAGAAAGAAAGGCTTGTCATAACTCACTCAGTCCAAGTTGTGCTCTTAGAAATCTCCACCACAAGGCCCAGAAGGGGTCTTGGATAAAGAGATGGTAGTTTTGACACCCCTTCTTTTCAAGAATGGATTTCTTCCCCATAAACAGCTGGCAGAGAAGCAAGAAGTGCCTTGGTTGGTAATGAGTAAGCTGAAGCGTTTTTCTGGGTTCATCCAGCTGATTGTGATTAAGCTGGTGTCTCCCTTTCCCTTTCTATTTAAACATGAATGTGGTCTTTCTCACAGCTTTGTTCCTACTGATGGCGCAGGTACCGCTAGAGTTTGCTGCAGGGACAGAGACCGCTAAGGCCTTCAGAAAACTCTTTGTTGTACAATCATCAGCTTATACTTTTCCTTTCCTCATCAAGGAAAGTTCCAGCCAAATGCTGTCTTACTAGGTCCTCCTGCAGCCCCTGTACAACCCCCTAGCATGGCACGGACCCCTGTGGAAAGGCCTACATCCTCTAATTAGGTGCAGAGAGGATTAGGAACACCTCACTTAGGAACTAAGATGCTGAAATATTTACATGTCCAGGTATCTAATTAAATGTGTTGTGTAGCAGAGAAGCAGGTCACATCAACTTTTTACCCTAGAGGGCCACAAGCTAGGCTGGTCTGAGGACACGTAAAACATTAAGGGGATACAGGGGGAATTTCAACAAGTTTACAAGGAGATGAGTGTGCAACACAGTTTTACAGGGTGAAAATACATATGGGGGAAGTATAGACAAGAAAATGTTCAAAAAGGAAAATTAGTCCACCACTTTCACACCATTTTTATGCTATTCCACCTCTTTTATCAGAGCAAAAAGTACCACAAGCAACCTTACTCCAGGCCAGGATGCATTTGACTTGAGCTCTTTACTTCAATTCTTTACTGTACAAGATGCATATTAACAACAAGAAGCGGAGACACTGTAACAAGGAAGCCCAGGTAACATTTCAACAGAGAAATTCCATATGCTGCAGCTACGTTCTCCACCTTTATTTCTAGGTGACAGTAAAATGACAATTAGTTTTGAGTAGTAAGATGCTTAAAACCATTCTTACTATCTTCTTTCACTACCCATCCCCCCGTTCTTTTTGCTTGCCTCCACAGTCCAAGTTCGGTTGTCCGAAAGGCTGTAGGTTATGCATTGAGACTCTATGCTGAAGCAGTGGAACATTTCCCAGCACTCACCCGATTTAATCATTTAAATTATAGGAATTTTTATATACTTTGGGAATTGCCTTTCTGCTGTTTGCATTTTAGCAACTGTGCTGTTCCCACCCCCATCAATCCCGCTGTGTACAGGAAGTCACACTCCTTTTCTAACGATGGGATGTTACGCTTGTGTGTGTCTGTGTGCGTGCGTCTGTATCCAATGTTAAACCACTTCCTCAGGCTTCAAGGAAAGGTTCTTGGAGAAGGTGGTGTGCAGGGGAATGGATGTAGAACAAAGCTCTCGTGGGAAAGGGAAGAGAAAATAAACACCAAGGTAAAGCCCAGCAAAGGAGTTTGTTAATGCTCTGTTTCACAGTGCTAGCTGATTTCAAGTCCTTCCTATCCCAGTTGCAGATGCAGAATTGACAACTGATTATTGGACGAGTTCTGCATACTATGAAAGTCCACCGTCAATGCTTTAAGAGATGCTTCAAATTTCTTCTGTTCTCTAACAGTTTGCAGTTCCAGGCTTACCTCCTAGATGTCAGCTGCCAGTTCTGCATGCTGCCTGGACACACTAGCTAGTAAGATCCAGCTGGAAGTTAACAAGCTGAATCTGGCCCAGTGCCTCTTCCCTGGAAGAGGCAAACCAGCCAGCACAGCCCAGCCGGCTGCCTCTCGCACAGCTGGGCTGGGAGCATCTGCCACCCCACAACGTCGTGGCCTTGAAGAAACCCGAGAACTGCAGTTTTCTTCAAGTGTGGAAGAAAGAAGAATCAGCAGAACTGCAAGCTGCTGTTATCAGAGAGGGAAAGGAAACAGGAGTGGAAGAGGTCAGCCTCCAACACAGCTCAAGGTTGCCCTGAGCTTCTGCTGCTGCTGTCTCCCAAGAAGAGACCCAAAACTGACATCTAGTTCACATGCCCAGTGTTTCAGACTGGACCACCTTAGGCTAAATAAAAACTTAACCATCAGATCACCTGTGGTACGTAACCTGTAAAGTCCTCAAAACAGAAGACCAAAAAAAAAAGCTTTTTGCAAGATTGCAGATCAGAAAGGCTGACACTATTAACTGCAAATGTGCTAATCCCAAACCTTTCCTCTTGCTTAACAGTAGGAATTGTCAGTTTGATGTACACGAAGGGATAGATCACACTTAGCAGGGCTCGGAGAAATCTTGGACATTTTCTGTTCCTCTGGAAAAGATGCACACGGTGGCACTTAGCTGGAAAGGCAGGGAGTTTCCAGGCTCTTCCAGGCACAGAAAGTGTTACTGGAGTCTTACTGGTCAGCTGTAACATCTCTGCCCATTCATCAGACCTCAAAGGTTCCTGTGGCTCAGGAAATCTCCCTCCAAATGCCCTTTTCTGCATACGCTGTCCAGCCAACAGAAATTAACGGGATATGCTGAAGTGGGCTTTAGAACAGGAAAAACGAAGTTAGATATTCTGAAAACCTCTGAAAAGGTCACCTTTCATAAAGAGGAGTGATCATCCAGCCAGTTTGCCTTTTTTAATCATTCTCCACCTGCTGGTAGGAACATTTCAACACTGCAATACAAGAGAGCGTAAGGAAAAGTACCTGTCCTTAGAAAAAAAAAATTAATATAAATTTCAGAAAACAGTGCCCAGTAAGGAAAGCTATACACACACAGACTCAATCTCTGTAGCTGAACAGCTCCATCATTTGCTATCAGAGAAGTACTCTTCTAGGAAGAGACCATGACTCAGTATGACTAAAGAAAAAAAAAAAAGCCAGACATCAGCCCAGACTGACATCAACTCCTACTGCAATCCACCAAATCACTTCTTTCTCAGATTTCCCCTCTCTCAAACAGGGATGATGATTAAATAAAAATGCATTTATTAAAATAGGGAGAGAGTTAAATATATGATTTTAATAACAAAGCAGTTTGGACATTCTAAAAGCAGTTACTAGATCACTTCAGTCTTTGAACTGTTTAAACTAAGGATTAGTCTCATCTCCTTCTGGCTGCTACTTTTGCAGACACGTGCAATCTCAAAATATCACATGTCAAAACAAATAAAAATGCATCCGAAAGTGAAAAAGCTCATCCAAATGCGTCTAAGTCTCTTTGGCAACACTAGGCACAAATACATGAGAGAGCAGACCAGTTTTTACTAAATCGGTACATCAACTTCTGACCGTCTCCAGAAAGTGCGCAAATGTAAGATTCTGGCATACAGCTGGAGGAAAAAAAATAAGTTAATCTTTATAAACCACAGAATAACATCTGCTTACAAATGTGGTGCAGTTTCAAGTATGTTCTTGTGAGATCTCCCATCTTTACATACTTATTGGGCAGAGCATTTTCACAGACTAAGAACAGAACCTTTCTGAAGAAGACACCATCATGGAGAGATGAGCCTGAATTCTGCTCAGCTCCACTCATGGTGATAGGAGACTATTACCAGCTTAAGCCACCTCGCTAAGCAATTGTATGAAAACAGTTCCACCATAATCAAAATGGAAAGTATATTGACACTCTTGACTTCCAGCAGTCTTGAAACCAGCCTCATTTGACTAGATACTTAAATTTAAATTTGTACAGATGTAACTGATTTTGTTTGGAAATGCGAGTATGGAAAGTAACTTTCAAAGGGAATTAATAAGGAAGTCTAGACAATATATGGTACCAAACAAGCACACGTGGGACAATAAATCAATCAATCAAGCTGTGTCCCAGAGATCAAGTACTATTCTTTCACTTGACATCAAATAGCAAGTACCTGTTCTCTCCTTGCCAACGGAAGTAGCACACCAGAATACACTAACCCTTCCCTAGCTGCACTGAGTCTGGTCGAACAGTAATAATAGGTGTTTGTGGAACTGGAATAAAAAGACTTGGAGGGGAAAGAAAAAAAAAAAAAGAAAAAAGGAAAGAGCACAAATGAAATAATTAATCTAATGAGGTGTTAGAAGTAAAAATCTTACCTTAATGTACAGGTTCATACAAGTCAAGTATTTTCACCTGCACATGGCCAGTAACTTTATCATGAGAAAAATTACACATTCAGCTATAAGAAATCAGGGAATAAAATGGGAATTCTCTGTTTGCTATTTAAATAAGACATAAGTACCTTAGGAAAACCCTATTTTTTGTAGTAGGTAGGTGGAAAAAAAAAAAATCTAGCCACTCAAGAAACTAAATTCAAATTCCGCATAGAAAAAAAAATTAATTTGCTGAATATATTTTCAATAAATCCTTCGAACACATGAAACATGAGTCACACCAACTCTTAAAGTACTTTTTAAAAGCACTTTACAAACTCCCTTTGATCGACACCGGAGACATAAAACCCACCTACAAGGTCAGCTGTAGAGAACATCAAGAAAAGCAGGGGCCACACAGAAGCACTTGCCAACACAGACAAAACAAATACAATACATAGAAGATTTCAACACATTTTCAAGTCCTTTTTGAGTTGGCAGAAAATGCATGTTCCCTTGAGTCCCATTGAAACTATAAACTTTACCTAGGTCTCAGCTTTGAGAGTCTGCTGAAACAACTGTGTTTTCCACAGTGTATTTTGTGTTAACTACAAACGTTGGAAAAAAATACATACACTTTTCCTTTTTATTTTTTTTCTTTTTCCTCTTTGCTCTCCAAGTCAGTAAGTGAACATATGCGACAATACAAAGAACAAGTTATAGCACACTGTGGCAACTCTAAAACAAACATATCACCACAAATATAAGTATTAGAGATAAAGATCAGTACCACAATGCAAAGAAAATAAAAGTATTTGGGAATTAAACAGAAGGCAGAAGCCACTCAAGCACCAGTGCCAAAAAGCAAAACAATTACAGAGCCAAACCACCGCTCCACTCCCCCCACCAAAAAAAAGCCCAGGATGGTAGCTATGCAAAGCCAGACAGGAACCAGAGGAAAACAATACTCTATTTATGCATACAGAATACTATGGAGAGGTTAGTATTGCTGTGCAAGTGAACATACCAAGATTAGGAGCTTGGCAGAACATTCTAACATGCTTTCTAGGTAATCCTGAAATTCAGCCTACCACGGCAAGACTCTCCACGAACACTACTGCTGAAAAAGTTTTGACTTTTAAGCTGCTTTAACAGAAATGGAGACAAGCAGATTTCTTTATTTGGTAAGTATTTCCATCAACTCATTGACAGTTGTGACAATAGGGGTGTCATCCATAGGAACTGTGTTAGCTTTGTGCGCACGAAGGATATATTGACTCAAACCTACTTTTGTGAAGACAAGGTTTTGAAGTACAGGAAAAAGAAAGGGAAGAGACCTGTGCAGGTTGTACAATGTAAAATACTTACCATAATCCTTTTAAGTTCCATCTTAAAACTGCTTGTCTACCATAATCCCTTCTGTTAATGGAACAAAGTTTCAAAAAAAAAAAATTCACTGAAATTTCAGTCTTCAGAGTCTACCAGAACTTCTCAGACCAGAGCCCACCTGGGTGGATTCCGAGTCTTGACAAAGGTATTTCTTTTCACGAATTCACCACTTAAAATGTTGTTTTGCTCAACTACGTTAAAACAAATGCTCTGCTTTAGTAAAGTTCGTAACAAACATGATTTCATTTCCACCACAGACATCCCGGATCATTCTCAAGTCATAAACAAGTACACCCTAGTAACAAGCTACAATATTTAGCAAGCTGGGGATAGAATTCACCTCACCTAACTTCACCAGCTAAAACCTTAAGGATTCACTCTTAGGTCAGTTCCTTGGGATAAGATAAATTGCCCTCTGGAGGTGCTCGTCCTCGTCCACTGACTACAGAAGAACTTAAAAGCTAAGTGGGCTGAGCATCCCTGCTGAGATGCCAATTTCATTTCACTGGCTAACAGGTAGGTCAGACTGAATCTAACCTTCAGATTTCTAAAACTAAGTGAAATGGGTCCCTCTCTAAACTTTAATCTATGACATTCTTGTACTCTGTTTGCTGTAACAACCTCTGTAATGCAAGGGTGCTACACTTCTGGTGTAGGCAGACAGATGCTTGCCAGTAGTATCTGTTTACTGGGCAGCAGCTCCAAAAATATATTATTTACACAAATACCTAACAAAGAATTAAGAAGCTGCAGTAAAATGAGGGTTACTTTGCCTATTATTTCACAAGGGGGTTGAAAATATCTTTTTGCTGTACATTTGGCTGGAAATGATCATTCAGTACACATGAATTCATACCAACTCCTTGAGGTTGCTTCTAAAGATCGCTTTTATCACAGTTTATTTATTACATTTAAAACTCCTTAACCACATAAGAAAATTACTTTTGGCTTAAATTTCAGTACAATTACCTTTCAGTGGTTGAATTTCCAGCTTTGAGATTTAAGGGGATTTTCTGGGGTTTAATGCTTTTTTGTACATATGTTCATTTAGCATTAATGTACTGTTATGCTATAGGAAATGAGGCACTCGTACTTGGAGAACACCAGCTTCTTGTTAAATTCAATCAGCAGACAAACAACTGTGTCTTTGTCACAGAAGCCCAAGTTCAAATGCATAAGGATCAGATAATGAAGAAAAAAAATCCTGTATGACACAATATGCTTTCACTTTATTTAAGAAGTGAATGCACAAGTATCTAAATCAGATGCTCTGGAACCAAAGCAGTGTGCACTTTAAAGCCTAAAATATGTTTAAGCAGTTGGATGTTATAACAGCATACACCACATTAAAATTAAGTTAAAATCAGACTTTATTCTGGCAGCTTTAAAAGTAAAAAAGAAAAAAAAAACCCACACCACACACAAATAAATGGCCCTAAGGTCCAGAAATATTTTTAAAATTTGAGGAAAGAGGGTTTAAATGAAAAAGAATCAGAATTTATTTTCAGAAACAAATTACCATCTCAACATCCTCATCTTTTATGTTCTGAATATGTAACAGGAAGTGGGAATTGTCAGAGGTATGTATAACTATGCCTAAATTATAGCTATAAAGCCAGCTAGCCTAATTCTTAGAGAACTTCTAGTTAGAACCTACTCAGATTACATGCAGATAATAAAAAGAATTAAGCTAGGAAGCTGAAGGGGTTTTTTGCCGACACGTTATTTAAACATGAATCCAATTACTGAAGTTTCATGGAGCAGCTGTCTCACTCCATTCAGTTTCCCCTAAAACAAAGATGATATAGCTGTATTGCGGTGTTGAACAATCCTCAATTAATGTGGGCAAATGAAATCCCTTCTACAACGTTATTCTGCTGTGGGAGGGGGTGTGGAGGAATCCCTTTTAGCATAATAAAAATGATGGTGATATGAGTAATTATTATGGGATTTTATAGCTGGAAGGCATGGTAGTTATTTCAAAGCTATTTGTAACCAACAGCCTTATAAAAAGCTAGAATGTATTACATATGTGCAGAAGGTAACTGCGAGCATGTATTAAATCCCAACATCTGAAATAACGAACGGATGTTTGTTTCTACAGTAACTACCTCTTTATCAAATGTGGGCTGACAAGCAACTAAATTAATTAATTATCAGCCTTTTAAGAAAACAGAAGTGAGGACTTAAAAATAAGCTGCCATGAGATGAGAGCTCTCCTCTCCTTCTCTGACAGCTGTATCATTCCCTTTCTTCCAGCAGCAATCTGGTTTTCTGGTGAAATGCATGGGTGGACAAGCCCTGGTAGATTAATTAGTCCCAGCTGCCATTTAAAAAAGGGCTGATGCCAAAGAGCAGAGCCCCCAAAATGTGGTATTGCCAACACCTAAGATGTGGGAGAATGGGATCACAAGTACCCAGGTCCTGGATTACTTGGATAAATAAAAGAGCAAACAATGGGATTTCTTTCTTTTCTTCTTAAGAAAAAAAAAAATCTGAAAAGGAAAAATAGAAGCAGTAGCATCTCTCTAACTTTATACAACAGCCTTGAAATGTATGAACTACTTTACAGACCACTGAGAACTTTTAATTTTTGGCTTTATCTCCCTTGCTTTATAGAAATATCAGAGATGAAGTGTGAATATCCATGTGGACTATGGAAGCGGGAGATGCACCTGAACATGGGTCTGTTGCTTCGAACAGAAGAACTGCTCTAAATACCACTTTGAGGGGGTGACCTCAAAGGGGATTGTAAAACAGCTCCTTTCAAAGTCAGTCTACTTTTTTAAGCAAATCTAAACAGTTCAAGGAATTAATAATTCAATATGAAAAAAACTGAATGAAAGTAATAGAAAGGTTGAAATTTACTAGTTTTTCCAAAAAAGTCTTAGAAAAGACCATTTTTATACGCTTTTTTAAAAAATTTTGATTTGTGACACCTAGACAAAACTTAGTAAGAACTTCAATGGTATGGTTTAATTCCCCTATATGCTCTCACACACTTAAACACACATTTACACACACTGTTCTAAAGCACACAAGTCATTTTAAGACATATAATGAAAATCTAGAAGATTAGATTCCTGCCTATGCCCTTTTAATAGATCCATGGCGTTTGTTTTCTACAAAAACATGCTTGTCCCTTTAGGGTACACTGATGCAAGCATCCAGAATTCCCACCTCAAGGTCCGTTAATAGTTTCTGTCCCTCCTCTTGCAGATGTCTCAGTGCCGCTCTGTGGGTTTGATCCACGCAGCGGCAGACCTAGGTCTGAACGGGGAAGCAGCACATCCTCTGACATGATGTGGGCACCTACATTCCTCACCAGCCTATGGATAAGGGGTGGAAGCCAAGGAGGGATTGCTACAGATTCTTTAACATGCTCCCCCCACAAGAATGTCGATACAGAATCGAGTGATCTAACTACAAAAGGATTGGTAAGGCCAGGCAGCACACATGTAGAGTCAGTGGGTTCAGAAATACTCCCAAGTATAAGTGCTGTTTTGGGGGGGGGGGGGAAGAGGAGCAGGCAATCAGACCACTTACATCATGTGGCCCCAGGCTAGCTACCCTTTAGTACCTAAGAACTTAGCAATAAAACAACTTTTAAGAACTGGTTATTAACACTTCAGTATAAAAAAAATTGTCACTGATGCAGGAAGACTGCATTCTATATCCACATTTTCCTATATACATCTACTCTTTGTAATCTCTATTCTGGAAGAGGATAAACTTAAGATACACGTTGAAACAATTGTTTTAAAAATGCAAGTGATATACTTGAAAAGCTGCTTGTTGTTCAAAATGAGTTTTTCCTCAAAAGCAGGGATATTACATTTCAGTTTTCAGGAATTTAAAGGGACAATGCAACCAACACTGATGCCTGCTTATTGTAACAATATAAACCATAATACTGTTGGCTTGAATCCATTAATGAATTAATCTTTGTCAGAAGAGTGTCTATAAAGAAGGTTCTTAAAAGACCCCAAAGACATTATAGCACTGATGGTTTACCATTATGTGGTATAGCAAAGTTTTACTCAACCAGTTCTAAAAGCAGACATATGGAGTCCATTAAACCCCTCTCTTTTTTGTGGTGTAATTCTGAATGGCTGTATTATGCTACTTATTTAAAATATGGATTGTAACTTCCACCACCAATTAATAAGAGTTCTACACACTGCATGCAATTTATAAGATGCACAAACTTTGTCATCAGCACCTAAAACTGAGACAATGTCAAGAACTGTATTTCAGCTAACGGTGACAAATAGAAGATTAATATAATGAGAGCTGAATAACTTTGACACTAATTAAGTCAGGGACACACAATTTAGCTGCTGTTAAAGGCAATGAAGAGGTGCTTCTGTAAATCTCCTGATATTTTGAATGGTTTGTCTTTTTTTTTTTAATGTATACGTTGCTATCCTCTGTCACACATGCATAACCAGACTCAACCACAATATTCACAAGGTATTTACATTTAATTCTATAAACAAATATTTTTAAAAATAATCCCACACATGAAACTAATCAACTCAGCTGATCTCCCTTCCATAATAAAAACTGCCTTCTTCACTACTCCTTCCTCTTGGTGCCACATTCTGCCCTCTTACACCAGCTTCCTTTCTTTCTTTATGCTCTTTTGGACTTCCTGAAAAGCAGTTCAGCCTCAGTCTTACACGTGGTTCCTGAATTCAGTGGAGTTCATTATGAGCCTACAAAATCCCCTGCATATACCTTACTTCAAGATCAGGGCTATGATAAAAGATCCCAAGAGGCAAGGACCAGGGTGCATGCTCAAGGTTCAAGTGACTATCTTCTTGCAAAGCATCCTACCCAAATAACAAAGACCAAGGAAGTAAAACTTAAGAGAGATTTAGAAAAATATAGCTGCTTTGCACTTTCACATGTACTTATGCATATATGGACTGTCAGTCAAAAACTTCACAGCAGAGACTAACTAAAAGCAAGCAACCCAGGAAAGCTCATTTACCTTTACTCACCCCTCTGTCTCTGGGAAATGCAATTAAAATGCAAAAAACACCAGGTTTAGTAAACTTCAAGTAGTTAAGAAGAAAGATTTTCAAAAACACAAATGGGAGTAAAGGAACTAACTCCCTTCTCTTACTGAAAACTTCAAATTTCCAAGTCCATGTGACCACCACATCCAATTCAACATAATAAAAACTAGTACCAAGAAGTGTAAGCTTTTGCCATGAGTTCTAAGGGAATCTGAGAATCCACAAATACAATCTCTCACACACATGCTGGCCATTAGAAGTAGAAACATTGAAGAAAATGGGAGGGAAGAAAGGACCGTCCATTTAAGACTGTTCTCCTCACATGCCAGCCTTCAGCCTGTGAAGAGTTACAAGGCCACAAAGATGAGAACGTGCAAGGTTCTTTGTGAGCGGACCTGTGTCTCACCGAGCTCATCACCAGCTAGGTTCAGCTCAGGAGGAGACCAAGAGGAGGTGATCACATCCTGGAAGATATTGGCAGTTCATATTTACCAGCACCTGTTAAATATTACAAACAAAGCTGAAGGTGAATGTAAGGTTCCCAGTTGAATGCTTAATCAAGCAGATACTATCACCCGCAACTTTACAGCAACACTATCACAGCTTTTTCCTTCCTATTTTGGCCTCATTGGCTTTATTCTGAATGGGAAAGAGAAAGATCATCTCCACGTGAACCCAAGAAAAGACCTTCCTTTGAAAACCAGCTCTTGCATTTTATCTCCTTTTTGTAGTTATAAAAACTTGAGTACTTCATACAGCAATCATATAACCAAGAACTTACAATCAAATATAACACAC
Source organism: Haliaeetus leucocephalus (assembly GCF_000737465.1). Lineage (NCBI taxonomy): Eukaryota > Metazoa > Chordata > Aves > Accipitriformes > Accipitridae > Haliaeetus > Haliaeetus leucocephalus. The sequence goes on along the minus strand of NW_010972991.1, from coordinate 14,387,867 downwards.
AGCAAATGTTCTCAGATGAGTCACTGTACTCTTTATATTCTTGATTTGTTGGCTTCTTTGCAGAGCAATCATCAGCTAATTACTGGGCTAACTATAGAACATCACAATTGTTACATCTGCTCAGACATGGCCATTGAGGAAAAAAAGATTTTTCATTTCATATTTGAGTTAAAATGAAAGTGTACATAATGATAGTTTTCAAGGGATCTCATTACAAGTGTGTTTCAGCTATGCACAATTTTTCACATAAATATGTCCTTTATGTTTTTAAGAGAACTGCACAACTATATGATCTACCACCACAACCCTACCTTCAGGGTACTCGCCCAGGTCTTGTAATACATTTGAGCAGATTTGGGTTCCTCAGTTCAATATCTGGAAAATTCCAATAGATCGGGTAACATTACAAAAACAGAAACAATCTTTCTGCAGAACATAGGGTGCAATTTTTTTCATTGCTTTTGCATCCCACACACAGAAAGTGAGCAAGGAGTAATATCAAATGCTACTGCAAAAGGGTTTCCTGGTCTTTTAACCAATATGAAAGCCAACACAGTGGACAAGACAGTTGCCCACTGTACAGCGCCTTGGGATTCACAAAGCACAGTTCATAGCAAGGACCTCTGTGTCCAGGAATGTTTCTGGAGCATCCTCCACTGCAACAGCGACCTGTTAAAATCATCATTGTATCAACACAGAAACGCATCTCTCCCTACTGACAGTTGTTCAAATGGCAAAGTACTTGCCAAAAAAGGACTGGCTTTTGTTCAAAGAAAACAATGCAACATGGACAACAGGCAGCCAAGCTGTAACAGCAGCTTTTAAAAGTAGCAGTAAAAAATAAAAAAAAAAGAAAAATTAAAGAAAACTAAACAACTTTTTCTGAAGGATCTAGTCTTTTTAAGGAACTGTAAGAGGAATGTCTACTACTGTTACAGATACAGGTACCACTGCTGGTAGATATTAAGTTTCCAATTATTTGTTATAACACAGCTGAGAGTGATTAGACAGTTTACATATGACTGCTAGGAGCCCGGTGCACATTATGTGGGCCATCAGGTCCTGCAGCCTAAACACAATTCTTGATTTAATGGATAAATGAATTTTGCTAAACCACTTCAAATACAGGAATGTTTTCTGAATCTGCGCACAGGCTGTTAGTATATTTCCATGAAGTCTCATTCCAAAGAGATCACAACACACTTTGTCAGACCCTATAAAAACTGCACCCCAAAATCCCACACCAATGAATTTGGTACTATTTTCTGTGGCTGCTTGTAAGCTTCTACACTGGCTGACGTCTTGTTTAGCAATTATTTTTCATTTTACTAAATAATACTTTCTATGAAAGTTGTCTGCTTTTCATGAAAAAGGTTTTTTCCTATTTCTCTGCCTAACCTTCCCCACCAATGGAAACACTTCTTTTTCTCCACCAAATACACTGGTTCCTTTGCTCTTTTTTTCCACGTTAGCATCTCTGTGCTGTGGAAGCATAGTGATCTCAGTCCTAAAGGAAAGGTCTCAGGCTTAAGAAAGGAGCACAGGAAGGCTACAAGTTCTCTTTCACTGTATCTTTTACTGCTCTGTTGCCAGTGCCATGCAACTTGTTCTTACAAATGCCATTACTGAATATCTGAAATTTCTGCTGTGCTGTCTTGTAAGAAGAGGAAGGAAGTAATATGGCAGTGCACTAATGCAATACCAGAATTTTGCAGCATTATTAAATAAGTAATTAATTAAGCATTAATTAGCTGGTCTCAAAAGAATGTGTCCTCCTTCATTTATAAAGGGACTGTCCTTTCACTTACACAAATGTATTGAAAGTCTGTCTAACTTAGAAGCCAATGCACTGAAATATCTTCAGGACAAATTCCATGGGGAAGAAAGGGAAACTTTAAAAAAAAAAAACATTATGACTTTCAATATAAACAATATGAAACTCTGCAGTACACAATGGGTCCATTTCTGGAATTACGGACTTCAAAAACTTTTGAAATATCCCAGATAATGAAGACCCTTGATCCATGTTCTGTCCTGCACAAATTTCAAGCAGAAGTCTAGCACCTTGACAATCGAAGAGAAAAACATCACATGGGAAAATTAAAATTGTATTCAAAGGCCTTCAGGCTTCCTTTCCACACACATCCTCCCCACGGATGAGCTACAAGTAAGATACACAGGCTATTCACTAGAGCGTACTTTCCAGTTTGAAGCCCAGTGTTTGGAGGTCCATTTTGCCCACTGAGTAACACCAACTAAATGACTGAACGTATGGCCACTGAGACCATTATGATCATCGCTTCTAAGATTCTTGTAGCACGTGCTATGGTATCAATAGAAATTCATTCTTTCCTACTTCTTAAGTGATCCGAGTAACTCTCAGATTAAGTTTGGGAAGGAAAACCAGTCCCAAATTAAAAGATCATGGTAAAATAGAAGAGCTTGGATTTACTGCTTCACTGACTAGAATTATTTTATTATTATTATTAACCCCAATGTAAAAATTTAACCATTCTCATAACTGAGGAGTCTTTTTCTTCTGTAAGACTTACTGGAGAACTCTTCACATTCTTTAAGTTGCCTTACTTCTGGATTCAATGAAGAATACTGAGCTGAAAATAATAAAGCCACTGGCCCTATCTATTTAAGCTATGTCCAGCAAGATGTGATAGGCATCAACATATAATGTCAAACAGTTGAAATTTCTTAAGGCTTTTTGCTCTTAACCCCAAAATAAACCAAGAGCAGATGAGCCTTGTCAACAATTTGCTAGTTGCTTCGTACAATCCGACTACCATGTTCTAGAATGCACATTATATATCTGGTTGGTATTAAAGTGCATAATGAAGAACATATTTACATCCTGTATTTTTCCAATCTTATTCACTATATTACAGGATTAATGGGCCTACCCTTAATGTCAGAAGCCAAATTGTTCTAATAAAATATGAAGCATTTATCTACTGAGAGGCTGGAAAGGGCACAGTTTGTTTATTGCCAAGTCTGAAACAATGCTAACAAGAGCGTATGTTACTTAATCTCATTCATGCCCACAGGATTTTACATGCTAAGACTATGCCGAGTAAATAAAACTCAGAAACCTAAAGGAAATCCTATTCTCTTATTTTTATTAAGCATTAGTAACAAGCTTGGCTCTGTACTGGAAACAGCCTGTTTTCCAGCTCACCTCAGCTACTTCTAAGGTACCTCAGGCCTCATTATAAGCTACATCAGACACGGAAAGTACTGGGCAAATAAACAAAGGAACACAGTCCTACCAGAACCCAGGAAAATCACTGGATAAGCAGTTTGTTCACAGACATATCCAGCTGTCACAGCATTTCACCCAACACTTGTGAACCAATGATGATGTTCTCATTCCACTCAAGTCAATGGAAGATGAGCCATTCATTTCAAAGGGCCAGAATTCTCCCTATATCTTTGCCCTAAAGGACTTACAGAGCAGTTTAAACAGAGAAGTACACTGGTCTAAAGCCCAAGCATGAGGTTTTGACCATCATGTTGCCGTTTATGGAGAAAGCTTCCAAAGAACATGTTGGATTAAAGGCACTAAAAGCAGAAAATACTGAATGCTAAGGAACAGGTCTTCCAAGTTATAAACACCAGAACAAAAAATGGTATGTAGGAGAATGCAAGCAGAAACAGAGAACTAGATAACAGAATTTAATTTATTTCTTCTAAGAGATGTGCAGAGTCTTCGCCATTGTAGCAGTGTTACAAGTCTATGCCAGGAGCAAATGTGTAGTCCCATTTTCCGGATGAAGAAAGGTGGAGACAGGAGGTGGCATGAACAACTTCAACAAGGTCACACAGGTTGAGAGTCACTAGTAAAAACAGGTCTTCTGTACCCTGAGACAGCTTCTTATCATTACAGTCATCCTGTTCTAAATCTGCAGTAAAACTGAACATAATCACTGCAAAACCATAATTCATAGAGCTCTTTAAAAAACTCAAATTACTAAATTTTAAAAGACTTCAAAACTTCCTACAAAATTTTCTTCCAAAACAAAAATGAACCAATAAAACCATTTCCAATAAAGACAGGATTTTTTGGAGGTTGGGGGACAGGAAGAAGGTGACACTTCCAATAAATATGGAAACTTCAGCAATAAGCTCAGACAGAAAATGAAGGATTTGCAGGCAAGACAAAAGAGCTTATAGACACTTGGAAAAACTGTAAAGGAAGAATAAATCCTAAAAATTATGCCAAAGCTGCACATGACTCAGAGGAGGAGCAGCGAAGCAATCTAATTAGAAATGGGGAAGGTAGAAGGGCAGAATAGGTGTCTTTAGACATAGTGGAGAAGCACCAGATTGGAAAATTATAACTCTGGAAACAAGCATATATTACCACATATGAATGTATCTGAGTTACAGAAAGTTATATGGAAAAGACAACTCAAACTCTCACTGTTTCCACACTACAAATATACACTTAGGTGCAGGATGTCACTTTAATTCAATCCAACAGCACCATGCTTTACATCCTGCATGTATTTAGCACATTCAAATCATCCACCAAACCTTCTGTCATCCTCCCTGTTGTCAGCCTAAGGCACCAGCGTTTGAGACAGACAATGATGATGGACCAGACTTAGAAATCATGAACTAGAACGGATGGAGCATATTTGCTGTTCAGATATGTATAGCTTTATCTCCTCATCTTGCAGGAATACCATGAAAAATGTAATTAAATGAAGTAGCTTCTGTATTTCAGATCCACTTAAACGACAGCAGGCTGGGTCTCATCCTGACACTTAATGGCTATAGGGCTTTTTTTAATCCAAATCAGAATTCCCTCAAAGATAAAATATAAAAATGTATTAAATTTACCTGTGCTCTCTGGGTGCTTAGCATTCTGCACATTTCAAGAAGAAATTAAAATTAGTATTTGGCAAGGGGCTACTGTTGGTTTTTCTTTTTATTCTGTGGGAATGCACATACAGTCTTAAAAACAGACAAGGCATATGTTTATAAAAAAGCAAAAGCCACTTGGCTCACATTACATAGATTAGGTTTGTGATGTGAGTAATAAGAGATTCTAGAATTAGAGGAAAGATACCAGCAGCTCTGAGGAGGTAAATACAAATATGCTATATACTTTTTTTATATTCTTAATGTAAGAAATATAAATTTATTAATTTGGAGAATGCCTTAAATTTTTAAAGCTACATTTCCATTTTCAGATAAGTTAAAAGTTCAGTAAGGTGCTCAGCTAAGCACCTCTAAAGGCAGACCTCTTTGAAACATCTTAATTTCACAGCTCAAGTCTGACGTGCCTCAAGCCTTTTATCATTTTCAAAATCTGATAATATAATGATCTAATTTTGGTATGAAATAAAACATAATTTGTTTTATGAATATATAAATTGTTTTTACAGCAATTAAGTCAGCCTACTCCAAATACCTACTTGCATATGAAGAGCTCCATCCTTTGTATCTGAAAGTTAATAAAATATGTCAGGATAAAACCCCATTTAAATACTTTTTCAGATACATGTCTTGTAACCAAAAAAAGGCAGTAATTTCTGCACACTACAGAGCAGTGATGCAGAGTCACACAGGTTTTGCTGTCATCTCTGACAGACATGAGAACGCAGAAGACTTCACATCAAATAGAGCCAGCATGTTCTAAATCTCTTAGATCATTGCCATGGATGCAATGTTCTACGTGCAGGTATGTGCTCAGTCAACAAACTTGGAGGCAGAAAACTGATTTATCTGCTTATTATCCTTCATAATAACCATACACATGCCTAGAGATTAACACTCTAGGACCTCTTAGCCATGCAAATCACTGCTATAATTTAAACTGCACAAGGATAAAACTCTACCCTCTGCACCAGAGGAACTGAAGCACAGAAGTGAAGGAAAGACTTCCAGTGCCTGCTTAAGCTGCAAGTGCTCAGCATTTATTCAAGAAAAAAAAGAGAGGAAAAAACCTTCTTTGCAGACACACATGCAAAAATCCATTATGAGGGTGGTGGGGTTGAAGAATCTCATTTTAAACATACTGACCAGCTCTGGTGGTAAGAGATCCAGGCACCTTGGATTCAAATTTCATGCTCTCACCACTAAACCACAATCCCTGCAGAGCATTTAAGTAAAGCTGTAAAATGGAACATCAAACAGCAAATGCAAAGCTCTAGGATGTACTCGAATACTATCAAGAGCATTCAGCTAATCGGATTTCTCCTTGGCTAAACATACATAAACAAAAGAGAAATTATTCCATACAGTAGAATATCATGGGGATCTCTACATCGTTACTATAAGGAGAGAGGAGATAGTGTTTCTATTACAAACTAAGCATGAATGAAAAAAATCGAGAAACACATTAACATGGTAACAAGCAGTGATGAAAACCAAGTCAACTATGTTTGTGGCTAAACAAAACGGTTAATGCTTAGTCACAATTTCATGAGTTAGCAGTGTGAGATGTAAATGCAACAGAAGGATAACACTAAATAGTTCTGACATTAAATCATTTCAATACAAGTCTCTTGAGAGACATGCTATTCCTCCACAGCACTGCATTTCATTGTGTGCTTTTTCTCATTACATATCTGCCAGGCTTAACTGTGACTTGAGGTATTTTTAAGAAGAAAGATCAAGTCCAGAAAGGCACATGCTATGCTGAACCTCACAAAAGCCTAGAATCGATTACCATTTTCTGTAGAAACAGAAACTTTGTAATGAAAATTTTACAGGGAAATCAATATACTGAGCAAAAGCATTACTCACTCCAGCAGCAGTCAATAACGCTTTAGAGAAAGGCATAAGAAACCTCTTGGTGGTAAAAGAGAATTCATCTCCATGTTAAAAGTATTCCCAGTCTGTGATAATCAAGCCTAAGCCTAGAAGCGTGAGATGAAGTAGTTCCTCTGAAAAACTGTAATCGTAATAAGCATGATTTTTTTTTTTTTTTTAATTTCCACATAAAAGTATTTCGTACTTCATCCTGCAATGGTCAAACCTCCTATTTAGCAGGAATGGCTAAAGCAGCCTGCTGTGGTGCACATCCACCTAGTTCCATGACGTGGGCACAACCCATCATTTCATTTTCTTCTACCCCATCCCAATTCTATAGCAGGGTTGAGTAAGAAAAAACCAAAACACTTGTGACTTGTTTTTTCAGAGATCCTAAGCATCCCCAATCCTCATTCTCTTTTACCTCATGGAGGAACTCAGGCCTTTATAACCCCAGGACTCAATTTCTACACCTATAAGAGATAGATCTCTCACTTCAGAAGAGGTACACAGGAAAGTGTTCTGAGCACTCAAAAACACAATCACAAAACAGAAGAATAAATGATTTTCAAAGACACCATCACAGTAGGCATGTTATTAAGAATATGAGGCCACTACATTTGCTAACCCCATGTGATCAGAAAACAAAGACCATGGTGGATGAAGTACCATTACTACTAACCACTCCACTGGGTCTTCTCCTGGATTTTGAAGTATCAATGCATGTATTTTTTTGAAGCTGTCCACATCTAAGGATATGAACTACACGTGTAGCTGTTTATCAGCTAAAGTGCATACACTGAGCTCCCAGCAAGGATAAAAGCAACAGAATGTAGATGAAAAAAATGTTAAGACTTTAATAATTAGAAAAAGCCAGCTGCAGCTAATAAGGAGAAGGAATGTTAAACTGGGATTTTTTATTTTTTTTTTTTTTTATAAACTTCACTGCAGCTGAGACACAGAAGCTAAGTACATCACTGGACTCTTTCACTATATGACTGCTGGTAGAAAACTCTGCATGGAAAAACTACTGCAGCTGATCTGGTAGGAACACAAGCCCTAAATGGAGGTCTTCGTTCAGGTCAAGCTTTGGCAAATTCTAATCCTTCTCAGGTGACATTACTTGTATCCGACCACATCCAGTTGATCTCTTCAAATATTTTCCTTCCTCTCCTCTTAAGCCTTCCAGAGTGTGTTTAAGTAGCACAGACTAATGTTATTTTACCCAATGAGCCTCATATTACACGAGGCTCAATATGCAGTAGTTTCACTTAGCAGCTACTTGGAAAGCTATTAAGAGAAAACAATATGAAATCAAATCTGTCTTCAGATTCAGGTTTAATGGAGTCACATTTCAACCCTTTTCCAAAAGCTGTAAAAAAACCCTACATATTGATGCCACTGCTAATGTTACAATAACTTAAATAAAAGTTGGAAGCAAAGACTTTTTCCAGGAGTCTGATGGAAAGAACTAAAAGTAATGAAAAAGAGTTCTCAAATACAGCATTAGCAAAGTGAACTACAGCACTTAAAGTGCCTGACTCTCAGTCCTTCTGCAGGATCCGACAGTAATATTGCATGAGACAACAATATACCAAAGCAAGCACCACTTCAGAAATATACACTATACCTGAGACAGATTGAAACTACCCCAAATTTACAACAAAATAAGTGAGACCAGAGTTAGATCTAGTATCTTAATCACTACATTCACAGTGCACTTTTTGGTATTTGTAAATATTTGGGAAAAAAAAATGGGGGAGCAAGGAACTCATATGATGCAAAATCAGCATGATATAGAGCCTTATTTTTATGGTAACTTTAAATGGCTCAGATCACCCCGACAAACTTAGTTTTTCATCTTCCCTTTGATCTCACCTCTCACGTTTCACTTCTGCTGTGCATCATCAGCTCTTTTTGCATGGAAGTGTGAATAGGAGGGAGAAGGGAAGTAAGAGGTGGAAGGGGTGCTATATCAAGACTTTGCTAGAGTGGGAGTGTTGTTGAGGGGAAGTGACAGAGCTGGGAAGTCCTGTGTCACTGCTAAATACAGGAAGCTCCTCTGGGTTGAGCTCAGTACTCCAACAAAGTTAAGGTGATTGCAACTGCACATGACTCAGTCACGTATCCCAAGGATTCCTAAAGGGAATAGACTCTCTGTTTCCTCTCCACAGCTGACTATTACTAAAAGCCAAGCAGGCACAAGCTAGGTACCCGATGCATTTCCAAACTACCTTTCACAGAATGGCTGAGGTTAGAAGGGACCTCTGGAGATCACCTAGTCCAATCACCCTGTTCAAGCAGGATCACCTAGATGCAGTTGCCCAGGACCATGTCTGGATGGCTTCTGAACATCTCCAAGGATGGAGACTCGACAACCTCCCTGGGCAACCTGTGCCAGTGCTCAGTCACTCTCACTGTAAAAAAGTGTTTCCTGATGTTCAGAGGGAACCTCCTGTGTTGCAGTTTGTGCCCATTGCCTCTGGTCCTGTCAACTGGGCACCACTGCAAAGAGCCTGGCGCTGTCTTCTTTGCACCCTCCCTTCAGCTACATTGAGGAGATGCCCATTGAGCCTTCTCCAGGCCGAACAGTCCCAGCTCTCTCAGCCTTTCCTCACAAGAAAGATGTTCCAGTCCCTTAATCACCTTTGCAACCCTTCGCTGAACTCTCTCCAGTATGTTCATGTCTCTCTCGTGCCGAGGAGCCCAGAGAGAGACACAGTACTCCAGGTGTGGCCTCACCACTGCAGAGCAGAGGGGAAGGATAACCTGCTGGCAACACTCCTCCTAATGCAGCCCCGAACACCATTAGCTTTCCTTGCAGCAAAGGCACATTGCTGGCTCACGTTCAAGATATTGTCCAACATGACCCCCAGGGCCTTTTCTGCCAAGCTGCTTTCCAGCTGGGTGGCCCCCAGCATGTATCGATGCATGGGGTTGTTCTTTTCCAGGTGCAGGGCTTTGCACTTGTTGTTGAACTTCATGAGGTTCCTTTTAATTTCTCCAGCCTGTTGAGGTCCCCCTGGGATGGGGGGATAATTTCCAGAATACTGCTGACACAAGATGCAAATAACAAGACATTTTTAGCAGAAGAACAGACAATATCCTCCTTTTCTTGTACTCAAATCAAGCAAAACTAGATTCCCTTTGACAAAATATAGAAATCTCTGTATTGGGTTGCAGAGATCATGCGAAAGAGATGGATAGAGCATGTGCAGCATGAATACAGAAAGATAACAGGAAAATTATTGACTTTCTTGCTGAGAAATACAGATGAGGCTGAACTCTGCTATCTGAAATGGAGGAAATACTTTTTTTTTGTGCTAGTACATGTCCTCAATGCAGAGGAGCTACATAATCCAGTGAACATGGAAAAGTCTGAGAATCAAAATGGGAGATCAGATACCCAGCTTTGTCCCAAACTGTTAATCACAAGGTTATTCAGTGCCTCCCTTTCCTCTCCTACCCCGTCTCAGTTTTGCTTACTTGAACCCTTCAGAAGAAGTATATATTTTTACTGCTACACATCTGTACAGCAGTAGAGATATGCACTGTGTAGCACTAGGTGGCATACAGGTTCTGTTCACCTAAATACAAGATTGTGCAGAAGACTCGCTTCTCAATTTCACAGCACACATATTGCATTGAAGCAGTTCATAGTTTTCTGTTTCTACAACAATCCATATTAAAACCCCACAAACAATGCACAATAAACTTGAATCAAAGTAAGTTTTATAGAAAAAAAGTTACTTTAAACGCTACAAAAATGTTGGGGATTTTTTCTCATTTTACTTCCCAACTACAGCTACAAATGTTTCTTAAAACTCAGTTCCCAAAAAAACCTCTGAAGGCCAAGGGCAACAAGTGAAGTTCAGCAAAATCTGAGACCGAATAAAACAGTTATGATAAGCACTTGTAATTTTGCGGTTTCATTAGCTAAAAAGAGAAGCCATGACCCACTGTCATCTCAGCATCAGTGAAGTTGCTGCGCTGCAGCATACTGCAGTAGTGCTGTGAGGAATATAGTTGGAAGCCAAAGCACCTGTTTAGAAGCACCATTTCCATTACATGCTTCCATTATTAACTCGCATACTGCCATAATATTAACATTTCACACCGGAATGCTACTTAGCATTTACATAAGAGGGATTTCTTTTCTATTACCATTGCCATTGATGCATACATGTATTAGCAAAAAGTTTTATGTGTGGAAAGACTAACAATGAAAGCAATCCCTCCGACTTCCTGAAGGTACCCTCCTACCAGCAAGGCAGGCTTCCCAGCACCAAACCCTTTCAGGTAGACAACAGAGACACAAAACAGGCAATCTGCATTTGCCAAACATCTTAAAAATCACCAAGAAAGATGCATGCAGGCCACGTGTATTTTTGATGGCCCAGGCAAGGAGCCGAAGTTGAAGAACTGTCCTGTCAGCAGCTGTTGTCACAAGAGGAGATCACAACAGCAAAGGCACACACAACTACCCTACTCCAAAAGGCGCCTTCCTTTGCATGTCCCTCGGAAGGTCAACTTTCCTCACAGGTGACCATTCAACAAAGCAGGGGAGAGAAGACTGACCATTTTGGAGAGGACAGGAGACCAAATTTAGAGGTAAAACTACCTCCTGAGAATGCTCCTGATGAAAGTATTAAAACTCATGTAATTTGATGAGGACAGATAATTCAGCAAACCCTCTATAAAATGTTCTTCGGGTTTAGGTCCCTTGCAAGAGTGAAGCATCTCAGATCAGAGGCTATTTGTAAGTATTCTGCAATAATTGGCAATAGCTTTAAGCCAACTAAAACCAAGTAGCTGCTGTGTTGCTGTGCTGATACAGAACCTAATGCACCTTGGGTGCGTTGCAGAGATCCTGCTGAGTTACAGTTACTCTTCCTGAGTCAAAACTGAATCCATGTCCATCATATTATTAGCATGCACTGTGTAAAATGAGACCTAAACCACGCCTGAACTAGCTGTAATGAAAGGCCAAAGAACATTTCTGCTAGTGGAAGGAAATCCAGGACAGACCCTGCTCTGGCAACCTTAATTCAGAAGTTATTGTCTAAGCAGGGCCAGCACGGCAGGGCCCCATGTCAACTGGGATCCTTAAGTACCATCTCAATATAGATAAAGTGAAAGATGACACAACTTTAATTCCCATTCAACAGAATCGTAGCTACATACATGCTTGTCAGTGGAATCACTAGGTAAGTCGGTAGGTTTATAATGAAAACATATCGTATCTACCAAAATTTTTTTTTGAGTAATAGAAGAAAGAAGCAAGAGCAAATCAGTAACACCTATCTTTGCTAAGCGTAGTTGCTGTTTCAGTGGTTTCCAACTTGCCCAGCAAGTTTTAGTATGGACGCACTGGGTGTTGTCAGCGCTGCTATACATGTGCAGATTAATCTGTGCATGCACAACAGCCATTTGTCTGATGTGGCTAGTTTGGGGTTTTTTTGGTATTTCAAAGGTGGCAACCATACGGCTGAAAAGACCATACATTAGTGCAGAGTATATATTTGTGTGTAACATATTTCAGCCAGCATTTCGACTCAAAAAAGAAAATAACATGTCTGGATCAGGAAGTTTATATTTTGTCATGCCATGGCAATTCTAACACAAATACTTTTGTCCCTTTGCAGTGTAAAGCAGTACAATTTTATCCCAATATATAAAAAGGTACAGAGATTGTCTTCATTGCTGCACATGGTCTGCTTAGGAGTTAGTGTTCATGCATCTGCCCAGTGATTAAAAAGAAGCACCAATTTAGGCAGTACCTAAAAGCTGACATCACAAACACTATTCATCTTCTAGGTCTCTTCCTCCATCCCGCTATGTCGATGAAAAACAGACCCAAACATAAAGATGGAGAAAATCTTGACAATTCTCAAGAAAAATAGACAGAAGTTTCTATGAGGTAAATTTGAGACTCATAATCCCTAAACTATATACTCTGGATTATTTCTAGATTTACATGTTTTAAATCCTAGCGAGCAAAAATTATTTTCTAAAAACAGAAAATCATACTAGAAGGATTTTCATAATGTTTTGGATCCATGTTAAATATACATGAGATTTGCTAATACCCTCTTCAAATAACATTCATAATTCAATTGAAAGTGTTTGTTTTGAAACGTAATTATAGAACTGCATGCCTCTTCGAAATATTACCTGTAATTACTTACACTTTGCTTGTTACAGTCATACAAACATCCCACAAAAACAACAAAAAAAAGGAATGAGAGCAGATAGCATAAATTCCATTCCCTCATAAAAAGACAAAGTCTTACAGATACAACAAGTACTTGGCTCTACTAAAATGGGTATTTCAAAAAGAAATAAATACATAACTGATCAATCACTGGATGCCAAAATTTGCAAACTGCATGCTATCAAAAGATATTTCTCCTATTACAGTGAAGCAAAGAGCATGAACATTTTCTGCACTGCTCACCAGATCCTAACAAATGGGATCTTAAAAACCTCCCCTTGATCACATAATCAAGACATCTAAAATACTAGTTGCTTCCCTGCTTTCCCCTAAAAAAAAAACCAAAAAAACCCCATCTCTTTCTGCCCCATACTACAATTTTACTCCTTTTTTTATGTCCTTTTGCTCTTCACAGTTTGTACTTTCAAGTCCACAAGAGGAAAGGTCAGGAAATACAATCACCAATCTTTTGTATGCTACCACCTAAAAAGCAATTTGAAGTGACAACTCTGCATTTAAGCAACAAGCACTTGCATCAAAATAGAGTAAGACTAAAGCAAAGCTATATAAATTCATTGGGGTGTTGCATTCAAGAGTATTTAGGTACAAACACAAGGATGAGGCAACATGACCTGTACCCATCCAGAAAACGCTAGCACCTGCTCCATGGACCACAGTTTGATAAATAAAGGTCAGAGATGTGCACTACTTCAAAATCAAGGTGCTAAGATGGAGTCAAAGTAAAGACATACAATTAAGGCCTCAAACCCTTGTAGTCTCAGAGGAAGATCTACAAAGGAAAGTATTGTGCTGCTCCGTCATTTTAGATGAGTTGTCATCTCCATTCCATGCTCAGAACATCAACTTGCACACCAATTAAATATTTTGAAATAGGATTATGCACAAACACCAATTTTTTGCAATTCTTCCTTCCCACCCCCCATCTCCACTGTAGGAACTGCACTGGAAAGGTGACATTAATTAGTGTGCCTGTCAGACTCATTCTTTCACTCTTGCCTCTCCCGTGTTTGATACTGTGTTGCACCATTATCTGCCTTTTTGGGGCACACACTGGAGAGACCACCACCCTGATCCCTTTCAACTTCATTTCTCCTCTGAGTCTTAAAAAACTATTAGTGCAAATGGACAGGATGGTGCTCAGATGCAAGATCCACTTGACACTTCACTTCCTAAGATGTATTAGTCACAATCCGAGTATCAAAAACTCATACCACAAGCCTATTCCATGCTCTACACCAAAAATTACTTGGGAACAGGCTTTAAACACAACATTACTGTCCCCAAAAGTGATAAATTTAGTCTGCATGCACAAAGTGACTTTGCAGCACCCAAGTGACACTTTCCAAAGCATTGCATCTACGAAACAAGTACTACAAAGACAATGGGTATACAAACTATGGCAGCACCCAATTTTGGTGTCTAAAGCAGCCCATGATGAAACGATCAAGCTGTTACATTTGTGCATTATCGACAGCCAACATGTATGAAGTCATGCTTTTCACTAAGAAAAGGATTAGCAAATACTTGGAGCCTAAACAAATACAGAAGGCTCTCCAACTGTGCCTGCACAAAACTTTGAGGTGAAAAGAGGGCATGCTTGAGGAATTTAATTTAGTATTAAAAAAATACCTGAAACTAAATAAATCTCTAATACAAGAGAAACTATAACTTTCAGGGACCTTATCTGTTAAAGTTAAGAGCTGCACCAACACATAATTTTAATATAGGTGAGAAGATTGGTTGTGGTGGACCCCTTCTCATTTGAGGCTGATTTCAGCTTACTTCAGGGGCTAGCAATGAAGACATGTACAAGTGAACTACACTTCAATTGTAGATAGAGGTAATCAAGCCATCTTATTTTACTGAGTTTGGGGTATGCTTTATCTGATCAAAGGCAGGCACCTACTGTAGGATTAGTTAAATTGTACCAACAGCTCCATGGACTGTACTAACTAGCACTACACCAATTATAAGAGAAAACGTAGACATTTATGTTGCAGATAAGTACATGTAGTCACGTGAATCCCACCCCTGGAGTTTATAATCAAGGATGCATTTTTGGAAAGGGATGTCACGGTCAGCTACAAGCTTCTGAATTTGATGTACCGTACACTGGGAAAAGGTCACAGCCTGTGAAGGTCCGCAGGTTTGACTGGACAGTTCCCTCTCATCTACGGTTAGCTAAGGTTTTGGGGTACTGAAAAATAGCTAGATGAACAGAAATGAAATGCAGACCTCCATGGGATAGTCAGTCTCTTGGCAGAAATAGCAAGAGAAAGAAACAGCTTACAGAAAGACCATTGTTTATTTCTTTCTGCCTTGAATTTTGATAGTGAACACCTCTTCCACTTTTTAGCTTTTAAATAATGTCATATTTTTCATTAAAAGCAGCTTATGTAAACACCACCATACTAACATACTTTATCATAGTAATTATACTGGCCTGTATACCGTAAATGACACACTGAAGTGAGAGAAACTGCATTCTTGCTGTTATCTTAGCTTCCCTGTATTAGTACACAAACTCACTTTTGGTATTTGTCATGCATTTTGAGCTGCTCTAGTGACAGATTTCAGCCAAGCCTTGGAAAACATAGATCCCCACCCTTCCCCCAAAAAAGGGAAAACATAAAATTAAGCCAAGTTTATCAAGCAGACAAATCTAAGTTCTTCATCACAGTGTAAATCTTCCCGCAGGTTTTACTACAAAAGCATATAAGCATAGACTTCAAGGTCTGACCAGACACACCCATCTAGCCCAGTATCCTAACCCCCAGTGACCTGTAATGGAAGCTAAGGGGATGGGTACAGGCAAGGGAAAGCATACATACAGCGACACTGTGCCAGCACATGCTCCCCATTTTCAGTTTCCACCATAACGGACCTTGAGGCCCCTAAGGGTGTCAGATGCCTATGACTTGGTCCAGGGTATCCGGCCTGGCCTCCGGCTGCTCAAGAAGGTCACGTGCTGCCAGGGCCAGAAGGATATATTTTAAATATCACAAGCAGCACTGGAAACCTACATTGGGAAACTGCATCAAGCACCTAAACTTAGGTGTCGGTTTTCACGGTGAGTCCCGCTCTTGGCGTTTTGAGCATCTCTCCTGCAAATCTTCACAATCCACTTGAGCATCAACTACCCTCAGGAACACTGCATCATTAGCTAGGTCAGTATTCAGTCATTCACACAGAAGTTTTGACTTCTGCTGACATTTTAGTTTAAGAAACTTCCTCAGACTTACCAGATAATAGGGCATAAGTAGCCAAAAATTGAAAAGTTTCGACTTTTCAATGGTTACAGTGTTAGGATATTCTTACTGCTGTAATAATGATGTGTATATAAAGAATGCTTAATAACTAACTACCCTAAGTAGTAAGGGGCTGAGGAAGAGAAGCTGCCCTCCAAAGCCTTACTACTGATCACAAGTATCTGGGAAATTACTCCAGAAAGTGTTAACATGTCTCGACAAATTCTGTTACAGGCATTTAATGTAACACCTGAGGAAAACACACATCTCAAAGTACAGCTTCCTCGTAAGATTTTAAGCCTTAATCCACAGAAAAAAAAGTTAAGTGTCCTCCAAATGTAAAACATGTTTCAAGTTCAGAGAGAGGAGTATAGAATAAGTAAAATATTTGGTATATACTTCAATCAAGTATTTCCAACAACACAGGTTCCTTTTTTCCTAATGCTCAAACCATCAATCTTTCCCAAAGCCTGCCCACACAATCCAGCTGAGACAGGTTCCAAGATTATCCTTGTCTCAGGTAAGTATCTAGTTAGGAAAGCTAAATCACAATCCCCAATATCTAAACAGGATTTTTCTTCTAGTTGAAAATCCATGCGACAGCTTCCTATATTAATAACCGGTTTGCGGTCAAGATTCCCATCTTACGTTAAGGTGATACAGATTTAATTGACACAATTTTGATTCCAGCTACTGTGTTCCTCCGTGTATGCATATACCCCTATAAACACCATACACAGAGCCATACTGAGCTCTGAGAAACACCTGAGGAAATTTCCTTCCCCAGCCACTCCTCCGATTTCTACCTGTGGATATTTTGCCATCACCACAGTCACTTACTATTCACTCATTGCCACAGGTATTACCCCTTTGTTTATGTACCTCTAACAGAGTGGGAGCATCCAGGAGATGAGTATGTGCCTTAGCCCTTACGACACTCCTTGAATATGAGCCAAAGAGAAAGACAAGTATTCCACACCCACAGTTTTCCTTTGAGTTCTTGGATATAGGTAACTTCCAGTTTCCCAGTGTGAACACGTCCCATTCACATCTCTCATTATTGCAACATTGGTCTCACCAACTCCAGGGACCCTCTCCATAACACTATCAAGTCTTCCCATCAATGCAGGCACTGCAGTCGCATTTATTTTTTTTTCCTCGTGAATTTTGTTAGCATCTAATTTTTGACAGCTGTTTACAATGAACCCTATATTCTTTTCTGTCAATGCTGTGGCAGAATACCATCGCTCCTCCTGGTAAGCCAGTCCAACAGTCTTCATTTCTACGTACTCCCACTTTGATCTGTGGTACTCTTTGGGAAAGTTGTTTTTATCATGTCTCAAAGACAAGGGAAAAACCACTGGTCTTTCATGCACCCCATGAAATGCTTAGACGTGAAGCTGCTCATCTTATAGCGACTGCTAAAGAGACATCTGAAGAAAAGGTAAAAATTTTCATTGAAATGAAAAAGCGAGTAAGTATCCAAGAGAAATGAAAAATCAAGTTATACCATTAAACAAGAAAGGGAAAGGAGGTGCTCTGATATCAGGCTAAGCCAGCTGTGAGATTACACCACTGACCTTTAAGCTCAGTAACCCTTAAATATGTCTTAGAATAGCTTCTGCAGGAAAGGCAAATAATCATAATTACCTGCTCAGCACGGAGGCTTCCAGGGGGAGAATTTGCTGGGTTGTTTCAAGGGAAGTAAGGTTCTGCTCTGAGCCAACTAGGCAAAGCAATACTCTAAGGAGCTGCAAAAGCAACTAAGACCCACAGTGGAGTTAGCAGAATCTGTTGATTATGATGTATTTACCAAATAATTTTTAATCAAGTGACATTGACTAATGAAACACAAATCAATGCCAGGTAGGAACCACATTCCAAACCTTAGTTTTTCATTCCACTTCTACTGCAGTGTTGCACATCTTGGTTTGAGAAAGGGTTGAAAGCAGAGGGGCAATGAAGAAATCGGGGAATGTCCCCCCAAATTTACTAAACTCTTGCTCACTAGAGTATTCTACATCAGCTACAAATCCACACAAACTGCAATACAGGCATCTATACTGAAAGTTCACTGTACATGTAGCTGCTTAAAAAAGAAAAAAACCAACCAGCTACACATTATATTTGCCCATAATTCCAGACTAAATGCAATTGATTTCTACTGCACAGGAGACTTAATCTATGCCAAAAAATTTATTTCATTAAGAAAATGATATTACGGAGCATCTGAGATCATGTAACAGACAAAAGAGAATGCCAGAGAAACTTTAACTGCCAGTACCCCACAGTGAATGCCTGATTATTTGCAGATGGGATATGGAAAAATTGTGAAATTATTGGAATTTTGGGTCCTGTACGAAAGCATTACTTCAGACTGCATGTGTCATGGCAAATGTCTATTATAATTTGAATACATTCTTAGATTTTGCTTTCAGTGCTTAGTACTGGCTAGGCTTACTTCTTTAGACTTATTAACTGAAAAAGACTGCATTCTTCAAAGCGCAAAACAAAACCCTTAGGTGATAGCACAAAACAGTGCTAGTAAGTCAACAGTCAATACTGACAGTACTTATCCAATAACTAAACTAAAAACTAATTTAAATCAATCTCCTTTGGAAAAGCCAACTGTTCAACAAGCACAACAATTGGTCTAAGATCAATCAGCGAACATGAGATCAATTAAAACCAGCTTAAGTTTTTGTAGGAGGACAATTCACAGAACTCGAGTTAGATGTCTATTCATTTCAATACTCCCACAATGCAATCCTTAAGCTCTGTTGTAAAGCAGAAATACCACTATCACCCTCCGCTGTCTAGCCAGCACTCTAAGTAGTTCCACATTTAATTAAAGACACAGTATACCCTTTGTTAGCACAGATAGTCTGGTCACTTTAAAGGACTGCTATCGTTTTAGCCACACACACAAAAATTAAATTCTGGAAACCATCTGTTGAAAAACCATCGAAACTAAATTGCTTTACAATTTTATTTGTGCCTACTTGAAGGTGACATATGGATGAGTGCAAACTATTTTCCTTTCACAGGTTTATTACTATTTGTACCGGCTTAACACCGGAGACGTGAGCTCGCTCTCCTTCCAAATAATTGCACCGAAAGCGCAATTTTTTCAGAAATACGAGTTTCTCGGCAACTGAGCCACCTGATTTCCAGCTAACTTCAGAAACGGGAAGGGGAGACATGGCCGAGAAAACAATAGGAAAAGGGATAGCAAAATAATTCAGAACATGCGGATAGGAAAGACATTTTACGCTGAAGGTGTACCTCCCTCCCCACCTCCCCCGCAAAAAAGAGAGAGAGAAAAAGAAAAACCGCCACAGCCAACCCTGACAGCTGGGGAAGAGCTGCAGTAACCTCTTCGTCCACATGGGTGCTGTACTGGCACGTTGCACCGCTCCGAGCCCCGAACTCCGGTAATCCCGACACCAGCACTTCGGGAAAACAGACGAAACCCCAACGCACCGTTCCTCTCGTTCTCCCTCGCAGGGACGGAGCCGCACGCTGGAGCTTCGAGCAAAAGCTGGCGCCGCAGCCATCCCCCCGACCCCCCGGCGCTGGAACGGCCGCGGTTCGCTCCCCCGCCGGCTCAGCCGCCCCAGCCCCGCGGCAGCGGCACGGCGGGGCCG
>NW_010972991.1:14314833-14367055 GCF_000737465.1 Haliaeetus leucocephalus | reverse complement strand
CGCCCCCGCCCCCGCCGCCGCCGGGCCCTAAGGCCCGCCAGCCGCTGAGGCTCTGCCTGCAGGCTCTTCCGCGGCGGGCTTCTCCCTCGCCCCGCAAAGCCTCCTCGTCGTTTCCCTGCACGGCTTATAGCCTCGGGAAACCTTGTCCTCCTCGCTTCCCTCCCTCTTCTTTCTCTTTTTTTTTTTCTTTCTTCCCGCAGCGTTTGATGATTGACTCTCTTTCTTTCTTTCTCCCCTGGTTTTAAGACCCTGATCCATTTATTTTCCCCTCCTTTTCTTCTGGCTTCCTAAAACCCGACCTCGCGCGTTCCAAAGCCTCTTCTCTGCAGCGCCACTTTCGCTGTCCTGGGAAGACGGCTCTTGAAGTCCTAAAGCATAACTTTAGCAAGTGATTTTCAGCTGTTTCTAGCCACATCTCTACTTGGCAAAGGTACTGCAGAGCTGGTAAAGCGGGAACCCCAGTAGTACAGATAAGAGAGGGTGAAACAAGGGAGCACCCACGACGCTCCAGGTGAACGCAGCTCTGATGCAGGGTTGCAGGAGGGTCTGTTAATTCCTCATAGCATCCACTACACTGACCCCACGGAGCCGTCTGGTTTCTCTGCCCCTCACTCACAGCCTGTTCCCCAGCGCTGCAGGTGTCGACAGATGGTGGCTCCGTGGTTGCCGTGCCGGACCTGTTGTGCCTGACCTAACGAGCCCCACAGGGCCCGGGGCACTACGGAGCAGGTGCAAAAGCTGGGGAGGCAGCGTGGGTCTGGCCCAGCTTGCACAAAGCCAGGTCTCGTAAACCCAGCTGGATCCGGGCTGGCTCCGTGCTGGGTGTTTCTGCTCCTTTCCACCCTCCGACACTTCTGGTTGTGGGAACGCCGTGCTGAAATACCTGAGCTGCCTCGGGACGGAGCCAGCTAGGTCCTCACAAAAGCAGATGCACTCTTTCCAGCGCAGAGCTGGCCCTAGAAAGAGCGTTAACTGCATTCATGTGGCACTGTGCCCGAGCTAATAAATCCTGTCAGACCCAGGCTGGCTTTTCATCCGCGGCTCGGACAATCCGACCACAGATAAATGAGCTCTGACTGTGTGGTGTTTACCATACCATCCTGAGACCTCAGCACTTTGACTGTATTTATCAGTATAATATTCCTCTGAAGCAGAGGAGCATCAGTATCCTCAGTTTCCAGACAGACGACTGAGTTACAAAGAGGCTAAATAACTTGCCTGAAATCAAGAGAGACGTATGAGGCGGTGTCGAAACTTGGTCCTGTGTTTCCCAAGTTCTCAGATAGTGCCATAACCCCTGGGCTGCCCTTCCTTACACTTATCTACTGTACAGTAGTAGTACTATACTAGTTTAATTGCTAATATGAAATGTAAAGATTTTTTAAAGGTACATTACAGTATATAAGAATATCTTCTGATGTCAAATCTTTATTATAACTGTCATTATGGGGTTACAGTGTATGAGATCCTACTGTGCTATACAGAGCAACTGCACCTTTCAGCATTGTCATAATCTAAGAATTACAGAGGTGTGACCTGTCAACTAATTAACACAGACCTAAGAACTAGGTCAGTCTAGCTCAGTGTCAGTGGTCTCCAAGTGGATTTGGCATGGATGCTATGGGAAAGAGTGCAAAAAATAAGGCATGTACATATGTGGTTTGTGGTCTTTATTTACCCCAATCTACTTACACAGTGAAACTTTCCAAAGGAGATAGATATACAGATGTGTGTATATATATATATCTATATAAAACTTGTTCCAACAGAGGCCCTGATTTATTTTAGTGGAGGATGTTTACTGGCAACTGGTGTTCTCCAGGATGTGTAGTCCCCGTATCCACTCTAACTTCATGTGACAGGCTGTGCGCCACAGACAGCTGAGACTTTTTGCACCAGCAGTACCTTTAGAGTACATGGTTACAATTTTCTGATGCAGAAATAAAAAGCATACCACCACCCTACAGATCCTCCCAAGCTGTAATGCAAGTGAGAACAGAATACAAGAGGAAGGGGAAATCAAAGAGAGGTGTTAACTGCACGTTTATGAGGACCCCAGGGACTGATCTCCTTTACCGTTTTCAGGTCTACAAACCCATAGTCATGGGGCTTTGAGTCTACAGTAGTTACCTGGAGATGAGTCTCGGAGTCCTTTGTGTAAACAGTGGCATCAGGACCTCCCCACTAATACAACTTCATTTCTGGGTGTGTCTGAAATATATAAAAGTATAAATGGACTTTCAGAAAGGTGCCCTGCTGACGCTGAAGCTGACTGAGGTCTCTCAAAGTCCAGTACCATGTTTCGGGGGAAACAGGTCTCAGACATTTCCCCATTTCTTAAGGAAGGATAACCTGTCACCCTTCTCCAGCCTGGGCCCCTTTGAAGGTCTCCCAGTCCTGGAAAATAAATATGAGGGAAGTACCTCCAAGTGAAATTCCTAGACTTTGAGAGCAGGAGTAAGCCTCAGCGCTGAGTTTTTCCTGTATGCGATGGGGGAGGCAGTAGCCCAGGTGGGAGCCAGCTCTGCTGAGGAAGCCTGCAGTCGATGGTTCAGGAGCTGGCTGGGATGTCAACATCCAGTTTAAGCCAGGCAGGCTAGACCACCCACAGGCAGCCCACGGAATACCTGGCAGCACTAGCCATGGGCTAGCATCGTATCGTGCCACGTTAGTACAGGACAAAGCTACTTCTTTGGAACTGCTTGATGTGATTTACATCAAGAGACAGCCGACGGGGAACATCTGCAGACAGTGAGACGCTGTTGGTCTGTAACAGGCAGGCGGCTGAGCTGGAGTGGCATTTTCAAGACTTTGACAGGAAACACAGCTATGCTGACTTTAAAGGAATATAATTAATTATTTTTTTTACAGTATTTATCAAGAGCTCTTTCTAAGCATGATGGGCTGTTAAGGAGACAGTATGAAAGCACTTGTATGAAAGATCCAGAATTTGAGTAATGGAGACCTGCATCCTGGATCAAATGGCACTTGGAGGTAAACTCTCAGCATTGCATGAGGTACGAATGACAGGCAAGAAGCGCTTTCAAAGAGAAGACAAGGAGCTTATGCTTCCTATTATGAGGAAGAATCAGTGGAAGTATGTAAGAAAAAGAGCATTACAATCAAAGTTAATGGCCAAGAACACAATGCTAGATAGACAGCAGGCTAAACTGGATATAAATTCACAGAATACAGTGTTGCAAATAGCAAGATATTTGGCAAGAAGAATCTGGATCGCAGTTTTGACACTACGATGGATGGAAAATTCATGTTTTAAAATAAGCTGCATGGACACAGTCTTCTTTCTAGATATAGACTAGAAGTAGTTTGGTTGTCAAATCTGCAGGTAAGTGTCAGATGATAACTAGTCACCATTACAGAAATAAAATCTGAATTTGCGTTTTCAGAGAAGACTACCCAGAGATAGAAGGTAGAAGGAGGAAAGAAGAGATACACTGAAGAGACTAGTCAGCCCCTGTCAGGCAGCTGGGAGGTGGATGAGGATCACCAGAACATCCCCTTCGGCTGAGCTTCTGAAGGAATTACAAGAGGAAACCATGGCTGAGGAGAACAAGAACCACGGAGCTAACGGAGGACAAGAATTCAAGCACATAGCTAGCTGTTTATGATGATCAATAAATCAAGAAGAATGAAGGTAACTTTGAGATATGATTAAGAAAAAGTCATTAATGATTTGGGGAAGAATGATGCCAGTGGCTCAGAAGCCAAATCACAGTCTGCAGAGCCCAGAACGTGTTTACAATCAGAGGGAAAAGAGCCAGGGGGCTTGAAAGGTTAAAGAGCAGAGGAGGGAAAAGTACTGGGATGGGTTCTGTAGGAGGTGGCAGACCTTCGTGTCTGTAGTCCCACTGAAATCAACAGAGAGGAATTCGCTGTAGGCATGGCACTGTGTGTATACTATTGTGCAGCACTGGGGCACTAATGAACACTGCACACATTCTACGGGGGACTTTGTCAAAGTGAGGAACTGGGAAAATTATCTGAGCAATAGTATGTTTGATGAACGTGGTCATAGAAAGAATGCATAAGTCAAGGCCCAAGAAGATGATGTGGCAATGATTGAAATACCAGACGATGAGAGTCTGGGCAAAAGCTTTAGCTGTGGGGATAGCTAGGAAGGGGTGTATTTTACATAGGTTATTCAAAAGTGTCAGCAGCCAACTTAATACACTTGAATAGTGCTGAAATGATTGATTACACACTGTTCCGAAATCATATTATTTTATAGAACCAGAGTTTTGTTCATTGAAAATTCAGTTTTATGTGTTGTGCTCCACAGAGGTTTCACTGACTGTAATAGATCTTACCTTCTACACTTTGGCTGTATTAAAGCCAAAGCACTGCTGCTTTTGCAATATAAGGTAATTGAACCTTTCCATTCTTCAGTAGGCTCCATAAGATGTGATCTGTAAGTATCTTAACTTCATCACATAACAGAGAGAGATCTTAAAATGAAAAATACCAAAGTTTATCTTAAAAGACATTTCTCCATACTTCTATAGCTGGGTGACTCATCTCCTCTACACTGAAGTCATGATCCTTCCTAAGACCAGAGTCTCAGCAACAATACGTAAGTCTTCATAGCTTTACACTGCAGTAGAAGAGATACATCTTTGTTTTCAGTGAAAGAAATGAGTGATTCTGACAAGCTTTACATCTAAACTTCAAAAGGAAATAAATTTATGTACAACCCAGCTTCCAACTCTTTACTTCCGAGTCAATCTTTACCTCCTTTAAATTCTTAAAATACACTTAATTTATTAATTCTTCAAAAATGTGATCTAAAATAATAAATAACAGTAATGGAATCCTGTGCCTAGTTTTGGCTGTCCCAAAACCAGAGCAAGACCACTGGAGAGCAACCGTGTTTGGGGCTGGAACACCAGCCCTGTGAGGGAAGGCTGAGGGAGCTGGGCTCATTCACCCTAAAGAAGAGGGGGGTTGGGGGAGACCTAACAGCTCCTTCCCATACCTACAAGGAGGTTACTGAGCAGGTGGAGCCAGGATCCTTATGGAGGTGCCGGGCAGAAGAATGGGAAACAGTGGTCATGTACCGAAACTGGAGACGTTCACGCTGGGTATAAAAGAAAATAATTTTCCCTGTGAGAATGAATAAGCACTGGAAGAGGTTTGCCCAGAGAAGTTGTGGAGCCACCTTCCTTCGACAATGCCTTGAGCAACCTGGTCTGGACTCTGCCGATCCTGCTTTTAAGCAAGAGTTTGCGCTACAGACCTCTCAAGGTCCCCACCAACCTGGATGATTTGGCAATCCTATAAAAACCATGAGCTCCCATAATAGGGTGAGAAGACTGTCCCGTGCACCTTTTAGACACCCACGCAGGTTCCCTTCAAATCCTACCTGGCCACCTGGTATCTCTGTGACATCCACGGTGCACAAAACCCCCAAACTTTGATAAAATTGTCTCTGGTTTGAAGCAATAAAATGATTGAAGCAATCATTCTATTCTTAATTTTAAGCCTTAATTTTAAGTTCTTTGAAAATTATTATCTGTGAAGCAAGACTATCCCGAGTTCTTCTGTCGGGCTACAGAGATTTCAAATTAGGCTAATTTTAAAAAATGTCTTGTCTCAGCAAAAATACCTGATGCCTTATGGAGGAAGACTGTAGATACTAAGAGGCTGTGATTAGAAGTAAATCCAACCAAATTCTCTTACATATTGAGTAGGGGATCAAAGATTGTCTTCCTTCTGACTCTCTTCCCTCTCTGAAACACAATCAAGCTCCTCAGTTTTTGACTTGCTTGTGCAGGCTTTGCTCATGCAACACTTCCAGCAATATCCATGAGCATTTTCCCTGAAGAAGAACAAATTCATTAAAGCTGTATGTTTTCATTAAGGGCTCGGAGAAGTAAATGGAAAGAAGGGGCAACATCTCTAAAATAACTTTGGTAGCTCTCAAGTTTAATTTCCAGTTCTTTCTGTAAAAAAAAAAAAAAAAAGAAAGAAACACAGAAAAAGTAATAAGAAAAATATGCTCTAAATGATGTGTAGCATCCTCTCCCAATTTGGACTGGCACAAGACAACCAGTTCCTGCCTGCCAGTTGTGGACACCATATTTCTCTTGGAGTGTGCAAAAGCCAGTGTGCTCATGTGCTGATATCGCATTCTGAAGGTGAGAGGTCAAATTCCAGCTTGGCAGCTGCAGATAATGCACTTCTTTTGAAGAATGGTGATTTTAGTTTGCCAGTATATAGATCAGAAAATTACTAAAAAATTAATGTATACCAAGCCAGTTTGGGCTTTCTGTTTTGCAACACTTTTCATCGCACTCTTAACTACGGAGTTTGCAACATGTACATATGAGTTTAAATTTGCTCTAATATGGCTTCACAAGGACCTGTGGAATGCAAAGATGAAAAGTGAACTGGTTTTTACGTAGTTCTTTACATAATTTTACACAGATTTTACATCTTCTGCCTTAAGCTTTACTCAATCACTGCTTTATCTCACACATACAAATCCACCCACACAAGGTCATAGAGTAACTGGGTTTGGAAGGGACCTTGGAAGGTCGTCTGTCTAACCTCTTGCTCAAAGCAGAGCTAACTTCAGACTTAGGTCAGGTTGCTGAGGGCCTTGTCCAGCTGAGTTTTAAAATGTTCAAGATGGAAGATTCCACAGCCTCTGTGGGTAACCGCTTCCGGTGCTGGTCCACCCTCATGGTGAAAATTTTTTCCATACATCCAGAGAGAACTTTCCTTGTTGCAAGCTGTGACCATTGCCCCTTGGCTTTTCTCTGTGCACCCCACCTTCTTATAAGCTCCCTTTTATATCTGAATATATTTATTTATATGCTTGTTTGTATGTATATATATGTTTATGTCTTGAATTATATTTATATATTGCTGGTATATTCTGTTTTAAATGTATGTTCAATTTTTATTTCTACTTTGCACTTCCTGTTTCTTTATCACCTATACACCAAATAATAGAGAAAATATTTAAGGTATTTTTTAAAATGTCATTCTTGAAATTAGCCCTATCTCTTTGAGACATCTACCTTGTTCTTCCACTTCTTCTGTTGATTACAGAAGGCAAGAGGAGCAAAGATGACCGTATACTTGTAAACACAGAACTGCTACCACCACCAGCACCGACAATCAAAAGTAGCTTTCAAAATGATCCCTTATTAAGAGGAAAGTGATATGATGGAAACTTTTTAATTGAAATGTCAGAACTTGCAGATTATTTTCTTGTAACAGAAGCATTGTTCAGCATAGACATACTTTGTATTGAACATCTCTGAATAACCTAATTTAGTAACTGGCTTTGGAGATGTCTTCCAAGTACAATTTAGAGACCTTGACTACTTAATGTTAATAAAGGCTAAGTGTTAAATGTTGTGATGTTAAGCACATGCTTTCTCCAGTATATCTATTTAGCAATAAAGTGATTGCAATATTTGTTGGAATATACAAGAAGTATCTCTGCCAAATGATAATAAAGAAGGGAGTTTAAAAAGAATTTTGGACAGTTAAGAATCCCTAGATAAAATCCTAACAATTTGTATAGTTAATCTACAGTGAGTTTCAGAAGTAAAATTGCCTCCATTAATATAAAAGCATATGTTCAAGACACTTGCATAATCTGCAGAATATTATACTTCTCCACTGTCACATCGTTGATTACCCCTTGTCTTATATATCTAACAAACAAAGCTCAGGAAAACAAATTAAAAGAGAAGTCATGAGCATTCTCTCTGAAATACTGTCACCTCCTTTAGCCCAACTCAGAAGAAAGCCTGGATCAGTAGATAATCCTACAGAAAGGAGCAGCAGATAGTGACACTAATAGGAAACGGGTGTATGATCTCACTGCACTCAGGATGCCAGCCCTTGACATGTTGTTGTGACAAATATCTAAGCACAGAAATGAAGGTTTTCAGTGAAAGGGCAAGAAAAGAGCTTACATTCAGTTTTGTCAGAGGAATTGTACAGACATACCCGAGGACATATTTTCAGAACTTGAAAGCCACAAAATACAGCTTTTAATTTTAAAAAGTGCATAAACCATGCTAGAATCCTGTTTTATTTGGGCTCTATACCCTGCAAATCACAATAGGAGCTGAATGCCAGCTTTTGCTTCATTGCAAGTTTTGGAAAGGTGTATCATACCTTTCTTCTGGAACAAAAATTCGACTCGTTTCTGTCCTTACAGTGAAATAGAGCTAAAACATAAGGGGAAAAAAGTGCAAATTTAAGGTCATCTTTCTTCAGAGTAAAATTAAATTAGAAAATAGGGCAGAGAAGCTGTGATGTCTGCCATTTCAACAATACCCCAGGGTCTGAGAAGGGGACTGCTGGAGCCAAAAGCATGAACCACAGTACGTAAGTAGCTGTAGTCTTTAACCATGCCTATCTTCTGATGATCAGCAGAAAGCCCATAAATCATGCTCCTTAGGGACTGAAAGGCTTAAATAAGTATTAAAGGACTCAGCCCTGCACTGGCAGAATAATACATGTGATAATCTAGAAGATGTTGTCTGCCTTTAATTTCTACTTTCTTTTGGACTCTTTTTTTTTTTTTTCCCTCCACTGAGCTCTTTAAAGCAGGAGGATAAGTGAAGCCATGCCAAAGGCAGATATTTCACTTTGCTTTCCCTGAACTCAACACTGAAGTTTTTATTATCACTTTAATGGATATTTTCGGATTGGTTGGACCTCAGTGATGAGTTTCATTATTTAATGTCAGCTTCTCTCCTTGGGGAAAATACAAAGTTTGGGGTTTTAGCCAGCATGACAATTAACAAAGGGAATATTACAAATCACATGGCTCAGTCTAAAAACAGCTACTGATCATCTGCAATGCCCTCATGACACTCCCAAGCCTTCCTTCACCCCAGTCCTGGTTTGGCCCACAGCTGGCAGCCGAATACTTTCTGACTGATAGCTGGCTTGGTGAATACAACTAACAATAACGCTGGGCCCAAGTCCACTCCCCAGTGTTTAGTACTTCTGGGGAACAGCATCTTGCACAGTAAGTAATTGTTGCGGTATCAAAATACACGTTTTATCTGCCCAGCATGAGGGACACAGAGGGATGTGGCTGGGACAATTTCAGGCAAGGGATTTTTTAAAGTGAATTCATCTTGTGCTACTGCTGTCCCCTTAGCAAAGTGTCACCTTCAAAACTTAAGATATTTTTTAAATATTAGGAAAAGATAAGATACCTTATATCCGATACCATATATGTATGGGATAGAAACGAGGGGCTAAATCCCTGAAGAACTTTAAGGATCAATCAAGTGAAACATATTTGAATGTCTGCAACTAAATTTCACTTGAGTCCATGCACCTAAATCCAAACCGGAAATAACAATAATGAAAAACCCCCTCTCTTGGCTTGCTTCTCACCTGGAGGCTTTGAACTCAGTGGCACCATTTAGCTCCGTTTCAAAGATCCTGGAGGAACAGAGCTTTGCTTCTACCTCAAACCAGCAAACGGGAAAGGCCGAGACCGTCTCTGACAGAAGCATTCTCAAACCCTAAATGCAAAACAAGCATGAAAAGTGTATCGATATTTTCAGTCTAACCTCTTAGCCCTGTCAGCGTGATTTATCAGACACATTCTGAGAAAATCTCTGGGAATAGGCTCCTCGCAAAACATGGCTGTGGTGACTTCTTTGTTAAAGACACAGCCAGCAACAGTATGCTCATACTACACAACAACTGACTGTTTTCCCTTGTTTGCCTGATGATACCAAAACCTGTATCTCTGAATGTACCCTAAGTAATTAGGAGGGGAAGGCCGGGTGGGGAGGAGGCGATCTGTACCATCCCTGTGGCAGCTGGGCCCCTACGCAGGAAAGAAATCAGGATTTGTTGACTAGAGAGAGAAGCAGGAGAAAGGAGCCCACAGCCTAGGAAAGAGCCACCCTTAGGTGTCTGGCTTCTGCCTCCGAAAGATGTATGTATACATTCATCAGTTACTGCATAAAATGTTACATGTGTCAAGCTACAAAAACACCTCAAGACCGGGAGGCTGAGAGCCCACCGCTATACATCTCCTTTGGAGCAATCAGCCCACGACACACACTGTCTGCGATCAGTAACGATGAAGTTGCTGGGAGTGAAGGAAGCAATGCACGTCTTTGTGGTTTCCAGCTAGGAAAACACACGGCTACCAGTGCCTGGGGGCAGGGGATGGGGATGTGAATGGATGTGGAGGATAAGGACGGGTTCGAGTACCCGTCTCTCACTCCCCGGCTGAGTGGCCTAGCCTGTAAATTACTGCACAGGGGAAGGACATGAACTTCCCACCCTGCTTTTAAAAGAAAACAGTGAACTTTGATCTGTTCTTTGGCAGAATGGCTGTAGGTAAGGGCATGCGGTGACCATATTTTTCAAAACCCTTTGCTGGTGGGGGCAGTTCTCTCCCTTATGGTGGCTCTTTGGAGAGGAAGGGAGACCGTGCTGCCTCCCTCGGACCTTCGATCAGGACATCATTCACAGGCAACTGCAAACCACACCGGGACTCCTTCAACAGTCTCCTGAGCAGATCCGTGGGACAAACACAGGTCAGCTTTGGGGCATTTGTGAGGGAAGGAGAGGTCTCTGGATCACCAGCTTACAGCTACCTACTGTTTCGTGACTTTTAAAAAATGCCCTTCGCAAGTCAAGGATGAGAAAATGGTCAAAAAGAGAACCAGCACTAACAGTATTCGCTGAGCCTCACTCACCCGCTCTGGCGCATCCCAGGCAGCTCTCAGACTGCAGCGTAACACCCCGGGGCATGAAAATCACCTCTTCATGCAAGCTAAAGGAAGCCCAGACCAAGATGCTTTGTATTGGTATCTGCTTCTCTAATACAATTTGATGCACTGATACAGCAAAGTGACTGCTTGCTGGGTCAGCCAAGGAGGCTGCTATTCTGTGAAATGTTAGGTGAGCATTGCTTTGCTACCTCAGGTTAAAATTCACGTTTATCACTACAGATGTTTTGTTAGATGTTTGATGCTTAGATTAGGTTCATCTGCAGGGATGGGGTGGAAAAGAAAGGCAGGGGACAGCACATAAACCCAATCTAGCTAGATAAGTTCTTCCATGCTCTTCTTTTTGTAATAAGAAATGTTTGCTGTGCCTGTGCATGCATTTGAATTCTCAGGATTGCCACCGTGTGCCTGGATGTGATCTACCCAGAGCAAAAAGTAGTGGGCACAGAAGAGGTCTAAGACCAGGCTGATAGGGTCACAACGTACAGTTTTGTCAGGAAAGTCTGTCCTGCTTACTTTTTATCCAAACTGCCCACTGCCTGTTTGGAAGAGCTCTGGAGAAAGGCAAATACATTGTCTGTGGAGGCGACACAGAGCAGGAGCTGTTGCCCAGCCAGCAGCAGTGCACCCAGCAGCTGCCGAAAGAAAGGAAAACCACAACTGTAAAATCAGCCATTATTAAAGAGGAATATGGAGAACTTTTGAAGAACTAATCCTAAACTTACAAGGTGGGAGGCAGCAAATTTTCTTTCTTACCAGTGGTAATAGTAGCAATAGAGTAGAAGCATGAAACTCTGCTGGCAAGACTTAGAGCAGACGTCTCCATACCACTGATTGTTTTCTCACTCACTCAGTCTAGTCATATATCATTCTTACATTACACCTCTCTCCTGAGAAATGCAAAATGCAAACTACCGTTGAACAAAGATGATTCCTCCAGAATCCCTTCCATTCAAGTTCATGCCCAGGGTATGACTCAGATGCTCACGACAGAAGCAGGATACTCCTCTGTCTCCAGAGGACCCATCAAACCAAACTTTCTTCCAGACCTTCATCAGAACTCAGCCTTGGCCAGTCCTGTGCCAGATCCTGGCCACATTCATGTTGCTGTTGCTGGGAGCAATTTATTTTGGACATTCCCAACTATTGTCCTTGTGCGGGTGGTTTGTACTAGTGGAGATTTTGGACCTCTGTCCAAGCCAAGAGGGAACATATCATGCCAACCTTGGAGAATACACTCCTAGCAAGTTCTGGGGCCTGACTTTAGCTCTGGCATAGCTGCATGGCCGTGTCATACATTTTCATTAAACATAGGCAAGTTGCGCAATTTGCTACTGCGACATTTCCATTCAGCAATCTCACGTACAAGGGGATTATGACAGACAGGATGGCTGAGGTTGGAAGGGACCTCTGGAGGCCATCTGCTCCAACCCCCCTGCTCAAGCAGGGACACCTAGAGCTGGTTGCCTAGATGGCCTTTGAGTATCTCTGAGGAGGGAGACCCCACAAACTCTCTGGGCAACCTGTGCCAGTGTTTGACCACCCTCAGAGTAAAAAAGCATTTTTTTGTGTTCAGATTGAATTTAATGTTTTTTAACTTGTGACCATTGCCTCTCACCCTGTCACTGGGCACCCCTGAGAAGTCTGGCTTCCTCTTCTTCATTTCCTCCCATCAGGTATTTATTTATACACATGGATAGGATCCCCATAAACCCTCTCTTCTCCAGGCTGAACAGTCCCAGCTCTCTCAGCCTCTCCTTATACATGAGATGCTCCAGTCCCTGAATCATCCTTGCGGCCCTTTGCTGGACCCACTCCAGTAAATCCATGCCTCTCTTGAACTGGAGAAACAAGCGGTGGTTCTTCTGAGCTGGCACAGAAAGGCCAAGTGAGATGGACACAGGCCTGAGACTGCTTAGGAAGACCAAGGACAGAAGACCTGGGCCTGGCTGTGGACAACTTAACCAGGTTGATAAACTGTCATGAACATACAACCCCAGATCCAGCAGAACAGAGGCCATATCAAAATTACATGACAAATATTATTTTAACATCTAACCTGGTAAGGTCTGTTTATACTGGGTCAGAAATTTGGCTGAGGTAGCTGCAGCATGTTTAGTTAAATCCCAAATTGTCTGCAAATGTTTTTTGCATTTGACACTGTAATGTATACAATATTGACTGAGAAGTTTATTCATTTTTATTATTTGCTTTTTCAATTTTCCAGCAAGATACTCTAGAAGCAGAAAGATTTCATAAAAGCAAGTAATACCTTAGCAGATAAAACATGCCAGAGCAGCTAATGAAAATAAATTAATATTTTTAGTTAAAAAAAGAACCCAACCTATGTATGTCATACGTGTCCAGCAGGAGACTGTGGACATATAAGAAAAATCCTGCAATACTGTGTAAAATGTTCAAACAAATCATAGAAGAAAGCCACTCTGAGCCAACCACCTGAAGTCAGCAATTAGCATAGCTATGCTAAGAATGATTCCCATTGCAGATATCTCATATGTCTCAGATATCACTAGCTGATACCTCAGTCAAAATAAATCCACTTTGTTGCTCTGTTTACACTGCTGAGGAGCTTTGGTTAAACCAAAACCTTTCCATAAACTGCACTGTTTTGTATACAAGGTATAGAAAGTATTTGCTTTGGATAAAGCACTTAAACATTGATTATAAGGGAATGACTTTCAAACTTGCTGGGGTAGACCTGCTCCAAAAAACATTTAGGAAGTGTAAAAACAGAAAAAGGAAATGCCACCCTGGTGCTTTCTTGAGAGTTGAGTTGCTGAGGTTCAAATCCTTGTTCTAAATCAGGAAAGAAGGATGTAAGCTGGCCGCTGAGCATCTCAGGCATGTGCTCAGGCTATACTGCAGTCATGCCTGTCTTTGTCTTTTTTGTTTATTTTCCTTCTAGGCCAGGTCTCACGGGTATGTTCAGAGAGTGCCCACCATGCAGGATGGACTCCAGGTGAAGGAACACAGCTCTTGCAGAGCTCAGCCTGCATGCATGAAATTGGGAATTTAGCCATGTTTCAGAAGCCTCAAGGGTTAGATTGCAGCTGTGGAAGGCATGGCAGGTTTAAATTTCGGATGTAGGCACCTGAAAGTGAAAGGAGGATTTTCTATCACTAATTCATCCTGTGGGGTCACACGGGGACACTACTGGTGACAAACGGTGTAATAGTTATCACAGAGATTCCCCAATTATTGTGATCCCACTACCTGGCTGAAGAAAGGTGGTTGAATACTGATGGTGCTTACACACTTCTGCCTGTTAAACTAACACAGCCTAGTGTGTTAACTAACACATCTCTTCCTTCTGGTTTCTTTCTTTATCAATAGAGTTATGGTTGAAAACAAAAATTAAAAATGAAGAAAACATCATACTCTAAGTCTTAGAGGATCTGAGTAAACATTGCAGGCAATCTCCCATAGACTTGATGCCAGACATAAAATTATAGTTATCTATGCAGTTCACTTGAAAGCCAGACAATTTTGGGAATGCACAATGTAGCTAGGACGATATTGCTGTAACAGCCATGGCACGTCCTTACTTTTTGATATTTATAGGGCAATCCTAAGATTGCTATAGTTTGGGGGATTTTTAACACACAGATTAAATCCGCGCTGCAAATGAAACTGCAAGTGTAAGCCAGCAGGCAGGTCGTAGAGGAGCGCCAGCAGTTTGGGCTTCCCCATGGGCTGTGCACACCTGCTGAGGACACCGAGACCTTTTTGAGATTCTTTGTCTGCACCGAGTCCCGCAACGTAGCACCCTCATCACTGCTAGTATCTTTATCAGGTAACTTCAAGCTGGCACAGGAACACCCTCATATGCGATGGTCACACCTCTCTTTTGTGGAGTACATCCTTAGCTCCACAAATGCTTTAGATTGTCCAAGCCCTGTTCACACACAGCTATTTACTAAAATTTTTATGGGCAGATCAGGTGGATGTAAAGAATAGACTTAAGGCCCTAATTCTTCAGTGAACTTTGTACCTTCTCCACTCACCG
This sequence comes from Haliaeetus leucocephalus, assembly GCF_000737465.1. NCBI lineage: Eukaryota > Metazoa > Chordata > Aves > Accipitriformes > Accipitridae > Haliaeetus > Haliaeetus leucocephalus. The sequence goes on along the minus strand of NW_010972991.1, from coordinate 14,352,274 downwards.
GTTTGACAAATGCATCTGGAAGGGGGCTTGTGGAAGGTTCCTGAAAACAGGTCTGGGGTTGGAAGCTCCTGACTAACACAAGAGCTACACTTCTCATTCCATATTCCAGGCCATGACAGTGTCAAGACACACAAGCCACCTATAGTGCTTGGAACAACTCTGCTCCATAATTTTCTTATCCTCATTTTAGATCAATCTAGCAATAATAAACTGATTCTTACAGTTCCTGGCAGGCTGCTCCAGTATGAGAAGTATTCTCTCCCTTGTTTAAACGAAGGATCGTTCAGCCAGACTTCTTCTCTAGCTCTGGGAGGTTTGGACTTTGGCAACTTCTTGCTCTCAGCCATCCCCACATCGTGTTATTTATTTGTGGCATTTTGTATAAGAGCTCCTATGCAAATTATAGCTTGGAGCCTTTGTCCGATGGATAGCGAGAGCTGCAGTGTGCCATTCCCCCAGTGGCAAGCCTGCTTCGGTGTCACTTAATAAATTACCATTCCAAACACAAGAGAAAAAAATGTAAGTATGTTGGAAATTTAAAATTGGATCTTTTCTGTCATTCTTCTCTCATCACAAATAAACCAAAAAGAAAAGACAGACGCTTGTGGTACTAGAAGCCTTTGGATTGTTTTAACTACTAACCAAAACCTCCAATAAGCTGCCAACCAGACTACTTTCCTCAAGCTTATTATTCCATTCCTGTTTCTGCCATGTAACTCCTCAACTGTAATATTTCCATGCAAACAGCACGGTGTGCCCAAAATATCTTATCTTACATTAGAGAGAAAACAAAATTTTTCAGGGAGGACACTGTATCTCTTTTCCCCCATATGGCTGCAACTATGCAAAACCAAAATGGTTTCTCTCTTGGCGGGCAGGCGGGATTCCTAATGAGCCAACACACAGAAAACAGATAAAATTAAGAGACAAACACCAGAGCCTATTTTATCCTCTTTCTTTTCCCATCATGCTTTGTGCAGCTCTTACATCCTCATTATTACCACTAACTACAGCTGACAGATACTTAGAAATTACATTTCAACCAAAGTCATTGGCTGACGAGCCCTGTACATTGACGCAAAGCGAACACTTCTCCCCCATATTCATGGCTATCAAGAATTTTTATTTTGTCCGTATCTTTGCTCTAATGTCCTCCTAACTTTGCCTAGTACTTTTTCATTCTTCTTATCTGACAGCTTCTTTTCTTTCTCTTTTCCATAACATGTTTCATGTTGTTTCACGTTGCCTTTGTACTCTCCCCAGGCTTCTCCTCCACTTGCTACGTCCTGTTTCTTTGGACATCCCTTTCAAACACTCTTCTGGAATGGAGGCTTTCCCCATGCCTTCCCTTTACATTCTTTATCTTCACTCCCTTGTATGAGCCCTTAGTAATTCCTCAGTTCAAAAATTATACAGCTGAAAAAAGCTGTGGGGGGCAAATACGGCATCTCAGATTCCCCGCTGCTCTGTAACTAGTGGTTCTGAGTTGATGCATCCTGCACAGATCGATGGGTACTGTTAGTTCAATAGATGGATCCTGCCACCTGACAGATACCCTTTTATATCCTATTTATTTTTCTCACAAGTGTAGAGTTAAGACATAGAGGGGGTGAAAGACAGGAGGGCTGTGTTGTCTCTCTCTGTGGGATCAACTCAGAACCTGTAGAGCAAGTGAAGATAAAGAGAATGTGGTGGGGTACTGGCATATGTGGGCTTAAACTGACACAATATGTACCTCTTTGTGGCTCCCTCTGCCTACACATTCAACAGTCCCACTGAGTCTGGCTCTATACATGAGTAAAGCACATATATGATAGCCCATTAATAATGTTTAATATATAATTTTGCTTCTTTTTTCCCAGGAAAATTTTTTAGGTTTTTATCAACTTTCAGTTCTGCTGACTTCTAACAAGCCTTTTAGGGGATTTTTAAATTTTTTTTTTCTGAGCTGGTTTTGGTGGTGAGTAGGAGTGAAGAAAGAAATTCAGTAAGCCTGCAGGCAATTGCTGTGCTGGCAGTGTGCATTGCTTTTCATTTTGGAATTGGCATGAAGGCCCTCCAAGTAACACAAGCTCTCCTTTTTGACAGAATTGACAGATGAATTATATAACAAGATGCAGTCAGATAGGTTTTTGGGGGGATGAGGATTGAGTGAAGTCAAAATGGAAAGCTCATTTCACATCGGGGGTATTCCTTCACTGTACTATTAAAATACAGCACCTTTGATTCAAAAGGCTCCTATGACACTCCGTAAAACGCAGCCAAGATGTGAAATGACATGGTTGTCTAAATTAGGTTCCTCAATCTATAGTTGGACATACCAGTAACAACTCGATAATCACAAGCACTTGACTTCTCACAAATTCTTTTTACTTGGCAGGACAGGGCGCTGCAAACTATTAGTACCTTTAAGCAGTGCAAGTAATTTTACCTGAAACTGTATATTCTTTGAAAACACTGATTGAATTTGTACAAGAAACTAGTATCTAACCATGTTGAAAGCCAAAACAGATGAGTGTCCTTGTTTCTTCTAACTTAATTTGAACCTCCTGGAGCCCCATGGAAATTCTCTGACATTTCCTATTCTTGGTAACACTTGCTTTATATTCAAATCATACATCATATTGGACTATATTTTTCATACTAATAATTTCCAATAAATGTTTTCAAAGCTTTGGAAGCTGTCTGCCCTGAGTGAGTTTCACATCCTTCAGGAAAATTTGTAAGGCAGTATGAAGTGAGGAATGGAGAGGAAAAGAAGTTGAAATAAGCCTTTTCCTACCTACACAGTAAGAAAGGGATGGCACTAAACAAATAGTCCCTAGTTAGGTCAAAAATAAACCTGCAGAGAAGAAATAAACAGGTTGCTCTCTATTCTATATACTGCTCAAAACTTCCTGTATTACAAACAAAAATTCTTTGTTCTTTTCCAAAAATCATTAGGGAAAAAGGTTTTTACATCAAGGAAATCATACAACACAAGGTTCATCTAAGAGAGAAGGATGAACTACACTTTTATGTAGGATAAACTCTGTCTAAATGTCATCACTTTTTGCCTGAAAAATACATCAATCTTACATCATGGGAGGAAAAACGATTCTTAAAGCAGTACAAATGGGGGGGAAAAAAGCCAAATTAAGTATAATCTGAAAAATTATTATCAAATAGCACATTGCATTTCTGTGGCCCCTACTGTACAAAGATATGAAAAGATACTGAAATAATTAAATTATTTAACATCCAATACTCCAAAAAGGTAATTAAACTCCTAAGTGCAGACACAAAAATTTCATGTTACTTTTTTTAAGATTAAAAAAGAAATCTTGTGTCCAAGCCATGTGTAGAATCTTAATCCTTCCACAACCACCCTCATTGTACAGTCACAAGGTCGGTATCTCTATGCATTCAAGAAACAGCTCTTCGACACAGCACAATTTTTCCTTAAATACCATAACCTCTGATCACTAAGGGACAAGAATTAAGGGCTCCCAACATAGGTATAAAAAGATAGTTGTCCTAAATACTTCCAGATACCCCACCCCAAGGTCATTATTAGAGGAACATAATCTGCACTCTTAAAAACTCACTTAGTGTAGCTTCCAGCCCATGGCCATTTCAGCCAAGCCAGCCATAGCTGAACAGCACAGCCAGCACCTTTCCACACTTCTATCACAGCATGTGCAAGCTCTCACAAGCATCCAAGGTTTTTTCATGACAAATTCTTCCATTTACATTGGATGATCACGGCAACAAGAACAACCTACTGAAGCAAGCTTAAACTTTTATATTGTTTGCATTAAAATTTCTCCTCATGGCCAACTTCGTACATTCAGGGTTGGTTAGCTCCAGGAAGACAAGCTCCAACACCACAATCATCTAATTCATAAACATTTTCAAACTCCTTAAGCTATGGAATATGTTTATACTGCATTATTTTACCCCATACTAAAGTTCAAATTTCTCCAGTGGCCATAATGCATATATGAATGCAAACCCTCACATAGAAGATATTTTGGGACACAGTAGATGGAGAAGTTTAGTCCATACCATTAGCACAGCATGGATGGGTGAGGCGTGCTGTGCCTGGTCTAGTCTGCTACCATGTAGCCTGCTCTTTTACAAGGGGACATAGGGACTGTACATAGCCTGAATTCAAAATGCTGTCCTATCACTGAGCAAGAAACAAATATAGTACTTATGAAGATGCTGCGATGTAGCTTACTCCCTCATGCAGACTGCTCAGAAACCATAGCCAACCTCTACCTGAACAACTTAAGGTGAGTATCTTTGGATAGCTATAAATCAATGATGGTTTTGTTCTTTGCAAAGCATTGCTCATTCTCATACAAAATGAAAATACTCATTAGGAGGCTTGCAGTTTTGCATTTTCACATCTTTAAGAGTTTATTTAATCAGGACTGCATTATACAAGTGAAGAAGGAAGTTATTTTACAGCCTGTCAGCTGGCTGCTCAGTCATGGTAATGAATTAGTTTCACAACTCTGCTCCTGTTGCCAGTTGTCATCCTGTAAGGATACTGAACTCATGAATCCAGCTGCAGGGAGCTCACATGCAATCTCCTGCACAGTTTACTGGCGTCTGTTCTCAGTACTAACCACCATACCATGCTGTCCTCGCTAGTCTCAGAAGTCTTTGCTGCATTATTTTGCTGTAAGGAGGTAGGTATCTTTGTTGCCATCTTGTTTATTTACAAAGATAGTACATACAGCAAATCCTCTGCTGACAGGTACAAAAGGATCAAGGAAAGCCAAGTCCACTCTTCAGCAACGCTGTGCTCTCAGCGCTTTCTGCTGAGCTTCCCCCATTTGCTTATTCCTGCTTCTGACTTACAGCAATTCCAGCAGTCAGTGCTTTTTGTTGGCACAGCACAGTCTCAGGCCATAAAACCTAGTAACGACTTGGAGTAGAGAATAATGTCTGCCCTTCCAAGCTATTGGTGGGATTTTGTTTAAAACTTTATTTTAATGTACAGCTCACAGGCATCTGATTTTACTTTTCTCTTGGATATTAAAGGTTACATAATTATCAGCTAACTGCAGGGAAGATTAGGAGTGCCTCACACCATTCTTCCACTTGTACACGCTATAAGAGCCCATTACCAGAAGCAGTACCGTTCCCATTACCACGACCCTCCTCTTAATTAAAAATCTTTGATTGGCTTTTGCAGGCTTAATTGCTGATGGCATTTCTACAATAGGAACTGAGAAGACATTTATTGAAACTATTGAAAGTTTTATTAAAAAAAATTACAAACACATCTTCTCTGAATAATATTGGAAACAAAACATTTTAACCCCCAAAGAATCCTAGCTTCACGTTTCACTTGTTTAAAGAGAAAACTACAATCTATTTTCTACAAAAGAAGGAAAACTTGACAATATAACATTATAACTGCTCAACACGTTTACTGAAAAATAAACCAACTTTGTTCAAAAAGAGTCCTTGCATGAGGGGAAGTACAAGATTTTCCCGTCTTCCACTTTTCTTCCCTTCCCCCCCCAAAAAAACCCAAAACAGTCTTCCTCTCCCCTTTCCCAGGGCTTCTTTTAGCAGTTACTACAAATATTTTTGTAAAAGCAAAGCCAAACCAAAAGGCACAAAGTGGATCTTACCTTCATGTAATTTAAAGAGAACAACTATTCTTGCGCACTTATAAAATATTGCTACTAATGAGATTGCTGAAGCTTAGTCAATGGAAAGTTTTGACCAAATTTGCAATTGTCTCGCAAACTTGCAAAGTTTCACCTACTGTCAACCTATCACAAAACTCATGCTCTGGCCAGCTTTGTCCTTTGGCTGGGAACATGCTTGGCCCTCCCTCTTTTGCTCTCCCCTCCCTGTGTAATTCAATCATAACTTATTTTGTGAAGACCTCCTAGATTCCCTGTGCAAGGAAAACGGTGTGTTACCAACACCTATGGCGACAAGCTCTGCTGAGCACACGTTTAGCCATTAGGAAAAGCCATTCCGCAAGCACTGGCAGGGCAGAGTGCCATTACAGCACTGTCATGTGCCTCCCATGAGAAGTCTCATAGTTTGAGATTTAGGTTCAACAAAGCTTTCTTCTCTGAATAGCAGTGCTGGCACATATAGAAAAAAATTAGGGGACTAAATTCTTACTGGGCCACTAAAAGCACACAGTAGATTTACTTTACCAAGAGCCACCTGGAACTAAAGCCCTTCATAGCCTACAGGATACCAACATTTTGAATGAGGCTTCTCCTTTCACCCATCAAAACCAGGCAAGATCTATGCAATTTAAGAGAATGATTTTAGCAATGTTACCCTAACTGTGTAACAGCAGATGGGCTTCAGAACATATGCACTCCACTCCAACCATACATCCATCTTTATCTTTTGTTTTTTTAAAGACCAACAGTAGCTTTTTTACAACTTCTCCTAGGCAGAGACAATGTCAGGTGACTGACAAAAGTAATACAAATAAATCATTTGTTTAAAAAAACTTTCATCTGAAACCAGAACTTCAGAAAATTGGAAACATTACTTAAAATATACTTGCAAGTACCCGAGATACCACCAGTGAATATAGTTTGCTCTGAATTTTACATTATTTACAATTTCTATTTTAGTGAACTGACTAGCAAATGTGTCTTCTTGAAAGTTATATGAATTCTCATTCTGAAGTTCTGTTCTGAAACCCACCTGACTGTGTACTTAAATCAGTGGTTTCAGTGATCACTGCACCAGGTTTTAAATGCTAGTGCAAAACCAAGACACTCCTCACCCACCACCCCCTCCAGAAAATAAAAGCCAACCCACGAAAGCATTAGCTTTACATCTACAGCAAGTTGAATAAATTTCACCCTTTGAGCTTCCTAAAAAGGACCAAAAAAAAAAAAAAAGAGGTCACAATCATTTAGTAAGAGTGTTGGTTTTTTTGTGAGCTGGACTGAACCGTTTAATAGGGGACCCTCTGAGATGTACAGTACCTTGCTGGTACAGGAATTCAAGTGTGGCGATGACAAAAAATATTCTGATGCACAATATGTTTACAGAAGGTACTGTAATCATTTTGAACTGAGGTTTTCCTTTAAGGTCTACACATGGAAAAAATTCTCAAGTCTCAAAACTGTTCATGTAACTGATGTTTCACCTAGTATCCGATGGAAACGACCAAGAATTTAAGCAGTGCTACGATCTGCATGTACCTGTTCTATGCATGCATATCTGATAGACAAAATGTCAGAAAAACCAGAATGAAAAGCTATGATAACACAGTATTGTGCTCCTGAGGTGAGATGATTTTAAAACTCTGACTATTTAAGTAAATTCTTCCTGTCAAAAGGAAAGCTGCATGTGGGCCATTTCCCTGCTGTTTACAAAGAACATTCCAATTTTATCTCATTTAAAAATTCTTTTAATTATTACACAACAGCACTTCTGTGATTGTGTTATCAAACAGGGAACATAGCTATTACACAATCTGGATTGTTCTAAAGTGAGTGTTTTGGGGCCATAATTATACAGAATGAATCTACAGTTTGCATTTTAGTCAATCTCTTAAGAGAAAACTTGTGGAACAAAAGAAATTTGCCATAAAGACCAGGCTCAGACTTAGGAAACTCTGCTCACCAAAGGCAACTTGCTAACTTTAGCTCCTATTCAGACTCTTCAACCCCATCAGAGGAACCAATCCTATACATAAAGTGAATCCCTGTGCTGTAGACCAGCTCTTCACATTGGTATACATAGTCCAGCAGCAATCTACCTTTAACTGCTTATTTCCACCACTTCTTAAATTCCATCTGCTAGGCCAGCACAACTGTTTTGACAGTCATAAGACAAAAGACATAATTAAGCACAATAAAAAATGTTTATTATAGCTAAATCAGTTCTTCAAAGGCACAAACACTTTGGACAAAAGGAGTGTTGCATGATAGCAAGAAATGGCCAAGGAACATACACAGGAAAAAGTGTAAAAGCAGTTGCTTGCAGAATCAGAGTGCCTACTGAATGTGCTAGTAACCAAAAACTAATGCTTTCTAAGAAAAAGAAAAAGATTTAAAGAAACAATCATTAATTACTTCCTCATCCCACACATATCCCAGTTCTCACTGTTCTTCTAGAGTCCTTTATGTAGTGGTAGAACACTTCTCCTTGCAAATGCCCTGTACGCCTATTACCTTTTAAGTTACGAAGGTATGATTTTTTTCCCCCTTTCCCCCACCCCCATTCTTACAACTGTAAGCATTATAGGAGCAGACTGCAGCACAATAAGTTAGATTAAATCATCTGCTGGAAACTTCCATTACTCTGCTGTATTAAAGTATGTTTCAAAATAAGTTATTAGTATGCATATTCCTAAATATAACACATTAAATCATAAAATAATTTAGACTGGAAAGGACCTCTGGAGGTCATTTAGTCCAACTCCCTGCTCAAAGCAGGTGTAAGTCTATCAGGATGGTCAGGTACTTACTAAGTTGAACATCTACAAGGTGAAGATTTCCATAACCTCTCTGGATGACTGGTTCCAATGCTTGATCATCTTCATGGTAAAAAAATAAAAATAATCTTTCTCACTCCCATGAAATCTAATTGGAATTTCCCCATGCTCCAATTTGTGTTGCTACTCATCCTGGCCTCATGCACCTTCAAGACCAGCCTTGCTGTGAATCCTCCCATTGAAGGGACTGAAGACATCAAAATCTGGCCTTAGCCTTCTTTTCTTAAGGTTGAACATTACCAAGCTCTCTCAGTTTCTCCTCTTATGTCACATGCTCTTACATCCTCACCATTTTGGTATCCCCCGCACTGGACTTGCTGCAGAGGTTCACTATATGCCTTGTATCAGGAAGCCCAAAGTTGGTCACAGTACTCCCAACAGTGTTCTCGCAAGGGGAATAATCACTTCCCTAAACCTGCCGGTTCCACTCTTTGCTAATAATACCCAGTCAGGACACTATGGTTCTGCTATAGGCATGTCTCTCCACAAGGACACCCACTGACTTGTGTTCACCTTGCTGTCCACCATAACCCCAAGTCCTTTTCTGGAAAGTTGCTTTCCATTTAGTTCATGACCCCTGCCTGCACTGCTACATGACATTATTCCATCCCAGATGCAGGACTTAACACTTCACTTTGCTGAACTTCAAGATGTTCCCATGAGCCAATTCTTCCAGCCTGCTGCAGTTCCCCTGAACTGCAACCCTGCCCTCCAGCACATGGACTGCTTCCCCCCCCTAGTTTGGCATACTACATCTACAGGATTAGACAGGGGAGAGTAAAGAGAAAAGCCTGCCTTGAAAATCACTTCTAAAGAAAGACACCTGCCATCTTCATGGACAAATCAGTTCCTGTGACTGTTTCCCAGCCAACATGTAATTGCAGAAAGTAAGCAGGAGGGTTGACAAGTTAAAACAATTTTCCACTTGTAGATGAGTTCCAGAACTTGTGGAACGAAGAGGGGAAAAAGGTATGCAGTTGGAATAAGGCGAAGGTGAGTCATTAAATATTCCCCTCAACCTTAAATGCAAGACTGTATGCAGAGATAGTGTCTCTTCTTTTCCAATATTCACATTCACCTCACTGATCAGTCACTGTACTTCATAGAACCCTAACAAGGATCTTGGATTTTCTGGCTTAGAGGTGCTATAACACATTCTGCAGTGCAAAGGTGCTAAGGAAACCCAGGGAAGTGTGAAACATCGGCTGAAAAAACCCAGAAACTTTAAAAAAAAAACCCTTCAAATTACAATAGTTGAACAATACAGGGTTTTGTTGCTTCATGTTTGCATCGTGAATCTTGAGAACTTCAGATTTCAAAATAAAAGCTTTAAACCATACCCAGCTCATTAGTCAGACCTGTTGAAAGACTTTTTACCCTCTGAAACAAAAAGCTCTACTCCAGAAAGTTTCCAAGACTGGGCAAGATTAAAAATGAGATTTAGAACAGGAAAAATTCTGAAGGATGAACACACAGGTCTACCCAAATTGTTCTGCATATAGTTATGTTAGGTTTCGTAAAAGGTGTAGGCTACACATGCATTCAGTCTACCAAGCTTCTTCTGTGACAAATAAAAACATGGAAGTGCAGAAAAAGATTTTGGTTTGGCCAAATGTTCAGTGGGGAACCATTTGTTTGTACCATCCGCTTTTAGCTTTTGTGTTACATTTGCAGTAGATAATAAGTAACTATAATTCCCCACTTCCAAATTCAGACAGCTCAGAGCAATAGCATCCTTCAGTACAAACAAATCTAACAAAATTGACATTTTAAATTTTGCCAACTGTGATCCAAAATGCTTCAGAACACCATGATGCTAAAAAGCCCCTATAAAACATAAAATTAAGTATCTAGCTATTTAAATTAGAGATGCACAGACTGTTAAAATTAGCCAATTTTATTCAAATAATGTTAGATGGAACACATAATTACCTTTTCTCAAAAAAGTTACATATTTATGTGCTTTTTAGTCAAATGAAACCTGTTTTTTCCCACTTTGCAGAAGTGTTTCAGTAGAAGCCAGAGTCCTGAGTAGCCCAGTTAGGTGCCTAAAGAATAAAATAAATAAGGATCAGTAGAAAAAAAAATTACTGTATTATCTGTTGGTTACTGAAATTTATGAGAAATTATTAAAAAAAATTTTAATACTAACATATGACTAAGATAGTAGGAATAGCTAATTAGTGAAGGATACCCTTTAAGTTTAAAGCAAGTGTTGATATAACAGAAATACATGCTGTAATTAAGTTGTACACCCTGAGTCCCCCAACCTAGTAGTTTCAAAAAGGAAAAGTTCTAGAAGATTCCAAAATAAATATAAAAGTAATTTGGCAGCTATATTTTTTTAAAGAAAATAGTATCACGTTAAGTTTCACATGACTTCCCTCTAATGGAATGAACTAATCCACCACTGCTTGTCCAACTTTCATCAATACTTCAGCCAAGCAGTGAGGAAGCCCAATCAAATTTTTAATATTTTAAAGTTCTTTTAATGTTTGGTTTTGTTGTTTGTTTTTTTTGTTTGTTTTAAGTATGTATGGCCAGGTCCTTAGTGGACCTCAGACTCATCCACCTTACACTGTTCTTCTCCCTCATAAAGCTTCCCATATTGTAAAGTGGACAGAGCCAAAACCAGATGATCTTGCCAACCTCCGTATTTTCACTAGTTCTAATCAAACCTCTGGCTGACCTAATTACATTCTCTAGTATTTCATGAAACAGGTTTAACAGTCGGGTTTTGCACAACTCCTTCATGTTCCTGTCTTAAGCATCGTTCATTCTTCTCTCAATACTATATATACATGTACAGATACTTTTCAAGTACAACCCACTTGAAAAAGGTAATATAACTACTTTTATAAATATCACCCTTCAAAACCAGCCCTTTTCAGGCATGAAGGAGACCATTTAAAGAAGTAGAGAATCAAATGATCACAGAAACACACCTAGTTAAGCAACAAAAAAAGGAATACCTAGTGATGAGAAGAGAGGCGAGAAGAAAACAAGAATCACTGTCTAAAGCTCACTATAAGAAAATAAACCTTTTCAATTTAATATGCAGGGCCAAAAGAAGTAGGTACATCTGATGAATCAAGGAACAGGTTAAGAAGTATACTTAACTATATCACACAAAAAGATAGCAGGAATTCAGGAAAATGTAACTTGTACCAACCTCAGATCTACCGCTCTGATTCAATTTCTTCTCAATGTTCATAGCCAACATTTGACTACGAAAAGACAGGCTTTTGGTCTTTTCAATCACTTGTTGATAAGGTGAGACTGCATTGTTGCCCATGACTACATGGCCCTAAAGCACAGGAAAGACACAGCAAATTTAACAATCACTCATAACACACATGGCTTTAATTTAATGCTCTGCTTTCAGAGCTTTCACAAATCATCTTACACACAGAATCAAAAAAGAATAAGTGAAGTCCATTACACTTCATGGGCAAAGAAAAAAAACCAGCAGAAATTAGAATTCACTGTTCCTGAATAAGACAAAAGAAATTTAATGAAAAACGCAAACTCACTTGGATCAATCTATACACTCTTACCAGCTTTGAATCCAGTTTGGCATCTAATCGTGCATTTCGAATTAGATTGACAATCCATCTTTCTGCTTCTTCAGGAGTCATGTTTAGTTTATCTGCCAACATACTAAAAAGATAACAGACTTAATCAAAAGGTGAAATAGAATGCCCCTGATGTTGGTAAACATGACTAGGGACTATGCAATACAAGTTACGTCAACGCAAAATGTGGCACAGCCCAAGACTTGTATTCAATAAATACTACATATCTGGGAAGCATACCTTAATTTGACTGAAATGACATTAAAGCTTACATACATGCACTCCTGCACATCTCCCACCCCCACTGCTTTACACTGGCACATTGTGAATATGGAATTCATGTTCTGAAAGTATATAGTTAGTCCTTCTGAACTACATCACCTTACACTTAAATCTTGACCCGCACGATTTTTATATATTCCTATTAAACCTTGTCTACATGAATATTCTTTGGAAAACTGTCAATTAAGTAATCTCAACACAACATAAAGCAGCAATCATAATTATAAAGAGAATAATTGAATTGCTTTTATTCTTATTTAAATCCAGCCAGCAGTCATAAAAGTTTAGACTAATTAGTCCAGCAAAGTGTCTCTCAGTAGCTCATTTAGCAATAAACTTCACCCTGAAGTTTCAGGAACAGCCATGCAATAGAGTTTGGTATAGACGATGTGACAGATACACTATGCTCAAACTTCTTGCAGTTTCAAGGAGGGATGGTGGGAGAGGACAGAGAAAGGAAAATTCTTAATGAAACAGGCACTCTTGTCCAGGAATAATTCCTTTTGATGGTGTTTCCTGTGGCTTTCCAGCCAACTCCTTTAGCTTCCTGCTGGCAGTTGGCTCATACAGGATATTTGTAACTCTCAGTCTTCCATCAGCTTTCAGACTAAGGTAACAAACATGAGGTAAGGGCTACACACACATGACCAAAAAGCCAGCTGGCTACACTGAGTTGCACAAGAGGTCAATTTCCCACTATTTTACAGGACCTTGCTTAAAAATATTTTTCTCCACCTGAAAGAGTGATTTCCCTCGTGACGATTATTAGTGTCCAGCAAATAATTTATAATATGTCAATTATTACCTTGTCTATCTAGCTAGACTATCTACATATATAGTCTTCTTTACAGTCTTCTCTCCTATATGTTCTTGATCTCTCACCCTTCTCCCCACTATAAAAGTAAATTTCATTTTTTTGTCACAAACATGAAGTGAGGTGAATAGAAAAAAAAAACCCAAAGTAACTTAAGATACTGGACTTACACTGAACTCACTGGAGTGAAAGGACACAGCAAACAAGCAACAAAGCATCTGGAGTTTGGCAAAGCAAGGGCAAGTAAATTCCAACCACAGCAGCTACTGTTCCACTAGAACTGTTAATCTGTGGTTGAATTAACAATTATGGAGAGTTAAGGCAGACAAGTTAAGAGAATAGACATCAGGGATGTGAATTTGTGGAATTATCAGTCACCTAGGCAGAGTAAGACAGACTTTTCAATAGGAAGAAGCTACAAATTGCTTTACTACCTCGGAATCAGTGATGTTAAGTACCTGACTTGAAACTAAAGAAATTTCAAACTGAAAGAACACATGCTGGGGTGCACATGTGTTAGAGGAATTCTTGTATTTCTCTTTTAAAAGCATCAATAATATTCAGATAAAATAACAACAACTCCTCCAGATGACCACAAGAATGGCTACTGCCACTACACTAGGGATTAAGCAACCTACTTTTGGGATTAAAGCATGGAACCTCTAACCTTGGAGATAGTCAAGAATCAACTAGACAAGGCCTTGGAGGCATAATGGAACATTGCAGTGGGTCCTGCTCAGAGTTTTATTTGGGTGCATAGGATTGAACCAGATGACTTCCAGAGGTCCCTTCCAACCTACAGCACCTTTTTGGTTAACCTAAAGTCCCTGTGTCCTTGGAGGGGAAGAGGGCACAGATTTCTAGAGAGTCATTCCAAGCCAGAAAACTGCTGGTGCTTTATATAACCTAGCAGATAATTCTACTTTTTCCTATTATGTCTAAATTTTACTAGGTCAGCATCTTCAGAGGTGGGCTTTTTTAAAATTAAAACATGTTATATGAACAGACATATAGCATATATGCAGCTACATGACAGAAATAGCACACCTCTCTACAGGTATTTTTTTCCTGCACATGCATTTGAAGAACTTACAAATTGTAGAATGAAAATGACAGGATAAAAAGGGATATAAAAAACCTATCTTACCTCAACTTGTAGCTTTGAGATTTACATGGATTTAAAATTTTAATATAAAATAAGTGAAGTTATCAATTAACAACTCTATTCCACTAAAATAAAGATACCTGTATTAAAAACCTAAAACTTTACCATATTTTGACACAAAAGATGACTTTATTTCAGCACTTGTGGCAACAGGGTTCCATTTTAGGGTCTCCTTGCAAACTACATAAAGAGCCAGCACCACCCAAAGTGCCTGGACATATATAACACAGAGGAGGTACTTGCCTGGTAAAGCAACACACATGGCCAAAAAAGCATCTTCCATCCTTCCAGAGCAAACACACTGGAGATCTATCCTGATTACAATTATGTAACAAACACCACTATTCTCCTATTGTACTGTTAAAATAGGTATCTAATACTCTCCAGTGATGCAAGCTACAGCTTAGCCCCCATACATATTTAACAGCTCTAGTAACTGTGACACATTCAGATTTACAAATACATATTAACACCATTAATACTAAAGAATGGAAGCAAGAGAAGTTGTATTTTAGATTACCATTGTTTATAAAGACCCCTACTATAATCCAATAAATATCAGTGAATTATAATGAAATAATTTTATTTCTATTTAAGGAACTGTCTAGCATTTCAAGTTACAGGTCATTTCAAAGGGTAGTTTCCCAACACCATTTTCAAAAATAGTTCTTCAGATTATTTCTGTCCCTCTGTTTTATAAGGGGATTCACTTATTTGGGTCATGATTTAAGTTTTCCTTTGCTTAAAAGGCAAGTTTACTGAATTCCACAAATCTTCATATATAAACAAGCCTATCTTGTACTATGCACCAAAGAAAAATATATAGAAAAGAAGAATGAAGCATATTCAGCTCTTCAATTAAATACAGGCATATCAAACTAACCAAAACACATTCTGAATTAATTTCATCTATTACTCCCTATTAAACATAATATTCAAACAGTAAACTAATTGGAGGATGATTTGAGATTTAAAAATTTTAAATTACAACTGATAAAGCAACTATGTCCTTTGGAAAAATGTCAGCTGCCTAACAGAAGTAGTTAAAAACATTGAAATGAGCCATCTATTTTCCATTTAACATAAGGAATAGCAGATTTCCCACTAATTGTTTTCAAATTTGTTCTGAATAGTTAAACAGTACTTATCAAGAACTGTGGTACAACCAACTAGTTTTCAACTCCAGGAATAACAGTGGAAATCATTTGTGGACAAAGAAATACAAGAACTATGCCTCAGTCAAACTTTTAATTAAAAGCATTTTGACCGGCTAATTTCTTCAAAACCAAGTCTGAAATGCACTAAGAAATACTTAGGCATCCCACTTAATAAGCCCAAATCTAATGATTATTACAGCTTGTGCAGAAATTTAAGGCTAACATCTATCATTTAAAACACAACCTACTGAAAAGAATCTCACTACTGATGATTGATTCGATGTGCAATTACCTGAGGTGATACATGGTAGGAATATCCATGTTAAGCTGAAATATTTCTCAACTCAGTTTATCACTTGCGTCGGAACACACCATAATGCTTATAAAATTGCCACTGCTACCTATATTTATGAATTACTTACACATAACAAGGAGAGCCAACTACAGTATTTTCTACCACAGAAGTTGGAATACCACATACAGCACAAAAAAATATGAACTGTAAAATAAGTAATAAACACTAAATAAATGTCAACCACTTACCATAGACCTTGATTTGTTAAGTAAAGCTTTCTATTTTTGCTGTAATGAATCACTGGTATGTTACCCACAGTTTATCAGTATCTTTCGACAGAGAGACTTGAAGCATCTGGACTCTGCACATTGACTGGAGCCAGATCAGAGAAGCAGACTTCTCAGAATGGCATCTAGTCTTTAGTTAAAAAAGCTTAAACATCTAGTTTCATTGAAAACTTGTGCTTGAATACGTGCAGTATTCACAGTACTAAAAATCATTTATAGGAAATAGACAGTATGGGGTTTCATATTCCCCAGAAACCTATCCCTAAGAGAACTTAACTTAATTTTTTTCTTCCAAATACTTATTCAAAATCCCTAAATGTGCAGTACTCTGCTTAAAGTGATTTTAGACAAAGTATTAGCCTCCTTATAAAAAAAAATGAATGCAAGTATGGAAGTTTTGTTCACAACATCTAGTTCAGTTTACTACTATGACTATGCTTAAAACACCACAGCTGATTAAAAAGCTCAGATTCACCATTTGCCTTTTACATCGAACTCACTATTTTAAGCTGATACAAAGGATAAAAAAGAATATTGTTTTCCAAATGCATTGAAGACAAGTGTGTCTCAGAGTGAAGAGAGATTAAAAGTAATAAGAATCTTTGTCCTTTCTCCAACTAGACCTATCCATAAAAAAAGTAATCCTTTCAATAAGCTTGCAAAACTCTTAAGACAATTTTCTCTCAAGTCCTTTTCTTTTGAAATCAAGCACCATTAAATCACTTCCTCAGAGGACCAGACACACACATATGCTCTGGATGCAAGCTGGTAACAAGACTCTGTTGAACTTGATCGACGTAACAGCTTTGGTTTCTGCTGTCTCAAGGATCTCTGCACTGTTCTCTACCATTGAGATTTTTATAGCATTCAGAGTTTTTCACTCCACTTTTTTTCATTTGTAATTTAAGGGACATGGAAATATAAGGAATGGGGGCAAAGGCCAAATGGAAAGGGATCTCAAGCATGCATAACATCTTCCTGCTTAGTTTCTACAATAGAGGCATCAGAGCTGATCCATTTGAAAAAAGTCTGCTTTCACAAAACTAATTTAAGTAAACAGACATCCTTGCTAATAAGAACATCATGTTCTTACAGCCAGATCACTCACTTTGTGCCACAAGAAATAAGATCTATTGTTTCTAATTAATGAAAAAAGCAACAGTTCTAAATTTTCAAAGAACATCCCTATATGACAGACATGGGTATTTATATTTAACAAATATAAATAAATTTAAGCAATTGCTGTATTTGCAATTCCTATTTACTTAATATTACCACTCTATACCAATATATGTGGAATTGTGCTCCAAATTAAGAAACCTGGGCTTAGGTGACGCTGGGTATGTAAGTTCTCATTAAATCCTATAGAGATCTAACTTGACACCATTAGAAAGTTTTAGCCTGAAAGTACTGTTTGTTTGGGGGGGCTATGGGTGGTAGAGAGAGGTTGTTTTAAAGTTAACCACAAGAATTCACCTTCAAAATATGAATTTTGTAATTCAAGTATATCCCATTAGAGCTTATATAAAACTAGAATGACAACTATCCAATTGAATTTTAGTTAATGATTTTCATTTCATCTGATTATTGAATATTTTACTACTAAAGTTTACACTGTTTGTCACACTGTCATCTGTGACTGATTTTTCTGAACTGCAGTATTAAGAAGTTATCTTACCCAATGCTGATACATTGATGGATGCGACAAAAAGTCTCAAATATAAAGAGACGGGCATTCTCAATGAAGTCCTCAAGGCATGCCACCAAGAAGAAATCATTCACGAGCACCTGCAAGTGTAAGGAGAAAGTGAACTCTGAGAACAAACACAGAAGTAGTAATTTACTGACAGACACTGTCAAATAAGCAAGATCAGTGAACAATCCATCTAAAACCAGTTCTTGATGTGCTAAATCTGTAGCTGCTTCGCCACATCTTGGAGCACAATTTTTCACTGTTCCACAGCTTGCCAGATTAAAATCGCATGCTAACATGATCACTGAGGTCAGACTCAGGAAGAGAACAAGGTCTACTGCTGTCATAATTCTACTGAGGATCCCTCCAACACACAAAATTTAACTCCCCCCCTCATACTGTAGGATTCTTCTCTCACTCTGCAATTTTATCAGCATCTCCTTACCATGCAAGCCAGCTTACTTAGTGCAAGTGTGCCTACAAAGTTCAGATTACAGGACCACCAACCCTATGCAGTGAAGGTTATTATAAGCCTTCTGATTTACCCAATTAGGTGACTAATACTAATGAAAGGAAAGCCAAACCAGAGACTGTAAGAATTGGTACTAGTGTTCAGCTGTTAGAAATACTAACTTTTACACTTGTTAACCCAAGTCTTAGGTATCTTTAACTGTTCATAGCAGATTAACTAAGATTTTTCAAAAAATATGTATTTAATATCCTAATTTTATTTCACATTACTTTTCACCATTACAGTTTCAGGATGCAGTATCTTTCACAACAAAAGGCAGATCCAAGCTTTTCTTCAAGCACTTTTCAAACACTAATGGAAAAGCTGAAGCTCAGCCAAATGCATGATTCCTACTCACTTGTTCTAGAACTGCTTAAATATAATTTTAAAGCTATATCCTTACCAGTAAGTCCTGTTTAAGTGTTACAAAATGAGTTGTCAAAAAGAAAAAAACCCCAACACACACACAAAACCCCCATACACCTGTGAATTAAAGCTCATCAGAAAGCATTGGCAATGGAATCAAAATACCACTTCAAACAAATTAGCTGGCTGTTGTTAATTTTAGACATCTTTAAAAAAAGAAAAGTCTTATAAATCTAGTAAACCTTACTGTTTCACACTCTCTCAGCTTCTTCTGTGCACCATCGAAATCGAAATTAACATACAAGCATTCCACAAACTCTGTGATAGGGTCCCTGTATGTGTAGGACTCCTGTCAAAAATATTAGGAACAATATTAGAAATCAAGGCCACAGGATCACTTGAGCATTCCTTATATTCTTCAAACAAAATTTAATACTGGAAACAAGTCCATACACCATCTTAAATAAAATTTAAATTCCTCCTATAAAAGCTGAATAAATGCACTCTTCCCTCCCCCCCCCAATAGTATGGTTAAACAACCAGAAATGCAGTTTTACCTTCAGCATTTAGTGCTGCAGTCTTTGGGTTAGAAAGATGTCAGAGACTAAAGCTGGTTCTGTATCAAACCCCCAAATTTCTTAAAATTTGATAAAACAGATATTCTTCCTAAATTCTGATTTCAAAGACTAGTCCAACACCAAATCCTTCATGCTTCAAATTGAAGGATCATTCAATTTACACTGACAACATAGCTAACACAAATAATGTTACTTTCTCTATTTAAAATGCTTGAATTTATTTTGGCATTACAAGAACTACTCAACTTTAACTACAAGGCAGGAACAACACTAGATCTGTATACTTCTGTATAAATTAAGACATGACTAAATATCATCTGCTACGTCTCTAATGCACATTTTAAAACATCTTAACTCAGTATCTGTCAATATTTGCTTTAGCACACACAAAAAAATCAGCAGATTAAGGGAATTACTAAGAGATTTTTTTTTCCTGGATCAAAGTTATTTTTCCTTCCCCAAAAAACTATATTTACAGTCTCATTACTTATGTTTAAAATTCAGTTCTATAGGTAAAGGGTTTGGGTTTTTTTGGTTGTTTGCTTTTTTAACATCAGAATTGTACTTGTTAACCACATAATTAACATTCATTATGTGAAACAGCCTTGGATCGATCACCTTTTAAATTTAATAGAGGTGAACAACAAACTGCAAAGTATTAGCAATCTCTGATTGCTAGTAGAGCAATCAGCCTACCATAGGACATCTGACAAATCACTTATTCAATGCTCTATTTTTCCTATGTAGAAGAGTCACTAGTTATCCTGTCTGAACCACTTTCAAATCTACAAAACCTCTACCACTTCATGATTTAATTTAATGAACCATATAGAATAGAAGAGTACTAAGAAATAAATCTCTTATCAGATATTTGAAAACCAAATCCAGATTTGGTATTTTCAAAAGGAACACCCTAGTGATCTTTTTTGTATTCATACCAATTGTACGAGATAAAACAAAAGCAAAAAAGTTGTAAAATATTACTTCAAATATTAGAAGCTCGTATTACATCAGAAGTTCAATGCTAAAATCAGGTTTTAGCTTAAGATAAAAGACGAGTCTTAACACTTCAACTAGTTTATAGCTTCTTATGCTACTTCTTTTGTGAACACCAATGCTTAAAACCAGATTAAGATATCCTTAAAATTTGATCTTTGCATTGATTGTGCTTTGCCTAGGTAGTTACATCAGTGCTTGAAGTGGATATAATAGATTGCTAGCCTGTAATAACTGTACTGTCACATACATATATATATCAGTTTATTATTAACAATACATATTATCATTACAAGTGTTTGAATGCTTGTATACAAGTTGCATGCTGATTTCAGATACAGATCTTTGCCATAAGCCCCTTGATTGCTACCAAGCACAATTCTTCTATTGCTCTTGTCCATGTCTACATCCTCATATAACTGTGACAATAGAAACATTTTTCAAGAAAATACACATGAACACAAAACACACATAGTTCAGTGGTTTTGAAATGCAAACAAGATCCCTTTTTCATACAATTCCTTGTAGGAACAGCTGGAAAAGAAGAATCGGATCCAAAACCATTTCACATATCTTGCTGAATTTTCTGCATTTAATTATACAGAAAGAAAAGCAAAATTGAGTGCATATTCTGTTTTACTTATTGCTTGTTGACATGAAAGGAGGAAAAAAATTCTGTCCTCCCACTGACTGACAAGCATTTTATTTCACAGTGAAAAATTAGTTCTGAGAAAGTGAGCACCAAAATAGGTAAGCAGATGGCCTAAACCAGGCATATTATTAGAAGAAAGTTATTGTAAAGCCTCAGTAAAAACGGGCAGAAAATATCAGACATTTCAGTCCTTACCTGCTGAATAACCTTGACTAGATCTTTCAGCACTTGTCTACGTTTTCGAACATCCTTATTTGTTATGACTGCAGTAGTCAAATATCTGAGGATATGTGGGCACATTGTCTGAATTGCATTGAGATACCTACAAAGAAAAAATACAGATAAAGCTCAGATAATGCATTTCTGCATCAAAACAGTATTCATGATAAACAGCTTATGCACCTTTTATGCAATACAATACCAGGGCTTTTGACTGACCATTTATTCAAATACAGAAGAATAATTTATTTTTGTTAACATTGTGATCTTCTTTTTGGGACAGGGGGAGAAGGGAGGGAAGCAAGAAGAGAAGGCAGCAGTGCACTTGGGAGATAAGAAAAGGGGCTAGCACTGCAAAAGAACAGTCCATATGCTAAGTTCAGGTCAACATTGGCCTAAGCTGTCAGCTATGCTGATTTCACAAGGTGGGTTTGCATGGGCACACAGAACCACAGAAAGTCCTTTTTCACGTTATCATCTGAGCCTGCAACTTTCCTGTTCAACTGTCCAATAAATTAGCCCATATTTACAAGTGAGAAGTATAAATTAAAATTAAAAACCAAATCAACATATACACTATGAAACAAAAAGGAGGCAAAAAAGCCCACTGCAAATCACCAGTCTACTGGGATCATCATGCAAAAAATTCCAACTGCTTTTCTTTAGTACTATTCTCCTATTCTAATACATTACCTCCAAATAGAGGTACTAGGAGACCAAAACTTGTAACTAAATTCTTAGTGTTAAGCTGTTCGAGACTTCTAAATCTACATATAAGAAGTCAGTCCTCTCACAAATGGCTGTAGTGATTCAATTTTTGTTTTTATTCTCTGATTTTCCTCAAGAACCCTTCTTAAACTGGTTTTGTAAATTCAAAATAGAACAATACCTTCCCCTACAGCCCTAAAAGATGTGGTAGGAGTTGGTAATCTAGCAAAATCAGTTATGCCATCCCCCCAAGCACCAGAAAAAAAGAGCCAGTTGTTCTTACTTCACCACCACTTCTCCTTGAAGGGGAATTTTAACCATGAAGAAAAGCCGATTATACACAAAAATTCAAAAAGAGGCTTGAAAAAAAATATTTAAAGTGTTAATATCATTAGAACTTCTGAAACAGCTTCAGGCTTTGGGCTGAAAAAGGCTCAACAAGTTTGCATAGTCATCATCTGCCTTCATGTTGATTTACAGACCCAAACGTAGCACAACACAACTTACTGTGGTTGATAGAGAAAAAGGTCAATGATATTGTCTCTCCCTTTAGGATGATTAAAAAACACAAACAAAGACCAGTGGATGAGCCATGTTCTTTGCTGAAGAGACTGCAGCGGAGAGCTGACAGACTAAAAGAAAACATAACATTGGTTTAAGTCAAATAAAACACAGCAAGTTTGCATGAACACTAATGCATGGAAACATGTAATCGTTCAAAAAATTTGTGATTTTCCACTGGCTCCTTTTAGCTGTTATCACTTTCAGGCTGAGCTTGACCTCCAGCTTTTTGACCTGTCATCTGTTAAAGATAAATCTGCTGAAAGTTATAACCAAGATAAATTTTCCAATATTATATTCCAAATGGTTTGCCAAAATTTGTATTCTGTTATGGCAAGAGCATAGATTTTAGTTCTCCAAAGGCCAGCATACTAACATAAGTTATTACTTCCCTTTCTAATCCTGAATTTTGTTTCTTATATTCCCTCTTCAGATGTGATCTGAGGAACTACTTGGCTTCTCTAGCTTTTCAGTTTTTCTTCTCTAAAGCCTCACAATAGCTTTTTTCCCATACACTCTCAGACAATGATGAAAACATAATCACTTTCAGCCAAGAAATAAGAATGCAAGTATCTTCATTTAAACCAGCTGATAACACACAAATAAGGATTCGGCTCTAAGTATCTGTATTAGCTCCAAATTTCAGCACCACTCCAAACAGAGTGCAAAGCAACATGTTAAGAATGAACCCACATAGCAAGTAATAACCCCTCCAAAGAGCATGACAACTAACCACTATGATTCTATCCCCCAAAAAACTTTGAGTCTAATAAGTCAAATTTAATAGTATCCTATAACCATATAGGTTCATAAAGATGAGAAAATCAGAGAAAAAAATTTGTTAGCATTAGTCACCTGCTACATAGATATTTTTCTGGAGGAAAAATACCGAACACCAAACACATTTTCAAGATTCTGGTTCAACAGAGTAAAACCCTCACATTTTAGAAATGGCCATTGAAGCCCCATGAGCAGAGAGGAAGACTGAGATGTCTTTAATCCCTTCAGTTGTTCTGAATTAGCACTGCAGCCCCACTCTTTCCCTTCATGTTCTTGGTGCTCATCTGAACTCAGGAGCTGGTATGGAAGCTGAATTGGCTAAAAACTATTTCCAAAAACAAGCTGTCTTGCATTTTCTGTCAAAAGTGTTACTGTCATGTCAGAAGAGTATAGTTTAGTTGCATGCATTTTATTCTTTACAGAAAATGAATAGTACAACTATCTGAAATTTAAGCAGCAAGCAATTTCACACAATGATACGTTGCCCTCAAATTCATCTTTGAGACTAGTTTGGTTTTTTGTTTATTGGAAATACCTTAAGAATTCTCAACTACATCTTCAAATGTTGTAAGAGAAGTAATTTGAAAAAAGAAGCCTCACTACTTCTTCACGAGCACCCTTTGACTCTCCCACTATTATTACAAAAGTATCTAGTGAAAAGGTGGTAAATGACTCCTAAACAAGGCTGAAAGTGATTCATAATAAAACTTGAGTACTAACACCTCTAACCTCTCACTTTACTAACATGACCAAGATTTTACTTACATTATTGTCTATTGTCTCCTTTAGTCTTGTGAGGTCTTCCATGGCTGCATCCCAATTCTGCATCAGAATTTCAGATGCCAGTTTTCCCCATAGAGAACTCAAAGCATTTCTGTCTGTTGCTGGAACCTATTTTCAACAACAGCAACAAAGTCATACTCTTGGTACTTTTTTTTTTTTAATTTACTTTAAAAAAAAATAAGAAAAATATTTTCTGGCAGTATTTTTAATTTACAAGATACAAAATTTGCATGGTCCTCTCTTTCCAAATTAAGAACTTCTCAAAAAAAGCAATTTAGGTACAGAAAAAAAAACAACAGTAACACTTCTGAAGTAGAAACTAGGAAATCCTGTCAAAGTAAGACAAAGCTCCATGCTGCTGCTGTTTAAATTAAGAAAAAAAAAGGCTGAGCACCAGATGACACTAGTTCCAAATGTTGGGGGTTTTTGGGTTTTTTTTGTTTTTTTTAACACACCATATACAAATGCTTCTAAACTACTAAAACAAGGTTATTACAAAGCAGGTTCCTAAAGAACTCATGACAGCAGGTAACCACCTTAAAAACCTAGTACTCAAAGTTCTTTCTGCTAATGCTGTGCCAAAAAGCATACTTCTTGCAGAAACGTCCAGTAAAACTGCAACTTCACAGTAGTGAATCTGTTTCCTGGAAGGGTAGTCCTAAGGTCAAGCTGTGTTAGTTTTATACAAGAATGAATTACACTAGGTCATTCAGAGTGTCAAATTCTGTTCTCAGATCAGTTACAATAGTTCTTTCATAGGTTATGTTTCATCACACAGAACTTTAAACAAATCTTCTCCCATCAGAATTAGTAACAAAAGTCCTATACCAAGCACAAAAACAGTACTTCACTTTCTGAAATTAGTTATTTGACATATAAGAACATAATGCCAAGCCCAGAATTAAAGCACAAAGAATTAAGGGACAGCTGCTCACAAACCTACATAAGTAACTTCTATTTCCCTTCTCAGCACATGGATTGTACCTATAACACTGAAAGTCATACAGAAGAACTCAGGTTTATCACCAATATTTAGAGTAAGAATTCACCTCATTCCTACTTTAAACCCTATTCTGATTAAAGATATATTTCCCAATTTTGCTTCTTTGATTATAGTCAATTACAGGAATTATTGTTATTTACTCTAGCAGTATTTCAGAAAGTTTAGGATATTTTTAGGTTGGACTAGAAATTACACAGCAAGAAACAAACCTCAACATAGGAACCACTACATATTTTCAGCAATCACTCCAAATATCTGTGAGGTACACAGTTTAGAAATCATTATTTTCCAGGCAACCAAGGTACCAATTTAGCAGATACTTCTATTTGAGGAAGTTCACACACACTGTGCTGGTTCCAAATCACATAATTACAGTTAGCTATTCACAGGAACTGCCTTTAGATACTGCAGCTTTTCCAGCTACAGTATCTGGATTTTCAAGCAGTTACCTTAAGTTTTCATTTGTTAGTAAAATGGCACATTCACTGACCACCAACAATAAATTTACTGTGTTGAGATTCTCACAAGACACTAAATATTCATTCTCAAAAACATTCATTCCCACCAGTAACAAATGATATGAATTACAACAACATGAAAAGAGTTGCTTCAGAAACTATGGATCTGGTTCTACAATTCTCATTTAAGCTGTTTACATTTCCTAGGCAGATGACATACTCTTAAATACATCACAAAATTCAAAAGACAACAGATGAGAGAGAGTTCAGGTAACAAGCTGGCAGTTCACCATTCCCACCAATTACATTCAGTCCACCTGCAAACTTTTCACTACTGTTGATAACATTTGTGCACAAAAACAAGTATTCATTTTGGTTTGGGTTGGTTTTGGGGGTGGGTTTTTTTTTTGGGGGGGGGGGGGGGGTTGGGGGTTTTAAATTTTTTTTTCCAGGATACATTTACAGTAAGGAAAGAAGTATTCTGTAATTAAATGTTACCACAAGACATATAAATTTGAAGGACAGTTCTGAATTCAGCATGACAATAACAGAATTGCTGGACAATAGTCAGTGATTATTATTAACAGTTATTTTCAACTTTTCTTTGGTGCACAGTAATTGTCTCAAAAAAGGTCAAAAGTATTATATTTTAAGAATTAATACAGACAACTTACTGGTCTAAGTATTTCATTGAAAAAAACCACCAAACAAACCACAAAACAAAACCCCAAGCCAACAAAACATCCCAACTTACCAGAACCCTAAAGAAGTAGAGATATTCTGCAGCTCCCGAGTAATTGCCACATTCATACTGGAATTTCGCATACCTGTAGAGTGTATCTAGGTACTCCTGCCTAAACTGAAAAGGAATGCAAAAAAAAAACCAACCACTTTTCTTCACTAGGAAAAATGCTGTTACAAGCCAATTTTAATAGTAAAGTAACATTTGAAGCCTTTAGGGTCTTTCAAAGACATTGTACACAAGACAGACAATAGAAAACTATTATGCTCTTAATCCACATCACTGAATTAAAGATAATACCAATACTGGAAAAGAGGTGAAATTCTATATTACAAAGTAAAGCACATGTTACAAGGATGCAGCTAACATTAAGCTCCAGCTTTAATTTTTGTTTGTATAAAAATTAAAAGTTCAAAGGCATTCAAATAAAATACGTCAGCATTAGGAATTCTGCCTATTAGGTACATTGACATGAGATAGGCCAAAATGCTAGCCTGTAACTGCTCAGAGCTGTTGGCTGTGGGGGAGGTTGGATGGAGATACTTAGAACTGAATTCAATCAGATATAAGAATTAAAATAAAAACTTACACCATGCTTCTCTGCTAAATAGTCAAACAGCATCCGACCGTCCCTATAATAAAAAGATAAAAACTGCTGGTTTTCCAAAACAAACTGATTGCAACCATGCAACACACTATACAACACAATCTTTAGTTGTTAAAACAACCAGAGTACAAATTTAACATTATGGTCTTCCACTTGTTGTGGAAAAGCAACTGCAGAAATACTGAGCCAACTATTCCTGACGTGTCATGAAGAAGTTTAAAAAAATCTTTTAAGAATGCCACATGCAGTCATAACTAGAGTTCAGAAATGGTGGGAGGTTGTTTAAATTCGATGGCATCCTTAGCTTTCAGTACGAAAGTTAAATTCTGACAGAGCTTCCCATTCTCATGTTCTAATTCCATAGCAGTTACTCTAGCCAAGCAGTCTGAATTTAACAGAAGGCAGGGGGGAGGGAAGTGGGGGTGGGGAGAAAAAAAATCCAAAACCTGAAGTAAAATAGTATTAGAAAAGAAACTTATCCCACTGCTAGCACTGGGACACAGGGGTTAGCAAGAATACCTCTACCACAGCAAATACCTGCAGAATGCACAACTATGAACAATAATGATACTTAGTAAGTTCTAAACATCTAATTCACACACCATCACATTTCTGAAGGGTGATTTATTTTTTTATTTATTCAGCATGGATAATAAAAGCACAAGCAATATTATCTAGATCAAAGGAAAGTTCAAGCCTCCAGTAGGCAAGCACAAAATTATCTACCACCAATAAGTCTCACATCAATGACCACAGGACTTTAGACACCTGTGGTATTTTTAAACAGTAGTTAACTTAGTGAATAATTTTTTATCCAGTATCTGCAATGGGTCCTGAGCAGCTCTTAAGAGGGAAATTTTAGCACACCAGCTTTTCAATGCAATAAGAATTCCATTCAAACTCTGCTGCAATCATCTGGCAACAAGAACCACAGCTGAAGTCATATACATAGTTGAATTCATATTCACAAATGAAAGAAAAGTATTTTCAATTTGGCACTTCAATTGTATGGACTGCCCCTCTACAGTGCAGAAAGAATTAATGACATTTTTTCTATTCTCCAGCTCCCCACCCTCCTGGGCATGCTTCTACACCTGTAGCTACCCTCCATCTCTTCTGTGAATGCACACTTAATCTATGGGACCAGATGGGATCCATCCAAGAGAACTGAGGGAACTGGCGGAGGTGCTTGCCAAGCCACTCTCCATCATCTATCAGCAGTCCTGGTCAACAGGGGAGGTCCCAGAGGACAGGAGGCTTGCCAATGTGACACCCATTTACAAGAAGGGTCAGAGGGAGGATCCGGGGAACTATGGGCCTGTCAGCTTGACCTCGGTACTGGGGAAGATTATGGAACAGTTTGTCTTGAGAGCACTCACATGGCAAGTCCAGGACAAGCAGGGGATCAGGCCCAGTCGGCATGGGTTTACGAAAGGCAGGTCCTGCTTGACCAACCTGATCTCCTTCTATGACCAGGTGACCTGCCTAGTGGATGAGGGAAAGGCTGTGGATGTTGTCTGCCTGGACTTCAGCAAGGCCTTTGACACTGTCTCTCATGGCATACTGCTTGAGAAACTGGCATCTCATAGCTTGGATAAGTGTACTCTTCACTGGGTGAAAAACTGGCTGGATGGACGAGCCCAGAGGGTTGTGGTGAATGGGGTGAAATCCAGTTGGCGTTGGGTCACAAGTGGTGTTCCCCAGGGCTCGGTGTTGGGCCTCGTTCCGTTTAATGTCTTTATGAATGATTTGGACAAGGAGATTTGAGTGCACACTCAGCAAGTTTGCAGATGACACCAAGTTGGGAGGCAGGGTCGATCTGCTTGAGGGTAGGGAGGCTCTACAAAGAGATCTGGACAGGCTGGATCGATGGGCCGAGGCCAATTGTATAAAATTCAACAAGGCCAAGTGCCAGGTCCTGCACTTCGGTCACAACAACCCCATGCAGCGCTACAGGCTTGGGGAAGAGTGGCTGGAAAGCTGCCCAGCAGAGAAAGACCTGGGGGTGCTGGTTGACAGCTGGCTGAATATGAGCCAGTGGTGTGCCCAGGTGGCCAAGAAGGCCAGCGGCATCCTGGCCTGTATCAGAAATAGTGTGGCCAGCAGGAGCAGGGAGGTGATTGTTTCCCTGTACTTGGCACTGGTGAGGCCGCACCTCGAGTCCTGTGTTCACTTTTGGGCCCCTCACTACAAGAAAGACATTGAGGTGCTGGAGCGTGTCCAGAGAAGGGCAACCAAGTTGGTGAGGGACCTGGAGCATAAGTCTTATGAGGAACGGCTGCGGGAGCTGGGGCTGTTTAGTCTGGAGAAAAGGAGGCTGAGGGGAGACCTTATTGCTCTCTACAACTACCTGAAGGAAGGTTGTAGTGAGGTGGGTGCTGGTCTCTTCTGTCAGGTGGCTGGAGATAGGACAAGAGGAAATGGCCTCAAGTTGGGGCAAGGGAGATTTAGGTTGGATATTAGGAAAAATTTTTTTACTGAGAGGGTTGTCAGACATTGGAATAGGCTGCCTAGGGAAGTGGTTGAGTCCCCACCCCTGGAGGTATTCAAAAAGCACGTAGACAAGGTACTCCAGAACATGGTTTAATGGGCATGGATGATGGTTGGACTAGATGATCTTGAAGGTCTTTTCCAACCTAAATGATTCTATGAGGTAAAGATGACTTGGATAATTCATGGAACTATCATGTCTGATAAAACATGTACCCAGGATCTAACTGAAGAGGAGAGGACCAAGGTATAAATTCCTCTCGGGACAAAGATACAGTAAAAGTGTATGCAGAGGAAAACTTCCCCATTTACTCTGAAATCAACTTACTGCAAAGCTGTGAGTTTGTTTAATTAGAACTTATGCTGTAAGATTCCACAGGGAAATGGCACATTGCCAAGGTAGCCAAGAATGGCAGTCCCCAGTAATACTTGTGGAAGCAATGAAATAGTCTCATGGGTTTCTTCCAGTGGAACATACTTCAAGGATGAGGAATACTGACTATTCCTCTATAATTTTTAAGTCAATGTCCTCCAACAGCTGCATAGAAAAAAGGAAGTGAAATGTTTTGGCTTATTCTTGAAAGAACTTCCACTTGCAAAGTCTCCTTTACACATCATCTTCTATCATTTCCCAGACTTTGATGTTCCAAACAGCACTGTCATGGATCATAAGCCACGATCTAAAGCCCTGATAATATGCAGCTCTGAACTTGATACAAATTCCAAATCACCAGCAGAAATTCACAAAAGCCAAAGAATCAAAAGTTGCTTTCTACTATCTAAAGCATGCTACTCAGGTCTAGACAGACTGACACCTTCCAGCCTGATTCTTCCCATTACTGTATAACACCAACAATCTGGATTAGAACTTCTGTCAAGTCAATAACCAAACCCAGTATTTCTGAGCTGCAAAGTTTTCAGATATTTTAAAAGCAAAAACAATGTACCAGTTCTGAAACAAAACTCACTGTATATGAGTATGGTTAATATTTTACAGCATTGGGCAAGTTATATTCCATGCAGTTTTTGATTGTATCTCTTGCTTTCAAACAGGGTGTTTCTGATTTGGAACAAGTTCTACTGACCAACTGCTGTAGATCAAAGGTCACGTAACAGAACACATTTCCCAAGAAATGCTAGTACTTAGAATTGCAACGAGGTAATTTTTTTCTAGGTCAAATATTATAAAAACTGGCTAAAGGCAAAGCAAGAACTGAACAAGATCTCTACCTATGAATCAGAAGTTCAATGAGATTTGAATAGAGTTGTGATAGTATCAGGCAGTCTTTTCTGTAAAGATAGTCCCAGTTAACTTCAAGGCAGTTAACTAACGGCAACTGGACCTTTCACTTTCAAAGCTCTACTTCCAAAAGCTGTCAAGAGGCTTCCGGCTTTGCATAACCACACAAGTCATAAGCATATGTAAACTCCTTTTCTTAATATAATTATCTGACATCAATATCCATGCTGAAATCAAATACAAAGGTGACTTACTTATCCCGACAATGCTTTTTACAGCAGAAGTGTAAGTACATTCTGGTCATATTAGAACAGAAAATAGAAGCTGCTTCTGAAGTGATGGAAAGCTAAACAGATTTCATGATTTCTACCCAATGCATTGCATCTCACCACTTCCACACTGACCAAGTTCTAAACTAGACTAAAACAAATTCTGAAAACAATGTGCAGAGTGGAGGAAGCACAGGCCAAATGGGTTGATTAGGTTTCTCAGCAAGTTGGGTGAAGAGGGGAAAAGGAAAAAAGGATGATAATCTACACTTGAAACAAGGAGTAAATTCTAATGAAGTTCCCTCCCCTCCAAGGACCTACTTTCTTCAGGGGGGTTAGTCCCAAACAGAGGTATACCTCATCAAGAATATTTCTGCAGACTAGAAAAAAGGGTTTGTGCATTCAATATTTTTCTAAGAAAATTCCAGAAGCAATGTTACAGTCTTCCATATCAGTAGATGCATAAAGCTTGCCAACAATGAATCGAAGTAAAAGCCTCACCTTCAAATTCAAGTTGAGACATAGGTGCTCTATCTGATGTGGTATGCCCTATTTGAAATCTTAGAGCAGGTACAGCTTAAGAAGGGATCTAATTAAATTTTCCAGAGTTTGTTAGACTCATTTACAACAGTAGTAGCAATGCTTTGTATGTAAAGGCAACAAGCAGTAACTTACACTAAACAAATACCTATGCACATTTCTGTTGAAGTTGCAGTTACTTCCTCAATGACTACAGTTGAACCATTTCCTACAGGGCCAAATTCAGGCCTGATCACCAGAAAACTATCACAGACCTTAGATATAACATGCAGACAAACTCATTCTACTTTACTCCTGTGAGCAAAGCGAGAAGAAATTGGGTACGTCTTAAAAAGATAATGACAATCACTCTCTTACACCAACAAGTTCGCCAGTTCGGGGGGTAGGGGAGGGTAAAGGGGGAAAGGACAGAACTCCTGGAATAAATACTTGCTATGAGGCTGAAAGGATACTTATCCGCCAGCCCTCTCAGAATAAGAAAGATAGCACTCCATAATCCTCTGTGGAAGGTAGAAAAGGGAGTGAGGGCAGACAGTTTAGAGAACAGAATCTGAATTGTTTCAGCCCACAATTCCTCTCAAAAAACCCTAAAACAATCCCCCTCAAAAAAAAACCCAAACAAAAAAAGCCCTCTAACCCCCTCAAAATCTATCTCAGCTGTGATTTGACTGCACTGAATAACAACTGTCATTTGTCCTGAGTTGATTCATCAACATTAAGAACAACAGAGATGCCTTATGCACAGCAGGTAAAAGCACTGAAAAGAGTAAATTGTGTCCAGCAATTTTGATTACCTGACCACAAGCACTACATAAGCATTGTCTGGAAATAAAAATGTCTGTCTTTGCAGTTGCTACACAGAGAGCGCTCCTATAATCAACACCTAAGAGGTACCAACAAGCTATCCTGAGAAATTATGTTAGAAATTACCTAGTGGACTGCATTTGCCTTGTAGTCTCTGGATCCTCAAACATCTTGACAATAGGTTCAGTTTCAGCTTGAAGCTGCTTCAGCTGTGCAACAACAGTTGTTCTCTTCTCACGCAAAGCTAAACACACAAACAAAAATATTTTAATGCAATACCTTAAGTTTTTACAGAAACCAACCTGTAATTACATGATGCCGACAGCACATTTGACCATGTCTTCTCAATTCCTACCTCGTTTATCCTCTCAGTCAAGTCAAAAAAAGAGGTATCTAACAATAACTGTTAATTAATTAATTGTTAATGAATACTTAGTAAAAAGCTAACATTTGGTTCTTTCCTCCTGTGTGGAGTTCTAATCAAGCCACTAAAGAGCAGGTACAGCTGGAGCAATCTGTATTAGACAAGGTATCTTTAGGCTTCCACTAAGGGAGAAACAACCTTTTCAGTAAGTACTTTTTTCCAAGTTTATTTGAAATAAGGGAAAACAGTGTTATGATACCACTAAGATTAATTTTCCTCTGACTGACCGGGTTCTGAAAGCACATTTTTACAATACTTAACTGAAAACTGACAGGAAGAACTTAAAGTAGGTCAACGTGCAAAATTATGGTCTGACATACTATGCGTGTTAAAATTTTTATGAAAAATAGTTAGAAAATAGAACTAACAGCTTTAGGGTGATTATTTTACACAGATCCAAACTTCCTCACCAAGTGCTACCAGTGCAATAAAATGAACACATAAGTAAAATTCAGAAAAAGCCTATATGCTTAAAAAAAAATAAAAAAGCCAGTAGTATTCTGTGACTGGCTACATGAGCCAGAAACACATGGCATCAGAGACACCAAGACCAAACCCCAGGAGAAAAGAATGTGCACTAAGCCATGAAAGTGAACCACACACCAGGGCACTCAAAGCCACAGTGAACCTAATAGACATTTCTTTCATGATTTGACTACATATATATTTGTAAAGGAGGTCCAAAGTGGATAACACAGTGGTGACCCAGCCTAAATCCAAGAATGACTTGCCTGATAGGAAACGTTCCAATAAGGAGACATTATCTCCAACTTCAGATGAATCTTGATATTATTAAAAAGGGGAAAGAGATGAAAGAAAAACCATTCAGTTGACTTAGAGTATGAAAATGTTTTCCTGTGACATCTCCTGGCTGTGTAATTTTAAGCTGATCTCATGGAAGACAAGACAAAAGCAACTATAAATTGTGCAGAGACATTTCTAAGTGTAACAGTGTAACTGACTTTAGCTTTGAGTATGTAAAACAGTGACATCTTAACCAAAAATCTGTAAAATTCTAATGAAAACAGCAATTCCATAAATAAGAATAACCTGTCTGCACATACATTCTGATAAGTGTTGATGCATGAAGATGACATGTACCAGAAATATCTTGAAGATCTTTTCACAGAAAGCTGTACAAGCAAGCACCCTGAACAACTGATTCTGCATGTATTACCTCTGCTTAAGTTAATTTTATACTGTTGAATAAAAGCCACAGATCAAACAACAGTCAGTCATCATATAAAAAAATCCTTTCAAACTGATGACGTAGAATCTGGAGATGTTTGAAAAAAGTATAAGAAAAAAATCTAAGCATGGAAATTGTTAGACTATAACAAAGGCAGAGCTTTCCCAGTGACCAAATTCATTGAACTTACTTGCAGCTATGACCTTATGAAATGATACACTTAGCAACCTGCTTAAATAAGTGGCTGTCATCAGAATATTAAAAATATTAGACTAGTTACTTCATGAAAATGTGCTAGGATTGCTATTTCTCATGCTGTTTACTACTTTTGCATTTTACTACTTATTTACTACTGACACAATAATATTCTTCTAGAACAGTTTAGAAAAGCTGGAACAAGGAAAGAAAGTGGAAAACCTATTCAGCTTTGAGATTTTTACAGCCCTGAGATGGTCTGACTTTTTTAATCAGTAGAACTAGTAAGTAAGCTAAAGGTGAAGCTATCATTACAACTGTTTCTTAAAAGAAAGCTACAGAAGTGAAAAGCTCTGGTTCTCATTATTTATTATCAGTCCCACAGGGGTGCATCATTACATATAGACCCATAAACAACATCTAATACTAGCATAGCAAAGATTTGGTCAAAACATTGAATCCAACATCCTTAAGTCTATCAGTTCTCTTCACGTATTTCCAAAGAGGCTAACTGCCAACTCTGCCATTGAAAGAGCCTGGAAAGAGTAAGACCCAGAGGCAGAACAACAGTTGGATCTTGTACCTGACTAAGCAAAAGCATGAGTCTCTTCCTCCTAAGCTGCAGGCAAGACAGACTGTAGTCCCACTAGTTTAGAAAAAGGTGAGGAATTCCACAAGTGAAAAAAAGACAGAAAAATAGGAAGAAAGTGTAAATTCAAAGACTAGGGTCAGGAAGAAAAAACACCAAACAAAAAAACAACCCAGAAAAAAGAAACAACAGTAGGAAAAACAAAACAAAAAACCCCATGAAGGATAGAAATTAGAGAAAGCAAGATACTCTAATTTTCTCCCCCTCCCCAAACACTCCTCAGGAAGATAGAAATTTAAGAAGTAAACACAAAAGTTTCCAAAATCACGAAGACAGTAAGAGATTAAATTTCATATTCATTATAATCAATATTAATTATCATTGATTTTTTTCTAGAGAAACAGCACTTAATATGTTGACAGAAGTGAGGAAAACATGCATTTTCAAAAACATCTGTGTGTCCTCAATGTCTAAAAAATCATCCACAGACAGATTAAGGGAATTACTTACAATGGAAATCTAGCCTTAATATACTGGATGCTTTTAAGAAAAAGTTTAGCATCCCCAAATTGCTGCACAATAGTGTTTAATTTGACAGATGAAAATAAGTGCATCTCTATTAGGCTAGAGCTTATATTGCTTGAAATGACCAAATCAGCATTTAAATACTTCAGGCATCAGTCAAAGACTAAGTTCCTGATACACTAACAAGCCCAAACTTCCCAGGATTAGGGGATTCAATTTGTTTCAGTATTGCACATGCTTTTGTTAGGGCCAAAGTTAAACAGTATTCTAGGTTTTGAGTGCAACAAGCAAATTACCACTAGATATTTATTATTTTAGATAGAAAGGTTATAAAACAAATTCTACTTCTAAATGAGCAGCTTACCATGTGGAATTTCATCAGAATAAAGATTTTTGTACACATCCATAGCAAAATCCACCATGTTGGTATCACTAAGGAGATCCAGTTTTCCTTGGAGTAGCTCTTTTTCATTGTATATCTGAAACAGGAATTAACAATAGATTTCTTTGAATACTATTTAATGTTTCCAATTCACATTATGTAGTTACCTTTACGGCACAGTTTATTTATGGATTTTTGTTCACTTAAACAATTTTAAACATCAGATCTCACAGCTCTGCAAGATCTCACAGCTGTGTCATTTACTACACAGCCTCTCTACATTTCCGGTCTTGGCAAGATACGGGCAACTTCCTGCTATTTATGAATGCAGGAACTTCAAAGACTAATTAAAAGACAAGTAACATTTTAGATTACTATTCCTATTAAAGGAATAGTAATTCCTATTACAATTCACGGGGAAAAAATCCAACATGAAACATCTCTGAAAACTATATATATTTAACAAAAATAATAAAACTTTGGTCAGATTTTTCTTTCAAAGTAGCAAATAATTTCCACAAAAATACCATGCCAAATAGTGCACACTAGTCAAATAATTTAAAGTGGTTCTCAGAAGAGATAGTCAAGATCAAACTTACAATTTAATCATATCACAGATTAATCTAAAATATGTTGTTAGGTCTATAGTATAAGAGCAAATTAGTTTAGCTTGTGTAATTGGATGGTGTTCTTTTAAATTTTTCAAATTTTTAAAGTTTCTACCCCATAACATAGCCACAAGTTGTAAACTGCTGTTAGGTTTTCAAGATGTAGGTGGGGGCCTAAACTAGAGTACACCTCAAAAATACATTTGCATGAAGGCTATATTACAATTCACCACACCACAGTTGGGGACATCTCAGATACAGAACCTGCAAAAGTTTAATTTGGGTCTGAACATTGTGTTGTTCAAGATTAACATGACAATTAACTTGAGCTGATTTCCAAATGCCAAAATACTAAAAGTGCCCCCAAGATGACAGACATCTAGCAAAGTCCATACACTAGACATGAAAACTGGTTAGGTCAAGCTGTCTCAATGTATGCATGCTTAATTGGTTCATTTTTGAAGCCTAAAATAATATCTATTTTAAATTCAAAGCCTATGTAATTTTCCACATCTTGTTTCCATTTTAAAGCGGATCAGATGAGTGCTTCAGATAGTTTAGACTGATGAGTTTCGTCTAAAGTATCTCCAGCATTACTAGGTTCTTTGTAGCAACATGATTAAAAATATATATAAAAGGACCAACAAGGGACAGCACAGGAAGTAACTTACACTTGGTTTAAACACAAATTCGTGATGACAGCGGCTTAAGATTAAAGTTGATTAGCAACACTATCTACACTGCCGGAACCCCACACACCGCCCTGCAACTCCAGGGCTGAGGGGCAACACGAGTGGGAGCGGCGGCCGCCGAGGCGGCACAGGGGCTAACGAGGGCTGGCTCACGCTGGGGGAACGCAGGCAGAAAACCAACCGCGGCTGCGAGGGAGAGCTGCTGCTTATCCCTCCCCCGAAGAAGGGGAAAGGAAAAGAAACAAACCACGCCAAATCCCAGGAAGGGGAAAGAGGAGCTCCCCTCTGCCTCGCAGGCGAGCAGCCCGGGGAGCTGCGCTGCGGCGGAGCGGCTGCCCCAGGCCTCCTCTCGGCCCACGGCCCCGCTCTCCCCCCCGAGGAAAACCCGCACGCCTCCTCCTCACCCTCTCCCCACGCGGCGCAGCAGCCCCGAGCTGCTCCCTCAGGAAGCGAGCTCCGCGTCCCCTCGCGGGCCGGGCGCAGGCCGCGCAGCGCCCGAGGAAGGGGACGGCGACGGCGGCGGCCGCGGCGCGCCCAGGCCCAGGAAAGGCAGCGGCAGCTGGTGCTACCGCCTGCCACCTTCCCGCTCCCCCAGCCGCGGGGCCGGCTCTCCCGCCCCTGGGACGGCCACGTACCTCCTTGACGGAGAGGAACTCCAGCAGCGGGAAGACCAAATGCCGGTCCAAGAAGTGCGCGATCTTGGTGGTCAGGTCGTACTCCGCCATCTTGGCGACGGAAAAGAAAAGAAGGGGCGGGGCCCGGCGGCGCGTGGAG
>NW_010972991.1:14240877-14314823 GCF_000737465.1 Haliaeetus leucocephalus | reverse complement strand
GGGCGGCCGCCGCTCTTATGGGCTGTGCGCCTGCGCGGCGCATGCGCGGCTCCGCCAGCCCCGGCCAGAGCGGGGGAGGGGGAGGCGGTGGGAGCCGGGGCCGCCTGGCAGGGGAGGCGAGCGGGGCTTCGGCCAGGGGCTTACGGCTTTTGCTGCGTCGGTGCGGAGGGAGTGGCCGCGCTGAATCCTGGGCTGGTTTCCGCTTCTTCGCTTGAGGCGGCTGCAGGGCCCGGCCGGCTGCGCGGGGTGGTGGGGTCGCGGCCCTGTGGGGATGAGGCGGGGCCCCGCCTGCCCCCCCCAGCCCTGCCCGCACCTCGGGCTGGGTGAAGGCGCTAGTAAGTGCTCAGAGAGAGTTTGTGTCTTGTGGTGGGGCCAACTTAATAGAACTTGGTTTCTGAAGTGGAGAATTTCTCCTAAAAGGAGCGTAGAGTAGCTCTGAGGTGCGAGTCCAGCCCCACCGCTTTGTGCTCGGTGTGAGATCTTGACTTAATCTGGTAAGGAGGACCTGCAGGGGGGCCTAAGACTGTCTTTGGCACCGATGGAAGTAGTTGTTAAGTGTTGGTCCGTGTTGGCCCTGGTTCTGAGCTCTTAGTGGTGAGGGCATGACAGATGAGATGCAATCAGGAGGCTGGGGAGCTAGTGGGACAGTGGCTTACACAGCAAAATCCAAGCAAGTGTAGAAGTGTATTGTTGAGTTTAGCAAAAGAAGCAGGGGAATCACTGATGTTGATGATAACTTGGATAGTTCTTGTAGCCAGAGTACAGAAAATGGCAAGTTCACCATGATGTTGACTCACCAGAACATTGAAAGATACGAAAGGTATTTTTTGTTTTTATAGTTTGCGAGTTTTCTGCTGATTTTTGTCCGGGCATACAGTTGATTCCAGTGCATCAAGCCTCATCTCTTCACATAAAGTGTGACGTAAGCCTTTGTCACAAGGAAAATTCTCTCTTCCCTGAGCAGAGGCATAAATCATTTGCTTAGTGAATCATGTAATTATAGACTATGTCAATGGCTGTATAGTAAGTTAATATAGTTGTAGTACAGATTAGTTTTAGAGTTGGTTGGTTTGTTTTAAATGTAAACGTGAAATGAGAAATAAGGAGTTAGTACATTTACTAAGCCATTCTTCAGGTTGCTGGTGATGTTCTCCCTGCCTTAACAGAAAGATGTAAAGGCTACAGAATTAAGGATGTGACAGGCTGGCTTTTAGAGGTAAGTCTTCAGAACAGCTCAATGATTACAATGGTTGAAGGTGTCCTGTAAGGAAAAAAAAGTATTTATGCAGGATGAATTAAGTCAGTTCTTCACGTGACCCTGAGTTATTAACACTTTTATGTAAATCTGTGGTGTGTGTAGTTTTATACATAGTAACGCTCTTCACAGAACATCACCTGTGGAAAATAATCTCTTTTTATATGCAGTTCAACCTTGTATTTCTCATAGTAATTGCAGATGTAATTTGCTTTAAATGGTACCTATGTGATACCTAGATATCGCTGATGTTATACATCATCTCCAGTGGTGAAGGCTATCCCCCTGTAACACTTCTGCCATAGTAACTATGTGGCTTTCACCAAGATCTGTTCAAAGCAGCTGTTGGTTGTTCCTTGTTATGGCAGTTAGCTTACAGAGCTGGCTGCAGAGTTGCCAGTGAAAGGCCCTCAGCAGTACAAAAGGCTAAAGGATCCAATGCACTGTGCAGAGCTCAGTTCTATTTGATGAGTGACTATCTGCAAGAAACAAGTACAGTAATGAGTAAAAAGGTGTAAAGAACTAGGTGGGGAGAGCCTTTTAGCAGAAGGACCGTTACAACAATACTGTGCCAAGAGGAGCTGTCAGGACAACTGTTTGTTGGAAATTCACAAAGTGGAATATATTCTGCACTGAGG
This sequence comes from Haliaeetus leucocephalus, assembly GCF_000737465.1. Classification (NCBI taxonomy): domain Eukaryota; kingdom Metazoa; phylum Chordata; class Aves; order Accipitriformes; family Accipitridae; genus Haliaeetus; species Haliaeetus leucocephalus. Next base: position 14,312,930 of record NW_010972991.1, on the reverse strand, counting down.
ACTACTGTTCTGAGAAAAGAGCGTGTCTAACTGCTTTAGCCATATCATTTAGTGAAATAGCTACAGCCCTCTTGGTGAAAATTGTTCTAAAATACATTTAAGCTTTCATGGCAAAACAGTCTTAGCCAATCTTAAGTCAGTAACTGGAAATTTATTTTGAACTCTTGCACATGCGAAACACCTGACTGAGGAATTACACAAGGCATAGTAACCTCTACGCCAAATTTCATTTTTGACATAGACCAGACTTGAAGCTGAAGTGCTTGAACCTAGTGGAGCGCTTCCCTTCTGGAAATTCAGTCCACTATACTAAAGATTCTTAAGTACCAGAGTACTTAAGATTGCTAGTTTGGTTCATGAAATAAAAGCCTTTTGGCTAGAATTATCTAGAAAAATATCTTAAGAAAATCAACAGGAATGTGTCTTGCTCGGGTTGGGTGTTTTGATTTCATAGCTCTTACATAGTGAGGAAATGTCTGAAGAATTCCATTTACATAATTGGTTGTCATTTATCTTATTGTTAACACAGCAGTGGAATCCAACATTCTTTGAATTATTAGAATTAAATAATCACTAGGAAATCATAGTAAAATATTTTTCTGTCTCACATTATCAAAGGGAAATTGAACCTATTAACTTCTTCCACATTCTCTGACACAGAAGATATGATTCAAATCTTACATAACTTGTTTATTTTTTTCATTTTGGTATTTGTAATTCAGAAATGATATTTCTGTCTTTTTTCTTTTAGCTTTGTTTATATCTGAAAAAAAGATTTTAATTCCTGCATTCCATAAATATTTTTACACTTGTTAAAAATATTCCTCAAATCAAGAATGTGACATCTAGAAGAATTCACTGCTGTCAACTATTTCTGGATAGCAGTCAAATTTACACTAAGCATATCTTGTAATTCAGCTGAATCATCATAAAATAGAGGATGACCATGTTGATGTGCTATTTAAAATATTTGGAAAAAAAAAAAAGAGGAAATGCAAGAGTCCAAGATGGAAGTACCACATTAAAACTTCATAATTATTTGATACACTTTTTCTGGTGCAAGGATATTAGTAAAGAACTTGTCTAATGGAATGATAATTAAATTAGTGGAGTTACTCTGCATTTGTACTAGTGGAACTTGCATAAATAAGCAGGTTTTCCTCACTTGAAAGAATGACTATATTAAAAATCTGAGAGCAGCAATGCTTATGTGATTGTATTTTACCAATGAATGGTGCTATGCTCTATCCTCAACTTGCAGTGTGACATTTTCACTATTTTTGGAAACACTTCTCTTATAAAAAACCCAAACAATTTATGGAACTCTATTGTCTTGCAAGGTTCACCGATAATTTGAATCAAGTGAACATTTTAATGGAAGTCAGTCCGTCAGTTCTGATACATTCTCTCTCAAGCTTTCAACCAAACTTAGGTTTTTGTAAAACAGGTAAATAGAATATTTTTTTTTTCCTTCCTCCACAAAGGTGATGAAGAACAGAGGAAGCAAAGAGATAATTATTTCATAAGGAAAGGGTATTTATGTGTACATTCCACTTGTGGGGAAAATATTCCCTTTCTCATAGCTTAGAAATGTAGGATACCTGTCAGAATAAAGGCTTAAGAGTTGAATCTCTTATACATGTAGATGTCTCTGCTGACTGACATCCTCTTAAAGGATACATCATGTATCATAGAGGCACATGATAGGGTTAAAATTGTAATTGCAAGGAAAACCATATGACTTGTGGCTTTGAGCCTGTTCTTAGTCTATTGCTTCGCTTTATTTAGAGAATGCAGTATATGAAAGGAATGGAGGGGGGGAACCTTTTACACAGAAATAGTCTTTATCTTTCCTCCCTGTGGTACAATTTTGATTTTGTTTGTCAAGGTAACAAGAAAAGGTAGGAGAAAGTATAATTTGATTTGAAAATAACAAATGCATCTTCATTGTTACCAGCTTGTCCAATTCTATACTTTCAAGAGAGGTTTGAAAGGCCTGTTAGAAGGCAGAACTAGATCTGGGAATTACAGAAGACTTCAGTGAGCTTAGTTGGATTGCTTAGGAATAAATGAATTTGGCTCTCTAAGTATGACATAGTGTACTTCAACTATACAGAACAAGGCAAAGGAAATTTTAAGTAAAGCTTTTATCCCAGAGTATTGGAATGAGTGAGGAAGGGCATAATTTAATCTCAGATCTTTATTATTGGTGATGATGGATGAGTATGCAAGAAACCAGCTTTGCTTTCCAATCCCAAGTTGTTTGCAGGAGGGAAATTTGGAGAAAAACCATTGGAGTTCAAGTATACTTGAACTGGAGATCAGAGAAACAAATAAAGCTTTTCAAAATAAGCATGTTCTAAAGTTATTTTTCAAAATAGCATTATACGTTAAGCAGTACAATAAATCATGCATTAAGTTACTTGAAATTGTTGCTCCTTTGATTTATTTAAAAAAAGAAAAGAAGAAAAGGGAAATAAAAGGGAGGAAAAAAAAGGAAATTTTCCCAGTGGGAAATATTTTTAAATGTTCTATCCCCAGGAAGTATTTGGGGAAACATAATAGGTTACTATGAAAAATTTTCAATATAATCAATGTACAACAACTTGTAGTGAATATTATTTTATAAGTTTACATGTGGAAAGAACTGTACATGCTGATGAACAGCAAGCAGCTCTTATTTTATATTCTTTCTCTGTCTTTGACCATTGGATTAGTTTAGGTTCAGTTTATGAAAAATTAAACATCTGTGAAAGTATTGTACATGAAAACCTGAGTTGAAGGTGATACATATATTTATATCACCAGGCTTTTTGAAACAATAATTTGAAAACCATCTGAATTTGATATAAACCTGGTTGTAGCCATGAGTTTCATGACCTCTGTTCCTGTTATATGGTCTTTTTTTCATCTGAGATATATTTTCTGACTGCGGTTTTAAAAATTTGCTCCCCTCTTCATTATTCAGGAAACAGCGCTTGAAACTATGTTAGCTTATGATGTTTACATCCAAGTTTTTGTATTTTAAAATGTTTTAAAAATCTTTTTAGTACATAGAAAATGGTGAGGATGTTTGTTTCACGAGGACTTTAGTGTAAGGGTTGCAAACTGTAAGCATTATATAGCAAGTGAGTGCATTTCTTGAAATGGAAGATTTTTTTGAGCTTTTTCCAAGTAAAGGAGGGTAAAATAATTTTTTGTCACATTCACATATGTTAGGTAGTACCTGCAGAAGTTTACCAGCTTGCGATGAATTCATTTTTATTGTATCTTCTTCTTTTATTATATTTTAAATGTTTTGTAATTGCTTTATTTAGTACTGCATTAGTTTCTTTATTTAGTTACTGCAATATTTAAGTCCAACTTTGAAACTGGTAACGTTCCTTTCAGTAATTACAGCACATTATGGATACCATATTGCTCTAATAAGGGCTGCAAATGTGTAACATTCACAACTCTAAATTTGACTCCTAAATACAGGATTTTAAAGTACCTGAGCAAAAGTAGTACCCAAATTTAAACACTGTACATGCCCTGCTTGCACTCTAGGTTTATTAGGAACCAGGCAGCTCTGATCCAGAGGTCTACAGCTGTTAACATAAACACTGCACAACCTTTTTAAAAGCCTTACTAACTGGAGCACAAATAGATAGCTCAATCCCACAATAAAATAATGCTCAAGTAAGCTGCCCCAAGAGTTTAAGGGAAAAAACAGGGGAAAAGAGGTGTATAATCCTTGATAAATATTCCATCTTTTTGTTAGGTTCAAAATCCATAGCTTTGTAATCGGGTGGTGGGCCTGGCCATGAACATAAACATATCGGAAAACAGTTCAGAATCAGAACCAAGCAGAAGGGAGCTGTATCTCCTCCACTTCTCATTACTTTCCCACCTACAATTTTTTTTTTTCATAAACCAGCCCACCATGCACCCTGGCCTGGGTTGCCAAATAGCTCATTTAACCTCCCAGAAGGAGGAGGGTTATTATTCTCTTGGAGCAAGACAAAATTTAAAAGGAAGAGAGACCTAGGGTTGTTGTCTGGGCAAGTGGACAAGGCAGGTGTGGCAAATGAATTGAGAACGTTCCTCTATCCAAACTGTAAATGTTTCTGTGAACAGATGGTCTGGACACTGGTTTCAGGTATCTTAGGAAGAGCTTACAATTAAAATCAGGGGCACTCTTTAAACACATGGTTGCCTGGCAGCTGCATATTTACCTGCATTGACTGAAGAAATAATTTGTCATTTCTTAGGATCGTTCGTTAATCACTCTGCTGTCAGCCTGCCCTGTTAATTGGGGTCTAGGCTTGCCCCAGTAACATGGAGGATGGGGTGTCAGAGATTGCAGCCCCATACCCATACTCCTGCCCCATTCTGTTGCAGGACAGGACTGGGACTGGCAAGCCTAGTCCTGCCTGCTTGCAGTAGCTTCCCAGAAGTGAGTAGCTTGGGAAAGGGTGGACGTGAATACCTGAAAGTAGTGCTAGATGCCTTTCTTGTGGGAGCCCTGTGGGGTATATAGTGTGTATTTAAGGGCAATCTGGAGACATCCTATGAGCATGCTGTATAAATACAGGCAGGATATTTCACTTTTGGATGCCTTTATTGTACCTATCTTCAGGAGATCATGATAATGGTCACAGTTACTGTGGCAAATCCTACAAGAAAGCTGTGTTTAAAGTAGTCTAATACGTCCATGGCCTTGTGCATCAGTGTCAAACAGATGGCATTTGTTCAGAAAGGATGGCACTCTGCTACAGGCTGCAGGATACTAGCTTGTAATGTTCATGGGCAAGGCAGATGGAATCCATAGTGGATCTGGCTACTTGGCTTTATTCAAGAACCAACAAGATTAGAGCTTTTACCCTACTAGATTATCTTGCATGTACTTCCTCCCCCCCAGCATTATGTTCAGTAGGTCTTTGCTTCCCTTTCCAGCAGGGAGGTCACTGCTGGTCCGGGAACACTGGACACAAAGTCCTGTTGGATTGTGGTGTGACAATGCTCACAGTTACTGGCCTCGGGTGTTACAGACCAAGGTCTCTGAGCACCCCCTGGCAGTCATTTCCACACGTACCCCTGATCTCCAGGATCTTTCATCCAGCTGGGATTTTCACTGTCTTCTTTCCAGGCCCCTTTCTTTTCTCCAAAGCCATGTCTGTTTTTCAGGGAACCCTTCTTTGAGGCCCCTAGCCTCCTATTTTCTCAAGTACTCTATGTGTAGAAACACAATGCATGATCAGCCTCCTAATTGGGAGTTCTGTCTCTGTATTAATTGGAGGAGTTGGGATGTGCTACTCTTCAGTCACGGTTTTATCAAAATTTATAGCCAGACCGTACTGGTTGCCGGTAGGAAGCAGCAGTCTTCCTGAGAGTTCAAAAGTTCAGTTTCAGACATTCACACAGGTATAGACACAGTTATCACCTGCCTGCTGGTGTTTAAACTTTTTTTTTCCCCTATAACAATAATGCACCAAAGATGCCTGAAAATACAAAAAGAAACCATTGCTGTTCTCAGGCTTTGTCCATGGGAAGTGGACTGAGTCACCATGCTAACTGCAAGAAAAACATTCCGGTCTTACAGTGTTCCCTGTACTCATCTCAAATTAACTTCTTCAGGAGGGATAGCATTTTAGGCGCATTTGTTGAGGAGGAAAATTGAAGCAGGGAGATGATAAAGACTTACTCAGAGCTAGCACAATAGATTGGTGGCAAGATCAGGGAAAGAGGAAAAGATCTGACCTCACTCTGGTCTCTTGCAGTACTTAATTGTTGTAGGGGCCTCCAGTCGGTAATGAGTCTAAGACAGTGGAAAGCAGAATTTCTCACGGGGGCGGGGGTTGTGGTGAAGATGTTCATTTCTCTTCTTTTGTTTGAGAGCTGTCTTTGAAGGCATTGTTCTTCCACAGCTGCAGTAGCCTACATTCATTGTGATAATTGTGGGACAATATGTAGAATGGATGATTGATACATGAGATAAAGTTGTGTAAGAATATTACTAGAAGATCATATGGAGATAATAAATTACGCAAAGGCAGCTCAAAGAAATAAGCTAAGGACAATTTTTGTGGGGTACAATGTGGGAGATGGTACAGCAGATCCAAATAGGGATAAAAATGGGTAAGAGAAACAGCAGCTAAAACATTTGCTGGAGCAAGTCACATAAAAGGACATGAGTTGAAGTATTACAGATAGGTAAGGCAGAAAAAATACAGTAAGTAGCTCATGGACAGAAAAGGAAACATTATCTATGCTCATGAAGAGCTGTGTACTCCCTGTGCACCCCATCATCTTTTTTACATATCAGAAGGAGGTCTAAGTGCACTTTTTTCCTTCGGTAGTAAATCCAGGTGTACAGGCAGGGTTGGGATATTTGGGAGGCTGGGACTGAGAGACGCCACAGAGCTTGCAGATCAGTCAGACACATCCAAAGAAGCAGGAAGATACAACAGTAGAGAGATTGCTGCCTTACAAAATGCGAGATGAATTCAATGGATTTGAAGCAGAGCACATGTGGATAGGAGGTACTCTCCTACACTCCTGAAGGTTGTAGGATATAGACAGCAGTGAGCAGGCAGTTTGGTTTGGGTTTGATTATATTTTTTTTGGAGACACCCTTTATAGATTTGTTACCGGCTCTGTGCTAAGGTTTTTGAGAGGCAGGTATTCTCACATTTTCGAACTCTTCTATTCTTGCTATTAATCAATTGTACTGTATGGCCTGGACAGTTTGAACACACAGCAAATTTAGTTTTAAGAACATCTTGAAAGATTTTATAACAAGAAAGTTAAAGAAGTGACTAAAAAAAGGGAAGATGCAGCCTGCAGTGAGGAGAAATTGTTTTTACTATGGGAGTGTGTGTGTGAAGTGAAGATACTAACTTGTTATTAACATCCATCTACTGAGTCCACCACTTAAGGTTTTTAGCAGATACTGTAATAAACATGGCTGCTTTAGGAACAAGCAGTGGAAGGAGGAATGGTATAGGCACTCCTGTCAAATGATCAAATTCACCCTGTGGTCGTGGTCTTCTCTCCCCTTTGACAATAAAGGGAGATCAGCTACTGACTAAGATGCTGTGATTGCCTCTACCGGTACAAACTGGCTCAGAATCCTCATTCTAAATGCAGCCTCAGCCAGGAAGGTGAAGGGAAGGCTGACTTTCCTTTCTCACTGTTGTATGCATAATACAGTATTGATCTGCACCATTTGTATTACTGTTTTCAGTCAACAGAATATGATGTCTTAGATCTCAATAATTATTCCCTCCTTGCCTAACAAGACTGGTATTTCTAAATGTCCAGTATCATATTCTTGTAGACTAGTCTCCTGTGGCATGATATAATCTTAGGGAGTTTCATCTAAATCTGTTGAAGGCAGTGGGAAGGATTGGTTAATTTCAGTGGATTTTAGAGGGTCAAAAACAGATACAGGATTTGAACTAGAGCATTAGCATGATAGATAATATTATTGCCTGCAGCAGCACAGCATTTTCCCCACTATACTAAATCACCTTAAGATATATAAGAGGTTTTCTTTTCCCCTCCCAAAATACTGAAAACATTTCAGTTGCCTGTGGTAATCTTTTACAATATTGTTATTTCAGAAATAAAAGTATCACGAACTATGTACAGGCACAGAGCATTATGAAACTGCGATACATTTTAAGCTATTGAAGCAACATTTGTTCATGATGTTGTGTGTTAAGTTTCATCCCACAGGGAAGGGGGGGGGTTGTTTGGTTTTCTTGGTTGGTTATTTTTTTCAAGCGGAGTTCTTAGGCCCTAAAAAATGGAAGTGCTGATATAATCTGAAATAGTATTTCCTGAAAGGCCATGTTAGGGCAATATTCTAGGAGTCTAATAAGCCCCATTGTGAGAGTCATTTGTCATTTTATCCCTACACGCAAATTTGTAAGGGTTAGTGAAGGCTATTTGTCAAAGTTAAATGCTGCTTAAAATTTTGTTTCCAAAATACAAGTAGTTTGTAAATATTACTAGTTGTCCTTTTCAGATTATTTTGGTAAAAATAGTTTTGATATGACAGATGGGGAAGAAGTGTCTAAAGTGAAATTGTTTATACACTTGCTTAATTATGAAGAACTAGTCTTCTGTATAAATAGGTTCAAGCTGAGCCTGCACAGTTTTAGTCAGAAAATTAGGATGGTCTGTGTGTAAAAACTCCCTGTGCCAATAGCCAATACTCAGGAAAATGCAGGTATTTTAAGTAGGATTGGTTTAAAAGGGGAAACTAGTGTATTGGTAGCTAAAAGTGTATGAATTGTGTATCCTGCTGTTTGTTCTTCTCTAAATGTGAATGATTTCTTGCAATTCCGATATGTCTTTGTCAGTATATGTTTCAAAGTGTTACACTTGTAGATGGAAATTAAGCTTCCAGTCTAGTGAATTCCCCCTACTTAACTCTGATATGGTTTAATAAAGTTTCCATATAAAGTATTTGCAATACTAGGAAAACGGCTAATTCAAGAACCCTGCCTTTACAGTAGCAAAATTATTTGTGGTTATTGCTTTTTAACATGATCTTTAAAGCATGATTGTATGAAAATGCTTACAACTTGAAATCATATTCCACTTAACTGTGGCATTAGCATTTTAGAGGGAGTTGGGTAAGAACTTTTCTTCTTTTAAATTGGAGGAATTTAGGGTTTTCTTTGTGTTTTTCATCAAGTTACTAGTTATTTTCTGACAATGCAAAAACAGAGTTTAGATAGCTGAATTCACAGTAAACTTCTTGTAGGCTTATAGGGTCTAATTTAAAATAGCCCTTAGGTAAGCGATAGTCCTTCCGTGTAGCTTGATAGCCAATCACCCTGATTCATAAAGCAAATACTGAAACAAAAAAAGGGAGTGCTTGTTTTCCTGAACTTTTTAATGAGCAAACTCTTCCCCAAAGATGGATCAAATCCTCTTTTTTAATTTATTCAGCATAAATGAATTAAATTGAAACCTGATTAGCTCACAGTTGGTAGAATCTCTCTGCAATGACTTGGAACACTTGCTAGGGATTAACCCCAAATCCCAGGCCATGTATTCTTCTGCACTGCCTTTTCTAGTGGCATCATTTGTTCATGTTAAGAGACTTTAGAGCCCTTCTTTTGGAGGTTGCTGAAAGACTTTTGTGCCTTTCACCTGTGTTTTAAAATGCTTATATGTTAATATTAGACTCAACAATTCTCCAGTAAGAATTTTTGAGAATCAGTTAGTGAATCAATATTTATGAAGTTGAGTGTCTGAGTTACACAAAAGTATTATTATTTTACTCTAAGAAGTAGAGGTAGCAATTCCATTAGCTTGATGTCAAATCTATGCCTGTGTCTTTTCTGCTAAAGACAAAAGCCCTTGTGAAAGTGCTTGCTCATTATCGAGAAATAAAAGGATAATACTATGTAGTTAAGTATGTAAAGTTTTATTCTTACATCAACAATATGTTAATGATAAGCATAACATTAGTCTGTTGACATACTGAATTTTTTAGGATAATCATTATACATCAAATGTTTTTAGAAGTTTTACAGAGAAGTCTCATTTTTAAGTCCAGATCATAGCCAAAAGGTGGCAGTATTCTATTCAATATTCATTTGCAAAACAGTATAAAAATGCATGTATTTGTTGACACTTTGCTTCTAGTATCAGATCAAACTGGATGATTGTATCCTCAAAATAATGTCAATTTATGGAAAGGACTTATTTAGAATGAAATTAGAAATTAAATTTCTTGCTTATATCTGAAAGCTTGCAAAAAATAATCTATTACGTAAATTTTAAATATTAAGTGTGTGTAGTGTTTCACATGATATCTACATTGTCACTAAAAGTTAACTTTGGGGTCTGGGTGTTTTTATGTAGTGCTTAAGAGCATCAGAACTTTTCCTCTAAGTGTTGGCAGAGTTAACTCATTTTACCTTCAAAAAGAGAGAAATTAATCTCCACATGCTTTTAATATGAGCCAAACCTGCTGCATTAAGAGCAATTTGTTTTGTACACCCTGGAGATGTAATATTTTTCATAAAGTGAGTATGGGCTTTTTTTGTGCTGAGACAACAATAAGTTGAAGAATTGTTGAAATATTGCTTTTCCTGCCTGCCAAGTTGTTTAACTATACATCAATGGTTTGTCTCGGAATACTTTGAGATAAAAGTTTAAATAGTAGTGGGAGAGAATGCTTGCAAGTGCAATTATGTTCAAGCAGATGTTTCCATGTAAATTTTGATCCATAGTTAATGTCAGATATAAATATGGAATTACTGTAGGTACAGAGTAAGTTTAAGTCCAATGCAGTAAATATGTATTTTATGTTAATATGAAATACTTTTAAAAATCACTTCTTCTTACAGCCTTTTAGAAATAGTTAAGAATCAAAGATCTGTTCCCCAAATACTGGCCAGTCTATTTTCCTGTGAATATATTTCATTCTTCTAAGTGTTGAAAAGTTTTGATAAACATTATATGTGGGATAGAAGAAAACTTGATTCAGAGGGCAGAACCTGGGAAATCCAATTGAAATGCTACTGCTTTTTAATATGCTTCCATATTCACCTCCAGTAGAGTATAATTCACACCTATCTATCTTCTGTAATGTTAAGCAAAACAGGGTGCAGTTCCCAAAGGAACTGGAATTAATAGGCCTTGAGATTCATCACTGACTTCTCTCTTGCCACTTTATTTTCTGGAATAGCCCACTCACTATATCTCTAAGAGCTGTTCCTTCAAAAAAGACAAGAGACACTTTTTTGTTCCAGGAACCATTTTGGTGTTCTTACATTGACAAGAAAGTGATGTGAAATTTAGTTCTTTATTTAACCAAATGAGGCAGAGCTTTATATCACTAGCACAAATTCAGGAAACATCTTGAAGGTAATCAGGATGAAGATACCAGGCAAATATAGTTGGATGCCACAGATATAACTAAGAGACTGTTCAGAAGACCAAAATGGGTGATCTTAGATTTTCACCAATATCTCATGTTTTAACAAAAAGAAAAGTCCTAAGGAAGTACAAGTGTGTAAATGCTGACTTTGCTAATAAGCTGTTTCCTGCTGGGCTCCAATGTTTGTGATCCATCTGCTTCTAGAGTCTATTCCCAAAGAGTATTTTAGAAAAGCTTACTTATACAGAAAGGCCTAGAAATTTCCTGAAATTATTTTGGGAACAAATCCAGAGGATAGTGAAGACTCTGGGACATACTCATGTATATAGATATTGAAAAGGACCATTGCTTGGCGCAGTGTGTTCCCAAGATATTTAATATATCTCTGAAGGAGGGGGGAAGTCTTCTCAGTGTATGCATCACATTTTAAGGAAATTTGGTCAGGAAGCACGGCACGACTACAGCAATAATATATTTACGTTACATTTCAAATACTGTGAGCACATCTAAATCTTAAAGCAATGGCATACACTTTAAATAATGTGTAATTGTCATAGCTGTCATCATGTAGGTTAAAGATACTTTATGCATGTGCAGTTACATAAGAGACAGCAAATGATGCTCACAGTTTTCTTCCTGTAATTAAACCAGGGTGTTTTTATGCATTCAGGTATTACTCTTAACAGTAAACTTCTTTGTGATCTCATGTAAGTAGAGCTTTAAGTTGAGGTTTTGTCTGCTGAGAGAAGGATGAGCTCCCTGAACAAAACAGAACAAGTCAGGGAAGGGTTTGGCAGGTTTTCGCTTTCATGCATGGGAGGAGGTTTGCATCTGCTGGATGCATGCATGCTCCATACCCTATATTTGCTGCTGTGGATGGCCTGTGCCTATGCACTTGTTTCTAGGGGCTGCTATCTCTGCTCTTTAGAGAGGCAGTGGTTTCCTCTTGAACTTCTGCCTGTGCCAACACCTTCTGTTTTGTCTTGATGCCAAATGCAGCAGTAGGCAGAATGGGGGAGGCTGTGCACATGTATGGCCATTCCTGAAGCACATGTGTTGCATCGTGTATTGCTCATCGGGTGAGACTACACTCCTGAGGCTGTAGTGAGTTATCCCTAGGTCTTGCTGATACTTCAATAAAAATATAACTGGCTTGCAGATTTTGTGCTCTGTGTTCCTCCAAGAAAGGCTTGCGATGTGCAATAAATCAGCAGCTGTTACTTACATGCTACAGTGTTGGTTTTGACCTGTCCATATTGGGGAAATTAATGGGACATTTGGTCTCTCCCACTTGGTATGAATTCTGGGGGGGGGGTTGGTGGTCTTTCTGTAGTAGACCTTTTAGTAGCTAGCTTCCCAGCAATGTTTCCAAGTTTCAGTTTTCATTGAGCATACTTGTTTTACTTTAAAAAAAGATAATAAACATTTAACTGATGGGAAAAACTTAACAAAACTAGTTCGTTACATTTGTATGCTTCTACTCAGGATTGCTTTTAGGGAAGGAGTAAAGGCAGAGCAAAAGGTGGGCTCTAGGAAATTTTGTGTCTCTTAGGAGTTTTGGTATTATTTAACTTGGGCATAAAATGCAAATCAGTCTACAAGGGAAATATAATTCATATAAAACTGTGCCCAGCTCTCTTGGAGGTCATAGGGGGACTTTCAGGGACTGAAATGAAGTTGGGTAGGCCAGAATCTCCTTTGAAGATACTGTTAATGATGACATTGCTAAAGAACGTAAAGACAGTGGGGCTGATCCTGGGCTGTTTGTGTGCTCTGAAGTTGCTGTGAAATAATAGAAACTGCAGGTTTTTCCTAACATTTATTTGTGGCACTCATGGTTACTATGCACATATCTTACATGGCACACAAACAAGAGCACAGCACTGGTTTTACAAGAAACTGCTGTTTCTATTGCAGATTATTGGGAGATAATATTCTAGATTCTGTAGCACTGGTATCTTCTGCTCCCACTTTTTGACATTCCTAAGCTCACACATTTTGAAGAATTAAATTTGGTGAATGTCATCATGCACTTAATATATATGTTTCTCTAGAGGCCTTGGGGGCTTTGTTTTAAGGGCTGCTTATCATTATGCAGTATGGATTATTACAGTCCTTTAACTTTCCATTTTTCTACCTAAAATTTAGAACATTTTCAGGACAATTTTCTATTTTAGGAGAAATTCCTAATTTACAAATTTCAGTAACACTATACAAGGGATAAAGAGCTTGTTCTATTCATCCCATTCTTCCTTTAGGTATGGATAGGAAGGACTTGAAGGAGGATTTTCAGACATGTAAGGTTATTCCTTGCTGGAGCTTTGAACTGACATCCTGTTGTGGAGGCCTTTGCAGTGGGCTTCACTGGCTTTAGAGGATTTGAAACAGTGGAAATTGTGAGGTAGTGCGATAGGTGGACTGTTAAAACATACAGCCACCTCCTTTTGCCTCCTGTGACTGTGATCTGGTAAAACCTTAGTTTCACTGCTGAGATGAATAGTTATTCTTGCATTCAACAGCCATTACTTCACGTGTAGTAATTTCTGAGATCAGGTGTGAGTCAGTTTTTAACCCAGTTCACTGAGGAAGCAAGGCTTCTGCAATCATGCCACAGTTACCTCTGTTAGTCCCTTTCTAACAGTTGTTTAACCTGCAGGCCAAGTCAGTCAAGTTTGAAAGTAGGGTAGAGATCCCAGAAGGGAAAATCTTCTGCAGTAGTTCCAGGGACTGAAGACAGCCCCTGAATGTATTTGTTCATCTGCCAGAGGATGAGAGACTTGATTTTCAGCTGGATTTCCTGGCAGCCAAGTAGATCAACATTTACATGTTAGCCAGCCTGTCAGGTATGTGTCTAGCTGCAAGATGTAGAGGATTATGTCTGTTTTCCAACAGAAAACAAATATAGGTAGATCAGGAGAAATTGAAGATATGGTTGCAAAACATGAGTGTGTGTGTTCAGGGGTGGGAGGGAGCTCTTGGTGTTACAGTTCAGCCACGAGACATGAAGACAAACCCAGCTTTTTCAAGAAATACTTGATTGCAGCTAATCAAGTGTGCCACAAACCTTAAACTCTATTTTATTAATAATTGCTGTCTACTGTATCTACAGTTAAAAATACAATCACACAAGTTAAAGAAATTTAACATCAAAGAACTTAGCAGTTTGGGACAATTGCTGTCAGTTTTGTGGACTTCTGTGCTGAGTCTCACAGTCATCCTAAATTTATCTGAAATGATTATAAATTCTACTTAATATAGTAGAACTTTAAAATGCTGGAAATCCTCAGGGAAAAATACATCTTCTAAAAAGCTAAGGCACATCCATATGGTTGATGAGGCTTAAAATATCTTATTTGATCTTTCTGGCAACCAGACTATAATCAGTCTCTAACAAGACCTTTCTATATATCAGACTTAAGGAACTGCTGAAATCATGAGAAATGTAAAAGCAGAAATGAACTTGTTCATACTTCTTTTCCCATAGTGGTGAAGTAAAGATCTAACACATGACTGAGGGGAAAGGTGTGGGTAGTGCTGCTTGAAATCACAACCCTAAGGGCCTTGCTCTTTTGGGCTTAGGTCAAGATTGTAGCAAAAATGGCATTCCCTACTCCCTTAAAAGGATGTGTATGTTGCTAGTGCAAGCCTTTGGAGGCATGATTAGTTACTCAGAGGAAAATGCTTGTCCTCCCATTGGCGAAATATTGTGTAGGAATCACAGCTGTTACTCCAAATACTGAAATAGCTGTATACTTTGAGTTCAAACAAAAACTGACTGGCTCTAACTATTGCTGTTGTAGAAGTTAAAATTTCTTTTCATCTATGTGTTGCTTTGCCCCATCTGAGGATAACAGGATGTAGATTTTGAAACATTAAACTGTGTATGTAGGTACAAAATTTAATGATATCCCTTAATGAAAATGTTCAAGCTGAGAACACAATTTTAATATAAATACAGGGAATATCTGTTTTTCATAGAAAAGCCAGTAAGATGACTGTCTGTCTGTCTTGGTACCAGAAACTCATATGTAACAGCCCAAAGCAAAATATTTTGCAGTTAGTAGGGTTCCAGAGTTTACAATACACCTTAGTTTGCAAGCTGCAAAAAAACGATAGGCTGTCTTACAAGGTGTCTTCATATTTGCATGCATATTACTAGCTATTCCATCCCTTCATAATTTAGTATACTTTCAGGGTTTGCAAACAGAACTGTAATTAATACTGCTTGGGCCACTCCTAAAACTGAAGGTTTGGAAGTAAGGGATGATTCAACATGCTGCCTTATAAACAACAACATGCCACCTCAGTTCACTAAAATGAAATTCACTTTTCCAGTTTTTAATCATACAGATTAGCTTGGAATATAGTTCAATGTGTTTGTATTTCAGATTTCACTGCTCATAGTACAGTGTATTTTTCTATTTATGTTGGTTATACTGAAATTGCGAGAGACATTTTTAGGCTCTGGATCAAGACAGTGCTGAAACAGTAGCTGGTTCATTCATTTTAACGGAACTACTCACTGAATAAGTGTGAAGAAGACTGATTAATGCACACTTAAATCCATGATCTCAAGTGCGATAGTTTTCATTGACAAAAAAAAAATTATACCAAGGAAGATCCTTCTATTTCTGCAGATCTTTGTAACAGTGTTGCAAAAGAGGAATAACTAACTTCAGATATGTTAATTTAGGATTAAAATGTTCCTGACATATTTCAAATCATGTAAAAAAGGGAATTGTCTCATAGGGTGAGAGAAGAGAGCACACAAAAAACATTTCCTCCAAGAAACACTTTTTTACTCACTATTGTTTTATGTTTTTTTGTGCCAACTGCATACATATGCAAGCAACTCTGGTCATGCCAGAAGGTATAACTCTGTCACCAAACTTTTGCAAGAATTTTTCATCTTGTGTGTGATTGATTGATCATCTTTTGCTTTAATATTCCTTATATATGATTTTTCCATTGAAAGCAAACATACTAAATATAAATGTGGTATGACAAACACAGATTTATTTCAACAATCCAAACTGTTGATTTAGAAATCCACAGTTCTCCTTGTAGAAAAGCAGAAATATTTGCATAGGAAGGACTTCCCAGTATTTCACAAAGCCTTTCAGAGCTCAGAAATAATGCAGTAGATCTAATACCCTGTAAAACATTGCATCTTTTGAGCATCTCATCTCCTAGAGGATACCAGCCCTTTAGCACAGGGCTTAGAGCAGGCATCTACAGAGTCTACCCAAAGTGGAATAGTAGAAAGAAGTATCGTGCAGATTTGTTTTCTCTCTAATTTTGGAAACTCTTTGTCTTTGCTTGTCACACATGTTTAGAGGTGGCATATTTTTTATTTTCAGGCCAGTGTATACCCCGGCACAGGTTAACTTTTCCCAAAGCAGCATTAATACTTGCCCTCTTCTCAGTGACTGTAGGAATGTGATTTTGAACTTAGGGTAAATTGCAAAACAGCTCTTACATGCCTCAAGTACAACTTAGATGCAGCTTATGCACTGAAATATAGGAGAATAATCCTGGATCACGTTTCATCTTGCCCATCCTTTCTGAGTTTTAAGTGCTCTAATCACCTTAGCCATTATCAAGGTTGTTGGCACTATCACCATGGTGGGTTTTAGCAGTGAAAAAACCCCAAATGACTGAATTCCAGCAAGGCCTCGGGACCTGAACTTGAGAAGTAGTGGTCGGCTCTGAAACCCAGTTTAATGTGCCACAGCATCCTGAGTTTGACACCTTAAGTCTAACTTCTCTCAAATGAGAGAGATTTTTAGACACACTTTTTCTGATGTTACTGTTGAGCCAGGAGGAGAAAAATTTCTCTCCAGGTGTATTTGTTTTAAAGTGTATTTGTTTCACTGTAGCTTTGGTAATTGTTTCAGTAGGACAAAAGGTCAAATGACTGATCAGCTGCCCCCGTTCACTAGTGCTTCAGATCTTTCAGGACATCAATAGGAATCTTGCCTTTAAACTGAAGGAACTTGTTCTTAGCAGCTTATGTTTAGAATTGTTCGTGAAACAGAATGGTAAAATTTCCGTGAATAAATAGTAGGTTGAGTAATTTAATTCACTGAAGTCTTGTGTTAACCATTACTGGGTAACTGAAGGTAAAGGCAACGTGCAGGATAGCTGGCTGAAATGGCAGCTTTCAATTCACTTTGCAAGTAAAATTACCTCATTTCCCCCTTTGTTTTAATCTACATTTCATTTTGCATTATATTGTTCCAAGGAGGCATCATTAATCTTTCCAGTTTTTCTGCTAGCATCCCTGTGTCCCCTGTGGCTTGGGGCTGCAGATCTTAATACTTTTGAAAATTCCTGGTGTCAGTACATCTGTGCAGTATTGTGATTGGAAAGAGAAAAATCTGTGATGATGCCATGAGTTGTCCCTAAGAGAAAAGTTGGCAAAACCAAGCAGTTCTCTGGGGTTTTAGGCTGCAAGTCCCATAAAACAGTTTGCCAAATGTACATAGCAAAACTGGAAACTTTGGGGAATTTTCATGGCTGCACTGAAAAAAATTTTCGTAGTAATGGTCCTATAGGCAACATGGACGGGAAGATTCATTGCACTGTGCTGTAACTAAGTCTCCGTATCCCCTAAACTTTTCCTTACACGGGTAGTTAAGCATTGTTGTCAGAAGTCTGGCATGGTTCACGAGCAGGATTCCTTCTGTCGTCCACTCATCAGTTGCTAGCTCTTACGAGGTGCTGCCAGGAGAGAAGGAAATTACATGTAGTCTGTACAAAAGCACGTTGGCCCTGGCGCCTGGCCCACGCAGGCAGCCGTGGGAGAAGTACGCCCGCATGGGGGGATGGAGTTGCTCGGGTAGAGCTCCTCTGTCCTCTTCTCAATGACAGTTCTGTGTTTTCACACAGCCTTCTGTCAAGCTTTGAAATCAAACCAGCTTTTGGAGTTGAGAGCTCGCTCGAACCAGAAGGATATGGCTCCAGTAACTCGTGAAGCCTCTTTTAAAATCTGCCAGTGAAATCTTGACCATGTTGCAATCAACGGGCAGGTTTGAAGGCAGGAGGTTACCATTGACTCAAGCAGGATTAGACTTTTGCCTTGTGGGCCTATACTTGGCTTATAATTAAAAGGTTCCAATTCTTTTTAAAGATGCTGAAAACATGCAATGCCCATTGACTTCTCTAGGACCTCGACTGGATGTTCACATTTCAAAAGATAAACTTTTTTATCTGCTAACTTAGATAAGAAGTTAAGAGCATTTTTAGACTTGATCTTTCAGTTACTCCCTTAATTTAAGGAAAGCAGTAGTACCTGTCCTACCTGTAGCTGTTATGAAGGTAAGCACATAGAAACCCCATAGCATCATACAGCCATCTAATAGTTTCCTAAAAGTGCAAATGTTCTCTCTTGCTTACCAGTGAGTAGTCAGCTGGGATTTCCTTTTGTATGTGCCATATTATTTCCTGCTTTCTCTCTTTGCCCTTGCTGTTAATAAAAAGCTGAATATAAAAAGAAAACTTAGTGAAAATCAGAACTGATGTATGAATATGGCATTCAAGAGTACTTGGCCTTTTTTTTAAAGAGAGGTAATATTTGTTTAATATAACCCGTATGTATTATGGCTCTGTGGGTGTACATACCAGTGAATGTTTCTGAGTCTTTTTGCAATAAACAGCATGATCATACCTTTAGCTTTTGTGATCCCAGAATCTTAACACCACCTCCCAGCCAGTGCCCCTGTAATGAATGTTGCATTTACATTACCAAATCTCATCACCATATGTCCACGTGCACTGTGGGGCTCAGAACAGTTGAAGATGTCCTTAGTTAGGTCTGTGAAATAAAATGAAACACAACTCCAAATGTTAGATGAGGAATTTCTGCAAAGATGGTGTTTAGCAATAAAGATGCTGAGGAGAAACTAATTTGAACTGCGTTCTTCATAAGGAAATTAGTTTGCTCAATACTGACAGAGAGACTGAGTAAAGGGTATTTTCTTATTTTGTAAATGTACAGACAATGAACACTGGCAATAGCTGTACAAGTAAAGAGATTTTTATTAACTGCCAGGGTACATTCTTTTCAATAAAGTTATCCATATGTGCTTTGAGGAGATAGTTAAGATTGTTTTTCCTCAGAATGATTAATGACAAAGGACATACAACCAGCCGCTCGGGTTGACTTTGTGGATGAGTCATTCAGATATAAATGTTAAGTAAAACCATTTATTTTCATTGTACTTCTTTGAAAAGGTGGTTTAATAAACAGCCCAACAGGGACAAATTTTTGGTCTAACACCTATAGTGTCCTTTTTAAGCCTTGTGGGTTTCCATTCTGATATAGTGACATTTTTTTCATGTCTTAAGAAGACTTACTGAAGGAGATTTTAATTTAGAAACTGTTTCATATCTTTATAAACTCCTGTATATATGTATGCATATATATTTGTTCACATGAAGAGAGATACAACAAGGAACCATCTCTGTATATAGTCTACCAGTTCTACTGAAAGTACTTAATTATTCACTGTAAAAATGCTTTGACTACAGGTTAATTTATTACCATATATTCACAGATGCTTTGTCAAGTGACGTTTGAAAGGTTTCAAGGGATGACATTTCCACCACCTTCTTTGGAAGACTCTTGATAATCAAACAGGAACATCAGTAGGAACTTTCTCCTTGATTCAAAGCCTACTTTCAATGTGCCCCTTGTCTTTCCTTATAAAAACAGTTTAAAAGAAAAATTACTTGATTATACTGCTCTTCTGTTCCTCCATCTATCCAGCTGCTTGTCTAACAGTCCTCTAGTAATTTCTGAACCTGGTAGCCAATTTCAACCAAATTTGACTGAGGATTAGAGGTCTCAGAACTATTAAGGTCTTATACATTTCATGAAAATTGAAACTAAAGGAGAGAGACTCAAGTCAGTGCCCTGCTGAGTAAAGCTCAGTAACAGCTTGCCACAGGGAATCGGCTTAACTGATTGCAAGTTCACACTGCTGAAGTTAACCGAATACAAGTACTGGCTAGGCAAAACCTTGATTTTGTAGTGAACAACAATGTTGGTTTTTAAAAAGTTTTTCTTGTTCTCTTTGCATTTGGCCTTTCCTTTTCTTCTGGCAACTGAATTTTTGCTTCTTCAGCAAGAAGCTGCAAAGGGGTTTTAAAAACTGCACTGGAATAGATGTCTACTCAATTTAGACCATTTCAAACTAGCAACCTATATGTTAAGCTTACAGTTCACGGGTAACTAGCAGATTGTATTCTGTGAGTAGTTATGAGGAATCTGGAGAAGTTATGGCTTGGCTCACTTTCATTTTAGATTGATCATTAAAACTTTTATTGGATGACTGATATGATTTGTTTCAGAGGGAGTTAACGAAATCCTTCCTGATACTGTGATAGAGTAATTAAGGTTTTTATTATGGTAATATGTATTGCTTTAAATATTTTCAACATGGTTTAATTTCATTCCTTGCAAAAGAATGCTCTTATTTTCACAGCAGCTCCCATTTTTAACTGTAGAAGTGCATGGTAGTGTAGCTTGGGAGTCCATCCTCAGGCAAAAGTCCCACTCATTTCAGGATTAAAATTTTATTGTTAATGATAATGCTTTTAATCTCAGTCCTCAGTGGGAATACAGACATAAATATTTGAATAAATCTCTTCAGTAAACCATTTGTTCTGTAAGAATTGAAACATCTCACATTGTCACCCAAAAGGTGCCAGCAAACCTGATGGATGCTCTCTTCCCACCTGCCGTGGGAAAGTGGTATTCCTCACCCTGTATTCGCAGGCTTCCAGGCTGGTACCCTGGTGCCAGAGGTGGCAATTTATAGCTACCTGGCACCAGAATCACTGCCCTGCCATGTAGCTTAGCTTGCTAGACTTTGGCACATCACTCTATGGCTGATGTTCCTCTCCATGGGAGACCTCTCTGTAGGAGACCTCTATAGAAGTTCCTCTCAATAGTAGCTCAGGTTCAAGGGGCTACGTAAGTGGTCCATTGACAGTCATCTATTGCTTCTCTAGGAAGCTGTGCTAACTTTTCTGGAAGTGGCTCTGCTGTCTCTCCTTTGCGCTTGCCTTTCACTTTCCTCCACTGAGATTACAGATCCAAGAAGGGGCTTAATCCATCTAGCTCTCCTCAGACAACTTCTCAGGTATCCAGGAGTTCCCTGCAAAGAAACTAAGATGCTCTTAGTACATTTATGCTGGTAAATGTGTCTGCTGTAGACCGCAATGCATGATCCATAGACCATTTGGTGCAGGATGATCACATCCATGTTTTTCAGGGCTGCTGCAGTCTGAAACAGACTGGTCACATCCATAGCGTTTGACTTTTCTGAGCCTCACATGGTGGCCCTACAGGTCACTAGTTTTTATGTGTTTTTCTGATCAAAGTGTAATGCGTGGGTTGTACTTCAGTCTGTTAGAGTGGTGATTTCATTATATGAATCTTAAGGTATGTGCTGCAGGCTCTGGGATATGACAGAGAGGAATGTGTGGTTATTTGCAGTAATGTTAGAGGACTACACTAAGCTGGACCCAAACAGAGTGCAGGCTACCCCATGCTGTCTTTTGGGAACAGTTGCTAGTGAACTATCCACGGAGCTGCCCTCGCATTTTGATTTGAAGGGAGCTAGCTGATTTCCTCTAAAGGAAAGCTGGAGAGTAATGTAGCCCGGTGACCACTACCTGGGAGTTTGTCAAGGAGCTAAGCACAGTGTAGATGTGTCCACTGAGGTCCCCATGTGATGTAGTTCATCTGCTGGAAGATACGATATCATACTGGGGTATTGCATGATAAGAAGCAGAATACCCAGCTCTTGGGGCAGTTTTCTGGAGTGGTTAGTGCTTCCACTATAAATCACCAGATTTTACCAGATCTGGAAGTTACGACCTTTGCTGTTTTCATGGCCTTGATCATGATCCTACCCATAAGGAAAATACTGCATGGCTTAAGGCAGCACAAGAAAGTTAGAACATTTTCCTTAGCTTGATATAACTTTTTAATAACATCTTCTTGCTTATAATCATCACTTTGGGTGATTTTCACACTTTTACCACTTTTGTGATTTGTAATACTGTACTGAATTGCCTTCACTATTGATTTAAAACAAAACTCAGTTCATTTTTCTCACCATTGTTGAATGAAACTATTGTTTCAAATGGTAAAAACAAGATCCATTTGGTATTTGGATGCTTCTGGATACTAAAATGTTTTCTGTCATCACTCCCTAAGCACAGGACTCATGACTAAGCATCATACCAGGGTCTGAGACATAAAGGACTATAAGTAATGTCTGAATTCATATGTGCTTCCTTGGAAGCATTTCCACAATTATGTCTTGAAGCTTTCCCAGCTGTAGGTGCATTAATCTGTCCACACCATGGGAGAAGGGAGAACTGGGTGCTTTTTCTAAGGTTTATTCTTTTATTTTGAGAAAAATGTAGAAGGCATAGTTTATCAGCTTAAGTCATCTTTCCTCTCCTTCACAGTGCGTGAATGTTAACATTGTAGTGCAAATCAGGAGTGCACTTTTGAAACAAAACTCCCGATTGTCCCTACTGACTGCTTTGCTTCTCACTGTGGGGTAGGTTTGGAGCATATGGGCTAGATTGCTTTGAATGAAACTAAATTGGAGTATAGATGCCCAGAGCACACCTAATGCACTCCAGCCACAATAGGGCATTTAGTCTGTGGGACCAGTCTAGAGTTAGTCCAGACTTCTCTAGAAAGAACCAAGATAAAAGCAAAAAAACCCTTAAAATGTGTGTACTGTGGATGTCAGGTCTTCCACACTGAATGTTCTGCTCTACCAATTCTGTCCTCTTGTTCTTCTGTTGGTGTAGAAACCACAGCACACAATGCAGATGTTACATGCTTTTGAAGAAGAGAGTATCTTGGAGTTGTGAGAACAGTAGAACCACTCGTCCACGTTTCTTCCTTACCTCTTCAGAAATTGTTTTAGCTTCCTGATCTTACAGAGCAAGAATGTACGGGCACTATACCATCTTGTGTTAGATATCTGGTTAACCACTACAGCACTGAACTTTGTCTAGACACGTACTTGTGATGTATGTTGCCCTTCACAAAGAATTAAAATCAGCAGCTTTTTTTGGGTAGGGTGAGGATGGGGAAAGCAGAGAGGTTTTCAGATGTATATCGGTTTGTTCTTACATGTATTTTACATTTGTTTCAGAGGAGTTACTGTAGAGTTGCACTGTTTTAAACAATGAGAAAATTAAGGGCCATGGTTTTCTGTGGCCATTTCATTTATGTGCCCCCAAATACCTTGGAGGTTATTCAAATAAATGTACTCCGTTCCATTTACTTGACTGTCTGATGGCTTAATCATGCAAATAAATGTGTGGATGATATTTATTTGACTGTCCGTCATGTGGTCTCTTTGACTGTACGGTAAAGCATATTTTCTTTTTCCCAAAAGAAAAAAATTAAATTAAATGCAACCCCCCCCCACCACCACCATTTTGTAATGCTACGGTTGAGATTTTAAACACACAAAAGTCAGGACATTCAGAGTTATGACTCCCTAGAGCTTGTAGCTCAGCCGTGTTGTACATGTGGTGTAGATTAAAGCAGTGATTTCCTCTCTTTTCTGTACTCCTTTCTCTTCTGGGTCTTTTCCTCTTTCTTTTAGCTCTTTTATACAGTCTGCTGGAGCTCCTCTGTGGGATGGGTGATCCTGTAAAGGCCCTGGTTGACAGGCACGGGAGCAGATCCCATGCACGTGAGACTGTGGTACTGCTTGCGACGGCAGAGGAGCATAGCAAGGAAAAGAGGGAGCCCTGCAGCTCCCTGCATGGCATGTGTGTGGGGCCGGTCCTGTCTCCGCTTCATCCTCATCTCAAGCTAGCTATTCTGTGCTGTCCATCTTGCAGCATTTTCCAAATAGCACTTCTTTTTCTTTTTTCACGTGTGCACTTGTCATGAATCTCTTCCTTGATGTACTCTATTCATGTTGGTCTGTGTTACAGAGGGAGTAGTAACTTAACAACAAACCCATAGGTCCTCATTCACGGATATTCTGTGAATATTGCAGATACTCTGTGAATGAGATAAGCAGACAATACGATAGCATTTCTCAAGAGCCAGATGTAGCCTAAATTGACTGACAATGAAGGATGGATGCTGCTCAGGCTTCATGCTGATAAGAATTATCTGAAAAGAGTTCGCACAACACTTCTGTTTCCTGGGTCTTACTGTTTTTCCTTGTTACTTTTTCTATTCTGTATTCCTACATAACCTGAATAAAGTATTATATAGTGTTTTATGTGGTTACTGTTTCTTTGCTGGTCTCGTAAATAACTTGCAGTGTTTTCTGACTTGGCATAGTAAAACTCCCAAAGTTCCTCAACAATATAAATTTCTGGAGGCCGATAGGTGTATATTGCCCTGAAGAGAATGCTAGATTGTTTACACTCCTCTAGGCCAAATCCTGTCATGGAAGAGCTTGTCTGTCCAACTGCTTTCTTTTTTTACAAATGCATATTATTGTATTAGTCTCTGGATTTTCCAAAGAAAAAATAAAAGTTTTCGAGACTGTCATTATTAGTAGCTAAAAGTTCCTGCTTTTTCAATCCTATAAACATTGGGATAATTAAAATATTATTCTAAATCCTTTTGAAATAATGGTTTTGGTTTAGTTATTGTGAGTTAAGCACTTATTGTAGTAAAAATAAACACCTTTCTATTTCAGCTTATACAAGCAGGATATTATTTCCAAGCTCCTCAGGGCAGGGATTGTACTTGTCCTTGTGTCTGCAAATTATTTATTGGAAGAGGGACCCTATCCTCCATAACACTTCAGCATTAATATTAAGTGATGATCTTCATATGGAAAATATTGAACCTGAATACATGGAATTTTGTAAATACCAGCAACCTATTGTACAATCATGACAGCACTTTTCTTTTTCAACTGCTCATATTTCTCTCCTTGGTTCTTCTGCATCTCTTTAATTGACTAGAGGAGAACAAAGCAGAAAAGCAAGACTCTGAAGGTAGTAACTGCAACGCAGTTGCTCTGAAAAATGATTTTCTGGTTTTCTATGAGATGGCTAAAGGATTTATGTCCAGGTATGTCAAGCATGATGAGTACATGCATTACTGGTTTAAGGAGGAATTCTGTCTCGGGCTTAAATCTTCCCACTGCTTCATGGACTAGTCTGTGCTACATGCCAGCCATGGTCACCCGTCTTTCTCTTGGGAACAACGTTTCCAGTGTCACGGGAGTGCTGCGCTTGTGACAGACTCAGAGCTATCGTTCAGCTGCCTCTCTCCAGCCAGCCATGTGTACGAAGGCCAGTCACGGTGAGCTCTGAAGCTGGTACACCTCTTTCTGATGGGTTCAGGTTATTGGGTTCAATTTTACCTCCTTTCTAAAGATGAACTCTTTCCTCAGACGCATAAGAAAGTTCATCCAGGCATGAAGTCCATAACATGCTTCATCTCACTGTGATACTGTGACACTATTAGTAATAGACTAGCTACTAGTTAGCAACACTAGTCAAATAATAACTGTGAAAGTAAATTACCTGTAATTAGTACGCTGTAACTGTCTTTACACAGTGGCTTCATGTGCTAGGATGCCTTGCATGACAGCATGCTCAAGAAGAACCTCATCATGACCGTGTTGACCCCTCAGACACTATCTTCGGAGCCTTCCTGATGAACTCTGCCTATTCATGCAGGTTGATAGCTTTATCCCTTGCAAAATTCTTGCTTACTTTGTACATGGAGCTGAAATCTGAGCAAGGTTGAAGAGGTCCAAGAAATAAAAGCAGATGTAAAGGAATTGTTTTGCATATGTGGTTTTACGCAGTGTTGCCAGTTCAGTTTCTATTTTATGATAAGTTTTAACAGTGGATAAATGTTGTATTTTTAGAAAAAGAAAATACTTGCTAGTACAAAAGAAAGTGTATTCCAAGATTTAGTGGGAATTATGCTACCTTTTCTTCCTTGGTCTGAAGAAAGAAATAAACCAAACTGATTCAGGCCTGGTTTTGATAAAATAAGAGGAGAAGTTCAGGGCAATCACAAAATGGGAGAAAGTAACAGACATTATGAGAAAATATTGGATGGAGCAGCAGTCATAGCCAGCATTATACTATAAATGAATGTACTAGGTTATTGGTTTTGTTCTTAATGAAATGTTGTATATAGATCTGTAAAAGCCAGTACCTTTTGTCCCTGCTTAAATATTTACAGATTATATTTGGAAGCTGTTATCAGAGTTAAATTAAAAGATCCTACTATTTTGTATCTTGTGTATTTGCATAAACCGTATCAGTTCACGTTTAATAAGATTTGCTATCAAGAGAACCACAAACTGTTGACCATCTTAACATCTGCAGATTTTTCAGGTTTTTAGGGGTTACATGTCTGAGTAGATTTATTTAACTCAAATAAGGAATTATGGAAACGATTAAATTTCTTCCATATTTTCGTGTCACTGACAGGCTTCCAGTTCAGCTTTACAATATGGTGTTTCTTTGCATACAGCCAAAATGAGACATTCCACAGGAACAGAAAATTTGCCATTTTTGTTATCACCACAATCATATGATATCTGCCATCAACAGCTGGGAAAGTTTCCATTTAAATAAATATTAGAGAAAGAAATATTTCAAAAACACTTTTAAACTAAGTCCCAGTAGGTGTATATTGCAAGAGCACACACCAGTTTAACTAAGGATTATATTGATTTTCATTTTTGTCATTCACTGTGGTACGTCTGCCTTAGATCATTTGCTTAAATGCATTCACATATTTACAAGAAACTGCTTCAGTTATGCACAATGTGCCTGCCATTAAAAGTTACAGTTTGGATTTGTACTTGCTTATGAAAGATAAAATAAAAAGCAACAAGTTTCAACCTGCAAAGTGTTGTCAAAGATGCATTTTACAAAGGGTTCCCCATTGACTCATTCTTTGTGGACTATTATTATAAATGTGAGGCTCTTCTGTCCCACAGCAAGGATCTGTCTGGCAAGCCAGTTTGTTTTCAAAACCAATAAAAGACATGCATAATAAGAAAAAATACTTGATAGTTCACTGTGTCCTTCCTGCTCCTAATGAAAGATTGTTCAATACAGCATATTTTGCATTATTTTGCCCAGTCCACTTTTTAATAACTCATGGGATATGATTCTCTATACTTTCCTGATGAAGTCCACTCTTCTGTATATCTAGTTATTACAATCTCTTGTGTGGATTATTTTTTTCCCCTGAAGAGAATTCCTTTATTCTCTGTTACATGCTCTTGCATTGCCCTCCACAACTTTTCCCTATGGTAGGGGCTTTGAGTGCTTGTCACTGTCATGACATAAGAAGAATTTACATTCCTCTAATCTGCCTAAGAGGAGCTAGTCCTTCACAGAGTCTGTAGGATCCAGCTGGAACCAGTTAGACTTTTTAGAGCCTCATTTTTGCACCGAGCTCAGATCAACTGGGGAAAGGAGAAAGGTTGTCCCCTTTTTCCCTCTCATTAGCACAGGGCAGCATATTTGAAATGTAAGAGACAAAGCAAGAATATTTGAAATTTATGCATGAATCCTTAGATATAAGGTAGTAAGTGCTCGATTTCTTCTTAGCAGTTATAAAATGCATGCTCTCCTTTCTTTCACACCTTGTGGTTTGCTACTCACTTGAGGATTCTGGAGGTGACTGAAAGCAGTGAGATTTGTACCTAAATGTGATACTGCTTCAGATCCTCCTGTACAGCTCAGTCCAGGATCTAGACTATAAGTACACAGGTTATTTTGCATGCCTGTGAGCGGTCCAGCTAAACAGGTCTTCTCTCTGCAGCGATTCTGCATGCCAGACTCCAAAAGGAAGACTAAGAACAACAATATTGCTAACTTCTCTTGTCTTAAATCTTTTCTTCTTACAGTTTCTTCTACATTATTGGTGGGAACTATGAGATGACCAGAAATACCTGGATTGAATGCATTGCTCTCTTTATGGATTACTGTTCATTAATAGTATTTATTATTAAGCTGCTTATTGAGGAAAAGAGCACTCTGTAAAACTGTTCAGTCAGTAGCTTAATAAATGTCAAAAACCAAGAGTGAAACAGAGGGACTTATATCTATTATAGCTTTACGCTAATCATCATTGTCCTTCTATCTGTCAGCCCTTCTGGGAAAAATGCACTATCCATCATCTTGATCCACCTGGGAGAACTACACTGTCTCAGCTACAGTGAAGAGAGAAAAACAGAAAAGAAAACTAGATTTGATTTTGGGCGAGTTGTCAATATTTGTAATACTGGCGTGTCGTTACTCTGTGTTGTAAATGTGCACATTTCCAGAGTCAGTCAGCTCTCGGAGATGAGATTTACAGCAGTAAGGTGTGGAACAGCAGAAATATATTCCTGTGCCCATCTATATTGTACATTGCATGGCTGACTTGCACATCCATAGTGGTGTGAATTCCTTCCAGTACATTTCTCCAGCTATCCTCATCCAATAGAGCTAGGCTATAAGATAGACTATAAGACTATTGACTATAAAATAATGCCTATGACTGGGCTGTAAGATAATGCAAATCAGGGGCGGTAAGTGATTTCAAGACCATCACAGGAGCCACCATGGGTGATAAGACTCCAAACCTATCCAATCTACTTACTTGTTGCCTTCAATACCACTGACCTAGAATTAACATGAAGATCCATCTCAGCCTTGTGGGCAGCACGAAAGTTGAAGAACAGGCAAAATAGAGGGGGAGCTGTCTCTCTTGTTTTTCACTAGCTTGAAAAGTATGGATAATTCTAAAATAAGTTAAGGTCTGCTCGGTGCTC
The DNA here is from genome assembly GCF_000737465.1 of Haliaeetus leucocephalus. NCBI lineage: Eukaryota > Metazoa > Chordata > Aves > Accipitriformes > Accipitridae > Haliaeetus > Haliaeetus leucocephalus. The sequence continues at coordinate 14,284,229 of NW_010972991.1, read as the reverse complement.
TGGGACAGTAGGAGTTTAGTATTCTGTATGTCTGAGAATGTGCCAGTTTGAGCATTTCTTGGAAGCTGGAGAAACTCAAAAGGTTTGGTCCCTCCGCCCCAGCTGTTGAACCCAAAAGACACATGCTCCAGCACTGGGAAACAGCTGGAGGACTGTCAGGTTGGGTCGGGTCGCTCCCCTCCTTCAGCCTGGAAACGCACAGAGGCACATCCCACTTCAGGCCGTTAAGTGAGAGCTTTGCTCCGGAGGGAAACGTCTCTGAATTAAAACATACTTGTTCCCACCTGTATGAAATTGTCTTTCTTTCCAAAGGACCTTGCTAACCCCCTGTGTAATCCTCTGTCAGTCCTTTGTGCTGAGGGCAGGGCAGAGATGAGAGACAGTCTGCTGTAGGCAGAGCTGAAGAAAATTGTCTGCGTCGCTAGAACTAACAGGGGTCTCAGCTCTGGATACCCTTGTTCAAAACTGGTATCACAACAGTGACTATCGCACATCCCCGTGTGCGAAGGAGTTTACCGTCGTCAAGAGAGGCTGCGGAGGAGCTGCCGCAGCCGGTGGGAAGTGCCAGGACCCTCCCTGCAGCCTGAGCAGCACCAGGGTGACACGCTGTCAGGGCTCCTCCCAGCCCTCGGCAGCAATTGAGAACAGGTTAAAAGAGCTTTATATTCCGTTTTTAACCTGGAAGATTTTCCTACTAGTTTTCCTCAGAGTTTCTACTGAGAACCAGCAGGTTTGGGTGTCCCTGAAACGCCTCCTGCCAGCCACGGAGCCGCCGTGTGAGTGGAGCTCTACCTCAGGCTCGTCTGTCTGCTCAAGCAATTAAGAGCTGTTTTGCTTCGGCAGGATGGAGTGGGGTTTCATAATGAAACCAGTTCTGACAGTTGAGAGGAACATTTGGCAGAGGTTCCCTATTTCTAAGTTTTCCACCCCTTCTGTCCACAATTAAGTTGCAATCAAAATCAAAGCTAATGTAGTAATGTTTAAGTTGTTCCAAACCCAATTACAATTAAGGGGAGTTTTCTATTGATTTTGGTAATTCATATTGTTGTGGAGGAACGGTTTGCCAGAAGCTCAGATCAAAGTGGCAGATAGGAGAATATAAATCTGCTATTTTTTCTGAAGTCTTGGAGAAGGAGGAGGCCAGTATGTCAGTGCAGAGTATTTGAGCCTCTCGCAGCACAGAGTCTTTTCCCATCTCTTCAAATTAACCTTGCTTTCGGTCAGTCTTGCGTTAGGTTTTCAGGTGTACATGGGTGTGGGACTCAAAGCAACAGTGGAAGGGCCAAACAGTAACATGATAGATATTTGCTTCGCAAACAGAAAGTGGAGTTCCTATCCTTTTTTAAAAACCCTTCATCAGGCTGCATACTCTTGAAACAAAAATCAGATGAGGTTTCTATCAATATGCCTAATTGCTAATCGGGAAGAATTATATATAGTAATATAGTTCGACTGTGGTTCTTATGCAGATAATCTCTTGTATCAGCAGATTTTCCCAGACTAATTACCAGATGTGTGAAGGTTTCGTTTTCTTTCTACATGCAAATTTAACTCACGAAAATTTCATCTCCATGAAAGATGCAGAAAAGCAGAGAGTTTCTGTCTTCCCACAGAGCCAAAGGGGGATGACACTGTAACAGTAAGAGTCAGAGAAATTCGTAGTAGTTTTTAAACTAACTTCAGGAGAAATGAAAGTTTCCAGAAAATTTCTTTTTTTTTTTTGCAGAAGAAGAAAAGTTTTGAGTGAGAAAAATACCATCAGTAGTTGCTCTACATATCAAAAGGGACCTTTATTATAGAATAATCAGTAATAGATTGAAATTTGTTTAGCACATGTAGTACTACTATATTATGATGAAATAAGTTGTTATATATTTGTAAGGCAAATTTCCTTTTTTTCAACTGTTATCGCTGACTTTCCTTGGTTATGTTTCAACCTTTCTTCTCCTTCATCTCTGTTCCTATCTGGTATACTTTTTTGCCTGTAGGATTTCCAGTTCTGTTCAGGGTTCTGCAGTTATCAAGAGTTGATATTAGAAACAAATTAATATCACAATGGCAACTTCTGTGTAATTTTTAAGAAGACCTAAGGAAATTAGAACTACTGAGAAAATTGTTGGGGGTTTTTGCTGTTTATCCAACAAATATGACCTGAAGAAACAGAAGTGATGTATTTCTGCAAAGGAGGATTTTGTATTTTAGAATTTGATAGACTTCAAAATGAGGGAGGGTTTTCAGCTTGCCAACTGCTTTGAGTTATTCCTGTCAATTGACCTACCTAATCCATTAAAATCTCTTCCTTGAATTTAAAGGACTGGAAATTGGATTTAACTTGCTGTGGCCAGCCACTTCTCATTACAAAAGAAATGGTCTCAAGGCAAAACCTGACCTTGGTATATAGCTCTCCAGGATCCAGATCAGGATGGCATGGCTCATCTCTGCTCAGAAGGGGTTCAGAACTCTTATTTTTCATTTTGCTGACAATACAACAGTGAAGTGGGGACTAGAGTCTGTGGTGAACCCATCGTTCAGCCCTGGATCCTAGCACACGCACACCATGGTCTCGTTTTGATGGTTTGTTCTTGAGGGTTAACTGAGAGATGGCAGCACAGAGTGTGTATTGCTCTGAAGAAAGCTCTAATGGTCCTGCTATCAGGAGTTGGGGGGGGTTATGGAATATTTCCTGACCCTGAAAAAGTTGACTTTTTCTTCTTTCTTTTTATTTTCTTTGGCGGGGGGGGGGGGGGGGGGGTTTTTCCCCCAGGTATCTGAAGAAAAAGTGATGATTACAATAAGAGAAATTGCAAGAGGTTTTCCATATCTAGGGACAGTGGTGACATCCCCATAAATCATGGGTAACCCTAACACAGTCTTAAAGAGGTTTAGTTGTCATACATAGATATGGCCGTTCCCATTGTATTTATCTTTCACTCCACAGCTTATAGAAACCAAATTTCTGTCATCAACAATTATTAATCATCCATTTACCCTGCTGAGACATCTAATAAAGCATCAAGTACAGAGTTTGAACATGAGAGAGAAGGAGAGAAAACGTAATCCAAATTTTCAAAAGTAAAGGGAAGAAAAATCTCATGTAACATCTGTGCACCACATGTTCATAAATTACAGTGGGCCTGTGAACATTTCTTCTCTCATCTATATGTCACACAGATTTAATAGTTCATAATTTCACGAAAAACAACATTATTATGCACCATGCTTAAAAGGAGGTGTGATCAGCTCTCCAGCAGCACTGCTGCAAGCTGCTCTCCACTGAGGGCAAGCTGGAGGCAGTTTAGTGTTTTGTGGTGTCTCAGTCTTTGCATGCAAAACTCCTTCATGGCGAGACGGAGGGAAGCACCGCTGAACTGCACCTCAGGAGGCTGGGCCCAGCGTGATAACCTTTCGCTCTCTAAGGAAATTAACATTTTGTGCTTAGACCACCAAAAAATGTAGTTGGAATGTGAGGGCTCGCTGAGAACACAGCCTTCCATCAGCAGTGCATTATAGAACAGGGGTTTTTTAGCTTGAATGAAAAAATCAACAAATTAAGTGTCACACAGCGAGCTTCACAAAATTGTTACCCACCACTAAATTGCAGGTGTTCATCTAAATATGTGTGCTTCTATCTACTGAACTGAGACAAGCCAATGGTGTACAAAGGAACACACAGATAACCAGGTTTGCTCTTGCCTTCTATTTCTGGTGAAATTTCTCCATCTCTGCACAAAATCGATGTGCATCATTAAATCCCAGGTCTTGGGCTGACTCTGCATGCCCATAAGGAAAAACCAACTGTTGTGTCTTGTAAACATTCATTCCAAGATGTGGAGGAAAGCGATGATTTAGATGCAGACCTAGGAGCAGAAGAGTGAGGGAGAGTGATGTGTCTGATGAATGGAAATTGTGCTTTTATATTATCTCCCATTCTTAAAATAACCCTCTTCCCCACCGAAATGATGACATTTAAAGAAGAGATAGCACTTATAAACGTGCAAGGGTTTTTTTCCCACATAGATATGGTTAATACTACAAAAAGAAAAAGAAAAAAAAGAAACCATGGATTCTAATATGTAAGAAGAAAAAGCAAAATCTTCAGGAAACACACTTGCAATAAACAAATTGGAGACTACAAGCATGCCAGGAGTAGTGTGCTAAGCACACTGGCAACACTCAGGCTCCTTTTGGCCTAAGACATTTAAACTTAAGTTTAGTTGTAATACACAACTTTGGAATCTTGTTCAAGAAAAGTACAGCTTGGAAACAGTTTCCAGCATGAGAAATTTCCATCATTTCTCTTTTTCTGCAGATGATAGTTCTGATTTAGGGAACGGTATAAAAGATGTAAGGGGCTGCAAACTCAATCTGAAGCATTTCAGATTGTTTTCCCAAAGACGAGCATGCAGACAGTGTCTTCCTCTGCTTAAGTCTTCATTTAACAAAGTGCTTAAGCACAAGCTTTTAGATTGGTTTAAGTAGAAGTTCTGTCAAATTTGGTAGGAAATTTTGTGGCAGTTACCAAATCCTAGCAAGGGGTTGACTTCTAAGTAATCAAATTACTTTGTTAAATGAAAGCCTCGTATTTCTCTTCTGAACTCTTGAGGCAGCTACTGAATTTTACAAAAGGCCACTAATCGCAGTGCAGAGCAGGCAGTGCCCCGCTGGCAGGAACGATGCCTTTCCCTGGCTTTCTCCAAAGGAGGTCTGAACCTGCCAGGGAATTTAACTGGGTTCTGCGTGCAACGAACTATCAAAGCAAGCAAAACCCATGGGTCTGCACGGGGGCCGCCAGCTGATGGGCTAAATCCCCCAAACCAGGTAAAAATAAGAGTCAGACATTGGAACCGACTCATTGGAAATTGCCTTTGCAGCCGCAGTTACTCCAAGCACACGTGCATAATTCATTTTTGCATAGGAATTGAGAAAAGTTGCGAAGCCAGAATGCCTAGCAGCGCAAATTTCGGGTTTAAAGATCATTATAACTATCAGAACAAATAATAACATTTTTGATTCAATTTTTTATTTTCAAAGTTAGAAAGGACGGTGGCCCTGTTTCCATAACGAGCAAAGTGAGATTGTAGCATTTCTGTTTTCATAGCAGGAGCAGTTTTCCTGCCTCTCCCTTTCCCCCGTACTGTTGCTGGGTGCACTGGGATGCTGTTGTTTTGCAGACCTGCTGTCTCCTCACCCTCCGAAGGCTCGATTCCAGTAGATGTCCTGTGAGTCTGCAAAGATAAACCAATTTTTTTTATCCTGGGAAAATGGAGAGTAGAAATCAGCTCTGCAGTGAGCATGAACTTCTGACTCACACCTAATTTGATCTAATCTAAAGTTTATTGGGCTTAGGAAAATCCTACTGGACTCCTTTTGGCTTTACTTCAGGATGATGGTTTGGGAGGTGAAATTATGTTGCATCCATGAGCATTTCATATCTTTTCAGTTTTCATTCATTTTCATTGAATCCTTTGTTTATCAACATGGAGTGATATGTTCCTAAACCAGTAAACCATTTATCTGCATTGAAATTATTCTTTTGGAGTTGAAATGTAAGACATTTCAGGAAATTTGTTTTAAAATGGCATTGTTGCTAAGTAAAAACATTTCCCAAGGAAAAAAATTGCCTGAAAACATTGCAAGATTTTAATTAAAATTGAATCAATTTAATTTTTCTAGACAACCAGAAAATACAATCGGCAAAATTCGATGAAAAATTCAGTTTAATTCTTTTTGTTATTTAATTCCAGAGGATGCTTCGAGTTGTCAGACAGGAGATGAACATAGTTTTCCTCATGAGGAGACTGCTTGCTAGGCAATGTCAGTGACCACAAACAGCAGTCGCAAAGGAGGCTCGGAGAATATGGAAGCTCCTGGTACAGATATATTCTTTTCTCAGGGAGGGAAAGCAGAGCATATAGGAGCAGGCGTATAGGATAGGAGCTGTGCGTTCAGGGATCTGATTTCTCATTGATACGAGTGCACTGGAGATAAAACAGGGTGGGAAAATACATGCATTCCTCAGTGTAGCTTTGTTCCCGCTTTAACTCCAGGCGCGAGAAGAAGTTTGCTTTTTGCTTGATTTTTGCAGTCAGTGACTGCCCTCAGCCCAGAGAATTCCTGCTGCTGCTGGACAGCCCAGCCTTCTTGTCAGCATCGTGAGAAGGATGTGACCGGAACGGATTTACCGTAGAGGAGACAATATGTGTGGGGAAAACCAGCAGCAGCTCAGCTGTGGTTCTCGTTTTGTTGGTGGGGAACTGCGACGATGAACCTTGTGTGGATAATGTGGCTGAAGGTACTTTGCATGGAAAATCCTGAGCAGAGCCTGCATGACGCATGTACCCACTGTAACTGTGTGAGCTGCCTGTAAAATGAACTTCTGAATGTCATTTCAAATACTGCCCGCATTATGACTCCAGAGAAATTCATACCTGTTGCTGTTCACGGCTCACAAGTTGGCTTTTGCTCAAAACCATTTTGAAAGGCTTTGCAGGCTGCAGCTGCATAGTCCAGCCAGGAGAACATCCCATCTCCTGGGTCGTGATGTGCTGGGAGAACTGGGTGGGAGACAAAGAGATGACAGATGTAATCACAAGTGGCCAGATCAAAAAACAGAGTGAGAGAAGCATTTAGTCCACTCTTCTAAAAGGATAAAATGTTTCTCTGCAGCCATGGAAATGAAAACGAGGATCAGATTAATACCTGAACACTAGCATCCTAAGCTAAAATGCATAAAGAAATCAATGTTTCATTGCACCTCTGTAAAATGAGACAGGGAGATGAGTGATCAGCACTGACCTCTTGGTTCCTCACTGGGGCAGAAACCAAATGATCCATCAAATGAAAGTTAGAGCTTTAATTTTCCAGCAGTGGAAACCAGCATTTTTGGCATCTTTTGGCATTTTGAGTTTGTCATTGTACCCCAAACAGGTAAAAGGAGTTTCCCAGAAGAAATGTAAAAATTATCCACATTTCTGTATCTCTCTCACACCCCAGAAGTTCCAGATTCTAAGGTTTAGGAAAAAAAATGCATAAAGCTGAGATATTTCCCTCAGTTTTATCTTATAATATTTTTCATTTTTATATATTTTAACATTTTATACTATTTTACAGAAGGTAAAACTGAATAACATCAATTTACAGGAATTCATACTTCCAGATAATAAAATAGAAGTGGATGTTTGTATTTCCACATTCTGGGATTAATAGTTAAGCTTATTTCCTGATTACTCCCTGTAGAAGTGAGTAGAAATTTTTCACAAAATAATTTTTATGAATATATTGCTTTGGATTGTATTGAAATATTTCCTTTAAATTTTATTTTGGTGAAAAGTATATTGAAGGTATTGTAAAATTTAATGTAAATTTTTAAAATATTTTTTGCATTGTATTACATTATTTTTCATTTTTGTATAATTTTTGCTTTATTCAGGTATAGTAATGGCAATGTATATTATGCAATAGGCATGTGTCCAGCTGTTGCATTATCAAACACGAGGTCTTTTGGGTTAGGAAGGAAATAAAAGATGTTTCGGTGGAAATTATACATGAGCTTAATGATAATATCTTAAGGATACTGAAAATGTAAAGTAACTCGTCTGCTTTTAACAAGACATAATAAAATAATATAAAATAAAATACCAAATATAACATCACAAAATACTATCTTGAAACCCTCTAAAGGACAGCTTTCTGGTATGAAAGCAATTGATTCTGAAATACTGGTTTTGTGGCTTTTTTGTCCAATTGAGTTTTTTCCAGATATGCCAGTTGCAATGAAACGGTGTTTAGCTCCCCATGGGTTTTAACAGACAATCTTATTTCTGAAATTCTAAACAGAAATTGAAAAAAATCCCTTTTTCCTCAGTCTTTTTAGGTAGTTTAGAAAACATTAATTTATCTCTACCTCTTGTGAATTAACTACTTGATCTTCCCACCAAAGCAACCACAGCACTAGCAAATTTGGCAGTGCTGCAGATCCAGTGAGGATTTGGGTTTCAGGAAAATCGCTACACGGGGCTGGGGTGCTCGGGCTGGCAGGACTCGGCACACAGCACTAGGACGAATGCATTTTCCCAAAACACAAAACCTTTACCTGGGAAAGAAAACAAAAATCAGATTTCGAAGACGTTTCATCCAGGACTTCCCCTGACTTTACTGTTCATCCTGCATTTTTCGTTTACTTTTTTTTAGATCTTCCATTGATTTTAACGGAATGAAGTTTATAGCATATAAACATATCTACCTGTGGGTTGCAGCAGCGTCCCAATTAATGTAATTACATGCTTTTGAGAGCTATATGTGATTGGGGCGTGTGGGGAGGGCTCAGGCGGAACGACAGAGGTGCCTGGAGTCTTGAGTCTTGCAATTTAGCGAACGCATGCTAAATATCGCAATGGAGGAAAATCAAACTGATTCACACATGGGTCCTGTGCGTGTTGGTTTTAAACGTTTGTGTCAGTGCTTGCCAGGCGGTCCTTCGGGAGCAGGGCTGTGGAGGGGGCACAGCAGCAGCAGCAGGCGCGAGTCGAAGCCTGCAGCCATCAGGTTTGAGGGGGGACTTTCTGCTGGTGACACCTCCCACGCACGGTTGGCTGCTTCCCCTCCCAGGGACGCGGTCCGGTGCTCGCCAAACCGCATGAGTTTCTTCACGTAAGCACACGCTGGAAGCGGGAGGAGGGTTTTGCTGAGACGACAAGACGCGTATGCGCAGATAATTTCTGTTCTTGTATCTAACTCCTTCCTGCAAAATAACAGTGGTGAGTGGTGGTAACAGAGGAAGACAAAAAATAGAAACCAACCTAATGGAAACAGCGAGGGTGATAGATAAACTCAGTTTTGTTCAAGAATGGTTATTATCAAGTTACCGTCACAGGATAGTTTTGCCTTGTGAAAATGCTTTTCATGTCAGCTCTCTTTTTGTCTGGTTGTCTTTCAGATCAAGAAGATACTGGAGCTTGCAATGCGCAGATTGTTACATTTATGGACTTGAGAACAGGGATATAAATGTAGGTAAAATAATAAAAAAGTTGAGAAGGGGAATGAGCAAAGACCTGCTTGCGAGCCTTCACCTGGAAGGCTTGGGCACGCACGTCAGAGGAGTGAAAGGAATCCCACGGAGGAGGCAGGCATGGCAAGAGGCTCCCTTGAACCCCTGAATATTCAGCACACGAATCCCTGAAAAGGCCAGGATTTCTGCAGGAGAATACTTTCTTCAGTTACTTTTTGCAGCAAGTAAAGGAGTTGAAGAACATGGAAATGCTTGGTAGAAGACACGTGGCTATGGTGCCAGGTACAGAAAGCAATCTGTAAGCTTGTTATGACTTTTTCCTTATTTTTTAGATTTGTTCTGAGGATTAGTTAGCTAGTGAACAGAAAATAGGTGTAATAGTAAGAAAAGCAGGAAGAGGCCACCCCTAACATCGCAGAGCAAGACTTTTTTCTCATTGGTATTTAAAGCTGGATCCTCAAATCTTTGTTCAGGCTCTGACTCTGTGGCAAATAACCATATTAAAGGAAGAAAGTTATATGTGACTATAATGCGCAGGTGAAACTGTACGTATCTGATGCATAAAAAGGATTCTGAATTTTGAGGTCTACTAAATCAGTTGGGTTTTATTGCAATATGGTTTTTTGGTTCATTTGTTCAGGAAGAGAGCATATATTAAATATGAAGGCCATATATATAGGAAAATAATGATTTTATTAGTTAAGAAAGCAAGAAAAATATGTAATGCCCTAGTATTCCTTGAATTTGCTTATCCAGCACTAGTGTAATACATCTTCCTTCTTTAACCAGACTTCTAAATGAATGAAAGTCCCAGTAAATTAATGAGGCCCTTCTGCCCACTTTATAAAGGTTAAGTTATCCAACAACGACTAAAAATAATGATAGGTGACTCAGGTGGACAATGAAATTCTAAACTTCAAGTATTAAATGACTACCTTCATTCATGTAAATCGGACCATAAATTGACTTTTTAATCTTAAGACAAAAATGAATTCAAAACAAATTTATAGTACTTGCTCTGTAGAAAACTTGCAGTCAGGGAGAGGGCTGAGTTAGTTGAATAAGTAATATACCCATACTCCTTAATATATAATACATTAATGCAAGGTATCTTCATATTGATCTGCTGCCAAACAATCATGATGACTTATTTTTCTGTAAAGAGCAGGATTTTAAAACATCAGCTGACATTATTTTTCTTTATTGCAGGGTTGGGTTGGACTGTGCTCACTTACTATGTGCGGACATTAAATATTCAGTTTAAATACACTGAAAAGAAATGTGAAAGCTTTCCAGATTTCCCAACTTTCAAAAATTCCCATCTCTCCTTAAGGATGTTCTAAAGGACACTTTTAATGAATAGCCCTGAGTGATTTTTTGTCGTGTCAAGATTCTCACAGAAAAATGAATTAGTAGAAACTTTGGACAAACTTTTCAGTAATTTATACTTTTTACATTTAACATTTAATGTAAATTTGATGTCGAACAGTGGTTCTATCCCATACTGCCTGTATGCTTTTCAGTTGCATCTTGCTTCCTATTGTAGTATAGCTACTGGACACCAAACCGTGGAGCTACCAGATGCTGTGTAACCTGTTTAGGAGAGGTGCGCTGATTCCCGTGGTTTCACAAGTTCCTCGAAAAGACGTTTGGAGAGGCTTTCCGTCACTGACACGAGCGGAGGCAGGCTGCCCAAGGTCTTTCTCATGGCTGGAGAAATGATGCAGAGATTTTCCCATGCAGCAATTCACGGTGGGGGCAGAGATTGAGAGTTTCCTGGGAAGAAGCTGCCAGCCTGGCTCCGGAGCTTGGGTCCACTGCAAGCGGCAGGTGAGGCGCGAACCCTCGCTCCCAGCGGTGCCGTGCGGTGGCACGTCCACGTCCCTCGGAACATGCCCAGGTGCGGAGCAGGACTGTGGGAGGAGAGTCCTGCTCGTCCCTTCGAGCTGTGTTTCGTGCCAAGCCACGGGGAGCTGTCAGTGGCTTTGCAACACGTTCGGTCAATGCTGCGTACTCACAGATACTGCTGCTGTCTGTGCTGGGTTTAATTTGGGGGGGATTCAAAGAAAGTACCTTGGGAAGGATTGTACGAGGAGAAGACACATAAACCTTTCTTCCTGACTCAACTTTGTTATTTTCGCAAATGTGGAACACATTTGGTCTGGCATCCCATTTGATTTGTTTACTGCTTTTGTGTCCCACATTTGGAGAGGCTTTCCAAAGACAGATATTTCTCTCATCTGGCCTGGCTCTGTCTTCTGCACAGAAACCCCAGTATAGGTGGGTGGAGTACATGTCCAGGGTGTTTGGGTGGGCCGTGAAGGGGAACACAGTGAACTTTTGGAATAACCTGGGCTGTAGTTTCAGGCTTGCCAGTGGTTCAAGTGTAGAAATTACGGGATTTGTTTGGGAAATGATGTTAGACAACATCAGCTATCGGCCCTTACCTTGGTTGCATGCAGCTCGCTCTTTACGTGATCTGCCCCTGGATGTGGAATATTACAGCGCTGTTATGAATTATTCTGTCTGTGTGCTTTGGAAAGTATGCAATATGGCTCATTTTCAAACATCACTTCTGTTATAAAAATCAGTGGCTCCTGCAGTGACCTGAAACTAGTCAGGTAGGATTTAAAAGAGCAAAGAATTTCACAAATGGCTGATCTGTTACTTCACTGTGGCATGTGTAAATAGTGCTGTGTTTCAAAAAAATATTCCCCCCTCGCATTCTAGATAAGACTATTACTAGTTTTTCATGCAACTATAATTCCCAGTTTAGGTGGGACATATTTAAGTCAAATCAACCTGAAAGGAGGAACAAACCCATCCTCTCAGCCCAGCTTTTTTCCAGCCAGAGCCCCCTCCCTGGAGTCTTCCTTCTAACCTCCATCTCAGCTGGCCTTGCCCTTTTCAAATACGCTGAGGAATTAAGCAAGTACTAGCTTCACTGCCCTTGCCACCTGGTATATCTGCCAAAAGGGTTGGGAGATCTAAAAAGGGAAATTTTTTTCTGCATATACTTTAAGGCTCAGCGTATAGACCCTGTCATACCGTAGTCTTTCAGAAATGCATTGACTTCACTTGAACACCTCTGTAATGGTCCAGAAGAAGACACTTTTCCCCAGAAGCCGTTGCCTAGCATGCATCATTCTTGGCAGTATCTGCAAATAAACTTATTGTAATTGATTTAATAATTTTCATATAAAAAAATTATGATAGCTGCGGACAGCTATAAATAACAGAAATGAAACACATTATTTGTACTGCGCCTTCACATGCACTTGTTTAGCTCTTTTTGCTGTTAAGTTAAAACATCTGTTTCTATGGAAGTGGAGCATTCCATGCAACAAACACAGCACTGGAAGTGACCCACATATTAAATGACAACATTTGACAAATTCTAGCAGTTGATTACTGGGGAGGAGTAGACTGTGGTTATAATCAGAGTAAACCAAAAAAATGTGTACCTTTATAAACCTAGAGTTTAAATGAAACATCTGTACTAAATCATGTTTGTAGAACAGCACTGTAGCCAACTACCAGACCATATGATAATGGGGTGTTTTTAACAATCCCTATTTCCATCGCCATCTTCCAAATCAGATCCAGACAGTGCCCACTGGCATGAATTCTGCTGGAAACCAATTGGGATAGTGTCAGGCTGCAGTAGATGCTGTCAGTTTAGATATAGATACCTGTAAAAAGCCAGCGATTCCAATACCTCATGGAGATTATAAGCACAGGTAGAAACTCAGGTGAATATTAGGGTGCTTCATAGGCTACAGTCTTTTCCAGGCATATTTTAACTGAGGCTTATACCCTGGAAAAGGTGGATATACTGCAGTGACTGTGGAATCTTATTCTTAAGGAAATGTGAGTGTACAGCAAGAAAATGGGTATTAGAATTGCAGCAGCATGTCAGCTGGTGATAAACCAAGAGCGCTCAGACTGGCACCAAACCCAGGTTTGGCAGCTCACTTAATGCTTTGAGTCTGTGAAACTGGTATACAAAAGTCAAGTAAGTACAATTTTCTTTGAGTGCTTCCTGTTGCTGTTACGTGGATACAAAGCAAAAGAGAACTAGTTTAGTCCATCTCTTTATGTAGATTCTTAAAATGATATTCGCTAGTAGCATATGAACATCCAAATTTTCTTATTACTGCAGAATATCCCCTGAATTAATTTAAAAAAACAAACAAATGCCCAAACTTTTTATTAGCTTTACATAGTCACTACAATCTTCCAAAAACTGAAAAAAATGCAAACCCACCCTGCAACTACATTGTATAGTTTTAGATGGCCTGTAATAAAAAAGTTGCCATTGTATTAGGAAAACCTGTTCAGAATTCCTTGACAAACATGAGTGATACTCAATAAAAATTGAACTATTGAAAGAGTGAAATATTACTTGAGTGACACTCAAGAAATAGTAGTTAATTGACATATGGAAAGTTCTCACTCTGAACAAGTAGATGAGTGCCATCTGGCAGGAATAGAAGAACAGGCTACATTAACAGGGAATAAATAATATAAGGAGTGGCAGTGTCTAAATTTACATTTATCGGTTAGCAGGACATACCTAAAATACTATAATAATCAAATTATCTCATTACTTAGAGCTAACCTGGCAGGGCATTACGTCCATGAGGAGGTAATGGGATTCTTATTTAAGGGACAAGTTTTTAAGATAACATGCAAGTTGTACAATGAGGAGGTAGGGAAAAATCTGTACAGTATTCATTTAAGATATAATTTTGGTGGATTTTGGTGTTCCAATACTTTGTTTTAAACATTCTATTTAAGTTTGCAGATAGTGTGTAAGAAGCTTAAATACTTAGACCACTGCCATAATAGAAATTGTGACTGAATTCAAGAATAACAACAGGAAAGTGGACAACCAGTGCAACCAGTGTGCTTAAATATACAAGAAAATCTGAAATAAAAAGCTGAATTTCATTGAGATAAACACAAAAGGTGCGGGGGGATAGGGGGAGCAAGGAAAGTTGAAGCTCAAAAAACTTAGAAATACAAGATCATCTTTGGGTTTATATTTTATTAAAAATTTTTCATAGATTTATAAATGTTATTTTCACAAGGGACTATTAGATCATCTGGCCTGACTTGATCTTGTATAAAAGCAATGTCTAGAGAGTCCTCTGAGGGGGCTCTTCCTCAATTTATTTGATACTGTATCACTAACAACGTGCAGTGCTATTACACAAAATGAAACACTTTGTCATACAGATCTTTAATGAAATAATTCTCACAATATATTTCTTGAATACCCATTTTTATGATCGTGTTTATTTCAAAATCCAATGCAAAACTTAATTCCTAGTATTTACCTGAGCTTCAGTTCAAGTTGTTTGCTTCTGGTGCCATAGCATCTGACAAATAAAACCACTTGATCGGGACCATCTAAATTTTCCTTATTCTTTGGCCTCTTTCAGTATCAAGCCATCAGTATATGTTTCAGTATATTACTTTCTAAGTCATTTATAATGGCACAGATGAACTGTTGTATAAAGTTGAAAAAATATCTCTGAACCTGCCAACATCAGTGTCTAGTTTCTTAAGACTAACCTTTTGGTTTGGAAGATTTTTACAATGGTTGTATGTCTGACTAATGAAAGTTGTCAGCTTAATCTGCCTCATCAAATACACTACTAACTAAAATTCTACTTATATTTAGGAAGAGTGTTAGTAATTGATGAAATAATTCCAAATTCGATATAAAGGCAGTTTCAGAGGGTTTTTCTACACCACAATGTGAAGGCTGCAAGTTACACACAATGCCTCATCACTCACGAACAGAAGATCTTTACATGCACAGTGAATAACAGCTAAATTAAATGGAACAGGTATTTTAGACAAGTTAACAGTCCAGATAAATTTGGGGACACCTTTCTTAAAATACATTAGGCAGGCAGAATTACTCTTCTTCTCTCAACAAATGCAGCCACATCTTAACCTCATGATTTTTAGAACTGTCTGGTATTAAACTCACTCCAGCAGAGAAATTTTGAGTTTTGTAAAGTCAGTGAGCATGACCGCTACCATTTTGTAACTCTACTGCATTTTTCTTCTCGTATCATGTACCATTATTTAATTCTATTTTGCCATTTGTATGTCGTGTGGGATCCTGCCTGTATGGCATGACAGTTGAAAGTCTGGCACACATTCTTGACAGCTGTTTTGAAGTGAAGGCTGTGATGCGTGCTACATCTGGAGGTGCTGAGGTTTGAGTGCAGACAGTGGAAAAGTCCAATTTCTCTTTAGGGATGGCTGGGATAGATTTACAATATCTAAGCTCTCATTCAGGAAGGGGACTCCATAAGGATCTACTCAGGCAGATGCCGTTGCAAAATCAAAGCCAAAGACTCTATGGCACATTTTGTGATACTACAAAATAAGTTAAATAAAAACAAGTTAAATATTCAGTTAGAGCATTGAACATTGCCTATACTATCCTGAAATGTCAGCCAAAAGGTATACGTTTTCTGTCTGATTTTCTTCTAATTTTTAAGATACATTTTTGTTTACTTAATATATATCAGTGTAAAGTTGGATCTAGACTTCATAGCAGACTTTATGGATGACTGGAGAATTGTGAAAATGGTAATACTATCAATCTCAAGAAATTCAAGCCTAATTAATTAAGATGCAGTATGTCTTAAAGAAGTGGAGTGGAAGGGAAGGGGTTGGCAAGTTATTTTTTTTTAAACTTGATCTGTTAACATTTTTGGTCTGGGAAAAGGATGATCTTTTACTAATGATTTCATGTCCTGCCCAGTCAAAAACTCATCACTCACACATTTGTGTCACATAAACCCAGTACATTCTTATAGTTACAAGAAATCTTCAATTTTTAGTGCTATATAAAAATACAATCAGTTTTGCTTAATTTCAGAGAAAAATAGAAACTCACTTTGTACACTTGCATACTTAAAAAATAAAGCTGGCCAAGTTTTTCTACATGCTGTAGCATTCACGGAGTGATGCATTTTTGGAACTGTAGGCCTTCCTCCTGCAACACTTTTTCCTGAGAGTAGTACTTTCCAAATATTTCAGGTTTCTATTTTTCAATCCAGAATGTTCCTCCTAAAATAAAATTATCCTGGGTATTTTATAACGTATAAGGAGGCTGGGATTGGTGACTGGTTTGGTTATTGGCATTTTCTTGATCTTTTTTCTAAGTATTTTCATCCCTTTGGCTTTTGGAGACATGGTGCTTCCAACGAACTGAGTGCCAGCCGTGAACACTGGATACGTCTCTGAAGCAAAGGTGGGGTCGGTGCGGGGCTGAAGATCTCTCGTGTCCACACTATATCCCTCTTCAAAGCTGTGTTGTGCCACATAACAACAGTTTGACCTATTCAAGGCCTGGATGGCGCATTCCCCACCTCTGCCCAGTTCCACAAATCCCCTTTGCAGCAGAGGAACTGGCAAAGTGTCAAGACGCCCCTTTCTTCTCCAGGACCTGTACATGAGTGCCCAGGACAGTGAAGCTTCGTAGGGTCTGGAAGGAAAAACAGAACATTTGATAAAGCCAATTGGGGATGCACTTAGATGCTTTGGTGATGGTTACTACAGCAAATCCAGACTTGTCTTCACCCTTGTGCTTAAAATGGTGGTTCCTACTGAGTGCTTCATTCTGTAGCTGCACCAGAGCATATTCTTGTTCAAGCATGGCATCGTACTCATTCTTGTCTTCCAGTTTCAAGGCTGTATTTTCATTTGAAGCCAGTGACGTTGTTTCGTGGAAATGCAGGAATCCTTGCCAAAATCAGCCAAGAATAAGGCGATCATCAAAATAAACTTCCACTCTGGTCATGTTTCAAAAAATTCAGTAGAGCCTAGAACAGCTTGACAGCCCTACAACTACTTGTTGAAGGCCCTGTAGCACATAGAAGTAGAAAATGTAAATGTTCAGATTTTTGGGGTGAAATTCCATCCAAATCATTCCAGTACACAGAAATGTGCAACTTCAACAGAAAGACTTTCTCCATCTGAAATAAAATATTATTGTTGCTGTTGAAGAACTCACTTTACCCAGGCAAGCTCCATCATCAGATGGTCTTAATTGAGTTCTGACACCCAGTCTAATCAATCTGTATTAAAGAAATAGCAAAAGAACTTGACTTTAGTTTTGGGAAAATTACATATTTAAAGGACTTGAGTATCAGCCACAGAGTGATTTTACATTAAGTGAAAGCTGCTGTTAGGAAAAGAAAATTGAGAAAATCTCAGAGCTACTCAGTCAGCTCCATTCACTGCACATTTTAAGAAGAGAAACCTTGCTGATCATAAATAAGTTACTGTTTGTTAAATGAGAGACCTGTATATTCCTGAATGATATGTTATTTTTAAGAAACCTCACTTCTTATCCACATAAATATCAGGGAAAGTTCAAATTACTATTTTCCTCTATGAAATGTTCATTTTCTGTTTTCCCCCATCCAGGATAGCTTTCAAAGACTATGTAGTACTTCAGACTTCTAGAAGCTAGTGAGGTTTTTACTTGCAGAACCAATGGCCAAATGATGGTTGGGTGGTCTAAAGTTTACTCAGCACCCAGATGTTATATGGTTTCCAGAGCTTCTGTGGTTGAATTTGGATATTTCATTTTTTTATTCTGTGCACTAAATCATTATTACATATTATTCAGGGAGTAATGGAAAACTGTTAGCTTTGACATGATATAATAATATAATGAAAGCCTGAATTATAATTTCTTTGACATTTAAAATGTCACTGTGTACATTTTTAATTATTTATACATTATGCACTCATAAATATATACACTCATTTGTGGCAACCAGACGGTTTCAAAATCATTGGTTATTCATCATGAAGGTACACATGAACCTCCTGCATCCCCACAGAAAAGTA
This sequence comes from Haliaeetus leucocephalus, assembly GCF_000737465.1. Lineage (NCBI taxonomy): Eukaryota > Metazoa > Chordata > Aves > Accipitriformes > Accipitridae > Haliaeetus > Haliaeetus leucocephalus. The sequence continues at coordinate 14,266,333 of NW_010972991.1, read as the reverse complement.
AGTCTTTTGTCCTTTACTATTTACCATCAAAGGACTCTTTCAGTGGTTTTTTAAGCATTTCTTTACAGCTGTATTTTTCATACATCTTAGCTTTGTGTTGCCTGAAGTTATCTATCTGTATGAAAATTAAAATGATGACAGGCAGATTGCAAAGAAAAAGCTAAATTCTTATGTCTATATTATTTCTGAACTAAACTGCCAGTTATCTTTGGTTGCAAATATGCAGTTCCATGGGGCCTTGAGGGCCTCAATGGTGGAAGCCATCTGCTGCAGAGGCTTTAGTGTCTTAGGGACTCAAAGTTTCAAAAACATCCAAGGATTTCTTTCTATATGATACTGTTCATTTTTAATGTGCTGTTACTTCTCTTCCTATATAGAAACATCAATGTCAGTCATTTTAGTTTTAATTATCTGGTAGCAAAAATTAGTGAATTGCAATGGAATCTTCTATAGTGAATCTGGCCGAGATATACATTTTACTCACTATCTCACTTAGGCATTTGTCTAAGGTTAGACATTAGTGTTGGCTAAACTTTTAAAAAATCAGATTGACTGTAGTATTACCAATCCTAACCATGCCATCTGTCTTACCTCAGTATAATACACAGAAGTATTAGGAGCCTATTAAAAGATTCATAGTAATCAGAAAACTGAACAGAAAAGTCAGTGAGAAACTCCAGTGCCAAGATGTCGCTGAAGTTTTTGCCATTGTCCCACACTTAGTTGTCTAACTCGCTGCTCTGAGAAGGAGAGTCACAGTCCAGACACACCTAGTAAGGCAGCCCTTAGGTTCTGACAAACAGCTCGCTTTGTCAAAGCCCATTTTTACATATAACAGTTGGGCACTTGGGCTACCTGTCATGAAAGGGGGACACCTAAGTGCAGGTCCAGCCCTGTCTATTGATGTCAATTTTACATCTTGCATCTCCAAGATTGGTTGGAAAGGGCTGAGCATTTCTTCTTTTCTCCTGGTAAAGATGGACTATCATGCAGCAATTTGCAAAATAGAGGCTCTGAGAATTTGGTAGGCAAATGGTAAACTGAAGCAGAAAGAGGCAGCAGTTTTCTAAAGATTGTGCATTTCTGGGGCAGGGATGGGTTTGAAACATAATGCTCCCAGTAGGTGCTATTACTATCATCTTATATAGGTATTTCTTGTTTTTGCCTTGACACTTCTTTTCTAGAGGGGAGAAAACCAAATCAATATTATTTGGAATATTTTTTTCAATGTGGATGCTTACTCATGAAACCAAAGGACTGGAGCACAATTAAAAAAATTCCTCATCTGAAGTATTTTCAGCTCTCTCAGTTGCTCTCATGGTCTTATGTGTACCAAAATTAAGTCTTGAGAAAAGTCTTCCATTTTAACCTTAATCTGAAAGGAAAATTTGTGTCTGAATTAACAGATGACCTCGTGATTTCTCAAGCTCCTCATTAGATCCCCTTAAGTACTGAGGGCACTGACTGCTGGGTACCCACCTATATTGAAGTTCTCAGATTTGAATGATCATCCTGAATCAGTTCAGGAATCCAGAGCACTTTCACTATGTCTGATACTCCTGTGCCACAGTCTGACACCTCTGCCTGTGTTTAAAAAAAGAAAAGGAAAAAGGAAACATATCCTTTCATAGACTCCATGTCAGTCTTTTCTGTTGCTAGTTTAGTCTTTCTGACTAGGGATGACTTTACTTTTGGTAAAACAACAGGACTAGGAGAAGAGCAGATCAGTGCAGACAATCCTTATCACCCACATTTACCCACATACACACACCAAAATCAACTGTGAAGAATAGTCAGATCTGGAGCTAGCACAGATAACACTGCTCACATGGCTGTTATGCTCCAAACTTTCTAAAGCACATTATTTGTGGTTTCACTCTCTTTTACTTGGTAGTGTCTACAACGTTAGCCCAGCACCAACAGTCCCTTGATTATTCATTGCAGCTTCCAGGAGGCCAGCTGCCACTTCTGCCACTGAGTCATAGGTATTAGACTTTACTAGGCTTGAGTACACATGATGCCTTGCTTGGCATAGTCACATCTGTGTCATGAAAATTAATGAAAAAATATTTTTAGATCATTTATTGATTCACTGATTTAACTCATTCACTCATTTAAGGTTCTCTCTTCTTTCATGATCTGTGTCATTTTTCCTAGTTACAAAAAAACCCCCCAGCTTTGAAGAAATACTCAAATCAATCTTTGGCTCTGATTTTTCAAGACTATCTCTATGGGTAGGTCTTTGTAGAGTCCCTTTACTTAATAAGGGACTTAGATACTGTAAACCCTTCCCAGCAGTCCCAAAAGAGAAATTGTACTTTTCCACTGTACTTTTCCACTCCAACCTTACCAGATGTAGCACACATCATATTCATCATTTCAAAACAGCTGTCAAAAGTGTGTGTGTGCCAGAGTCTCAGTTGCCCCAGCATTCAAATGGTATTTCACATGACATACGAGTGGCAACATCAAATTAAAGGAATAATGGCACACAGTACTACAGAAATATCTAATGGATTGATGGAATAGTAAACCAGATTGCAGGCATCTCCATTGGCACTCTTTTCCATTTACCAACTCAACTGAATTACTTATGTCTAGGACTATCTTTCCCACAAATGTCTTTCTCCTCTCTTTTTGTAATTTTGGCATTGTTATATACTCCTTTTCTCTTGGTTCTGGTATCAGATTATGTTTATTCCTTCAATTCCTATTGCAGAAATCATATCCAAGTTAGGATTATTTCTTCAGTCATCTACTAAAATCAGCTTCTTCCTGCCTTCCCAGAAACTTATCACATTGGTCAAAACATTAACATTGAGATAACCTAGCTTGTTTGTTACGCATCTGGAGGAAGACATCAACCATGCGAAGTTCCAGAACAGCCTCCCAGCAGAAGTGGAAGCAAACACCCGAATCAGGTCTAAGGTAGGTTTTGCTACTGAACAGGAGTTACTTCCAATACAAAGAGTCAGGAGGCTTCTCTGAAGTATGTTTGCTCTGTTTCTGTGTTATTCCTACGTGTATAGGAGCAGAATCTATCTTCATTGAAGAGTTTATTTCTGTTAAGCATCTGGGTATGGACTAGCTCATCCAATGCAGACTGATTAGCCAAACTTACCGGCAAGAGTCTATATTGAAGAGCTGCGCTTAGGTCATATCTATACAGATACTGTAGGATGGGCCCTGGGACATCATGCTGAATATCCTGCAAATCCTGCATTATGTAAATTGAAAATTGTTCGGTAGCCTCAGGTCATGGAAACATGACCCAAAAATCTGGTGGTGATCATGCTAGTGTTTAAAGTCTTCCAGAGAGCAGCCACTCATACAGGTCTCTTTGGTCCTCCTGCTTCATGTTTCTTACATGTTGTGGGTAGTCTGCTTTCAGTCTGTTGTCCCTCTCCCCCTCATTGCTCTTTCGGTGTCAACCAGAAGCCAGCTGGCTGGTCCATCCTCCTTCAGTTCAGAGTTACTTTGGCGAGTACCAGACTAACACGGTACTCCCTCCAAGTGGGGCTGCCTTTCTCCAGTCAGGCTTAAAGGCCCTGCCAAAGAATTCAAAGAACATCTTGTTTTACAACCACAGAAAGAAATACAAGAATTCTTCTCCTTCATGTGCCAGGGTTGATACTTTTTATCTACAAAGCCTGTAAGACATGGCACAGCCATCTCCCCTTTGCCTTCCCCTGTTGGCTTTTCGCTGTGTGCACACCATGCAGAGTGAAGTTTGTACAGATCTCTGCAATACCATTTTAACGTACTTTGGCTGAAGGCTCCGTGAGGCAGAGACTGAGGCCAGAAACTGAGATTTGACAAAGCGAGTCCTGGGATCACCATCTGGGGAGCCAGGCCCTAAATCAGAGGTGCAGGGGCTGCTCGTGGTTCTGTGCAGTTCGCTGTGGCCCTAGTGGGCAGAGGTGGGTCGAGTGATGGTTGCCCAGTGACACTCTTAGGAACAAGGAAAATGCTATTCTTAACAGAAGGACCAAGCATCTCCTTATCAGGGAATTCAAGACAAGCCCAAGAGCAGCTGAAAAAGCATATTCATAAAGAAGGAATGAGTTCCAGCTTTTCTGTTAGATGTTCTTTTCTCTAGCAATATTCTCATGACTGAAGCAGCAACAGATTCAGAATAACCCACTGACCAGTTTCCAATATTGCTTAATATGATTTTTGGACTGGACAGGCTAGTTTATGGTCCATGACAGCCCAGTGTGGCTGCAGTACCCAGGAAGGTCTGGTCCTTTCCCACCAAATACTTGGTTCCAGGATCCAATACATAATATAACACCGTTCTGTTACAGCTGCAAATGGGCATTGCTATTTTATGATTGCTAGTTATATTTACTTTGAAAAAAGTATTTTAAGAAGACAATTGTCTAAGATAGTTGTGCTGCAGCTGATGGACTTTTTATGTGGTGAAAAGAGAGAGGGGGCCATTCTCAGCCAAAAGCTGTGGGCCAGAAAACTCCTTATCCCAAAAATTCAGGACAAGGATGAACAGCAGCAGCAGATGAAATGAGCACACACGCAGAACAGTGCTTTAAAACACCTTCTGCAATGAACTGTTTTCTCAGGCCTACTGCGAAAGAGTTAGACTTCTTTCTCCTCCCCCTCCCCCCCCCGAGAAAAGCTTTACATAGGTTTTAAGTAGTGATAAATAGTATGGTTGCCATAAAGCCTTAGTCTTGATTGATTGCTATGTGTACTGTATGTGGTACATTACATGCTGTTTTTCTGACACTGGTTTCCTGTCATTACTCAAACGTCATTTCATCTGGAGCAATGGTAATTTCTAGATGAAAGGTAAGGGCTCTGATAAAAAGGACAGACCAATCATGTTTTCACATTCGTGAAAATCAGGAGGAAATTCATTTCAGTATAGTTGCTTTGCGTTTATATCGGTGTCACTTAAAGTAGAATGTAATGCTGTACACAAAGCTAGATACAAAGTGCATTGTTTTAAAGTGATCATTTTGCATGCTAACTGGCAAAAGTGGAATAATAGAGAAGTCCTGTGTTACATGGGGACATTCATTAATCACTATTTCTGGTTTTGTACTAGCTAGTTTTTCAAATTCTTAGAAAATAAATTCTCTCTGATCTTCTACATGGGTTGGCAGAAAAAAACTGCAAAGGATGACACCTGGGACCTTTCCCACTTCCTTGCTGCTAAGAGGTTTGGAACAACATTTGGACTGGAGATCATGAAAGATGCTGTCAGAAACGTTTAGAAGTATGGAAAAAAGACCAGGTAGAGTATTTGTCTGAACACATTAATATATCTAATACCTTTAGCCCTTTAACAAAGTGGTAAGAGGCAAGGGTCTAGTTAGAAATATTTGTTTAAATACAGTGCTTCTTGCCAGATATAGGGACTGTCATATGGACAGAAATGTGAGTGCTTGCTTGGAGGACACTAGGGTGGTGGCACTGAAAGACTCATTTTAGCTTCTCATCTGGCACAGGGCTCAAAAGAGTTAAATGCATATCCGTGCTAAGCCCAGGATCTACCCTGTCTGGGACAGTAACAGCTTTGGTCTGATCAGACAGTCAGCAGTTGTGGTGTCACAGTCACATTCCAGTGTCATCATCCTGTGCTGAAGAGCAAACTGTTCACAGAAGTCATGGGAGAAAAGGAGTATGAGAGGATTGTATCTGATTTGGCTGTAGGAACTTTGTATTTGATTGATTTTTATCCCATTTTAAAACTTTCTGTGTAACAGAAAAGATGTTGAAAACCAAAAGAATAAATCAGATCCTGTGCATGAACTATTTACTGCAGAGACTGAAATCACTCCTGCCGGGATTACCTGTTAGAACAGATACAGATACTGCAATAAGCCTTTTCAAAGATTATCCGAGCATAGGCATCTCAGGGAGCATGGCAGCATATGCGCTTAGTAAGGGTTAATATAGTTTGGCACAGCTAGAATAGTAATTAAAGAAGAAGACATTACAGGCTATGGCTCCTGATGAGATACTCCTTTCCTGGGGTGTGCTGGAAGTCACAAGGCCAAAGGCCAAGTGACTTCATGCTTCTCAGAAGAGGCCATGACACACATCCTGGAAAGGCGTGTGGAAGTTTCAAAAACATCTTACATGGACAGAGGCCTCCTACAAACACCAGCGTGAGCCCCAGGACGTTTTTCACATAGGATTGTTAATTTAATAATCTGGCACATCTCTCTGAACAATTAAGGACAGATACTTGGCTATTACTTGTAGATTACCCCAACACAATCACACAGTTTCATGCCTGTCTTTCTACAGCCTTTTTAGATTATCAAAACAGGGGGGTTTACCCATTTAGAGACTAAGTGCCAGCCTGTAGAAGCTCAAGTCTGATTCTTGATAACCTTGATAAACATGCACATCTCTTTTACATGAAGGAGGATCCTTTCTTAGAACTGATGTTTTAAGGATTAAGTTACAGAAAAACTGCAGTCCATATGGGCAGCACAAAGTAAGTAAAACCAAACAGAGCCCAAAGTGTAATAATATCAGAAGAGCAATAATTTGAAATGAGGTGGCTTGTTACAAACTGCAGCCTATTTGGAACAGAAGTCCAATCCAACTTCTTTCTCCCAAATCCTGGAAGGTTCAAAGGCTCGATTAGTTATGCTCTGTACAATGCTGTGAGATCCTCATGTAGTGCTCTGTAAAACCAACTCTTCCGTTTTCTACCACAAAATGATGTATTAATGCTTGTCTGAAGCATAGAAATTAGGAGCCAATGGCAAAGGTGAGATGGACATCTAGGAGTTCTGGTATTAATTAAGGTGAGCAAGCAATGAGTACGTAGTTAGGTCTTTGAAAACAAGGTAGTGTAGCAAATCATTAACATTATTGGAGTTATGCCACTTTGTACCAATAGAGGATGATGGCCATTCTACCTTCTTAATAAAAAGACGTACTTCCTTGTAAATTCAGTATCTGATGATTTCTAGGAAAAACAAATGCTTTTGGTTTTTCAAAGTCTTTCTGTCAATAGTATGACAATCACGGTACACACAAAATTATCTAAACGGTATGCTGTTAGAATGTAATTCATATACATGTACATGAGCATTAAAAAAATAAAGAAAAAAACAAAGTAGTACAGTACAAGGCTCCATCAAGTCCATGAGGATCTTCATTATAATAACTGATTAGCTTTGGAAAGCACCGCAGTCCATGCAAATGAAAAGGTCTCTGTTGGCTAAGTTGCTGCCTTTTTTTACAAAATTTTATGAAAAAGATATGGCCTAAATTTTCTTCTGCTTAGTAGTCAGCTACTGACTAGTTCATATAAATCCATTTTCTGTTCTGCCAGTGACAAGTGTACTCATTTGCTGGGGAGTGCCCTGAAGCTATAGTCCATGTTGTTTGAGGAGGCTCCCTTTCTGGAGGACAGAGAGCATTAAAGTGGGAGATGTCTCTGTGAAGGTTCACTGCAAATCTCAGAGCCCCTCTGGGTCTTTGGTCTGGAAACAGTTTCATCCATGCGGGGATTCGGCATCGGGGTATGCCACAGCGGGGAGCCAGGCACCAGCCATCTGGGACTGGGGACGCTTTTTCCTGGCTGAATGGTACAAGGAAATCAAACTCTCACTGGGAAAGTATTTCTTAGCTCTGGAGAGCTGTTTTCTGTTTATTTAGCTGTATATCGTGTTACATTCTTCAGAAATGCAATCACATCTAAGCAGAATGAGGATGATGTCTTCTTGTGCTATACAGATTTTGATGCTGTGTAAGACTTGCAGTAAGATGGGAAAATAAGGTGAGAAAATTACCTGCAAGTATTTGCTCACCTAGAAGAAAAGTATTGGCAAATCTGTCATAAAGCGATGCTTCCAGAAATACAAAAAGCACTTGTTCTGCCTTGCTACTGGAGCAGGAGACCAGGAGTGAGGAGCTAAGGGGAACTCTCAACTACTGTCAGCTGTTATGCTTCGATGACTTCAGTAACAATATAAGGCAGCTGAGGGTTTCCCAGATGGGTCCTTGCTCCCTGCTCTGCTACCGACTTACTGTATTGACAGTCTCAGATTACTAATTTGTGAAGAAATGGCTGCAGCAGTGTTGACCAACTTGCAGTGTGTTTTTCATAATTAATCAGCAGTTTGCAAAATATTTGAACGTCATAATGGAATAAAGCACTAATAGGTTAGGGCAGTTTTTATGAGGTATGAAAATCAGGATGTTAATGCTTCTGTTTCAGATCAGTCTTACAGTCCAAATAAAAAGAATGTGCACTGCCATCCTTCCTCTTAGGCCAGTCAAATGTATTCACCTCTACTTAGAGAAAAAAGCCATGAAATAACCATAAATTGCTTCAGCAAATTACAGTCTAGACTTGCTGATTTGTTTTAACATGAGATATCAAACCCATATGCAAGCATTATTGTAAACTGCTGTTCCTAAATGCCTGTAAACGCATTGTCCTGTAGACTAAGTATCACTGCAGCCAAGTAATTACTTAGATTTAATGTGGAATTTGTAACAGGAAAGGAGTATTCGCTGTGTCACTTGTAGTAGTCTGGTTTTTCTCTTCCCCTGACATCTTTAGACAGAGTGGCTGGGTCATCACTATCATTTGACAGCAGTGCAGCTTGCAGAAGATGAGATGGCTATTTGTGGTTAGGTAACACTGACACAGACAGTGAGCTGTGTATCTCCAAAAAGAAAATGAAACAGGAGTCAGGCTGCATTTAGTTTTTAATGCTTTTTTGTGGTTGTCCAAGTTTATCTTTATAATTCGTAGTACCCACAAGATGTACTCATTTCCTTCAGAACAACAGCTGTGGAACGCATGGAAGATTACCTTTGCGGTTTCCCCACAGCTGAGCTTTGCCTCCTTCTAGAAGAACGTGAAAGCTGCCATTGACTACAGTGGTCTCTTTTCCTTTGATAGGCTGCAGTCTTCAGCCAAGCACATACACATCAAGTACAGGGCAGTCACAGATTTATAATAATTTCCAATGAAAATAAAATGTGTATGAAACCTTCACTTTTCATGGGCCAAAGGTTTTTACAAACTATTCATTATAATAGTACATATTGGTACAGCTATTCAAGATTTTCACACCTAGGAATCTAAAGCTGAGGGCAAAGTCATCCGATTGTATTGTACCTGTGACAGTGGCTTCTTGGGCTGGGACTTACTGGTTCTGTCACTGGCTACTTAATTTTGGGAACTGGAACTATTAAATGCACAGAGTAATTGAGATACTGAGTTTCTGTAGTAAATTAGTGTCCTGTAGAGTTCAAAATGAAACAAAAAATGTCACCAAAAAAAAAAATTTTTTTTGAGTAAATCTGTTCCCTACAATGAAATACTGCAAAAGTTCAGTGTAAACATGAAGCAACTGCAACTGAAAACAAGGCATTACCACTCCATCCTCCATTGCAGTGTGGATTTTGTGGTATGTGTTTGTTTCTCTGTGTTCTGCACATATTGCTCTCACAGAATACACAGGCAGAACAATGAGGCCAAGGTGATACTGTAACTACGCTGGTTCTTGTGCATATTGAACTTTTAAAATGTTCACTGTGTAGTCCAGCATCTGACTAAGTGCATTTAGCTCCTGCGGGATTTTCTACCCTCTCCCTCAGGATAAGGCAACAATTCGGGGGAGAAATTTGTTCTGAACACAGCAATGAGGCATTTGCAGTCTTCTTTATACAACTGCTTTTTCAGTCTCAGCTTTATCAAACTCAGCAGATAAATAATATATGGCCTTCCCATTTCCTATGTGAGATCATGAGTAAGGAGGTGCTTCTTGACAGATGTCCAGTGAGTAGTTTCAGAAGTGATTTTTCAGTCAAATGTAACCATTATAGCTGTCTAGTCAATTTAGCAGTGGCATCTCAGTTTTCAAACTTCAGCCAAGTTCTCTCATAGCTGTAACTAAAGAAGTTCAGTTAGAACTTCCTAACAGGACAAAAGAGCTCTTTTTCTCTGCTTAAAATTACTTCAAGACAGTTTTTTCACCTTCAGAAAAATAAAGGTGATGTCTCTCAACCAGGGAAGGAAAAAAATCAAGATGTACTGATAGTTTGAAGAGAGGAATGTAAAATGAAAGTAAGTATGGCACAAATCCTAAGGTCTTTGCTTAGAATTATTACAGACATTTAGGTACAACTTCTTTTGGCATCCATGGGACATCAGTACTCTTTTAGTTCTCCAAAGGATTTTGGGCAGATCGTCTCCTACAGAATCAAAAGGCATTCCTGTTATTGAATAAAGATGGAAAATGAGAACAGTAAAAAGGCACTGGTAGAATATCAGTGCATACTGAGTTTGACCTAGATTATAAAAGTTTCAGTTACATTTGCTAAGAAGTCATATAACTGTATGTAAAAACACAAGCAGTACATCCACACAAATTACAAACTAAGAGTTACAAGCAGCTCTCATACCATCTCTAGCACCCTAAGCTGTAATTTGTAAGGAATTTAGACATTCCTTGATTTTTACACTTATGAAAATGTTAATTTTCTTGTTTAGTAGCAGGAGGTGTCAATACAGTAAAACACATTCTATCTAAAAATTGCCCACTTTAATATGGGTTGGACCATGTAATGTGAACTCCCTGCAAATGCCTAAATATACCATTCCATCATTTTATTAGTACATAAACTGTGCTTGATGCATTAGGATCACAGCAGAACAAAGTATGACCCATAGGATGACCCAAGAAACTATTTATGCTGGTAATAGACCATGTTGTCTTTTCGTAACAAAAATATGGAATACAAATTGTCTGAGAGGTAAAAAGAGCACACTGTATAGCTCTAGATGACTTAATATTAACACTTGGGCAGTATTAACATACTGCCTTGTGCTTCTGATTTACTGGAATAATATATTGCAGTATACTGCAAACTCTTGCCATTTTTAGAAATAGAAATTAAATTTATTGAGTAGGATCAAGTCCGGTAAATTCAGGACCAAATAAATCCCACACATTATCTGTGGATCTCTTCAATACACTGGTGAACATCAACTATTTAATGAGATCACACTTAGTTTGTCATCAGATTGCAAAACATTTTACCTAAACTGTCAGTAAATGTAAACTAAAATCAATACTGAATAAAATGAAAGATAATACTGAAGCTAATGATAAATTCCCTTCATCAGTAGGGACTTTTTCTTTCATTTTGATTTTCAGAAGTAAAATACTTTTTGAGCAACAGCCTGAACTACTCAGCTGAGAAGTGATCCAGTGACAACACTTTATGTATGGTGAGGTTCCCAGTAGCTACTTTTTTGACAGCTTTTGCACATTTTAGTTCAGAAATAGTTTGCGGTTCATGTAGTGGAATAAGTTCTTGTTCCTTTCCACTTAATGACCCTGGGGTTTCTAACAGTGATACCTTTGAGAAGAATGTTGTGGTTGAAACTTTCAATTGCTGTACTAATACATCTCTGGTACTTATTGTAGAACTACTGTGCAATTTAGGGGAAGACAGTAACAACTATTATTTTTAGCAGCCATCTATTTGCCAAGCAAAGTGCTGATGACTAAATAATTTGTTACACATGTACTGGTCCAGATTCTGCTTGTCTTTTGCAATCAAAGCTCTCCTTGATGCGTCTAGGAGAACTGAGAATGCAAGCATAGCCAATTCATTCCCCTAAACATTGAAGGACATGTTTTTCTACTTTTCTACCCATTGAGTATGAACATACCCTGGAAATAATATTCGTAGGACCAGTCACAGAGTAAAAAAACATTTACTGAAAGTGAAAAATTTTCCCTTAGATTTATACCATGCTTGTACAGGCAGAAAAAATATTAAAACTATGAATACTCAAAAAAAAATTAAAATAATGCAGTGAAAATCCACATTATCATCTAAAACCACGGATGTCACAAATCCACTGCCACTCACCGGTCAGTATTTGAGCTCAGTAACTGATTGCCATTCCTTTGATCTCCGCCATATATCTCAATTTACATGTGCCAGTGGTCTCATTCACTCTTCTAAATGGTATCCAATGACTAAATCTAGGTCAGTAAATCAAACAATGCTTCCAGGAGCAGGAAATCAACTACCTCCACTATTAAACTGCCAGAAGAGCCCCTGGGATGGCTGTGTCCAAGGCCAGCTAGCAACCCCCAAGTAATTCCTGGGTGCAATTCTGGAAGAGGCCAGACACCATTGCAGTTTGGATGCATCCACCACGTTTTGGAGGACAAGAGAGTTCAACAGTAGAGATGCAGACCATTCAATGCCAGGTTGCTTCAGTACCAAAAATGGTCCTGCGTACATGGATTTACTTGTATGGGCATAGCCAGTGAGGACCACATCAGAGCACAGCCTCTGAGACCTCGCCCATGGTAAATGCAGTTATTTGACAAAAAAATTCAGGATACAGAATATGACAATCTGAATAGCATTGGCCACAAGCATGAGCTTTTTTGTATCACCAGAGAAGTACATGAAGTTTCAATAACCATCTTAATTCTCACTACAAGGGGTCTTTCACCAGAAAGCTCTCACACCCTGGCATCTGGGTTTGGGTTCAGGTCCTGTGATTCATTCACTAGAGGCAACTCCATTGAAGGAGTATCATGGAGATTTTTCTCCTCTAACCTCCAGATGGTTGCTATTATAGTTAGGGGTGCTCTAGCCATCAGCTCTCACTTCTGTTTCTATGATGCCAGTTCTTCAAGAGATGTTATAACTGTAAATGACAACACAGTATGGTTTCTTATGCTTGAGAGAGGCTGTTAAAATGTATATATTCACCATTTTTTTTCCTCTTGCCTGTGGAACTAGGCTAAAGACATATGTACAGTTTCTTTGGGTTTTCACAATAAGCAATTTCAGCACATAAGCTGTGTTCTTTCCTGGTCAAAGTTTCCATCTGCGGCTTACTTTCAGAAGCTGGAAGACAAGCAGTTGCTTTGCAAGGAAGGGCTGTTGACGTCAAAGTTGTGTTTGAGACAGGTCTGGAGTGCAGCTTGAGATTATAACTTCCTTTATACTTTGGCCCTTTTGAGAAAAGTTGTAGTTAGACAAAAAGCAGTTGATTATTTTATGTGGTTATAGAAGTGTTTGGGTTCCCTGGTAAGTCTGGATGCATAGCCACTCACAATCATCTGGAGATACTAAGATTTAAGACCTGGAGATGAGTGAAGCAGAAATTTCAAAAAATTACCATATGCAATTCATTTTGGTGTCCTTCAAAGATGTTAATTTCTACAGATCCTACACCAGCATTCTACTTACCCATCTCTAAGGACAGATCATGCATTTTTACATTCACTGCTGTCTTTTCCAAAAATTGCAGTTCCGTGGAAGAGCACATGAGTAATAAAAAAGAAATGCAGAGGGAATATTTAGTTAAAAAAAGAAAATAGAATTCATCGTTGGACTTACTTAAAGGAAAAGTAATGAATTTTTAACTCATACTTCCAGCACTGTCTCATTAAAACCCAGGTAGGTCTTGGTTGTGTATTTGCTTGATCTTCTCACAATGGTATTAATGTAACCGATTTTTTATTACTTAGGACACACAAAAAAAGTAGCAGGTGTGTGAAAATATCTGGTCAGAGACTATGTCCTTGAATTTCCAAGAAATTTGGATGTATGCTTATACAGTTTTGGAAAGACATATATTCACTTCAACTCTGTGCTACTGGCCTTTACCAAAAACTAGTGAGATGTGACAAAAGACCAAAGAAGTGCCTGCAGATATATTTCAGCATAAAAAGTAGCTTGTTAGGGAATTTGGGAAATACTTCCTCATGCTTATCAGCCTCCATACGGAAAATGAAATAAAATACATCCATTTGTATAGTAGCTTGCAAAGAACTATATCCTGAAGTGCATTGTATCAGCACCTCATACAATTTGTTATTATTGCAACTGGGCTGTTATAAAGCTGGGGCTACTTAAGCGTGGTGTGAAGTGTAAAGAGGGCAGATACCCCTCTGATTTCTGGTTGTGCACACATGGTAAGCAATGCAGAAGCTAATAAGGCCACGTTTGGGAAGCATATATGATCTCTTCCGTAGCTGCCTAGGGGATTCACCAACTGCCCTCAGGGTTTAATGCAGGCAAACTCTCTGTTGGACACTTGAATGGACCTTTATAGATGGAAGTCCCTTCCTTGTAACAACAGGGCCTCATCATAGAACAGGCAGGAAATTCAGATTATCAGTGGTCCATTTTCATCCTTAACCAGTATGGTTATCACTGTTAATGTTTTTGTGGAAGAAAAAGCTCTGCAACTTTTAGATTTGCCATTGTCAAATGTTTTATTTCCAAAGTGAAACATTTCTTTTGAATCAAGGAAACTTAAAAATTTGCCAATATCTGAGTCTTTTAACTAAGGACAAGATCAGGCAAACAATAGAAGGAGGGAAATGGTGGGAGGGGGCTATCTATTTTTTGTGGTTGTTGTGCTGGGTTTTTTACTGGTAAGACAGAGAAGAGAAGACAATAGCTGCTAGAAAAGTGGAAGAGATCTGGAAAATTGCAGAGATAATGAAGATTATCTGCACACAACAGTTGTGAGTGGAATGTTACCATTGAGCATTCAACAGGAGTTTGTGCCATATCAGGTCATCTGATAGGCCCAGGGAAGAGAAGATCCAGAAATGTGTCTGGAGTCCACAGTGAAGTGGAGAGGCACACAATGGAAAAGAGGAAAGGAAAAACAAGATTTGCAGATACGTATTGATGAGAATACCTGAAAAACTGATCTGTGAGTGGTAACAGTAACCCATCATATGACCAGAAGGACAATACAGAAGAAAAAGGAGAATTATTAGTGTATTTCCTTCGTGGTAGAATGAAAAGGAGAAACAAAAGATGGAAGAGAAAGGAGATTATGTATCAAGAGGTAGAGAAGAAATATGGCAGAGATAGTCAATGGTCACAGCTTAAGCAGAAATCGTGATGATATTTAGGAGATCATCAGAAAGACCAAAAGGTGGAATGAGACTCAGAAAGCTGTGAGAATAGAAAAAATGGAATTTAAGATCCACACTAAGAAAAGGCAGCTCTGCCTTACAGAGGAGCCCTTGTTAAAGATTAGTAGATGTGCAATGGCAGAGAGCAGAAGGGTAGGACTAAAAGGTGAGTGCAGTCTTAGTTTCAAGCCTTGGAAGAGTAGGCCAGCAGGTAAAAGGATCCTTGTGGGACCAGAAAAAGTCCACAACCCATTCTTCACTTTGGGAGTGCAATGGCAAGGTTCCTGTTACAATAGATGTGAAATGATTGTATCATCTTAAAGAAAATATTCACAGGAGTGCTGTAAATCAAAGGACAAAAACTAGCCATGTGTTATCAAGCAACAACCACAGATCCATCAGAAGAATTTCTTAGAATGTGGACCAAATGTTTGTGAGGCAGGCAGATGGTCAGAGAGAAGCTGAATGACATTGGTGAGTTTTCCAAGATGTTCAAGGCCAGAAGATCTGGAACACAGGGACAAAATGTGAGAGATTTGGAAAATCCATTGTCCCAAAAGATCTCCTATCCCTCAGACAACCTACAAAGTCTGCCCATCACTCTTCTATCAAAGCACACAAATTAGAGGGCTTATGCCACCAGAAGATCATGATCCGAAAGCCAATGAAGACTAGCATCTGTTCTTGAAAAACCCTTGCGTGTATTAGTACAGATTTGTGATGCTGTTTTAAAAGTTGTTAACCTCTGAGTGATAAATACTGGAGTCTGTCTTTCAGAGACCAGGGCTTACAAACTGCAGTAAGGTCATAGATGCTACAAATATAGTCATTATTTGCCCTTTCACCAAAGAAGCCGTTGAATAAGTGAACTGTAAGAACTGTAAGAGGTTCTTTAAGAGCCCTGAGGATCATGGAGCAAGCTTACGAGTACCAGCCTGGGAGGCATTGGCAAGATACACAACATCTGTGTTCGGAGCAGATAAGACACACAGACCCTTGGACAAGCTGAGGTCTTTATTCTCTCCCACTAATAACATTCTCAATAGGGTGCAGGTGCCTCCTGTTATTTTGAGGAATTCCATCTAGCTTCTCCTGCCAGGACTTAAGAAGCCAAATATACACAATGTGCATCCACCCAGTGCATACTATTACAGCCTGTAATGGTTGCAGAATGGTTGTGGATTATTCACTGGGAAGGCTAGAGGCAAGAAGGCCTGGTTTCCAGAGTCACTTGAATGCCAATATTATAAATACTATACATATGATGATGACCTGCTTTACCTTTTTGCAACATATGGGAAACTGGAGGTAATTTTTTTTTATTATTGGAATAATATCTGGATACTGATGAACTCATTAGCTGATCTGAAAATCTGGAAAGGGCTCCCAAAGGCAATGCAGGTCCTAGTTCAAGAGACTAGGGAAATTAGGAAAGTCACACTGGAACTTTAGTGTATAATAATTACAAATTTTTCAGGATCACTTTATGGTCAATAGCACTTTTATAGCACCTTTTGTTATTGAAATTCTTCACATTTTTTTCCTGCTTACTTTTTCTGCCTTCACTGAAAAGCATGAGAAGGACAAAAAGTGTTTTACAAAAAGCAACAACACCTGTTTTATTATATGAAAGGTAACACATATACTTCTTTCTCCTCTGCATATATACACCAAATAAATATAGCCCATATGGCACTCTGAGTATGTATGTGTTCACATTCATGCCACACATTGTTATCCTTTCAAGAAGTCACCTGCTAGCTCATGTGCTATTCTGCAGACTGAAAGTGCTCCTACTGTTGCAATACTGCACCGAAGAAGATGCTGATCTGTAGGGCAGATGTTATCCCTGATAAATTCTAAGTCTGGTAGTGTATAAAACATTGGTTTTTCTGCTGAATTAAGTATTGATTTAATTGGAGCTTTTTCTGCCTGCAATCTTGAGATCATGGAACACTATTTCTGAGGCTTGTACATATTGCTTGGTGGTTTGTAATATTTCAGTAATGTCTTGAGGCTTTCTGTTTCATTGCAATTGCATTTACAGCAATAAATTGTTCAACAAACACTGAATTTTATTAAACTGGCAAAATATGTGATAAAGAAAGCTAAACAAGCCCACAGTCAGCTGTGCCAAAAGCAAACAAGTGTTTTCTTTTAAATGCTAAAATAATGTGCAAATGAGGCTCAGCAAAACTAAAACGCAGAATAATTCCAAAACTGAAGTGTGTATAAAATTAAAGTTCAAGAGAATAGTCACACCATCCAGCTGCAGTTCCACTACAGAAGGGATTCATCATTCCACGTGTAAGGAAATCCTTAGCCATTTTTTCCTATCCTTGGCCACAGTGTATTGCTCCTTCAATACAGTTAACTTAACCGAGAAACTAGATCCCTGGCCCTGAGCTGGAGCAAATGATCCCCCTTTTTTTAAGCTCCTTTTGGGTTAATTTTCACCTGCCTATATTTACTGGTTGAGAATCAGCAAACAGTTGTACGAGCACAATTGAGGACACACTGTGTTCTCATGGATGAGACAATTGGTCTGGACAAGACAGGCAACTCTTTACACCAGCCTTGCTGCCTAATCTTATATGTGGCATAAGTATGGTCCTCCTAGAAGTGATGTCCTTTGCTTTTCCCTTTGCTTTCTACTTTCCCTTCCCATCTTTTCTCCAGTGAATAAGTGTGAAAGAAGAGGGGACAGCCTTGGCCTTGCAGTTGCTGAGCTTCTTCAGCACCCATGAGATGACCGTCAGGGTTCATCCTCTGTTGGTCAGCAGGCAGCTCACCCCACAAAACCCCATGTGCTTTCCGTGTGAAATAAAAATAGGTCATTCTGTGTTTTGTTTTACATTAAGTACATACAGTTTCTCCTCCTTTCCTCTTGTATCCTGTCTTGAGTATTACAAAGCTACAGTTTGCATTTTATGGTTTTATCATGCCTACACATATGCAAGATAGGTAATTCAGAGGTGAACACTGGAAGGCAGAGCAACTGCAGTCATATCAGAAGGTAAGTTGTTTTCTTCTTTTTCACACAAATAATATAGGAATTCATAGAAACATGAAATCCATCCCCTAATGCAATCATTCCTATTTTTGTCTGTTCTTAATACCGTTCAGTGACAAAGACTCCATAATCTGCTCAAGCAGTCTTTTACAGCACTTAATTATCTTCACCTTTTTTTTTTTTTGTCCTATCTTGGTGGATAGCAATTTTCCTGTAAGCAGGACATGGTTATGGCTGATATAAAAGATCTCTCTCACTAGTCAGGGCTCCATTGCTCTCTTTCAAGATGATCATCTTGTTAGGAACATAAATATTTCACAGGTTCCTGGCTGGAAAAGCATGGTGGCACTTCACACCAGTGAAGAACTTTCTTCAAAGACACTCTTTTACATGTCTGGTGACTGCAAAATATATACATGAACAAAGGGGGCATGTTTATTTCCTTAACTCGCCAATTAGTAGATGTATAAAAACTTGCAAATGTCACTTCTTTAGAATGGTGAGAGAAAGGAAGAACATCACTGGGGTGAAGAAAGACGACCCTCAGGAGCTTTGTGTTGAGAACTTTAATGACTCATTCCCTAAGAGAGAGGGATTTGCTAAAAGCATTGTTTCCTCTTTCCCATTTTCAGAGGCTGTAGCAAGGCTCAAGCAAGGACAGGAGATACTCCTCTAGGGAGAATTCATCTAACTAAACATAGACATTGTCAATGAAGACATCTGCAGCTGGGCTAGTCCTCTTGATTCCTTTTACAGTTAATGGAAAGAAAGAGTTGCTTTTAGCTTGTGATTTAGCTTATGCCTCGGACACCTACTTTAGCATAAGATGCACCCCACAAATGCATAATTTGCTCCACTGACTATAAATTGAACCTGAGATAAATAGCTTGTATATAGCTTGTACAGCTTGTCTATATAGACATCTAGACTGTATGCATTTAAAATGAAGTGAGATGAACCCTTCTGCTGCTGACTTTTAACATGAACAGTTTCCATGGAAGGAGTCATATTATTTGCAAGCAAAATCACAGCCTTGTTTTGATTAACTTTTTTTTCTGAAGCTGCAGTCCATTAACACTCACTCATGCAGATTGTAATGATGTATTGTATATTCTTTTTAAATCTTATGTAACAGCTCTAGTGTGTAACAATGTCATGCTAATTAGAATCACAGTTTAGATTATTATGAGGCATTTTCTGCTTGGCTTGTGGTTTTAAAATGTTATTCCTCTCATTTGGCAGCCATACTGCCAAGGATGTGGCAAGGCGGGGGAGATGTGTAAATCATCCACTAAAGTTTCTATCCCAAATCAAAGTTAGTGACACCCCAGGAAAGTCAGAATCCTCCTTAACTCTGTTTTCATTATCAATCCATGAGAAAATTTCCTCCCCTCTTTGAAATTTTTCTTCAAAAATCAAGCAAAGAGGGCAGAAATTGAGACTGCCTGGTAGCTCAGGGTGCGGCTGAGACTGCCCTACCAAAAGCTCGGTGCTTGCTGAGGGATACTTGTTATTGCAGTGTCCATGTTCTACCACTGCTCTTCTAGTCTGCTTCTGCCTCCAAAAAAGCACCAGGCTGAAGAAGAACTGGATGAAACAATCAATCAGTAGATTAGCATTCTGAGAATCAGCAAGTATCTAACTCAGGTTTTTGTAGTAGGGTATGTAGTCAAGGCATTCTTGACCCTCTGATGAATTTCTTTTGACTCCCAGTTGAGCTGTTTCATATGTTTGGTGTACTCATGGCTCTGGTAGAATAAAAACACAGGTGAGGAGGCTGCTGTCAATACTGATGTGCATTGCTACTGTAATGGTGGTGTTCACTGTAGCTCCTCCAGACATGCCCTGTCCTTTGGATATGGACTCTACTTTTCTAACCAGTGACTTGGAATGTGAGAGCAATTAGTTGGACTGGTAAAAGAGCAGCTAGCTGGCACTGTGGAAACTCATAGAGGTTAGCCAAGCAGCCTGGAACAGTTTGTAAGGAAAATGAGGGGTTAAATGACAAATAACAAGGTATACATTGCCACTAAGCTTCTAAGAAGGCAAGGCAGGAGAAGGGCTGAAATACTGAGAAAAATTAATGTTGAAGTTTGACACCTCACAAACTTACCCTAATTGCAGCAGGACCTGGCAGCGTATGTTGTGAGTAGCGCATAAAACAAATGTGTGTGAATACTGAATAGCAAGATGGTTAAAACCAGGAATAAGGACTTTCAAATTGGACAATTGGATTGTGCATGAATGGGGGGTAAGTCAGTCCTTTGTTTTGGTTTAGGGGTTGAGGTAAGTTACATCAGCTCCCTGTATTTTGATTTTCTCATCTCTAATACTGAGATAAGAAACATGTATACAGAGACTTCTTGTTTTCCTCAGTATGAGGAGACGCCTTGCTCAAGGAACAGCATGGAAGTAATTTCTGCCTCCGCTGAAGCGCAAATGGATGAGCTACCACCAACAAGCTGTCACCATCATTTTGCCTAGGCAGGTACAATAACCAGTCCCTGTTTCCACAACGGTTTACCTTTCTTTTTAAGGGTAGAAACACAAACCACCGTATCCATCAATAAAACATGCCACCCTACAAAGAGATCGTTTCCCCTCCAAGTCCAGTGATTGTCCTGACAAAATCATCTCAGAAACATCGCAAACATAATGAGACGTAGCTGAACACAAGGAGAGAACTTGCAAAAAGGAACAAAGTTAATAAATAAGGATTGGGGGAAAGCACAGGAGAATTCTTTGTGAGACAGACACGTGGTTCAGAAATGAGATTTTTAGATGGTCAGGATGTCAGGAGGGCGTTAAGAAAACATTCTGAGAGCAGACTTCAGCCCGGGGAGAGCGCTGTAATTCCCTTAACTTCAGTACAATTTATTTCAAGTCAGTCAAAAAAGACCCCAAATGTATATGACACACTACTGCAGCTATGAGGAGATGAGTAACCGTGCTGGGAGCTGGAGAGGTGAGTGCAGGAGGGAACATCCAACCCGCCTCGGCCGCAGGCCTACAGACATACAGCCGCCTGCGGTGTCCCCCACCACCCCTGAGGGAAGTCCACGGGACCTCCTCGGCTGCAGACCCCCGGCCCCGAGCCCTCCCTCGGGCTCATCCCCGTCCGCTTCCCTGACAGCCGATGGCTCGGGAGCGCGGGCACGTCTGCTGCCCCAGGAGAGGGGCCCTCTCCAGTCCCGCCGCTTCTCGTCCTCGTTTCTTGTGCAAGAGAGAAGTACTCATCCCGGCAGGCACTTGTTTCTTCTGCCCGGCCCGTAGAGGGGGATCGCTGCTCCCTACGAGCAAACACGAGACTGCGAGCCCTGCAGGCCTCCTTCAGGAGAGCGGGGCATTCGTGCTGCCCAGGGAGCAGACGAGGAATCGGATGAAAACTGTGGCATTAGGTGAGCCAGTAACTGGCACGCATTGCTCCCTCCCGCGCCCGGCACCGCTGCCAAGCAGGACCGGGGCGGCAGGGCCTGACTCTGCCCATCTCCCAGCAGGGCTGGCCCAATTCTCGGCATCCATCAGGAGGACGAGGAGGCCGGCAGGCAGGCGGGGTCCCAGGCCAGCCCCCGGCCGTGCCCCGGCCTGCCGCCCCCTCCTCAGATCCCCACCTGCCCCCAGCAAAAGGCTACTCCTCACCGCAGACTTGTTCACTTCAGCTGTAGGAAGTAACTGCTTCCAGCACCAAATTTAAGCAACATATGAATGTATTCTTACATTTAATTAATGCCCACAGGATCTAGTATAAGACTCTGTGAAAATTCTTAATTAAGCACGCAGAGAGCTGTCTTTGGGGCAGCAGTTTCAAGCTTGTATGTACTCAGCTGGTAAACGCTAAAACTGAAGCACATACTACCTTATCATATGAGCTCAGAAACTTGGATCTGTGGTGTTTGCTCACTTCACTGCCATTTTAAAATCAATCTCAGGAGGCTCTCGGGATACTTTTTCGAGTATCAAGCCATAGAGGAAGTGCTGTTCGACTTGCTTAAGGATTCTTAACGTTGTCAATTCATCAAGTTGATTTATAGTTCTTGTTTTCCCCAGCTTTACGAAAGCGTCTCCTCTTTGCCTTTTTTCATGGCACGCTGATGTAATTCTGGCATGTTCTCCATTTGCGAGTGTCAATGGCCAGGAAGATTTATAGCTTAAGGGTAGAAAACTCCTCTGGCTATGATCTCCTCTTGTCCTTTAGTTTAGGAGTCAGAAAGAAGGAATTAATTTTAAATTGTCTGTAAATACTAATGCTGAATTAGAAATTCAGAATGTTACTGCTTTGCTACGTATGTTCCAATATATAATAGTTTGTGCTAGTCAAAATGATGAGGAAAAAACCTCCAAATTTTTCAAGATGACCTACAAAATTTTTACTTGGGTTTCTTGTTTGTAGTGATGCTGTGATAAAACTTAAAAGCATGTTAAAATATTCTCCTCTATATATTACCCATCATAGTAATTCCCTTAAATCAAATTTATTAATTTATTTTCCTACTTATTTTTCTTTCATGTTGGGAAATTTTAAACTTAATGTAAGAAAATATCTGAAGCTCCAATATTAATAAATGAATGCCGAGTAGGATCAGGCTTAAAGGCAGCTACATTAAAGCACAGAGTCCTTAAGTTGCATGATTCAAATTTCTTGAGCTTCTTGTATTTTTCATCCACTAATTTATCTTCTGGGACTCATCTTCACCATCGCTACACAAGTTAATATTATCTGTAAATGCTTCATACATAAAATGAAGTTTGTCCATACTCCTGCACAGCGGGAAAGTGCATCTTAACAAGCAAATGATTAATTTGGTTCACACAGAAGACAAATTACCACTTCATTCATTCACAGCATACACATGTACATTCCTCCTTGTGCCACAACTGTCCCGTTGTTTTCTCCCATCCCCTACTTGAAGGATGCCACCACTGTTACATTACTAAACTAACTCCCCAACATTACTGAACTAAAATAGGTTCTAGATCCTATTAGGTGATGAGCCCAAATATCTCTATATGCCCAGTATCTCATGCACAGGACACAGAATTCCATGCTTTGCTATATTGGTAAGCTGTAAACTAAATTACTATGATGTTCTTCATCTTTGGTAGATATCACTTCTCAGAACCATAATTCTGACCGAATTATTATTGAACTGACCGAAGGGTTTCATAATAGAAGAGAAAGGTTTTTTAATAGGAAACTGAGCAAAAAAGGATCTGGGTTTTTTTTTTTTCGTTTTCATTTGGTAGTATGTAGAACTAGCTGTGCTACCTACAAAAAGCTTGTGGTGAGTTTTCTGCACTTTTAAATAGTCCCCTCAAAACACCTTGCATTTGCCATTATTATGTGAGATTTGGATCACTACCTTTCCAGTCGGTTCCTGCGGAAGTGGCACAAGAACAGAACATGACAGATCCAGAAAAGAAATTTCACGACTATTCCCTTTTCAAAGCTTTTTAAGCTGTATTAGCAAAACACTTTAACATTTGAATTAAGTGATGGAGCTCCTTGGCATTAGAAAACAGCTTTCAAGACCACTGTTTTGTTTCCAAGAAGAAAAAGCTTAATAACAAAACCATTTCTGTTTCCAACTGTAACAGTATCTGGCATAATGGGATATTGTAACAATAATTCCCATCTCTTGGTGAGTGTGGATGGCTTCCTCCTCCACAGTAAGAGCAGACGAAAGAAGTAGAAGGGTCAGTTTTGAGCTCGGCAGAACACGGCGTATGTGGTTTTAGGCAAGTCGTTCAAGACTGCGTCCAAAAAAGGCAGCAGGCAACACTCAACAGTGCGTAACTTCAGGATCCAGTCTCCTCTTACAGTGCAGGTGGAGGGCTGCATGTCTTGGGAAGCAATCCAGCATAACCAGGGAGCTGCCTACATCTAGCTAGGAGAGAGATCAGAGTTATCACTGTGAATGGAACTAGACTGAGCGCCTGTGAGGTACCACCTCCCGCCTCCTGCTGAGACAGAAAGTTGTGGGCAGGTGCAGAAGCACAGAGGTAGATGTCCAGGGAACTTAAAAGTCCGAACCCCTCCTAAACACTTCAAACATATGTTTCTTAAATTTCAGTTCCTTCAGCATTAGGTGGCAGCTGACAGGGCTTTTAAAAGGATCAAAATTTTGGATTTATATGCTTAAAAGTTCCGTCTGCGTCCCACATTAGGCATTACACCTAGCTCAGCAATCCAGCAGTACTGAACTCTGCAAGCTAATTTCACCTTTTACCTCAGCTGTCAGTGTTACCCAGTAATGTACAGAGCAGGTCTTTGCTAAATCCTTTATGGATCTGGCACACAACCATTCTGCATTCATTCCTTTACTTGTAAAACAGGAGTATTGCTCCTGTAGTAGGACTTACTGTCTAAAAGTAAGGGACTAAAAGGGGACTTACTGTCCCCTACTCATAGGAATACTACAAGAATAAATAAGTGTTTTTGGAAGTGTTCAGATAATACAGACACTGGTATTTTAAAATTACCTGGAAGTACAGTTGCGCTATACAAGGTCTAAAAAATTCAGTGACTCAGAAGATCAAAAACTGCTTTCAAGGGAAGAAAAATCAGGCATACACAGTCTTTCTAGACCACTATTTGAATTCCAATTGAGGCCTTTTAGCTGTCTAAGTCATTACATGTAATTACACTGTAGATTGTATTAAGAATTAGTAGTTTATTCTAATACAGAGGAAGCGACACAATAAATACAGACAGAGTTTTCTCGATACTAGGGTACCATTTGTTGATGGAGCTAGGGGATTAATTTTGAGTAGGGAGCCTGAGGTGTTTCCCAGGAGAGGACTTGTCAGAGTTGAACATCAGGCAAGTAAGTTTCTGGTGATATTTTCTGAAAACCATTTCCGTTGTTAGAATACATGAAGTTAATGATCCATCGCCATTCTTCTAACATCTTCAGCGGAGATACATGTATTCTTGAACAACTACACAGTATTGACATTGGGAGCCTTCTTTACTAAGAAACCCTTCATCTCCGCGACTGGTGGTCTGCAGAAGCCACAGTGTCGGAAAACAAGTGGGGGAGAGGAGACAGAGGTGGGCATGGCCGGCAGCGGGCCCCTGGCCCTGCTCTGGGCTGTAGGCCCCCTCAGGGCTTCTCCGACTCGTAGCCAGAAATTTGCCACCGGTGGTTGGCTGCACCTGGGGCGGCTGGAGCAAACGCAGAGGAACGGGTGGTTCATCCTTGCTGGTTCATGCCCGTCTCCAGGCGCCCGGGGGCACGAAACGCACTGGCAGTTTGCAGGCTGAAAGCAAACCGGCGCAGGGGCCTCCTCACGGGGCGCGCATCCCAGGCGCAGGGCTTTGCGCCACGCGAACTGGGCACGGGGAGTTGACGTGGATGATAACACGGGAGAAATTAACCTGCAGCCCGTAGTGCCACCTCCGGTTTAGGCTCTTCTGCGCGTTTTAATGCGGCACCTAAGCCAGGCCTCGCTGGCCGGAGGGTGGGAGGAGGCCCCGGCAGGCCTGCGCAGGCGGGCGGCGCGTCCGGCGGGCGGCGCGTCCGGC
>NW_010972991.1:14156642-14240742 GCF_000737465.1 Haliaeetus leucocephalus | reverse complement strand
GGCGGGGCTGCCCCCCCCCCCCCCGCTTCCCGACCCCCCCCAAAGCGCTGACACAGCGCTTACAAGAAAAAAAGGCCTCTTGGTTGGGTCGGCAGCTTGCGTCCTGGCTCACCTTTTGGAGCACCTGAAAATTACCTGATGCTTGCCTGAAACGTGATCATAAGCGTTTGTGGAGGAACTCCCAGAAGCTCTGAAGCGACATGCAGGCTTTTGGAAATCCTGCTCCCCAGATCTTTGTAGCTTTCATATCTGTTTGATCGTAACGATTATTTATTTTTCATATAACAATACTTTCTGAGGTTTGCCTGACACCCTCGGTGGCTTTTCTCATAAGCAGTATGTGTTCAAATGTGAGTTCATACAGCACTCGAACCCATTACAGCCTCCTATCAGGACTAAATTAATGCTTCTCTGTAATTTGGCCATAAAGGGGGAACCTTTAGCTAGGCGGTCCCATGCATTACGAACGTTATACAGTAGAGAAGACAATGCGGAGAGAAGCTGTGTGATCTTTGTTTTTTTTTTAATTTATTTACTGCTAATCTGTGAAGAAATAATTGAGCAATAGAATAATTCCCTGAGCATAGATTGTTGGTTAGTTTGGTTTTGTAGTGTGGGGATAAGAGGAAGAACGTTGCGTGGGATGTATTGTAGCAGATGCCAGTAACTTGCCCATCAGAAATAGTGCCCGTGCTGTGTTTTCTGCACCTTTTTCTGTAGGGTTCTGAAGCAAAACAAAATGGAATTTGAAATATTCAGTCTTCAGCTCAAATTGCATTGATGTCAGAAAATGCTTTAGCTGGTATTGAAGAAAATAGTGCTGTAACTGAATGATTAAGGATGAAGAGGAGGGCTTTCTTGCCATTGTCTCTGGTGGTCAGTTTATAGGCAGTTTTGCTCTGATACTTGGTTGCATCAGCATGATATCATTAGGCTAATTTAGCACTTTAGAAAAAGCTTGGTTGCCCGTTCTTTTATCTCTCTTGTGAGGAGGTATAGCGCTTGTGAAGCTCAGCTTGGGTAGAGAGCAGGCAGGCCACTGTATGGGAAGGGAAGTTGTATGGAGCATTACTGGTGCCATTAGGCTTTCCCAGAAGTTGCTCTAAACCAGCTTCTGTAAAGAACTTTTCTAGTTTTTATTTTGCTTGAACATACATGGTTACAAAAAGCAGAGATGTAGGGGGTGTTTTCCCTCCTCTTGTTCTCAGGTGTCAGTGATTGTGAAGAGAGACGAGATTTTTCACAGGATAGGTAACATGCACTGTGGATATGTTTCTGTACATTTAGCCCTAGATAGTTTTGGCTGACAGTATTGCAAAGTTGTGTCTTTGTCCTCTAATGTAAAGGCCAGGTACAGGATGCTAAAGCTTACTGCTTTTGGACTTGGCTAATTCATACTGAGGTGAGCATTCTACTCTTAGAAATAACCTCCATATTCTACTTCCAAGAGTTTTGATTGACATCTGTGACATTGTGCTAGGTGCATGGTTTTGCATATGGGTTTGTTGAATGAGAAATTTTTGGGGACCAGCGGGGGACTTTTATCATGGGTGGGATGATCCCAGCAGCATTGTGACCTAGTACCTTGGACGCAGTTCTAGGAATTTAATGTATCTCATCTTGAGTTTTCATAGAAATTAAGCATTTTAGACAACCAGGTGTATAGTTGATATTTATCTGAAAAATGTCCTTTATATACTCAGTCCTTTGTAAACAAGATGGTTTTTACTTGCATATTTCTCAAAGAACTGATTGGAGGTTAGGGAAAAAGAATAACATGAGACAAATGAAATACAGTTTCTACCTTGCTTCGCTTTTCACTTGGGTTCTTTGTGACAAAGGTAGGAGTTTTAACCATGACTAAATTTTATGTTAGATCAATGCGTTTTACAGATGGTTAGGAAAGATAACTGAAAATAACTGTATTTTCTACTGTTGGAGCTGTCTTTATTTTTCTTTCTTTACTTTGTCTGCTGCTATGTCTTGAGCTTTAAAGTGTATTTTGAAAATACCGTAAAATGCTTTATAGGATGAAATTAACAGTCTGTATATGTGAGGCCATTTTCTTGCAAATGTATGTATTGGGGAACATGATATATAACAAAGAGAAAATCCCAAACGAATTTAAAACCTGAACACTTCTATCTTTTAATGTCTCCAGTCATTTGAGTCCATTTTAGATGACAAAATTTCTTCCTTCCTGTGACTTAGAAACTGAATTCATATTTAGGTTGTATAGAAAGACTGTAGGAAATGGAAGACAGTCTAATGTTTTATCTCTGTCATAATCTGTGTGCAATTAAGTGTTGGTGAGGTGTTTTCGTTGTGTTCCATGCTGTGTTTCCTTGCTTTTAGGTATTCCTAATTTTCAGTTGTAATCAAAGGGGCAGATCACTTTACTCTGGATTTTATATATGAATTTGCAGGGTTACAACAGGCAAAGGTGAGATGCCGGGGCATTAGTTGAGGCCACTTTGAAAGCTGAGTTGTTATGGTTAGAGACAGCATCCGCAGTGCCCAGCTGAGCTGCCTTTGCCTCCGCTTGCACTTGCAAAGTACTAGTTAGGCATCCGGATAAGGCCAGGGGTCTGGAAACCCGCAGGGAGCAGTTTGCCAGGCCATTGCACACCCTGTGCGTTTAGGTAAGCTTGTTGAACTGGTGGATTTGTGAGGTTTTTGGCTTGATTCCTATTTTGGAAGATGAGAGTGGGTGGAGCTGAGGTGTGGTGGAAGATTTGGTGTCTGTAACAGAAGAACAATGTACAAATGAGCTCTAGAAATATAATGGTTATGGGGTCCCTGAGTGACTGCTGGTGGCAGCAGTTGTTACATGTCAAGGTAATGTTTTGGAGTATGCAATGTATGTCTCTAGTAATAGGGGTAGCTTCCTTTATTTCAGCGGGTGCTTTTAGATATCGAGGACTTGAAAACTATGATCCAGCTAAACAATCAAAGTATAAGTAATTATAGGAGGATCACTTCATATCTGGTTGCTCAAGCCAAATTAACTGACACTTAACAGACACAAAAATAAAACACAGGTTATTTCTTTTGGCTTGCTGTAGGCTGCTTGCATGTTTTTTGGGAACAGCAAACATTGTGGCAAGTGCATCTGCTCCTTTGAACTTGTAATGTTTTGATTTATATGTGCAAAGCTTGGTAATTTAAGAGAATTTAGGACTGAAACAAATATAACAATTGCTCAGGACCAGCCTATATATGTGACAGGAGTAATTGTAGCTGAAACTAGACATGTCTTTAACATTTTTTTTCTAAAATCTCCAATTGCTATTGCCCAACCTTGTATTATGTGCTGTATGTAGATTTGCCTCCAAGACTTAAATTATTATTGGCTGACTTTTGATAGCTTTCTTAGTAAACAATTCATTAAGTTTGACAACATTGTGAAAAGTCTTGTGTAAATTTTACTGCAGTTTTTTTAGCATTTTCTTTCTTCTACCTTAAAATTCATTATTTCTAAAACTGATGAGCCTCCTGATAGATTCACATCAATGAGAACTTTTTTTTTTTTAACTTTGTTTTTTGGTCATCAGCTGATATACTGTTATACTGTTCTGCGTCGACAGTTTTTTTCCATCGCTGTAAATGCTGTGCTTGGGTGATGAATGGTAGATGTGTGTTCTGTTAATACATAATTCAGACACTATTCCATTTGGAATCACACTGGAATGGAGGCATTGATAATTTCCAAGTAAATGAGTGGATGGAAATCAGACAGCTTATTTATTTTTATGTGTTTAGCTTGTCGGCTTTTGTGAATGTTTCTGTTCTCTCACATTCTTGCTGTCTAACTTTGAATATCCAGGGACCATCATGTGTCTAGAACCGTTTAAATTTACCCATGCATATGAAATGTAACCCTGTGGTGGTTTTGGTTGAATTTCAAAATACAAAATGTAGCACAATAACAGTCTTATGAGCAATCTGAGATCACTTCAGGTAGATGGAAGAAAGCTCAGTGTTTAATTTTTATCTGTCAGTTATGTTAACTATGCATTTTGAAGAAAAACTGACAGTGTTTAGATCTATTGTTGGGTTTGTTTTTCCAGCAGTTGTAAAGTTTAAAAAAAATATTGGCAACAGTTGTCATGGTACCTTCATGTTAGTAAAGCTACTGTCTTATTAATGAAAACTATTTTCCTTAAGTTTCCTCAAAATCTGTTCTTGTATGTGGAACGTCTACACGTATATAAATGTATATAGGTATATAAAATCCCATTCTTAGCAATTTCCTGATCCAGAGGATAACTAAAACCTAGGCTAGGTAGTGCTCTTTAGCTGACTGAGTATGCCTGCTGTCTTGGAGATCTGATCCATAGTAAATGTACTCTTGAAAGAAAAATCCTAGTGCTAAAAGAAACTGTCTTTTCTATCTTACCTAGATAGCGATAATTTTTATACCTTCGGGTACTTCTGTGGTGTAGAAAGCCTTCACTTTCATGTCTGCTTTTCTTGTGGCTCCTTTCTGTAGGAGTGTGTAGATTCTTTTGAGAGTGGAAGTTCACAGCATTTTGCTTACAATGATAAACGTGAGCAGTGGTTGAGTTCTCATAGTTTTTCTAATACTAAGAGTGAAAATTTATTCACCTGGAGCAGAAATGCAATTATACTACTGTTTGTAAATATGAATTTGAAACTAATTCGGAGAAATCTCTCGTAGCCTATTTTTCCTAACCATGGGTAATGTCTGTTAAATTTATCATTTATTGGATAACTAGGTATAAGGGGGTCTTACTGCATATGTTACTAACCTGAGAGAGTGCAAACTTAGAAATTGAATCGATTATATTAAAGCATGAACGTGGTTTGTGTATATGGTTTCAGAGGT
This sequence comes from Haliaeetus leucocephalus, assembly GCF_000737465.1. Taxonomy (NCBI): domain Eukaryota; kingdom Metazoa; phylum Chordata; class Aves; order Accipitriformes; family Accipitridae; genus Haliaeetus; species Haliaeetus leucocephalus. The sequence goes on along the minus strand of NW_010972991.1, from coordinate 14,235,893 downwards.
CTGGTACACCTATCTGTTCTCTAGTAGTTTCTAATATTAGTAGAAGTTACTTTTTTAGATCTATTGCTCTCTAAACCCATTCTTCATATGCATATTTTTAAGAAATAAAATTCAAATTCCATTACTATCTGGAAATCTCAATATTTTCTTATGTTTTTCTCCCCTTTGCCCCCAGATATGCGTGATAAAATGAGGAAATGGAGGGAAGAAAACTACCGAAACAGTGAACAGATCGTGGATGTTGGAGAAGAGTTAATTAATGAATATGCATCTAAACTTGGAGATGACAGTAAGTAAACAATCATTATTTTTAAAACTTCCATTCTCTGATTTTGTTTTCTCTTTTCAGATTCTATTTTGTATGTCTGTGTTCCCTTTCTGTATCTGCTATATTGCTGAAATATATATTGCTTTCTTAGTCTAATAGGCTTCCAGAATTCCCAGATTTTATTTCTTTCCCAAATATAGGCTGCAGTGAAAACAGATGGAAAAATTACCTCCTAGAACTGTTAGTTTGCTGTGTTAGTAGTTAGACCATTATGTGAAAACTTAGTGTGAAACTGTTATTTAGCTGTCATTTGGCTGATTTTCTGTTCTTCAGCACTGTGGCAAAAATTGAGAAGTATCTTTTTATAACAGAGAAAGCTATTCCTCAGTCAGGTCATACATACTGCAGAAATTAATATTAAGGCTGCTTTTATTACAACATTACATTTGTGATATTATAGTTGAAGGTAAGTCTAAGTTTCCACTATTCATGAAATTATTATTTTCAGGGGATTTTAACTGCCTTACACTAATTTCAGTAGACAAAAGCTTGGATATAACATTTTTTTACTAAAAGAGAATTGTTTAGAAACATGCCACAATACAATAACGCTCTCTATTATAAGCATAAAATAAAACAAAGTATAACAAAGTGCTGTCAAGATTGTATAGGTTTGCATATTAATCTCACACAGGTTTTTATTTTAATGCTCATTCTTTCTTCTTTTTCCCTTTTTTATAATTCAGGTAATTTAATACAGACATTCTTTAATACATTTCTCTTGTAGTTCTTTCATTTTATTAACTTCTGCTATATAGTCACAGTGGATTTTAGCAGCCACAGCAGTGCATTGTATTTACTAATAAAAGTTACAGTATGCCATATGATTAACTTTGTTCAGCTGTAGTTAGTTAACTTTAATTTTATATACCTAACGTCATACGGTGTTCCAGGAATTAAAATCTACATAGTCATTTCAGAAGGACACTTTGCCTCCCTTTCTTGTCAGGTGAGGAATCTTTCAGTATTGGGTTTGGAGTTCTGCAGATAGGATTCGTTTTATATAAATGCTTTGCTCTGGTTCTGTCTTGCACCTTCCAAGCTGTAATTCTGTTCTGGAGTTCTTTCTGTTGTAAGGAACTTTGCCACTGCAAATGTTGTACTCTTTTGGATATAAATACATGGATAATCTACCCAAAATATCATGTATTGAAGATACCTCTATGCATAGCAGTGAGTCATGAAGTGCGTTTGGAGATTCAGTGTCTGCAGAAGATACTGCACTGTGAGGGGGTCTTATACTGTAACTCTGAGGAACGTGCTTGTTTTTAGACTACATGGGTAGGCTTAATACACCCACCTGCAAGAGAGTTGTGGTAGGTTCCCTCTGCTTTAGAAGAACTTTGAGAACTAACCTTGATTTTATTTTCTTCTTACCATGTTGCTAGTAATTTATGAGAATTGTATTTTAGTAAGAAATTGTTGAAGAGCTTGATATTCCTCTTGAATCTTACCAATGCCTTTCTGAAATGCTTTTGTCAGTAATACAGGCTGAGACGTTCCTTTCTTTTCAGTGTTGAGTTTGTCCTTCTTTTCAAGATGTATGCATTTTATGCTTTTATAGACTTGACATTCAGGATTTATTAGATAAATTACCTGTGATGTTCCTCATGTTCTTAGCCAATGCATAAAAGTAGATGAAATTAATTTACATATTTGCATTCTGTTTATATTTTTTTTTAAAGTAGTATCAGAAGCAACTATATACCGTTTTAAAAACAAACAACCAAAAAAACCCACAAACTTCTACAGTAGACGTAGAATTCTTTCTTGAGTAGCCGTGGAAGGTGAATGAGTTGTGTATGATGAATGTTAGTCTTGTTGCTTCATGTGTTTTCAGAAGACATCTGGATATTACAGTGGCTAACTTCACAATGCATATAGAAGGGAGAATAATGAATGCAATGGGGTAAATTATTTGGGTATCTTGCCTCCTCAGGCAGAAGACATCCAATGTAATTGGTGAACAAAAAATTTATTATTATTAGAGTTTTTAAAATAACTTACTGAATAGTCAGTCTAAGGGGCAGGGATACTATTATCCACATTGTAATTTTAATGAAAAGTTGGGATTTTCTTAGGGACAGTCAGTAGTCCAAAGCTATAGAGTTGGACTTAAAGTAGAGGAGTAAGACCTTTGGCTTTTTATGTTGTTTTTTTTTAAGCTTGAACAAGAAAGCCCTAGTACAGATTAGAAAAACAGATCCCTGTGGACTGGTTACTTGACTCTCATACAAGTGTTCTTTTGCCTAATATCTGACACTAACCTGTGCTAGGCTTAAAGCATCAATGTAGAAGTTTGATCGAATGGGGAGAGCCATTTCATAAACTAGAAAAGTATCTTATTCTTAGAATTTTTTAAAAAAACATCATATATAGTTTATATCATGGATATATGTTCTCTGTATTTTGTCTGCATCTATGTATGCATTTTTACGTTCGTGGAAAAAAATGTATATGTTATATAATAAAAACAGAATATATGTCTTATAGTTCCAGTGGGGAAGAGGGGTTACAGGCAAATTAATGCCTGTTTCTCTTCTTTTGTATACTTAGCAAAAAATAGTATTTTCTTTAAAAAATAGTGCAAATTCATAGCATAGAAACTATTTTTAAAAATGAGAGGGCCTTTGTTATTGTTATTTTATATTTTATTTTTATTTTATATTTTTATTTTCAAGACATTTGCTTCTGTTTCAGTTCTATGAATTATTGAGTGCACCTGATTGTATTTACATGACTTCAAAACACTTAGTACTTCTAAACTCACATTACGTGCTTCCCTCTACCATAACCTCTCTTTTCTGAAGCTGATGTAGCTACAGTGTTAAGTTCTTTATATTCAAGAACCTGGTAGGCCTAGAACAGAAATAACGTGATCTGTCATTGATTTAGAGAAATTGTTCAATGCCAGGAAGATGACATTTGTAGGACTTGCAGCAGCGAAACAGTTAAGGGAAATTTATTTTCTTTCTAGCCCAAGTGTCTGTTCTTCAGGTCTGATCAGAGAGCAAGTCCTAATGGGGATCTGCTTAGAAGACTGCAGCTATAATGTTAGGAAAAGCAGAGAATTAGAGCTTTTTTGCCTCTCAAGATGTCAAAAGGTACTTTGTTACTAAAAGCAATAAAATTGCTTAAATGCGTTTTTAATTAATTCCAGCAGTTTCTTAAAATGTCTGTTTCAGTAGTGATCCACAGGAGTAGAAGGGGAAAAATACACAGACAAAATTCATTAATCTTATTTACGTTGTAGGTGTTTCCCATTATCTTAAAAAATAAATTATCTGCATTTAATGTCTCTTTTGTGTCCAGTTTGGATAATATATGAACAGGTGATGATTGCTGCCCTGGACTGCAGTCGAGATGATTTGGCATTGGTAAGTTTTCAAGTTGACTTTTCCCTGAAACCTTAAGTTTTCTTCCTGGGTATCTCTTCTAGATAGTTCTTTGGACAGCTATAGGATATTCTGAACTCCATAGCTTGGACTTGTAGAATATCTATCAAGAAATACACTGCTGGGAAGAAACTGCCTCCACCCACCTTCTCTAATCTGTAACTTTTGTTTAGACAGATCATGTCTCTTCCAATAGCCATGAAAATATTTACAGCTACTCTGGTGTGGGCTAAATGTCAAGAATAATACTGAAGTTGCCATATTGTACAGAGAGTGTTTGTTTATTGAAAACTTCTCAATTTTATTGGTTTTTTTGAATGTTTTGAGGTAAAATGTCCTGTCGTGCATTTCATATTATATGTCATGTTGGCTATCGTCAAAGAAAGTAATTGACATATTGGAGCAAGTCTTCAAGATGAATAAAGAGCTGGACTGCATAATGTATACAGAAAGGCTGAGAGATCTGGGTTTGCTAAGTCTTGAGAAAGCTAAGAAGATATTTTATTGCTATCTTTGAATATGTACTAATGGGAAGGTATAAAGAAGACAGAGTCAGATTTTTGTAGATGTGCAGCAAAAGACAAGTGCAAGAGACGTAAGCTGCAACAAAGGAAATTCCAATTAGATATCAGGAATAAGTTTTTAACAAGGGGGTTAATGAACACTTTGGGACAGGTGTCACAGAGAAGTTGTGGAATCTCCTTTGGAGATGCTCAGAAATGGATTGGAATATGGTCCTGCACTCACTTGGAAGCTGGCTGTGTTTTGAGTGGGGATTTGGAGCAGGTGGCCTCCAAAGGTCCCTTGCAATCCAAATTATTCAGTGATTCTTGATAAAAATACTGCGAATGGATATTTGGGTTTAGTCAATTTGTATGCAAATGTATTTGAATTATACAAATGGCGATTTAGATAAAGAGTTTATTTAGAACTGTAACACCTGTTCACTAGATTAAAAATGAAAAAACACCAAAACAAACAAAAAACCCAACGAAGCTTAGCTAATCCTTTAAAGGCAGCAACTGAAAAAGGCAAAGTGTGTTTTGCAGGCAAATTTTAATAATCTTATCATCCCTCCTTCACAAAGTGCTGGGAAAAAATCATGAGCTCGTCTAGTGCCCTGAAATCCAGCAAGCTTGAGCTTATCCTAAGTAAAAAGAGAGGTATTTTCAGGAGTCCAGGTGTTTCATGGGGATTGCTCTTCCAGTGCCTTGTTCTCTGTCAGATGGCAAAATAGCCCATAAAGTCTTTGAGCTTCATGTGATGTCATTTGGGTGAAACTTAATGGTCTGTGATATACAAGGGGTCAGACTAGAGGATGTAGTTGGGAGAAGGGCAATTTGAAAGTAGGCAGAACTAGACAAGTTTATCTTGCATCCCATATGTATATGGTAAAATGGAGTACACTGGAAAATACAGCCATAACACGCTGAACTGGTCATGAACTCACTGAACTTCCCTTTCTTTTGTTCCTCAGAAGAAAATACTGTTGTAGTATAGATGTTTGTTTAAACAAAAACAAATAGACTTACTGTTTAAATAAATATATTTCTATGTTCTGATTTATATCTAAAACAGTTTTGGTCTTTATTTTCAGGGTCTTTTTAGGAAGACTTTCACAAAATTGTTGAGGGAGCCAGTGTTGAAAGATCAGTTGTGAAATACTATTTATTTTTACGAACTGTGGCAGAGATTTTAAATTGCAGTTTCTGTGCCCTCTAAGGAATATTGCTTGAGATGAGGGAGTGCAACATTTTATATGCAGCTCAGAAAGGAGGTTAAAAGCTTAGAGGGAAACTTAGTTGTTTTTTTAATTTTTTTTTTTAAATCTGACTGATTTATAATAAAGAAATTAATTCAAACAAGTCAACATCATATGTGGCTTTTTGCTACAGTTGTAGCCCCAAAGTAGACAAACAGCTTCGGAACTTTTGTTTTTTAGCAGTGAGCTTTTGACAGCTGTGATGCATTTTGCTTAGGGGGATAGGTCTCATCTGCTCCAAATGAGGAGGCTGAGATGGTTTTCAGAGTAATTTATCTGACTTTTGCTTTTGCTTTTTCTTTCCTCTTTTTATTACTGTTGTCCTCTCTGTCCTGCACAAAATGACTATGTGTAATGCATGCCGCTTCTGCAATCAGCCAGTTCTTTCATGTGCATGTTTTGGTGAAATCACCTACTGTTGGCAGGTACTTGCACTACCAGTATTTTACACGCTGAAGTCCAGGTTTATATTTCTTTGCCTTTGTCAGACCTTTAAAATTAAAAACTGACATGATTAAAAGAATCAGAAAACAAATTAACTGCAAATTAAAGTTTCACATACAAATGAGATTTGCCATTGGAGTTGCGGAGTTTCTGAGAGAATCTCGAAAGGAGATATTGACATAGTGCAGAACCGGTGCTCAATAACATAAATGATTATGGGGATTACAGGTTAATTTTAAAAGGAGGACATTCGGTGCTGCTGAGTCCAGAACATTTTGAAGATACAGGTAGTGTAGCTTATTCATGCACTTTTGTTTTTGAAAGTCTTGCAGTGAGTTGTTTGTGACTGTCTTACAACTTTTCATGTCACTTTATTGTATGTGATGTCTTAATCTACAGGAGTTTATTTTGGCTTTGTGGCTGCTGTATTCGGTTGAATGATGATCATGTAGTCAGATCTAACGTGAACAATTCTGGTCTTGTAGTACTGCTGCACTTGAGTGCTACTTCATCAGTTTTTTTTTGTATTGTCAGTGGGGTTTTTCTAGATGTAAAAGTCCATCTGCAGATTGTGGAGCTTAGTATTATTGCAAATGTTACAATTTTTGACATTTAAAAATTTTATTGGAGAAAAGCAGTGCATGTTTTTATACTGAAAATCACTGTCCTTCAGGATTCCCAGATCACTGGGCCAGTGGGTGGATTTATTGTCTGCAAAAGTTCTTTTTAAAATCTAGAAGTTTGTATTGTAAAAGCTGGAGTGAAACTACTTTTCTGTAGTTTTATGTAAATTTTCCTGTCTCTTAAGAACATTCACAGATTAGTTCAGATGTCATGTAATGTACTGCTAAGTACATGTAGTTTTTTATGACAGTTTGTTGTCGAGAGCAGCAGGAGTTCACCTAGACATCACTGTAAGTGCCAGTAAACTGTTTCTGTGCTAAACCTGAGTCTTGCTATGTGAAATTGCATTTTTGAGATCTTGGTTTGTTGGAAACTAGGATGATCATGATGAAAATCTCCTGTGCTTACTTGAGGCTAAACATTACTGCTTTGATTACTGTTTCCTTTCTCTTCCTTCTCTATTTTTTTGCATATGGAGAGATGTGAATATTTCTCTCTTCTGTGCTCTAGCAACCTGTTTATCTATAGAAACAGAGAGGGAATCTATTAATTTTTACTGATTTGCTTCTGGATTTTTCCTTTGACCAGTGGATGTGATGAGATGGAACAGATTATGTAGATAGGCCTCTGCTACAACCTTAGGTCTGAAGATCAAGTTTATAAGCTGAGTTGCATAAAGAAATGCCTGGAAAAGGAGGGTTCTGCGTGAAGCTTTTAATGTGATTCAAACTAGTGGTCTTTTTTGAGAGCCTGGGGACTGTCCTGCCCACTGTAATGAGTCAGCTACAAACTTTGCAATGCTATCTAGCCGCATTCATGATATGGTTAGAGTTCGTTTGCTCTGGGGAAGTTGTGACTCAGTTCCTCTACCAAACATCTTTTTTCGCTAATCCGGAGAAATCTGCCTGTGATGAATTTCTTTTATCCAGCCCAGGTGTCTCATTGATTTCAGGAGTTAGAAGCTATGCCTCTTCTGCCAGCAGGCTCAACCCAAGCCAGTGACAAACATTTTCTTTGGATTTCAATTTTTATTTTAAAAATAAACACAGAGCATAGTATTAGCATAGTTTGTTCCATTGTAAGATATCCATTTATTAAAGAAGCTTCACATAAGCTCTTACCGTCTTTATTTTGTTTTTTTACTGTCTTGTGTTGTTATGAGGCAACTAAGTAGACTTCAAGTTTTAATAGTATCAGCACTGTTTTAGTAGGTTTAATTTTCTAGACAAATAACTATTTCCAAGAAGGCCTGATGATCTAATGAACTGTATGGAAGATATTTCTTAGAATTAGTTTTCTAACAGACAAAGTTTCAGTTTCTGAGGTTTTCTTTATCAATACATTTTATTGCTTATTTCAAAAATTGGTATTTGCTTTTATTTAGAAGTTCCATTTCATGTTGTTGAATTCATCAGCTAAGGACTTTTTTTTTCCTTCCAGCTTCTGTGTAGATAATTATATTCACAATGGTATTTTTGGGTTTATTTTTATAGTTTTGTCTTCAGGAACTAAGGCGGCAGTTTCCTGGGAGCCACAGAGTCAAACGATTAACTGGAATGAGATTTGAAGCTATGGAAAGGTAAAGCCTGAATTTAAAAAAAAAATGTATTTTCTGTCCGGAAAGGTGCTTTTGATTTCTTAAAAAGGAATTCAGGCACTATATAAACATGGCAAAGCAATGCTGGGCAGTTTCTTTATGGAAAACAACGACGTACATGATCATATAATGTTTAGACATTTTTATTGCATTTTTGCATGTACTATGCAGTGTTATATTTTTGAAGTCTTCTCATCAGACTTCATAGATTAAAAAGATCTTACTCGACAACATATGTCATTATACAGTAAAACACTAGGCGCTTTTTTGACGAAGTCTGAGAGATAAACGTTTCATCTCACAGAGCTAGAGTAGCATATGAAAATCAGTGCCAGCATTTTTTTGTCTTCACTGTTCTCTTATGCTTCTAATTACTGCAGGATGTAGGTCTTTTCCCTTGTTTTCTGAGTGTAGATAAATCAAGTAGAACTTAATAAGGATTAAATCTATAGGGTTAGTTATAGAAACAACTCAAAAAACCATGTGGAATAGAATGGCAGAACCTAAAAGTCAGACTGACCTTTTTGAAATGACGCATGGAATGGTTATAAGATACTAAGTTTAACAGGAGTTGTTAAAATAATGAACAGCTTAAAACTTTACAGTTTTCTAAGAGGAATGACCTCAGGGCTTGAGGTTGACCTTTGTTGTCCACCTTTTTCCTTTGTATACATCTTTGATATCGACATTTTTTCCTAAAGCACTTGGCTTGGGTGTTGAGAAGGACTTCCAGCTTCCAGTGCCTTTGAATGCTAGCAAATCTGTTCCATGCCACATTTTGCATACGGAGTTGGTGAGATTTTGAGCTTTTGGGCCATCTTTATACGAAGGAATTGGAACTCGAAAGTAAATCCCTAAATGCTTTTTTTTTTTTGTAATTTATTTATTTAGCAGATGTTGTTCATCCATTGCATCCTTGCAAAATTAACTTTTAAAATGTTACTTGATATGAGCCACCAATGAATGTCCATTGCTTGGGTCAAAAGGAGTGGATAACCAGACTCCACAACCACAGGGCCAGTCTTGGGACAACTGGATGTTCCACATTTCACAGTCGCTTTATATCAAATACACATTGATGAAGACTTTCCATTAAACTTAGCTCTCTTTCTGTCTTTATTTGATGTAGTATAGGAAGACAGTGAGAGAATGGCAGCAGATTTTGCCCCCTTCCTGAAACCTGTTCAGAAGTACAAAAGAACATAATTCTGTGCAGGCTTATGTGACTGCATTGAAGATGTTATTGCATGGGAACAGATATTTGTGGGAGACGACTGCTGCATAAACATTATGTGTTGTTTCAGCAATGAATTGAGATTGAGCCACAGTTTTCCGAAAGTGCTCATAAAAAGTCTTGACAAAATGTCTCTGTCAGGTTAGATCCTTGAGATTGGAATGTTGGGGGAGCAGAGGCAATAACGAAAGCTGATGTTTCATCTTCATAGATTTTCTGCAGAAGTCAGAGGAGAAAGAGGCTTCAGCTCTGGGTTGTCTTGAACAGGAAACCATCTGCAGGTACTCTAAGCCATGCCCTGGAGAAGCCTGTCTCTCTCCACTGACTACAAATGAAGCCTAGCCTAGGGAGACTTAAGCTGGAGGGATCACGTTTTCAATTGAAGAAGTGAGCTTCTTGTTAAATTCTAAGTGACTTCTAGGAGTGGATAAGATTCTGCCTTCCCCTCAGGAACAAAAAAGGGTAAAGAACATCCCTGTAGACTGAGACATTCCCGTAGACGCTTGCTAATCAAACGAACAGTATTCTGGAACTTCACCCTGTAAAGCTGTGATTATGGCCATCATGTTCAGTCTTAGAAAATACGTTGGATAAAGTAGCAACTAACAGGGAACATGAATACAGCATTTTACAGTACATCTGCTCAAGTCCACAGCAGTCACCTTCTACTTGTTTCTGATTTTGTGCTTCCTTTGACATTTGTTCTCATACCTTACGGTAACTGGACTGGACAGCTGAGCTGTGCTAAAGTCAGCAGTGCTTACGGAGCAGTGAGAGTACGTCAGTGGGTGTTCAAGGTGAGAAGGATATGTGTAGCATCAAAACCAAATCAGCAATACCTCTGAAAAACTACTTGTCAAACTCTACATGAAGACACAAAGTATGCCCTAGTTATGTGGTGATAGCATAACAGCTGTGTAGTCAAATGTGGTTTGACTTGAATTATTTAATTTGTCCAGTTTGGGTCATGTACATAGCTGGCTGAACACACAGATCTATTTCCCAGAAGGTTTAAAGCATTTGTAGCAGCTGGAGTAACCTGTTTTGAGCATACTTCAGATAGCAGAATTAATTAATAAAACCTATGTAGTGATGGTGGAATACATTTTCTTTCAAGATTTATGGTATAGTCTAGGGGTGGACTTTTGTGTGAATCCCCCCAGTTTACTGTATGTGGCTGCTTATACTTTATAAAATCATAACAGAAGAAACTTACATGAACTTTTAAATGACAATCATGAAATGAAAAGTCATTTTTTTGGGTGGCCTTTCAAATTTGGGGGTTTCTCTTTCTTGGGAGAGGTGAAAGGTAGAGTTGGGATGTGATGATTGGACCTGTTGGGTACAAAAAAAAGAACAGGTAGGAGAGTAAGAAATTTGGGTGTAAAATATATAAGTTTCTCCTGAAACAGTATTCTATGAAGCAATTACCGTGTATTTTTTTTAACTTGGTGGCATAAAATACTGCTGTTCATATTTAGCTAGCACTCAAGAGAATTTTTTATGAGTATAGTTTGCTTAAATATATTCAGTATAAAAAGTGCGGGGGGGGGTTAACTATTGGAAGGACAGTCAAAAAGTCAGGAGTTCTGTCTCAGAAATAAATAGAATGATTTCTTTGAACAGGTATGATGATGCTATCCAGTTGTATGATAGAATTTTACAAGAAGATTCAACTAACACAGTAAGTTTAAAAGATTTTTCTGAACTGCAGTGGCTTGTTGTTTGAAATTGTGATAACATTTTGTGGGTTTCACTGTGGAAAAACGTGTCTATTACTGTATTTGTTTCCTTTAGTTTCCTGGTATAATAATCTATGTAGCATTCATTAGAACAAATGAGTTTTGTTTCATGATGAGAGGGCATGATATAATGCCTGCTTAAACACTGAATTTAGAAGACAGGATTATAACTAGCAACCTTTCCAGCAGTCTTAGTAGGGTTTACATTGGGCCTTTCAGCTTTTCCATTTGCCCTGAATATTCAGTATTTACAGGACCAATATAGTCTGCCATGTGTCTTCTGTCTTCCTAATACTTAAACTTACTTAAATATTGTGTATGAATACATTCAGATAGTGCTTGAATAGCAGTTATTTTGATTTATTGTCTGGGACATTTTACTAGCTTTTGAATCAAAATACTATAAAGCTTGCCAATTGTATAAAACAAAATCTGAGGCAGACTGTACTTTACTTTTAAGCATTTTTTCAATACTTGTTGTGTAAGCCACCTTGAGCTATTAGATACCAAAATCAAAGTCTAGGGAAACTTGTAGCAATGTATTTTCATGCATTTTTTTCCACGAGGATAAAACTAGAAACATGAAGAAACTATGGAGTTCCAAATATTTATATCACATGATGCAGAGTCAGTTTATTAGCAGTAATCATTGTCTGTTTGAGGGCATATGTTTGTCTATGTAACTTGGTTTTGGGGAACTGGTTCTCTTTATTGGGTAAACTTCTATGTAAATGTAATACTTGGGCTATTGCAGATGTTTTGGCAGTCTCATGTCAATGTTCCTTCATGCGTTTTGAAACTCTACCTTTCTTCAGTCAGCTTATTGGATGTGGTCTGCTATTCAGGAGGGGAAAACCCACAGAAACACAGATAACTGGGGGTAACTGGGGTATGCCAGAGCTGGATATAGATAAAATACCATCACTTCAGTTAAGTAAACCATTTAAAAAAACCCACAAAACAAATTAAAAAAAACCCACAACCAAAAAACACCTAAAACCACCAAACCAGAAAATTATTTTCAAGGCAACACATCTGAAAACATTAATACCAAGTTAAGCACTCGGAGGACAGTGGTAGGTTAAAGTCTGTGTCTTTTAGCAGTGATAGAACTCATATTTTTTACGTGAGGGTAAAAACTGTTTAAATTCTCCACTCTTATTTTTCGCTCTCCCTAGAGCCGTACTACTTGAACTATGTTCTGCGAGACAAATGCAGGTGATCTGCAGTTGTCCTTTGAATGTCTATAGTGTTTTCGAGTAGAAGTTTTAGCACAAGGTGCATAGCTGTCTGCAGTAAATCTTGATGGATTTTTATCAGTGTATGGCCCAAAGAGTTTCAGAAATACTAAGTCTTCAGAGTTATGTTAAAACAAGATGGAACACATCTACAGTGAAGCCACAAGAATAGGTCACCTAGGTGCACTTTTTATGACCTTTTGCTGAAGCCAGTGGAAAATGGAGCACCATATTACAATGACTTCTGTGGACCACAGATCTTTGAAGTGTGCATTTTTGGCAGTTTTACTCTTCAGCCGTCTCAACATGGCTAACGTCATCTGAGTGGTTTGCTGGATAGTTTTATAGAACAAAGTGATATATTTACATAAGTAATATGCACGACTATTACCTAATTTGGATTTCCTCCTTAACAAAATCATAAAGATCCATAAAATGGTAATATTTAGAAGCATAAAGTGTAAATATTAAAACAGCTGCATGATCTATTGGATTTCTTAAGATCTGAGAACGGAAGTGGAGTGTTAAATGCAAAGCAAAGGTTCCTTAATATATAACTACAGAGTAGGTTGGCTAAGCCTTGCATATGAAGAGTGAAAGTTAAATAGAAAGTTTTGATAAATTGTCATGTGCAGATTTCTTTGTGTCTTTTACCTGTTAATTATTTCCATGCACACATGTGGCTGCTGTAGGAAAATAAATATTTTGAGATTTTAAAAAAGAAACTGTTGCTGAGTTTGTCTTGGCACTCACCTTACCTTATAGCAATTTCTTCTGGTTCGCTGACACATGGAGTTGCTTATATACATTAAATGTTTTGGCAAGTGCTGTAGGTGAAACATAGACATTTGTTCACCCAAATCATGTAAAAATCATACTTTGCATCGACTGACAGTTTCAAATAGAAGCATGGAAAAAACTTTTTCAAAAAAATACTTATTTTAGACACCTAGCAGACTTTTCCATTATGCAAAGTGAACTTTGAACTCAAATAATGTAATGGACATTTACACTTTCAGGTGAGGTTTTGTTGCATGCAAAACTCTGAAATCAAGATAACAGTAATTATTTTATTTCATTTCTTAGGATAGAATTCAAAGTACTCTTTGTTTTTAAAAGGTGATCATCTCTCAATGGTTTATCTCACTGTGAGCTAACTTGCTGAAAAAGATGACTCATTTGACAATGGAGCAATGTTAAATGTTGTCACTTCAGAGATCGTGTTTCATTTTTCAAAGCATGTAGGCGTTCAGTAAGTCTATCCCTTCTCTAAAGAGTTTAATGAATGAAATGTGACTCCTGTGAAAAGCAAAACTTGTGTGCATTTTAATAGGATAAGAATGTGAACCTTTTCCATTCTTGTCCATTTTGGTTGAAATGAAGGCTTATTAGAGCTGTAGCTGGCAGATTACTCTGTTATTAAGGCTGCATAACATTTTCCATTGTAGGGACTTTTTATTAATTGAAATTTAATGTAGTATGCAATTGAAAATCTTTATACTGGTGCTGAACAGTGGCTGAGTTGTTTGTAGATCTTCAGATAAAGTGCTTACTCTGTTTCTCAGAACAAAATAAGGGGGACATTGTTTTTTTAGTAGGGTTGGTAGAAAGGACTTTTTTGTTTGTTTTTGCTGTTAATGTATTTCATTGAGAAATCCTCATCCTGCTCTGCTTTGGAGGGAAGCCTTGGATACCAACAGGAAAAGAGCTCTTGGTAGAATGTAGCTTTTATTATACTATGAGAAAAACACCCAAACTGGCTAAGTTACAGGCATTTGAAAATCTTTGCTTCATGTTCTCAGTAGAGACTGCTGGAATTTTTATTAAATACATCTTCTTAAAATCCCATTTGTATTGAGCGTGATCTATCCCAGGCTACAGAGACTAAGCAGGACTTCCTTGCAGTTGCTCCTCATGGCTGTAGGGCTGTGGGAAAGGGGGAGAAAGTAGGGAGACTCCTGTCCTTTCTGAGTTGCACCCAAGTGATGAGCAGGAGAAGGAAAAAAAAAACATCCAGAAGAAAATGGGTAAAAAGAGAAGGAAGCAGAACTGTGAGGACCAAAAGAGAAAGCTAATGGAATGTTAGGTGATTAGTTAACAGGAGAGGTCAGGTCAGATGTAGGGGAACAGATGGCTTGAAGGGTGAGTAGGAGATCAGAACAGAGGGATTTGTATTAACATTTAAGTCTTGTGTGCTTTTTTTTTCTTCCCTACAAAAAAAAAATAAAAATCACATTTTGCCTTGAGGCACTGTATTTTCTGCTGTCAGTAAATAGTTTTGAGACTTACTGGTGAAATGTCTCTTATTCCCTGTAGTACCTGGTGTGTATTAGTTCTGTTAGTAACTGTTTTAGCTCTAATAGTGAAGGCATATACCATTTGAATGCTGCAGGTAACCAAACTTGTGGTTCTGCAACATGGGATTTCTGTTCTTTCACTAAAGAAAGCCCAGGTACACTTCATACCTTCTGGAGATAAGGCTAAATGCTCAAGCATGCTAGTTAAAAAATGCTAGAATCTGCCTGCCCTTAAAATGACTGGACATCTTTTGAAGTAAGTAGTTATTGTTCAGCTGTATCCTTTGTAAATTGAGGTAACACAATGGCTAAACTTTGATATAATATTGCAATATGAAATGTAGTGCCACATTCAAACTGTAGGCATTTTTAAATTCCAAGTTGATCTTCACAGTGTTGTCAGTATCCTTATTAGTGGTCTGGATACTACATTAAGGTTTATGTTTTGGATGGATTGCTTGTGTTAAGTTCAGTAGGCATTTTGCATGGAATTGATAATATCTGTATTTTCTATTTGATATGTAAGTCCTCATTTCTGTGAATGGGGCTCATACATAAGAACCTCACAAATGGAGGTAGCATCTTGGATGTTTTTTTTCTCTCATTTGTTCCAGAGCCATGTGAGATGAAATAGTACTGACATATGGAGAGCAGATGAAAGCCCAGCTCTGCAAAATTATTTAGGATTCCGTTCCTAAGCAGGCAGTTAGCTCTCTGATTTTGCTATTGATTTCAATTCTGTGATGAATATTAAATGAGGAATTTTTAAACTATATATATATGTCTGTATCAGATTAAGTTGAATGCCTTTTCGCATTATTTTACCCTGGCAAAGATTCTGCTTTTGGAGAGCGATTTGAATATAGACCCATCTATTTTAATTAGATAGCTAAATATTTTTGCCAGTCAGGCCCTTCTCGAGGTGACTGTCCAGGAGAGCAAAGAAGATTGATGATGATGATGTTCATCACTTACGTTGGTGTCTAACCCACTCCACTGTCATCCTAGTGCATCTGCAGTTTTTCCTGATTATTCAGCTCAGCCATCAAGAAGATTGCAGAGCACTTGGTCAACCTCAGGGGACAGTGAGATGAGGCACAAGTTCTGCCTTAATTCTAATCCACAGAAAATCTGATGTCTTTATTGGGGTGATAATTTTGCTGTTTTTCTTGCTGCTTTTTCAACTAAGCTTTTAATACAACAAGACACTGTATATGCTTGCTTAGCTTAGAGCGTGTGGATAATCTCATTAACTTCATGGGTCTAGTAATATAGTTGTGTGAACAAAGAATTAAAAATTAGAATTCTCAGAACAATAGTGTTCTGGGTGAAGCTGTTGCCTTCCAGGGTTCATAAAATACTTCACTAATAACTCTGTTGTTTATGGGAGTGGGCAGGAGCAAGTGCATGCATATGCTCACATGAAGTTACACTTTCCCATATTATTTTGAGATTCTTTTTCGAGCCAAGCTGGACATGTTTCAAAAGAGGCACAGGAGGTGGCGAAGACATGTGGGAATCCAGATACTAGAAGGATTCAGAGCAAAATCCTAGTACTTAGTATCATATAAATAGGCAGCAATTGTATATCACGAATATCTTGAGTTCAGTCTTCCTAGCATCTCTTTGTATCATTGTGCGTTACTACCCTCTTGACTGTATAGGTAACTTTCCCTCCCCCCCCCCCCCCCCAGTTTCTTGTCTACTAAATAACATGAGAATAATGAGCACTTAAGTCTAAGCGTTGGATATCTATTTATCATCTGAACAGTAATAATTCTTTAAAACTCCTGCAGCAGCTGTGCATTCGTTTTGAACAGAGACCTCCTGTGAAGTTCTTGCAGCTTTGTACATTTGTCTAAAGGGCGCTTTAAGTTGCAAGAAGGATGATTGGTCACCAAATGAAGTACCTACTAATAGGGGGAATTTTCTGAGGTCATGTGTGTATGTTTCATTAAATATATTGCTAGCACTGCCGGGAAAGACACAACTAGCCCTAAACTTAAATATGTGTAATGGTAGTTCTAAAGGGAATCAAAAAAGATAGTTTGGTACTGTGTCTGATGCAGGATGGAGTTGGTGAGAGGTATGAAGAGCTGCAGCTGCTGCTTCAGATAGTCCCCAAGGAGGACTGATGGCTAAGCTGAGAATGCACTATGTGGATCCTAAAGAAATGTTTTCTTCTTTTGACAGTTAGAGCATCACTTACCTTTGTGAGATTTTTGGTTTTGCTTCTTGTTCAATCATGATCAGTGAAGTAAGAGAGCAGAGTGCATTCCAGGTTTTTTCCCATGTTTTGTTTTTGTGAGCGTAGCACTTTTAAATGTTGGTGGAGATTTTGTCCCTTGAAATTAAGTATTTGAGAACGTAAGAACAGCTATACTGGAGTCATGCTGAAAGTCCATTTTACTTGTCCTGTTTCTGACAGTGACCCATAGCAGATAGCAGAAGTGTACAAGAGGGGGACAATCACAGTATGCTCTGGTCTGTTCTGCGAATTTCTATTAATTTTCATGTTATGGTTTTCCTGTGTTGGAAGTGGTAACTGTTTTTAATAGCTCTTCATGAAATTTCTGCATTGGTTTGTTTGGGGTTTTTTTTTTTAACTTTTTTGAACTTGTATAAATTTGGTGTACTTGAGTCTACAACATCATTCAGAAATGAAATTTCATTATTCATGGATTAGGCAAATCCCCCCCCCCAACCTTCAAATCTAACTATTTTATTTGATACCACTAATTTGCCTGTTACGGTCAACAGCTGTTTTCTTTTCACTTTATTCATGCCCATTATTTTAGGGATCTTTTGCTTTTTATTTCCCTCTAAGCTGAGAAGTCCTCCTCTGTCCAGCAGTTCTTGTTGCTATTCTGTGCCCTGTGAAACTCTGCTGGTGTTCTTAGTGTCCTTTCTGGGTTTTTTTTTTTTCTATATTTGGATGAGGAAGGAGAGGACAGAACTGCAGTCAGTATTAAAAATGCAAGAGCATTATGGAATTATACAATGGCAAAATGATGCCACTGATGTGTTCTCTTCTGTCTTCTTTTCTGGTAATGCTAGTATCATAGTGTTGCGGATTTGGGGTTTTAGGGTGTTTATTTTGTTTGGTTTTTAAGACCTCTTCTGAACATTGAACTGATGTTTTATAGAACTGTTTGTTGCAACTCCAGCTTCTCATTCCTAACTGGGCAAATTCAGACAGCTTTTCTGTGTACATTGTTAGTATTGTTTTACTCTATCTGCAGCCCTTTATCTAGATTAAATTTCAGGGGCTGTTTTATCATGCTGACTTTCACTGTTGTGAATGCTGTTCTTTGCAACTGACTTTTGTTCTTTATGCTTACATAACTCATTATCATCAATTAACTTCAGCACATCACTGTTAATTCCGTTGTTAGATCACTTATGAAGATGCTGAGCAGTAGTTTTTAGTACAGGCAACTCTGGGATTCTCAGTGCAGAGAACTCACTGGTGGTAGACAAGAACTCTTTTCTCCTCTATTTTATATCTTTTGACTAATTTATCCATGTGAAGACCTTCCCCTCTTACACTGTGGCAGCTTAGTTTCCTTCAGAGCTTTCAGCTTCAGAGTGAGAGATCTTGTTGAAATTATTTTTGAAGTCGAAGTTGACTTTTAAATGGATCTTTATTCATCCACACTCTTAGTGACTCCTTTAAAGAACTCCAGTAGATCAGGGAAGCCTTACTTTCCTCTGTGTAAACTGTTCCTACTCTTCTTTGGTATATAACAGTTTTCATTTTTTCCAATTCCAGACTTTAGCTTTTTAGCCTTTATAGCTTCTACCAGTTTGCTGTGTGCTGATGTTAGACTTTATAGGCTATTTATTGGATTCCCCTTAGAATCCTGTAAAAAGTTATGTACACCATTGCTGCTTAAGCTTTGACATTATCCTTAAAGGAGCAGCTTCAACTCAGCAGCTCTGTGCCTGCATAGATTCATTTGCAAGATTTGGCCGGGTTTAACTGTCTTCCATGGTCAACTTTGAAAAAACTTTAAGTCTGGTAAGAGTATGTTCGTTATGGTGGTTGTATTCAGATTATATGGTATTTTTTGACGTCTGTGTAATCCCTTCCCTTTATCTTTGTTGTAGTTGTTTACGCTTCTGTTTTGATTTGCATATTGCAATTTGAAGGAAATTATTTTAATGTATCAAACTCTCAGACCAAATGCACATTTTCTAAAATATTAAGTCCTTGATAAAAACAAATATAAAAATTAGAAGAATTTCTTTTTAAGATGCAAAATATAATTTGTTTAATGCTGCAGCAGTTATACAGATATGAAATTGTTCCTTTCTTAGAGATGTCAGTCCCTGAAAATTCTCCTACTAATACTTTCTTTGCAGCCATGAAATTTAGAACAGTCTTAGATTCTCTCTTGGTATGTTTTACTAATCACATGCAGAAGTTTATAAATGTTCAACTCCTCACTTCACTTTGAGTCTACCTAATGCTAATTAAAAAGAATCATGACAAATGGAGGATTAGTTCTTGTGCCAGATTGGGGATTATTAGTCTTTAAAAGAAATATCTTAGAAAGGTTCACTATTTAATAAATATGTGACATACTGAAGTACCTTAGTCCATATGATACTGATTACGGTATAAGTGTTTCTTTAAGATGGCATATATCTTTTGATTAAGAATGCTGGATTTACAGAATTGGCCAATAACCATTCTAGTGTTTTGTTTTAAACTCTGGAAAATTGATAGGGGGATTTCCATGTCATGGGTTCTGCATGGTCAAACCCTGCAGATCTTGTTGCAGCACTGAAAGTTTTGTCTTTTCCTTTTGATTTAAGGTGGAAGGAGAAAGGAGATTGATTTCATTTTTGTATCAGGCTTGTTCTTACAAATCTTACAGTCATGATGCGAAGAACCGAAATGTAACTCTTGACCATTATTTTTTTACCTTTATTAGCTTAATTGTTATGACTATTTTAGTATGCTTTGTAGATTTCAAAATAATTTCAGATCTTGTAGTTAAAAATAAGTTTCTCATGAATATTCTTAGTGGACTTTAATGATTGAACAGATTTGTACTCTGCATTTTGCTGGTTTTTAGTATCTTGCAATAGGTCCCCTAAAAATGAGCTTATATTTTGAAATGTGAGATTTTTACTAAAAAAAGGCCTGAAACATAATAAAATTGTCTATATGAAATTGCCTGATTTTCTTATATCAGCTAATACTTAGGTTGGTAATAAATCGGGATATATGAAATAAATGCTAGGTAAAGCTTATGTAGAATTGGAGGGCTGCCTTTCCTTATCAAATAACTATTTTTTTTGCCAGGTAAAGTGGTTATTAGTGTTGGCAGTGGTTCTGCACAGTAAAACATTTTGTTTAATTTGATGGAAATAAAAATTGATGCTATGTGTATAAATTGTCTTTAGTTACGCCGCTTTCCTCAGGATGCTCAGTAAGCATACTGAGTACGAGCCCCAGCTCACTGAGGAGGAAGCTGATACATGCAGGAAGCTAGATAGGGGCTCAGAGGCAATATAAATCACAATGAGAATTAGAAGTTTACAGCACACTAAATGCCCCATGTTTTGGTTTTAGGGCAGGCCTTTTCATATATGTTTTTCTTAAAGCATTGACAACTGGAGTCATTGAATTTCAGTTTTTATTTAAAAAAACTCTGGATAGTCTTTCTGTTTCAAACAAAAACTAGAAAGTCAGCTGGGAGAGAATCTGTGAATACAGGTAAAAGCAATAGTAGTTTGTTTTCATGTCTATTTTTTAGCCTGTCTTACCACTCCTAGGAATCACAGGTTTGAATACTTCAGATCTACTGAACACCTATGTGTATGTCTCTTGGCAATGCGTTCAGAATATTTGTGTTATTTATGTGATGGAAAAATGTTAGTAATTGCTTTAAAAAAACCCTATATCCTCACTGACTTCTTCCCAGTGGTTTTAAAGAGACTTTGAAAAATTTTATGCTACTATACAACATTTTGTTCATCCTCTGAATGTCAGCACTGTTTGAAGTGGCTGAGTCTCTTTTTTGTAAACTAAGAGTTCTCTGTAAATAAACTTACCCCAGCATTTTTGAAGGTTTATTTGAGGGTAAAGAGAGTGCAGATTTCAAGCCTAGATGCTGCTTTATTTTTGGTGATAAGGAAGGTGGATAAAAAAGGAAGTTCTAAATACTATTTTTCCTCAAATAAGAAACAAAAAGTGTAATTTTGAAGAAATGTTGTGGGATTTGGTGCAGTTTAGAAGCAGATAAATTCTGTCAAATGTGTATGTAATTCATTTAACTCCTAAATGCTACCATCAGAACATGTTAATTATGTCTAATCCTTCTGTCCTCATTATTTGATTGCATTAGATGACATGCTTGTTTTATAGGTAAACATCAGTTTATATTTGTGACTAGAAATAGTTGTAGCTCTTCATAAATTAATGTCTTGAGATTCTAGTGATTTATGTTACTTGGGAGTGCTGTGGTTAAGAAATAAAGCAGCCATGGAGAAAATCTGTTTCCAGATTCTTTTGGAGGACTGAGTTGCATGCAATTGAAGGAGTTGCATTAGAAACAAAAAAGGAGGGTGGCTTATGTATACTGTTCCTGTTTGCCATTGCAAATTAAGTTGTCAGATGCACTGATTGATTTTATATATTAAAGAGATTATTCCGGTTCCCAAGCAGTTTAGTTTTGATCAGTCTCTTGATTGTTTTTTCTTTAGATTTTGAAAATAACAACTGAATTTTTAATCAAAAAGCTATATTTTAAAGTAGATAGCCCGTTACCTGCAAAAAAACCTTCTGTCTTTGTAAGCTGTAATTGCATGATACGCCTCTCTGGCTGTGCATGCTGTTATCCCCACTTTCCCTTCTTTCATGTTTCGGGCTCAGTGGGCAGGCCGCTGGGCTGTGTATAATATCAGCCTTGGGTAGCGAGTTTAACACTACCCTGGTGTTCCCACCATAGCAAGGGTAGTGACCTGCTTTACAAAATGCTTTGAGACCTCTTCATAAAATGTGATAGAGAACAATGGGTTTGGTTTGGTTTTGGTTTGTTTTTTGTTTAGTAATAGTAGCAATATGATAAGAATGTGGGATTATTCTTTTTATAGTAAAAAAAAGTTTAATTACACTGTTATATTTATTTTAAAAACTCAAAAATAAAATAACAAATGTGTGTTATTGTTATAGTGATAAATGTGGTCAGCAGTTAGAATTTCCACAGTCAGTTACGGCTTTTAGCTGAATGTCTCCCAATAAAAGTAAAATGATGAATGTAACTTCATAGGTTGCAGTTTGACAAAGAAGCAGTGGAAAACAAAATGACTGTGGGTAAACCTACCACACTGCCTGTGTCCTAATTTGTCTCCTGATTGTTCTGATGAATTTTCTCTCTGCCTGTGCCTTGCGTTTAAGCAGAAGAGTCAAATATTTTTTCCTCACTTGAGTAATTTTCACTGAATTTTCATCAAATATGTTTGTGGAGGAGGTGAAGGGGAAAAACTCAAAGGAAAGAATTAACCTACAGTTAGTGTTAAAAGCATTTCTAGTTGTGCTATTTTGGTAGCTTGAACTAGTTTACTCTAAATGCGACACTCTCTTCTTCTGGAAGCAATTAATTTGTTCGGGTGGTGATCAAAGGATAAGAAATTATTTAAGAGAATAGTTATGTTTAAAATACTGTAAAAGTATAAGAACTCTTTTGGGGTGTATGTGACTGTGATCTTGGGAAGATACATCATGAAGAAACTAATTTCAGAGCTATCTTAAATTCAAAGATTAAAATCGTTTAAGGTTTTGTTGAAGACTTGTCTGTTCCTGTGCTGTCAAGGCTTCTGTAAGGTGATACCCAACTGTATATCCTCTTTATAAGATACAAAATGGGATGAGAGTTATGAGGGGAATAAACAATGGGACTTCGTTCCCAGATAAAATGTGCCTTTTTTTTTTTTTTTTGTATTTTTTTATTAATACTATTTCATGGACAAACGGCATATAAGTGTGTGTGTATATGCAGACACATCATGCACACCAGACCGTCTGTCCTCTTGTCTGACTACAGCGGTTGTGATCACCCGGGAGAACAGCGGTTATAGGCGAGACAGGAGGCTGATGGTGCTCATTCTTTGAGGCATGTTATGCTGGAATTTGGGTTTACTTTCATTCTGTCAGGTTCCCGATCTGATGACTTTCAGGCTGGCTGAGGTGTAGTGCTGTTTGCTCCAACTCTGTCAGACTGCTGGGAAGACATCCATTGTTTTGAATTACACCTCAAGTGTATCTTGATTCACAGCCTCCTACAGGTCTGAAAACTGCTTTTAGAGAACTGTAACCAATGTATTTCAGAAACTGGAATATTGGATTGAAGTACAGAATAATCAACTATTAAAATTCTGTGTATCTTTTCTCCTGGTGGTCTGTAACAACTTTTATAGTGTTCAACATTTAAATGCATTATAATTCTTGGTTTTATATTGTTTATTGTTTCCACCCACATATTAAAGTACTGCTTAGTTTTGCCATTGAAATGGCTATTTTATATTCCCTTTACGTTGAAGAGCCTTCTTTGTGCTCCAAGAATGGTAGGAGACTGGTTTATGAAATTGGTGTGTATTCAACATTAATGAAAGATAGCATTCAGCACTCCAGCAAGAATCTTTATAAATGGCTGAAAGCCATATTTATACAGTGGCAACCAAGATGCATCTGTGGGATTCTCTAAGACTCAGTCACCATCTTTCCTCTTCAGTCATGGATCTTGTGAATGACAAGGTGGGGGTCTTTGGAACGGCTGAAGATTAGTGTCCCCTGCTGTTTTGTAATTATCAGAATCTGGACAGTCATTTATTTGAATGAAATAATGCATACAGTTTGTGTCTCCAAAGAAAAGCATACATAATGTGATTGTAAGAAGAGGTTTTCAGTCTCTCAGTGGGATGTCATAGGGTATGTTTATAAACTTCAACCTAGCAGTTGCTCTGCGGTGGAATTCCACTGGTATTGAGATAATAATTTGCACAGTCAAATTGCTTTCTTTACAAAAACCCAGGGAATTATGAGACACTAATCCTTTATTAATGTCAATCCATAGGCAGCAAGAAAGCGTAAGATTGCCATTCGAAAAGCCCAGGGGAAAAATCTTGAGGCCATCCGAGAGCTGAATGAGTATCTGGAACAGTGAGTGTCTTATAAGAATACAGATTGTGTTTTGGTATTCTGATAAATCTTTTTAATTAAAATGGAATTTGCATTTGATTTACGCTTTTGCTTCCATGCTGGTCATTTACAGAATCCCTTGCACATTCTTTCTGTTTTTCCTTTTTTCCTCTCTTGTCTTCTCTATACAGATTTGTTGGAGACCAAGAAGCTTGGCATGAACTTGCAGAACTTTACATCAATGAACATGAGTAAGTTGTTTGCTAAGTCCGCATAAAAACGGCTAAATTGAAACCTACTCTGTGTAAGTCAAAGACCTCAGTGATTTTTTTTTGAAGGACTAGTGTTAGAAAGTATGCTGTCACATTTCCAATATAGCAAGCATCAATAGAAAATAATTACCAAACTTAACTGACTACCAAATGCTTTAAGAAGGTATTTGATTTTAAAACAGAAACAGTTTACTTAATTACCTGCATGTTTCAGTCATTTTTTAAAATCCGGTATTTTAAAAGAAGTGGTTTAAGTGTAGCAGGGAACAGCACTTATTTCCCATAATTCTTCATTCAAGTGATGTTTTTTACTAGTTATAGACTTTAAATTCTTTACTTTTAAAATCAGTTGATCACAGCAACTGGTATTCTGATTTTCTTTTAGCCTACCTCTGCAAGAACTTTTAGTAACCTTTATAAAAAAACCCAAACAAAACATGGATCCAGATTTAGAGGCATCTGGTCGCCTGGGTACAAAACCCAATGCAATCAAGAATGCTGAATGTTGTAGTAACATGCTTATTGGATATTTAATGTTTTTGTTAGCTTTTTTTTATTGCTGTAGTGACAGGAGGAAATCCCAGTGTGAGAGGATTAGCTCAAAGCCTTAGTGCAAGTTTTCTAATATCACAGCATTAATTCTAACCTCCACCCAAAGGCGTATCTTTTTTTTTCCCTTTCTTTAGTTCTTCAGCCCAGCCTGAATTATATCACATTGTTTCCTTCCTTCCTTTCCAGAGAGTAGTAAAAGAATCAAATTCTAAAGAAAGAAATAGCCATTCTCACTGTGATGAAAAAATTGTTCCCCCATCACCTCTCCTTCCACCCCATTCTCAAAGAAAACAGTTGTTAAGCTCTTTCAAATGCTGACTTAAGGAATAATCTAGAATTTTGATATCCAGATTTCCATTTGTTTTGGGAAATTCACCAGCCAGCTTTCCAAGAAAATAGCTATTTTTTTATTTTTTTTTTTAAAAAAAAGGTTAGAAAGATATTTAAGCTTGTCAAATCTGTCCGTACAAAAGTGAATGATAGAGTGGTGCAAACATACATATTCCGTTACTGGGTTTGGGGTTTTTTTGGCTCTAATCGTTATTACAAAATTGTGTAATAAAACCTGAGAAATTGCTTTTGCTTATATTTGTCTTGGTCTGTAATTCCAATTATAAATAATATGTAGAATTTTCTCCAGTTCATTGAAAGAATTGACTGCTCATTGTACTTTTATGAACATGATTATTATTATTATAATTATTTTGATGATTAAATGGGGAGAAAATTGGGATCTTGGCTAAAAAGCAACTAAAAGATAATTTTTTAAAAAAGAGACAATTCGTCAGCTTACTTATTTTATCAGTGTCACGAATTTAGTCTTGCTTGTGAAATCACCATGCTGTTACCATTGTTAGATGTACAAGGTTTATATATGCTCTGTTCCGTTACGAGGACCGTGGCTTCTGCTTTTGGAGAATGAGATGGCTATCCTTTTATCTTCAAATTAATATTTGAAATACATACATGACTATCATAATGTGCACAGGAGAAAACCACAATATATTAATTTTAAGAAGTAAGATTTTACAGATTATATGGTTTAATATTGTCTCATAATTGCTAAATTGCTTTTAGTCTGATATCTACCCACACTGTCATTATAAACATAGCGGCCCACAATTTTGGAATCCTATCATGTACACTCTGTGCAACAGTGCTATCACATATCTGTAGAAGATGTAAATTCTGCAGGGAGCTGTATTGGTTGAAAGACTATGAAGCTACGATTTTTATAAGTAAACCTACATTTTGAGCTTGACTTCTTAATTCTTTCTGAAAGCTTTCATTTAAAGAACAAGTACTAGCCTTTTCTTTATTCAACAGTAAGTTGTTGCCCATTTGGACTGGTACGATGCTATTTTCATATATACATTTGAACTGTTTGATTTTTAGAACTGCTTTTAGTATGGTTTTTTGATCTCACTCCTGTGGTTGACTGTGAGCAGGTAAAGTTAACTGACAGTGTAAATGCTCTGGTCTGTAGCTTGGTTTGTGAATCCTCAGGCAGCTGAAGTTACTTGTAGAAAAAAATGAACTCTCTTGTAGTCTGAGTTCAGTGTCTTAAGTACCTAATGCCTGTTTCTACTCATCACTCTTGTTGATAAGAAATAGCACTTATTAATAGGAAATGAGTATATTAAATGCTTTCCACAAGCTGTTCCATATATACCTAGACTGTTAAATTTTGTACATTTTTCACTATGATGTAAAAATAGTAACTTGAGGTTTCAAACATCATTTTAAAAGAAAATATTTTTCTTAATTGTGAATCACATGAAGTTATGGGGGAAAAGTAAGACTTCTTTTATTGTGCTGTAAAGAAACTGAAGCAAAGAACTGTATACGCTGTTTCATTTTGTCGCTGTTTTTATATTCCTCAGCTATGCAAAGGCAGCCTTCTGCTTAGAGGAGCTTATGATGACTAATCCACACAACCACTTATATTGTCAGCAGTATGCTGAAGTAGGTATTTTTGGAAAAATCAATTATGTTTGAATACATATTCTGTTTTTATGTTACTGAAGTGGTGAAAATGGAATACAAATGGTTTCTTTAATTTTTCCCTAGGAGATTTAAGAGAGTACACCGAGAATGTTAACATCTCGTAGAACTTAACATGTTAAGAAAACTGTATTTTCTTACTTGCTGTGACTAAGCTAAATATAAGAGTAAGGACAGGAATTGTTGAAGATAAAAATTCATTTTAAATGAGCTATTCTTGTTGAAGTGTTTATGCATTTTTCAAATCAAGTGCATGAGAAGTTAAACTTTTCCACAACAATGCTGCCTAGGAGGTTATGATATATTGCCTGTTACTGTGGAGCCAGATCTCGGGATCCACATAGGAAATTTTGCCTGAAAGAGCGCTGGAGGGAGAGAGGGCCCTTAGAAGTTTTAGCTCAAGGTTTTTAGCCATTAGCCATTCTTTTTTCAGATGTATATTATTTTTTTTCCTCAATTGTACTGTTAACTGCTTAGAATGGATTTGTTTTGTTAATGTGGATAAAATGGGATTAACATTAAAACTTGAAAGTCTAAATAACTTTCTGGTAGAAAGACTGAAGCATGTCTTCTAGTATTTATCCCTCTTTTTGTTGATCTAATAACAGGCAAAATGAATAGAAAAACAACAGAGTAATATTCTAAACTTTGTACACTGTTGCAGTTGAATAGATAATGAAAGGCATTGTGTTGTTTTGTGTACTGGTGTAATGCATACTGAAGGAATATAGAGTTAGTATGAATTTATAGTAGTCAGAATTTCACTTCAGATTTAAAGTTTGTGTTACTTTTCATAAGAGACTATGCCAAGGTTGTAAGTATGTGTAGGTGTAAAATAATCACTTTTTATTCTTGTAGCATTAAATTAATGCTGGCTTTTTTTCCTCCTATAGTTAAATATTTAAAAATTTGTATATTGAAAAGAGCTTGGATTTCTCCCAAGCCAGTATTTGGCCTTTAGTAGCACTCACCTGGTTTGAAATACCATGTGAAACAAACCTGAAGTGAGGTTTCATAGTATCTTTGCTTCAAGAGTGAATGTCTGAGATACGGATGATGTGCAAGTTTCAGGAGCTTATAATTTTTACAGGTTAAATACACTCAAGGGGGGCTTGAAAACCTTGAGCTATCAAGAAAGTATTTTGCACAAGCACTGAAGCTTAACAACAGAAATATGAGAGCTTTGTTTGGACTTTACATGGTAAGCACAATTATAGATTTTCCATGTTATCATTTTCAATATGTTTTTATGCGTGTATGTTATCCTTTACCATTTGCTGGGGTTTGTTTTTTTTTTTTCTGTTGGTTTGACTTAATAGCTCAGATTATTAACTGTTTTTAAATACTGAGTATGGAGAAATTTATGCCAGTAGGTACTCCTTACTTCAAGTGCTTTTAAGCTTTAAGTCTTGCCTGTGTTTTCCAAGAATTATCATTATTAGCACATGAAGGTAACCTCTTGAAAAAGGATT
The DNA here is from genome assembly GCF_000737465.1 of Haliaeetus leucocephalus. Taxonomy (NCBI): domain Eukaryota; kingdom Metazoa; phylum Chordata; class Aves; order Accipitriformes; family Accipitridae; genus Haliaeetus; species Haliaeetus leucocephalus. The sequence continues at coordinate 14,207,781 of NW_010972991.1, read as the reverse complement.
TAGAGTCATACTCCTCTCTACAAGAAGGTGAACTGCTGAAGAGTACCAGCACAGTGTGATGGCTGCTTTTGTTTTTTCTACTTTTTTATTTTTAACCAGCCTGGGTTTTTTTTTCCTTTGTTTTTTCTCACTCCAATTTCTAAATACAACTTTCTACTTTCAGTTTCAAAATGAGTCTTCAGCTTGCACAGCATTGTTGGCTTGAGTGTGACCATGACTACAGTAACTATGGGTAACACGTACTGGCACCAGCTCTTCAGTTTCTCTAAAGAAACTGAGGCCTCTATTGAAGATCTTCCTTTAGATTTTAGATCTTTTAAAAGATCTTTTTAGGGACAAAACCAGAAAGGTTCCTTGGGAGGGGGGCAGCTTACAGAGACACATCAGGCAGGTAACTTTGAGGCTTCCTGCTAATACCAGGCAATAGCAGCTTCCTTTCAAAGACTTGTTAGGCATAACCATTAAGACTCCAAGAGACTTAGACCTAATCTTCTTAGCCCATCTGCAGAGATTCTTGGGTTGGTGATTGTATGTTCAAGAAGGAGAAGAGCCTGCCTCCTTGCTGTTCCTTAGGTCATTTAGCTTTTTAGGAGTAAGTTTTGTACCAAATCTGTTTATTGGCCTAAACTGATTTTTAAGGTGTGTATACATATAGACTTCTGCATTGATTCTAGAACAGGCCTGGGGTTTATTATGGCCAATCTTGGCTCTTGATCTCTGTCAGATCTTATGTTCTGCCTGTTATTTTCAGTCTGTAAAGTAGATTTTTAGAGCCCGTTATCTATGATGATCTGGCTAGCAACCTTGAGCTAACATGACCCAAGCATTTGGGAAACTTGTTTTGTCAGTGCCTGAAAGTCATACACATAAACCCTGATTTGCATAATGCAAGTTCATTATTCCAAAAAACGTGTGTATGCTCTGTTTCAGTTCTTCAGTTTTGCTCAGCTGGTTGCTGTCACATTTTTACTAGGTGGTTTTTGCAAGCACAATTTGCCATCACTGCTTCAGTATCTACCCTTTGGCTCCTGATTTCTTTGTAATGCTGTTTCCAGGCTTTAGGATCTGGTTTTGCTGTGGCTGCGGCTTTTGTACTTGACAGACGTGCGCAGTGTTTGTAGTCCCCCAAAGAATGTCCATAACTGTGGTAAACTTTCCACAAAGGCTTTCAGCTGTATCTACTGAGGAAACTGGTCAGTACTTCATGGAATTCAGGAAACCAGAGAGAATTATGCCTCATCTTAGGGCCCTGACCTTGTACTAGATCACAAATTCAATTCATGTGGGCACGGCTTCAGAGAATGCATTCCTGAGTTTGTGGAGGCTGCTGCTTTGACAGTCCCACTCCTCTCCTATTTCTGGAGGTAGTTTCAGGGAGATAACTGTAAGGGAACGTTCTTTAAGTTTGAAATGTGTTATTCATGTAGACATTTGCTTCCATGCTCCTCTTCAAAATCTTCTCTGGAGGTTCTTCATTGATTGGTGAGAGTAGGGTTCTGTGGTTCTTTGCATTCAAGTACTTTTGCACTCAGAAAGATGTTCTGGGAGGGAGTAACAGTGATTCCTTGCAAAGTGGATTTATTTATATAAGTGGAAAAGTCTCCGAGTTTAGTTCTTAAGAAGTCTTTTTCATTTTTTTTTCAGGGGAAGATGGGCATAGTTTATGTACAGAGTCTTACCTGCATTTAAAATGTGCTTTCTGATGCCATGGGGAAAAATGTCATGTTTTTAATGGCAGTTTGGACACAGAAGTGATGTATTTTATACCATCTCTGGTAACAAATTGAATCCGAAAAACTAATTCATAATTCTCACTTTAGGAAAAGCAAATTAGATTAGCCAATCATGTCCAGGTTTGGTTCTTAACTTGGAACACAACTGAGTGGAAGCCTAATTTAGCTTTAATTAATAAAGCAATTCTTTAAAGGTTTAGATGATTCTTATTTGGATGCATTTACCAGTAACTGTTTTTATTTTTTTCTCTTTTTCCGCTATCACTGTGCGTGGGGCTCTGAATGCGAAGGTGCTGAATGCTCTCATTTTTTTCATGCACATATATCTTACAGTTACACTGTTCTTATTTTTGTATTCCTAGTCTGCCAGCCATATTGCTTCCAATCCAAAAGCAAGTGCAAAAATGAAAAAAGATAATATGAAATACGCCAGCTGGGCAGCTAACCAAATAAATAGAGCATACCAGGTTAGTACGTCATAGTTTTATGATACTCTTTGACATGCTCTGTAGTTCTTTTCTGCACCTGTATCAACTGCTATTCAAGAGGTTAGATATGACATGTACATCAGCATAATTTGCTTGGATTTTTTGCATTCTGCTTCTGTTAGATTTCCTGGAAGCCAACCAATTAATATAAGGTTGATGTTTTACAGTTATTAATTAGTATTACTTACTTATTAGCTTTAAACAGATTATTTTCTACTAACATTAACTGAATGTACACTAGTGTAATGTTGACCTCCAAGACTCAGTTCTACAGCTAAGTATTTTAATAAAACCTTATATCTTAATTCTTAGAGTGATTTGGTCATCTACTTCTATTTTACTAGAAAACAAATGAAAATTCTAGAATTTTATTTTTCTTCAGTTTATTCTGACCTTTCAAAATCATATTTAATGGTGTTCCTAATAATTACCTTAGTAATTGTGACTGAAGTTGGTTTCGCATAGTTTTATAGAAGAATGCCCATTGAATTGTGAAAATGTAGACTTTGTAGGCCACAGTCAAAGCTTACTGAAGTCATTAGGAGTCTTTTCAGCTATTTGAAAGGTTATACATAAACATTTAGATTTGCTTTTGTATTACAAACCTCTATATTTTTTCTATAACTACGAATGAAAACAGGGTTTAGCTCATAGGTTCTGCTGTCTGTGCATCCCAAAAATTGTACATCTGTTTGACTCCCTTACAGCTATTCTTAATGATCTGCCAATGAAAGTTTATGTGTAAGTAATCCTGAACATCAAGATCATACTGTCCAGTTCTCCCTTGAACTTTTTCTGAGCAAAAATGTTGGTATTAAATGCAAAGCTGTTATACATGTAATGCTTCTTTCTCACTGTAATATTTCAGTATCAGAACCCAACATTTAATTTTTCTCTTGCTGCTACTGTTTCACAGTTAATACTACTGAATGGCCTTTTGACCAGCTCCATCTATTATGGAATTAAATTAGGATTTTTTTTTTTATGGCCAGTGCAGTTTTCTTAATACACTGTATGTCAGTTCATTGCCAAGAGTGCAGCTTCTTGTGGCTGATGTGTTTTTGATGTATTACAACTTTGAAATATTTTCCATTTACCCTGATTGGCCCTGTAGCTTCTGACTGTACTTTACAGTGAAGAATATTGTATCCCTGAGGACATAATTAACCATTTTATACTTGTGTGCATAAAGTTTATTTCTCTTTTGCTCTTTAAATGAGTCCCTGCTTTTCATTATAAATCATTTACCTGCTCATGACAGTAAGGTGTGTATGAATTACCAACTTTGTCTGATGTCCCATAAATAAGCAGGACTTCTTTTGACTTCAGTATGTCTGGCATTCCTGTAAGCACGGTATTGATGGAAAACTCAAGTATTGCAGGATTTAAAAACAAACAAAAGAAACCCCCAAAACCCTGTGAAGAACAGAATACACAGTGGATTCACCACTGATAGAACAAAAGAGGTTTTAAAAGATGTGTGAATGTTGAGTGAAAACTATTACTCCATGCTTTACATCTTAATAAAATGAACTGCTTAGATTAGAGTGGTTTTGAACACACGTTTTAAGTGAATATTGCAACTGAAGTTTCCAGTTCAAAGCAGCAGTAGAGACCTGTTAGCACTTCTGGGAAACAGCCCCTTTCAGGGTGCATCAGGATGTGTTGGCTATGGAATGGTGGCATACCAAGGTTAAGACCTAGAAATACGCATCTCCTGGTTCTGAATATACTGAAAGCTTAATTATGACAGTTTGTAGTTACTTGACTCACAGCCAGATAAGCATGCCCTTTTTTTTTTTTCTTTTTTTTTTCTCTCCACGGGGCTTTCTGTTAACATCACAATATCTCAAACAAAATATGACTAGTAATGGGGGGGGGGCTGGGTGTGGGGTGGGTTTTTTGTTCTTTGGTTTTTGTTTTTGTGTTTTTTCACTGGAAAGTGCAGTTCCACTGTTTCTGTGAAACTCTTTTGGATCCTACATTAAGCATTTTTGGTTTTAAGCTTACCAGAACAGATCATGTTAACACAACTAGCATAATATCTAAAACACATGTCATAACTTCTTTGTGACTTCTTTCTTTTGTGATACGTTGCATACTTCAGCTGCTCTTTTTAGCTGTTTGGGACATTAAAATGACAAACACCGTATCTGACTGGAATCATAGCGGGAATTTAGCTATACAGAAAACGTAAGTGCGCAAGCTAGTATTTGGCAAACAAATGGCATGAACACCCCCTTCCTCTTAACAGAAGTACCACAAGAAGTTCTAGTGACTACAGCTGGACAGGACTGCCCCAGCCCAACCCTACTGAGCTTGTTACATGACTGCAGAAGGGTTTGCCCACTCCAGTGTGTATGTCGGAGACTTACAACATCCAACATCTACAGCAAATGGTGTTTGGTGATGTAGTAGGTGGCAGTTTCCCCTATAAGCCAGTATTGATTTGTTGCTCCCTTAACGTGTTGAATGGTTGGAAATTTTCATCTTTTGGACCTAGGGATGAAACCGTGGTCGCTTGTGCCAGTGGAAGCCCTTACAGCATTCCTCCATTAGTGGAGGGTTGTCTAGCCAGGTTTTAAGCTAGATATTTATATTATCTGTATAAATCCTCCTCACTTTCCTTGCATTGTCCAAAGCACTTTGTAATAAGAGCCTTAAGAGCTTGTTGAGTTTGGCATTGACTTGTTTTATTAGTTGGACCTTCTTATACTGTTAAATGCAATTTTTCCGGTAGTCATGTTCTAGAGAATAAGATGCATTTAGAACCTTGGCTTCGGTGCCTAGACAAATTATATGAATTTGTGACTTTAAAATATGAAGTTATTAATTCAAAAAGTTATTTTCGAGCAATTGTCTTACAGTGAGATCTTTCCCCATTTTCAGCCTGGATTTGAACTTGAATTACCAACAGTTTGCTCAGTAATTTTGGAAAACTGCCTTTATTTTTTCAAATTCAGCACTGGCTATAGTTGCATTTTTTTTTTTATTTTATATGCAATTTACTTGAAATATTTTTACTGGTCCCCTTCTTTCAATTTATTCTCTCATTCAGGCAGTTTGCTTTGGCACTTGATTTTTGCTTTTCCTATGCATTCCTGTATGAAATCAGAGGAACCTTTTAGTTTATTGTCATTTAAAGAAAACAGTCTTTGGGTGTGAAAAGAAAACCTTATTTTCACCAATCTTGGTTAGACTGTACAGCAGTTTCTTTACAGGAAAACATGGTGATAAAGAATAGTTGAATTAAATAATTTTCTGAAAAGCACAGATATTTGACGCTCCATGAGGTTAATATACTTATTTTGATGTTAAATATGTAACCCTCCATGCTTAGTACTTCTCACCTGTGCCTAATCTAGGAGAAATGTAAACTTTTGCAGGAAGACAGAAAGGTTTTGTAGCTAGGGCTGCTGTATGGAGCTGGAATTCCTGGCTGCTAACATATGCTCTAAAAAAAAGGGTCATTATTCTCTAGGCCACTTAAGTTTAATTGACTGGGTGGAAAAAAACAGAAAAAAAATTTTTTTTAGTTTTAATCTTTCATTTCAGGTGTTAGCGAAGTACTCATTATTCAAAGAATTATTTTAAGTTTATTATTATTACAAGCTTGGTTTTGCTGTATCACTGGGAAACTGAATTATTCTCTCTGTGCAAACCCTGTGAAGAATGTGTATCTGTTCTGACTGAGGACATGAGTCACAGTTACTTTAACATCGAAACAAAATATGGCTACCTAGTGCTCTTCAATTAGGTAATTGGTTTAGCATGTCCTCTGGTAGAAGTGTTTCAGCAGAGGCAGGCAAGTTTGATTAATGCTCACAAAAATCTTTAATGTGATCCTACTCATAGTAATTTTCCAGATACATGCTTCTTGGGTACATTGCTAAATTCTTCTGTGTTAAGCAGTCCACATGTTATTTATGGTTGGAGAGGTGATTTTGTTACAAACCATTTGGGAAACAGAAAATTAAATCATGATTTTAAGAAATGGATTCCGGCTCAATCAGTCAAATTGCTGTGTAATGGCAGAATAGACAAAATAATTGTTCGTCAGGGCAAATTTGAAGTGATTACGTTTCCAAGTATACTTCTGTTTGTTATGACGCAGAGTTTGGTTTTATTTGTTCAGCTTAAAGTACATGTCAGTATCATGAAGGCAACCAGTCTTGAAATTAGCAAGTAACATTTTTTAAACTAATGTCTTATGTCGGTTTTGCTTTCAGTGTCCCTGAAGAGAAGTAAAATAAGTAAAATTCATCTTATTTTGACGTTTCCTCTGTGTCCTTTCTGTGTGTCTTGTCAAGTGTGCTTTTTGACCACAGTATATTCAGGCTTCTGTGCTTTTTCTTGAAATCTCTGAATGCTTTGAATTTGAAACAATTTTTCAGTTGAGGATTTTGAGTTCTGTTTTTTTCATTTGCTTGTTTTTGTGAAAAGATTTGGACTCCCCAAGTATCTGCTTAGGACTATTCTTGTTTAGTGTGAACAAAAAGAGGATATTCTGTTAAGTCAGATCTAAGGAAGTTACTTCTCTCACCTGGGAGAGCTTTGATTTTCCTCTGAAATTGACTGCTGCAAGTCACTATGGAAACTGCACAACCTGAAGAATGGGTTTATACATATTACTAGAGCCAAACATGGCACATCAGTTCATCATCTGGAAATATGAAAATACATCATTTTCAGTATGTCTCTTAATTATAAAATGTCACAATAACAACATTTCATTCTCCTAACTATTTAATTTGAAATAGCTTTTCATTTACTGTGCCAAAACTATTTTTTTAAGAACTCAGTACTGATTGGGAATCCCAACATTAGATTGTAGCCTAGGGGTCAAAAGCAGGTTAACAGGTCCTGCAGCTTGTTGCTGGTGTGATATTACCTGGGTTTGATGACTTAATCTTTCTTAACAGGTCATGAAGAGTTTGCTAAATTAAGTTAATTACAAGAGAGAAGGGACACATTATAAATCAAGGACTAACTATGCAAGACACCAGTGGTATTTGAAATAAAAAACATTAAATTGAAAATTTATTGAGTGTTTAGATGTTAACATTTAGGTAGAGAATAGGCTATTTTACTAGCAGCAAGTTACAGTTACTGCTTCTGTAATTTCTTTACCACCCCTCCCAACTCCAAAAGCAAAACTTTTTAATGCAGGTGTATTAAAAATGGTTGAGAGTTTCATTTGACTGAAGACCAACCTAGTCAATAAATCCACTGTGTTAGATATGGCTGATGAGTGATGGGAATTGTCAATACAGTTAGAAAAACCCTTTTGAGGTCCGCATGGGGTGATCAACATCTCCTACCCTTTTACCCCTTTCTTTGCTTTCCCAAACTTGGCTGCATGTGTCTTAGGGAATCTAAAGCCATAAATAGTATTTATTGAGCTGTATCTTTCTTTGTTATCAAGACAGACTTTATTTCAAATGCTCCCTGAAATTGCTGTTGTAATAGTAGGTTATGATCAAATACAAGGTCATTACTCATAGTTACTTTGACCTGTGAAATATAATTACATGATGACTGGATTATTTTATAGTAGGTTTTGATAAACAGAACTTTCTCTGTCTCACTATAACAAAAATAAATAATAGATTAGCTTCAACTACAGGTGCAAGTCTTGCTACTATTTAAATTACAAATATAATCTAATTTGCATCACATAAAAAAATAAAGTCTGAAATAAAAATTATATTAAAGTTTGCAAAGCAAACAAACAGCAGGAAGATCTCTATTCAGATAAATGTTAAATTTCAAAGTGGCGTATTTATTAGTGCTGAATATTGACATTCAGAGCAAATGAGTGAAATTAAGGAGTTCTGTTGCATTTGCATTACTTGTTAGAAGAAGGGTGATATAGCTTGTATTCTAGTAAAAATGCGGGGTTTTAGTGAAACAATAAAGAGGCTGTGCTTTTATGTTTGTAGTAAATGGAGTTAATTTTTGGTACTTAATGTTTAGAACTGTTATTTGTACAGGATCTATGCACAGAATTTCTGATATATGACAAATAACAATCCTTTTTTGTTGTTGATTAGTTTGCAGGTCGCAGTAAGAAAGAAACTAAATACTCTTTGAAGGCAGTGGAGGACATGTTGGAGACCCTGCAAATCACTCAGTCTTAGGTTCGCACAGAGAACGAATATTAAATTTTCCAATTCCATGATCAACCTGTAATGACCTATGGGTTATGTTACTCTAGTGCTGTTAAAAGTTAATTTTGTATTGATTAACATGCTATCTAAAATAATGTTTTATGAAAAGTAAAATGCCTATTTATTGCTGCTACAAGAAATGTGATAAATACCCACTGAAATGAGTAACTTATCCAGATAGACAACATAAAGAAATGACATGTGCTGCGCATCAGTCTCTTCAGATTTTTGTATCTACAATACCTGCTTTTAAGCCAGAATTTGTAGAAATAAACTCATTAAATGATTAAAAAAAATTACAGTGATCTATTGGACTTGCAAATGGCAATTATGAATTTATGTATGTAGATGAATAACATGTTAGAAATTTTTATCTTGTTTGCCTATTTAAGAGTAAAAGCATGCTACAGATATACACTTTCTGGTAAATGTTTACCATACAGCAAGGAGTGATTATGAATACACTTTATTAGAGAAAAAAGATGATGTTAATGGTTTTATTAATGAGTTGATATCCTGTACGGTAGAAATGGAGAAAACTTATTCGTGTACTTTGCTTCAGAGCTGCTCTTGTACTGGCTTAAGGCCAAAGATACTCTTCTCTGTGGCTTTGTGGGCAACTGCTTCCACGTTTACATAGTTCTCCGATTGGTATATGCAAATGCACTTTTTTATTCCTTCTGTGTGTCCTTTGTTGTACATACATTCCACATGAATTTCAAAACCATCTGAATGCAGGGCTGTGTGCTGGTCTGTACTAATTTTGTACCTGTGGTATGGGTACCCCTTCACTGTGGTGTAAGCTATGGTATATTAGCGTGAGATAGCATGTTCAACTGCCTTGTACTTACTGGAGGATAAAAGTATTTTTACACCATTACCATGAAGCATCTAGCACACTGTAAATCCATCTTGTATTTGTCTTTGGGCACTTGTTTATTTACTCGGATGATGAGTCAAAACCCCTAATTCAGGCATTTTGCAGTTCTGATCGTTCTGGATGTTGTTCAGATGTATACTGTGGCCATTCAGTTGCACAGCTACCATTTCATTTACTGTGGCTTCAGTAAGATTGCATAACAGCAGCAACATACCCTTGACAAATTCTAATAAAAATATTGCGATGTCATTTTCATGACTGTTGCCACCATCCAAGCTGATTGGAGTTTCAGATTTTATACTGTCTACTCTATATAGATGGGTAAGTTAAAGGCTATGTATTGAAATGTCCTTTTTATGACCCTGGACTTGATGTAATGAAATAAAGCTGAGCTTCTGCTTAAAAACAAAGCAGCAACAAAAACTTGCCCTGTGAGTTCAAAGCTTGAAGATGTATGTAACTGAAGTGGTCGTTGCACAACACTGTGCTTTTAAGATACACTTAAGATCTCATTCCCATTATCCATGAAGTAGGTTGGAGTATGGTAGTGTGACAGGATGGGTGCTATGCCATGGGAATTAATTGTATGTGGAATCTTAAATTAACTTAATTCAGTACTGCAAACACTCCATAGTATTATACTAAATCACCCAATTCTAACTTGGGGAAATAGTGCAGATCCTTTTATAATAGTAATTCACAAACTGGCTTCAGAACAGTATTTGCAAATAGATTATGTATGTTTCAGGTGGAAAACCAAGAAAATACCATAGGTGAACCTATGTACTTCTGTTCAGATTTATAGTCTTTTACTGTATGAGTGTGCCATCTAGAGTTTTAAACCCTTGTTAGTCTTTTTTTATTTTACCTACATCTCAAATAACTTGGTTGCATTCTAAAATTAAAAATGGTGGGAAGCTGTACTGTAGGATAGAATTACTTAGCGGTGCATAACATATTACCTCCAAGGTATTAAAAAACAACAGCGCAGTATTGTGCAGCAGGCATCTATGCTGCTGGAAAGTGTTGTATATAACATTTTATGCAGAGGCAACTTTTAACATAACAATGTCAGACTTGGGCATATAGTGTATCAGTTTCTCTGTAAGGAGGTTTGTTCTGTTTCTTGTTTTCAGTGTTTTGATGACAAATTTCGTCTTATTTGGCTGCTTAGAAGCTTCTAGTTTTTGCTACTGCTTAGCATCTTTTTGAAATTACTTTTTAGCACTCTGATCTGTGCTTCTATTTTGGCATAATTCCCACATAGTAGAGCTTACAAATTGACCTAGGAAATATTTCTGACAAATTTGTATTTACTTCAAAGATAAAATAAATTACTCCCATGAAGATGCATGGGCAGTCTTTGATAGAACTATTGAATTGCAGCACTGGAAATCTGGGGGGTTTTCTGTATTCAAATGAAAAAAAAAAAAAAAAAATCCTATGTGTGCACGGGAAGTAACCGTATGAAATGCCCTGCACTCTCAGCAAGTAAAGGGTACAGAAGAGAAGCTGTGATATAATGTGATCTTTATAAAAGTAATTTTCCAGTTCTAGTAAATGATTTTGTAATATGTCACTGACGCTGTCTTGCATTAAAGAATAGGTTTTCAAAGAATGGGTTACTTAGTTAACAAATGAACTTGATTATGTTCTGTATTGTGCTCTGACAGTGACAAATGCTACACAAAAATATCAAGCACACAGTCTCCTTTTTGCAAAATAAAAGGCTATGTTTTCATATTGTTTCAGTTGACAGCAAAAACTTGAGACCTTTGCAATGCCAAACTGTGTAGTGATGACTTCTGTCTTTATTTTTTGCAGCCATATTTTGATAATAGGCTTGATAGGGAGAGGTTAGTGTTACCTGTTGAAGTAAAGGTCATTGAAGAGCCAGCAAAACCTCCGATTCTACCTTTGTAATCCTAGTTACTGGTGACTTCTTAGAAACCTTTTGTCCAAATGTTATACAGTTCATATTGTGTAGCTGCAAAAAGCTCATCTTGTTTAGAATATATCCCTAAATCTCTTCAGTGCCCAGAATATCTTGCTGTTGCTATTGGAAACTCTGTTATTAGTCAACGGAGGACTTCCTCTTGGCAGGGCTGTATTTGTGATGGCATCCATGTTTGCTAGTCACTGCGTTTACAGTGGAACTTGTATTTCAGCCAGCTTTAGAAGGGAGGGGAAAAGGAAAGCAAATTAAACTTGACTTACTGGCATGAATTTGTTAGCTTCTTGTTACTTGCACCCTCATCTTCCAAGAACACCAACTGTAGCTGTAGTCAGGTTTGCAATAATAATTCTTCTTCATGTAACTCAAGCACTTCCATATATTCAGCTCTAAAACCAGTACTCCATTAAAATCTAAACCATACGGATTCCAGTGAAGCAGTGCTATGCGACGTACATGTATCCTGGTATGCAGGGAAAGGGCAGTTCTCCCACCCTCCCTCGAGTTGGTGTCAAGAGTGGAAGAGAGTTAGAACAGTTCTTGAATGTGTTTTTGTCCTGAAAACTAATACTGCTTAATATGTCTCGAAATATTGCTTATTACTTGCATTGCTCAGTGCATGAATAGAATTTTAGGACTAACTATTGCTTAACTACACATACATGAATCTACATGGAGAATAAAGTACTTGAAACTAGTCATTAGCCTTATCTGGAATGACTCTGTACCCGTATAGAGCTGTATCCTCTTGGTAGGCACCAGCTGGAAGTTTGATTCAACGCAGAGACTAGTTTTCAGAAATAAATGGTCATTAATCTACCTGCCTCTTAAAAAAACCCAGCCAAACAAACAAAGAAACAAGAACCCCCCCCGAACAAAACCAAACAAAAAAAAACACCCCCAAAAAACCCAAGCACCACCCCACAAAAACAATAAAAAAACCCCAAACAAACAAATCCAACCCCCCAAAACCCACCTCTGATAGAGGAAGTTGTTTTTCAGCTGTGGGATATGAAATGGAAAACCTTTATCAGTGGACTTCATACGTGAACTTATTTTGTTCTGTGATGAGGAAATCCCCTGTATAAGGCAGTGCAATCCTTTTAATGCTTGTCTGGAAGGAAGAAAGGCTGGAGGGAGCACAAAGGCCTGTTCAACCCCTATGCCATGGTAGGACTTCTGTGGCAAGTTGCGAAGAAAATGCCATTCATCTGCACCTAGGATCCCAGAGGTTAGTTAGCATTCCTGGTGAGCAGGCACCATTGCCACTGAAAAGGGCTAAGTAAGACTGGACCAGCACAGCCCAGAGCCTACAGAGCCGGTGCTCAGATACACGTGCTTAGAGACTCAACACAGCACGCGAGTCTTCACCCAGTTGTTGGCAGGGCTGCATGTTGGCATGAGGCTGCCTGCAGGTTTTTGCCCCTGCTAGGGACTGTCCTCTGTATTCTACTTTTCTCCCCTTGGCCTCTGCACAGCAGGAATCTTGCAGAAGATTCATGCTGCTGTGGTACCCTCCCAGTTTCACGGGAGCTGGCTGTGGAGGTGAGGGTACGGATGGGTCAGTTTGCTGGATTGATCCTGGATCTGTGCAGGTTTTGCACATTCTTAGCTTCAGTGCACTCAATTACCAGTGCACACCTAAAGGTCAGTGTGTGAGCCTTTGCCTTGGACTGAAAGGACATCAGACAACAGACCTGTCCTGTTAAACATCTGCAGCCTGCTTAGCTCCTTTGTGGGTGCTTGACAAAGAATGTAAGAGGGTGGATTTTATCCATGCTGAGCGACGTGCAAATGTGTAGAAAGATCTATTACTGATGGTGTCATGGTGACTGCAGTTCAGTTCTTGCAGTCAGTGGGCCTTTTTTCGTGTGCGTAAGAGCATGGAGTGAATCACTTAGGGAAAACACTTCCAGATGGGAGGCCCTTAATCCAAGGTCAAAGGGAGGGCTGGAGGGAGGAAGAGCCATCTTTTCAGCTTGTGTGAGTCAGCATAGGTCCAGTAGTTCTCTTCCCTGCAGAAGGTGACAAAATACACTGTGCTTTTGCATTGCATAAATAACGAGAAGTGTAAGGCTGTCTTTAAAAAAAAAAAATAGTGCAAAAATGTTTTTCTCCTCGACCCTATGTGTTTTAACTGCTTTCAGTGTGACCTTGTTGATGTTAGGGTTCCTCATGCTGTTCAGCTAGCACGTAGGCATCTGCCTCAGGGCTACCAGTGGAGAAAGACACATTTAGAGTGACTGCTCACTTGGGAAAAGTCCCTGATGGGCTTCCGTCATGGCAGGTCATGACCTATTTGCATCGTCAGTAGAAGCGCTACTTGTCCCACAGACGGGGCTTGCATGAGTAAGATTCCTCTTGGGATCAAGGCTAGTTTTCCCCAAAGAATGAAGGATCTTTCCCCAAATTTATACAGTTTTTCTGCAGCAAGCTTCTAGGTTTTGGACATGATGTTTGGAAGTGAAACTTTAAACCAGGCAGATGTAATCCTCCTGGGAAGAGACTGCAAAAATCAACACTGAGGCAGTTTCAAAAAAGTGAGCAGCAAGTAAAATTAGCCATTACCTCTGTTTCTTTAGGTAATTGAGCTTGACACAGTGGTGTGTCTGACAAGTTGCTTTGTGTTTTTTATTGCACTAAATACAGATATGACACTCAAAGCTGTCACTGGCCGTCTGAGAATATTTGTTTCAGTTCAGACTTTGGAAATCGAGTAAATGTGGATAGATCACGATGTGGGCAGCAGCGTAAGAAAACTACCCAGTAGAACAGTATCTCTTTCCCTGGAAGGCTGCTGCAGTTTATTCTGTTTAAGTTAGAATCAAGAATGTAAACCATGAAAAATTATTAACAGGTCTATTAAAAGTCAGTAGCTGCTGCGTCCTTTTAATTTGGTAGTCAACCTTGTTATTCCTTTTTTTTATTGAATGATTATTGTGCAGGCTGCTTGGGCATTATTAGCAGGCTTTATTGTAAGCTGGAAATATGTTTGAAAGATTCAAAGGGAGGATGAAAATTCTGAAAAACCTACAAAAACCTTGGTCTTGCTGACTGCAAATTGAGATAAATTGTGTATGAAATGAACACGGAATTTCTGCTTTAAACATATCAATAATATTTAGTGACTTGTAACAATATTGTAATTGTAGCCATGCCAAGCTTTTTGATCAAAACTTCCCAGAAATGTGATGTCATTATGGAGCCAAAAGCTCTAATAAGCTTTTAAGTAAACTTTGATTAAGTTAAGTGTAGGCACTGCCCAGACCGAGAAAGGAGCCTTTGCTAATACAGATAATTTTCTCCTCTTGGGAAGCTCCCATATTCAGGTAATTTTGAGCCTGATTAGCCATATGAAAGAAACAGCTACACCTATTATCAGAGTAGTTTCAAGGAATATCAAGGCTTTTCCACGTACAAACCATCTTCTCAGTAAAGCAGAGATGTAGATGCGGTCATTTGGGAGCAACTTGAGAGCAAATCGATAAAGTGATACCGTCACTTTGGGAGGGAATTGGATGAAGAAGCCTAGCAAGAGATTTATGTCTGTTTTTCCCTAGGCCCTTTTCTTAATGTAAAGTTTGCTGAAGAAAAAGCCCTCTGCAAAGAAAGTTCATTTAGGCTGGCTAATATCTGTGTTTCAGCTGTATAACTGCGTAACAGAAAGTGCATTTTTCGGGGTAGGAGCCTGACAGGCTGGTGGGTGGCTGAGGTTAGTGCAAGGAGCAGTGTCTTACGCAGGTTCCAGGTTGAGAGCACCTGGGCCTTCTGTGCCAGGGCGGCAGGGCCTGCTACCCGGCTCTAGCATCTGTCTTTAGGACAAGAACAGCCTTTCTCGTGTCCTTTCAATGCCCAGCTGTCATATGCTGTCTGCTGAAGGCCTGTATAATACGCATAGTGCTTTTTAAAAAATTCCAATGATTTGCCATTTCAGAGCGGATCAATGATCCAGTTTATTCCCTCCAGCTCTAGCCAGCGTTCATACAAATATTTTGTTTAAAATGAGCTCCTGGACCCTATTCCTGGATTGCTATTTAGGCAACAAAATAAGGAATGGTATTCTCCAAGTCATCGGCTCCCATTTGGCCTTGCTGGCACTTTTTTGATTCCAATTTTTTTTTTGAAAATCAAACCACATATTTAAGTGCTTAAGTGCTTAGACATGGATTCGATTCTTAAATTTAGGCACTGACTTTTTTCCTTTTCTTTTGTGTCCTTCATTTGCCAGACTCCGAAGTGGAAGCAGAATAGATAGTTTTCTCAATCGCCCTGGCTATGTATTTGTAAGCGGTTGAGAAGTGCCTTTTCATATATGGTCATCTATGTGTAAAATCATTGGAAGAAAGCAACAAAAGTGACTGCTGACTAATGCGGAAAGAACAATATTTTAAACAAAATTAATGCAAGAAAGGCTGCAGAGGCTGGAAACGGTAGAAGTTAGTAAGGTAAAAGGTCTACCTGAAATAGAGAACATGTAACAAAGCCTGTGCTCTGCTGGGCTCTGGAGCCACTTGGTCTTTTTTCCTTCATGCTCCATCCATTCCTGCAGTCTCTTGCCTCTTACCTCCCACCAGTTACATCTTTTGTGGTGGTTCTTTGGGGCAAGGTTTCTGTCCGTATGCTGTGGCCGACCATGACACACATGAGAACTGAGGGATGACGTCCGGTCACGCCGGGGTGGTGGTTTTTCTGTTTTGTCCCGTTTCCTTTTCAATGATTGTTGAGAACTGTGGGTGTGTTCTTTGGCAGTGAACAAAAAATACCAGAAGGCTGCCAGATATTGGGTACGTTCACTTATTTCTGATCACTTCAGGTAAATGAAGCAGAGGAATCACAGGTGTCAGGAGGATGTCCGTCTGCTGTCAGGTCCCCAGTGATCTGAAGACAGCTGTGGAAGCAACAATTCAGTGCCACCGTGGGGATGGGAGGGAGGGGAGCATAAACACCCTGAATGAAGACGACTGTTTAAATGGGAAGTGATATTACTGGGGACTGGCCAGAATGCAAGAATTTAGTTTTACAATAAAATTGGGTTTGACTTCTGGTTTTGTTCCATGGTAGAAAAAAACAGAATCCTTTTCACTGCTGAAAAAGCCATACCCACAAGGTTGACTCCACATTGGATTACCGGTAACCTAATGACCGAGTCATTTCCCTGGGTTGTAGGAGATGGAGGTTTCTGTTGTCTACCTGATTAAGAGAGAGACTTTCAACTTGAGTTTCTCGTATTCCCGGCAAGTGACCCAACCATTATGTTGCTGAGTCAGTCTCTGGCCTGTGGACAGTTGGAAAAATGGGAGAACTCCATAGGAGAGATTGGCCAATCAGCTTTATAGGTTGGGTTTCTCTCTTACTAAAATTCCCTAAAATAAACCCAACCCTGAGAAAGCTCCAGTGAAACAAATGCTTTTTGGTGGAAAGCATCTGGCTTTTATGGGTCCTAATGACTACACTATTACTTGCAATCTTTCACAACCGGGACATGGACTTTACCATTTATTTAATATACAGTGGCTCAGAGGCATTAAAAATAATCAAGTAACTTGCATCTTTTTCGCTAACAAATCTGGAACTTTACAGGGAAAGGAAAACATGAATCTGCTCTCGGTGCTTGCTTCCTTTCTTTGCTTGCTAATGCGCTTTGTGTTGTATGGATGTGAATGGTTTCTCTGAGCTTTGAGGCAGCTCAGGACAGCAGGCAATGCAGGCAGCTGCACAAAATAGGCAATTTTATGGAGCTTTGCCTGTGTCTGAAAAGGTGAAGGTGAGCTGTTTGAGCAGCCTGTCTGCCTTCTCTGTGCCCAGCTTTCTGTTCCAACAGAATCTAGCGAGGGAAAGGTCAGGGTTCACCTGTGGGTTTGGGCAGCTCTGTTCCCTATAGCCTTCCGCCTTCTCCTTTCTGGGGAGTGAAGGAGAGAGCCCCAGGTGAAAATCTGAGAGAAGGCAGTACAGACTCAGCTACCCACAGGGACCAAATTCAGCCGAGGCTCCTCAAGTGCAGATAAACCAGGAGAAGAAACTTCTGAAATCCTCGCTGTCTCTGCAGAGCCCGGGTCCCAGCTTTATCCACTGATGGTTGTCCAAGAAAGTCATTGCACACGTGGACATTTGCAGGGGGAGGCTGCAGCTCAGGTAACGGCTGTGAAAAAGGAGAAGCCAGGCAGTAAGTTAGCCTGGCAAAGATTTCTTTTTAGGGAGGAACATAGAGAAAAAACTTAACAAAACTATTTTGGTGCTTCTGATAAGTTCTGTATTGTGTAAACAATATATGGAAAATAACTTCTAAGAAATGTAAAGGAAGAGAAAGGTGAGAAGAGAGATAGGCCAACCTAAATAGTCTTGCTTCTCTTGGCAGTTTGAAAGGAGAAGAAACCTTGCTTAGACACTTCACCTTTCCTTCATGGAGAACTTCATGTATCAGCAAGCTACTGAAGTGATAACTGAGATTGAATAAAGTGGATTATCTTTCAGACATACAGATGCATCTTCATTTCTTTACAATCAATTAACTTACCATGTTGCTTGGCTCAGAGGACAAATGATGTAACTTGTGCTGGTAAGGAAGACACATGCCATTTCAGCAGAGACAGATCTTAAAACGTTAGTTTATTTTTCTTACCTGCCTAAGGTCGGTGGATTTTGGTTTTTGTATATGATTTTAGCGGGGTCTAGTAGATCGGGTTCCTTATTATGCTGATCTTTCTGTAAAAGACACCTGTAAATACTGATCTTTGTGTTGTTAGTAGCATGTCTTATCTCCGGAGTCACGCAGTCTGTGGGGTTATTCCTCCCCCCCTTAAGTATATGTGTAAAATCTCTCTGATGAAATCTGTATGCAGAAAATAGGTAAGTTTGCTGGAAATTATATTTGATTAATTATTTTTCCCCTTGTAGAGTGGAAGGGGAGTTAATCTGTTACAATGAGAGAAAGCTTGCTAAAATATGGGCAATGGTACAGTTTTGTGACTAGCATGAAGCAGCCTGCCACTTTGTGAGTATTGTTATTGACTTGGCTCTGCAACATGATGCAATTCAGTAATTTAGGATTTTTCTGCTTCAGATTTCTCAAACATAAAATAGGATCAATGGAATCTGTTGTACCCCCAAAATCACTGCTTGTAGGTGTCGCATGAAATTAATACAGTGCTTATGAGTTCATCTTGCTTAACTTCATAAATATCGCGTTACTAGTTGGCTGATCAACCAGCTACATCTGTCTGGTGAAAGAAGTAATTTCTGTGTCCAGTCATTTCTTACAGGTAACAAGAAATTTATGTCATGTGGGTCACTCCAGTCAGTGCTTCGCGTCACAGGGAAGTGTAGGGTAAATTTGGCAGAATTCATGTACATTTTATACAGGCTCCAGATGTTTTAAGCATTCTATGCATTCATTTTAAAAAATGGTCTTCTAATATTTGAGGTGGTTATTAATTTTTTTGCTCAAAGGGAACTTTAGTATGAATAGTTGATGGATATAAGATAGCATGTCTTGCTAACTAAAATGTTCATTAATTATTTGTGGTTTATTTTCTATACGTGTCAAGAGCTTTTGATCCTGTAGTCTTCACTGAGCTTATAATCTGCCATTTAGAGTAGCAAAAGAAATGTAATCGAAATACTTTGTATGCAGAATTTTTACATGATCAACTGCAAATTGATAGATCACACAGTAAAGGAATTTGGAATAAAGTATAAAAAGTGCTTGAAGGAAAAAAGGAGAAGTGGTTCTGAATGTTAGAGTGGTCACAGCTAATCATGAGATGAATTATTCTGTATACTGAGAGTTGGATTCAGCTCTGATTTAACTCAGCAGGAGGTTTTATTTTGATCTAAACGTGACCTTGGTGTTGTGAATTTTAGGTCAATGATTATATTCCATTAAAATAATAATTTGTATTTTATAAATCACTTTTAGACCATTTTCATTTATAACCATAGTTTTTCTCTATATTGAAAGTGCTGTATTGCCCAGTACCTTGCAATGAATCAGACACATAACAATTCAAGTATTCGAAGTGCATGACAAAATAAGAAACTGATTTAAAATTTTCTCTTATTTTTAAACTATTTTTCCATCACAAGTCTGGAAAGTAAGTGACTGAATTTTTTTAATTATCATTAGGCAGCTCTGGCACAATTTATGTTAAGAGGTTTTGGCCTGTTTATGTGTGCTGGAATTTGCCAAAATTAGTAATGTGATATTCCATCTTTAGCAAGCCTATAGAGCAATAAATAATGACACATGACTGTATGTGAGTGTTGTTAGTTTAATTTTTTTTGTGGTGTTCATGAAATGCAACGATCTTCCAACCCAAATTCTGCAGTATTAGGCAGCAAGTTGTACTCTGAACTAAACCAGATGCTGATCAGCTCTGTTCCTATTATCGACTTGGGGCAGAGATGGTAACCAGACCTTATTTGCAATGTTAACATTTGGAACAGATTAACAGCAGTTAGGCTGAAATGAGAAACCTCCACTTTACTGAAAAGGTTCAAAACATGTAATGCTGTAAAAATCAGGACGTCTGTAGTATGTTAGATAGGAATAAGTAAGTTAACTGTAGGCCACACTTTCCCCTTTGCAGGATGTGTTGTTTCCAGTTTATGAGTGGCTCTTTGAAAGGACATGTTTATGAGGTATAGTCAGGTTTAAGTCCTGATAAACCATCTACTTGATGGGGTATAGTATATCCAAACTTGCTGTGCTTGTTCATTGTGAGAGAGCCCTCCCCAGAGCCAAGCTGTACAGAAGATTTTTGTCTGGGAGACAAAACCCACACGTGCTTGTGAAGCTCGGAGACCCAGGATGCTTCTGAATGCCAGCCTTCTGCTACATTCAAAAGCAAACCCAAAGAGGAACATGCCCCAAAGGTGCCCAGCGGAGTACGTGGAACATGTGGTGCCGTATGCTGCACGCTGGCCTGGAGATGTTTTTCTGTGCCTGCTCACGGTGTCTCAGAGGATTCTCTGGGAGCTGGAGGGGTTCGACAGGAGTGTAGCGAAGGACCAATGCTTCTTCGGCTAAAACTGGGCTAAGCCTCATTGCCTATTTGTGAAGGTTGTACAGTTACGGCTGCAACTATAAACTTCTACAGTGCGTTATTTCTGGTGCTGTATTACCTTCCTCCTCCTATCCTGTGCTTTTTTATTGGGAATATTGCTTTAGCAGGAATTTAATAGCGGGCTTCAGGTCTAAGGAGAGTCTTTCTGCAAAAGTCAGTCAGAGATGTTGCTGGGTTCTCATTGTGTCACCTGCTGCATGGTCTTCCCATGTGACTAGTTTGAAAACATGGTATTCAAGTTTGCAGAGAGTAAAAGCCCTTTGAAAACTTACATGCAAGGCTTCTGTTTAAATGTAGTGATTAACCACTGTAAGTACGGATGTTGAGAGAGATGAAGCTAGGACATCAGTTACCCTGGTCATCTGGTGAAATTGTTCATAGAGTAGCCAGGTCAGCCAGCGAAATCGCCAACCACAGCTGCGCACACGCAGAAGTGCGCTGGGAAAAGAGCCAGCAGCGAGGTGCTTCGGTCATGGGTGGGGGCTGTAGTGGCAATGCTGAGCGCTCGCCACGGTAAACTAAATGAGAAATTAAACCTAATCCGCTGTAATTACATTGGGTAAACTACCGCATGGATTTCAGTTCAGTTTATGTTGACTTGAAACAGGTTTTGGTTAAGCGCATCGTGTGGCTGGAGGTATGCACTGGAGCAGTAGCTGTGGTTCAGCTGTGACTTGAGTTGTGAGTTTAAGTTTCTACAGGTGAAAGTTACAATCCTTCTTACAGGGAGTAGCAAAAACCACTCCTGTCTTTTGGGAAGGAGCAAATTTGTAATGACAGGGACCCTCCCCTGTACTGCTCTGGCCAGGTGACCAGCCAGGAGGGACGGGTTTGGCCTTCTGTGTAGGATGGTGAGAGGAGCCAAGGTGTGGCCAGGCAGAGCGAGGACAGCACTGGGATGAGAAGCACTGTCAGGAAGGTAGCTAGAAAAACACCAAGAAATGGAAACAATTACTCCATGCAAGCTGGTTAGAGATATGATCTGAATTGTCTCTAACCACGGACAGCAAATGAAGGGATCCTGGAAGCATGGGACGATTGCCAGTCTGTAACGCTATGTCCACATGTGGCAGGTACACGCTGGCGTACACTTTGACCCATGCTACCGAGAGCCCAGGGTTTTGCTCCCGATGTTCAGTCACAAAAAAGCATTGCCTCCTATCTTGGGCTTGCTTGTGTCCACCCAGGGCGGATGTGAGGCAAGTTCAGGTTTGTGAGCGGGTTCAGTCATGCCTTGGAGGTATTCTGTAAAGGTATGCTGGGTTTCCCTCCAGTAGCCCACAGCTGCATCTTGCAGCTCCTGAGTGAATCCACTTATAGGTCACCCAGGGGTGTGGTTTTATGTCATTATTTTTACTCTTTCCAAAATTTATTATAGAAACTATGACTGCCTTTTTCTTGACCTTCAAGGTATTTGGGCCTTATGAAAACTGATCAAGGTTTTCTTGAATTACAGGTCAGTGTGAAGCCACCCCTGGCCGTGGTGTTACTTAGAAGCTGGTCTGAATTTCAGGTTGTAGCTGGACCTCTTCCATGCTCCCTATATTTCAAATCAGGAAGAATATTTTCAGATGGAGAAGAAAAGCTGTGAATACTTTGCAAGTAATAGTATTTTCCATGTAAAAGTGAAAAAGTAATGAAATAAGCTGTCAGTATTTTAAAGCCTGACCTTTTAGCTGGTGTATATGGGGAGCTCAAAGGAGGGATGAATTTTGCCCCCCAGGTAAGATGCCATCGCAGAGGAAGCTTGGAGGGAAGCAGCTTAGGGCACTGGCACTGCAGAAACAGGCAGGCAGGTGGCTCTGAGGTACGGTAGACGTAGCCATCTCTGCTTAAAGAAGATTTTGACCTGAGTCTGAATTTAGAGTATCCAGCCTAAGTGCACAGTGTAAGGTGGGGAAGCAAGAACATAATGTTAGCAAATAACCTGCGGCTCAGCATGCCACTATGATGTGCCTGTGGTGTTAATATCTCTACACTGAAATGGCTACAACCATTTCATATAGCAGGAGCATTGCTTCAAGCGAGTGAGGCAGCGTTTTGAAGAGAAAGCTTGAAGTGACACTGTTGCACAGCAAGTTTTGTTTTCCTAGTCTTTCACCTTACCAGTCCTTCACCTCTCTACATTTCTTTCTCTCTTAGACAGACAGTGGGTATAAGGCAGCGCTGCTTGGCTGTCATTTCAGCATCTGCTGGACCAGTTACCAAGTCTCATTCTTTGATAGTGAAACTTTTGCTCATCCTTTACCCTGGTCACTTGAAAAGTTTTGCTGGGCAGTGGCATATTTCCATAGGCAATCTTCTGCTCTGAAGACAAAATCATACTATTTCTAAGCTCTTGCATTTTAACTTCTCCCTGCTTTACCTTTGCAATGAGCATTCCTATTGTAAAGAGTTACTTAACCCTTTTTAAGCCCTTTTTAATATAAACCATTGCCGTTAAAGGTCTACTTTGCCTATCGTAAGAAATCTGTCATATTGGAATTAGTGACTGAGTTTTAAATATGGAGTTGATACGCTGTAAAATCTCAGTCACAGTTTGCAATAGATTTAGATTTAAAATGAGCAAAAATGTAATTGCGGGATAAAAATTGGCAATGTTCGCAGCCTAGGAATTATGTTTCAGACTTTGGAAGGAAAATGGCTTGGCTTATTTTTTTCCACTTTCAGGAACACTATTATTTGCTGACTTAATGGTTTCAGATGCTGTTAAATGAAAAAAATATTTCTGGAATAAGTGTATTTTGCAGGTGCTTTGTCCTGGGGTGTCTCTCGAAGTTTTACAGTATGGCTATTTGTGAAAGCAACAGGTCACAAACCTTCATAAAGTGGCTTCCAGCCAGCCAGGAGTGAGGAGCCGTGGTTGCTGGTGTGCATGTGTACAGCTGCCCTCATGGGGTGTCACCGGCCAGCCCAGCCCAGCATTTAGCCTTGCTGGGTGGGTGGCTGCAGCAGGTGACAGCAAACAGTGATTCCTTTGGAAAAAAATGCGTTGTATTGCATGCAAAGAAGAAGAAAAAGGATTCAGCTCTTATAGTCTCAAGGGCTACTAATGACTCGGCACGTTGCATATATGCAGCCCAATCTTAACTGAAGTATTGAATGGACTTGTTTACCACAACTGGAACTTAGCTGGGCGCCCAAACCAGTGGTTAGCTGCGAGAGGTTTGCTCTCAGCAGGAGGAGCCCATGGGCCTCTCAGGTGATAAGACAGAATGTTTTACATATCACAGGATTTATTAAAAAAAAAAAAAGCTGTTATTTTATGTATATATAACAATATATTATCCTTACTGTCTCAGGCATGCATTTGGGTCAGCTATGAGCTTCATTAAAAAGAAAAAGCATCTTTTTCATTGTGATTCTAATGAGGAGTTTCCTATTAATTAGATTAATTAATTAAATTAATCTTTTTTCCTCTCCCTCCGAATGAGGAGGCAGAGCCCTCAGTGTGAGCCGCACTGCCCTACCTCCACCTCCCCGAGAGCCCACTCTCCACGCTGTGCTTGCACATTGACTCACAGCAATGAAATGTCTGAAATGCTGAAATTCAGTGGAGTGAGACCTCCTCCTTCAGAGAGCACCAGCAGTTTTCCTGTCACTCCAAAATGGCCAGAGACCCAGTCCTGGTACAGACAAGGCAAATTTGATCAATAGACATTTCAACTGCTTCTGTTAAAAAAACCCCAACCTACCACTTCATTGCGTGCTCTGCGGTTTCAGTGCATGTAGCTGCGAGGTGGAAGTTACCTTGGAAAGCTGAGGTCTAGGCTATCCCTTACCACAGCATAGGTCCTGTAGTTGCTCCCAGGAACAACCAGCTCTCCTTGAGGAATGGTAAAACTGACTGTACATACATCTGAAATGACCCAAATACATAACTTATTTTATAAACAGTCTGTGATTTTAGTGACATGATTGCTTTTCTGCCTTTTACTTGTGTCGGCAAAAATAAATTACATTTTTTTCTGCCCAAATATTTTTTTCTTAACAAAAATTTGCATTTCAAATGACAGAAAATTGTTTTTGATGTTTTTGTTGAAATCATGAAAATGTCATTTGCTTGAGTTTTTAAAAAAAAAAAGTTCTGACTTGTGCTCAAACACATTAGTTCTTCAGTTTCTTAGATGCATCTCTTTTCTTCCCTCCACCTCTTTCCAAGTGGAGAAGCCTTTTTAGGCAATTTTCCTTATGCCAGTTAAGATGCTCTTTCCTGCCTACACAGTATCATTGCAGTAAAGCTCAGGGGCACTGAATCGCTAACATGCTGTGTGGACATATGTCATGATACGTGACCTGTCCCAGGGGCATTTCTATTTAAGACAGCATTCAACAGGGAAATGCCACAAAGATTTGGAGAGAGGAAAGGAGAGCAGGCTGACAGTGCTAAACACACAAGTGGGCATTGGCCGTTGTTTCCAAGAGTGATTATAATCACTTGGGAGCTGTTTTGCTTTTGTTTTTAGAAAATGCACAGATATGAATTTTGGCACTGGAGTTGGCCAGAAACAGGCAGTGATAAACTTTAGCCTCCACTGCCTTCCTTCCATCATTGAGAGCCTTCCCCACCATACCATACATGCCCAGGGCAGGGGTTGGGAGAGCATCTCTTTTCCCCTGGCTTTTGCTCTAATCTATGGGAAGGCAATTTTATGGATTCACAGGAGAAAGCACTGTCATGTTTAAACACTAGTATGGAGAAAAGTACAGGGACAACTTGTTGCAGACATTGCTTGTACATTATGACTTACAGCAGAGCCTTTCTTACCTGAAAACTTGGAGTGAAAAATATAACTGTTTAAATTCAGCAAGGGCTAGATTGATGTATATCAGCTCTTCATACCATGTTAACAGTTTCTGAAGTCATCTATGTATTTTCTGTGTTGGTAACATCCTGGGGCTGGACCAAGGTTGGTTTTTTTTTCAACTTGTTAAACATGAAAGGGAGGTAGGAGAAATGCTAGTCAAAGATGAAGCTTTTAGAAGTATTTCTCATTCACTTGATGTAAAATAAATTCTTTATAGCGTAACTGGAATGTCTTTGCACATATTCCAGGATGGTTGTACCCAGCTTTGAGACGAGAACAGTGCCGTTCCAAATAACATATAATTAACTTGCTGCCAACTTTTCGTATAGCCTTTAGTCAGAGATGTATGTCATTTCTATTTTACAGCTGTCCAGACACACTTTTAAAAAGCCTAAGCCCTATACACCAGATGTTACTTAGTCCGGTGTGGTCTACCTTGGACCCATTCCAAACCTGCCTGCATATAATTTTCAAGTCCCAGCAGCCCTGCAGTGCTAGAAGATAAAAACTGACCATAACTATACGTTTTCATATTACTCAGAGCTCAGTTTAATTATCTGAAACACTACCAGATAAATAGTTCAATCAGAAGAATTCCACCTTAACGTTAACTACTACCACATACATTTTTTTCTAATTTGAGGCAGGTTTTGGGTTACTAGCTCTGAAGTCTGCAAAGTTCCAATCAATGATTAATATAGCTATCTAGAGAGGCTTTTTTTCTTAAATTGTGAATAATGGAGTGTGTTTATATGGCCTTATTGGTCAAGGCACTCCATGAATTTATATGATTTAGTTTTATGTACAGATGGGTGGGGTATGTGTGTGTGACTTGGACTTGATATTTTAAAATTTCATGCATTTAATTTTAGATAGGGTCACCTTCAGGAAAAACATGATTTACAGAGCTGCTAAGCAACCAGTGGTGCCGATGGTACCCTCTCAAGAAAGCGTGTTTTTTTCAGTCAGCAGCATTTAAGCGTTTGCTTATGGTCAAGTGAATGCTTTGGTGCTTCCCTGAAGAAGATGTCAGTAACCCAAAGATGGTTTTAAATCAGTGCATACGGTGACTGTAAAGTCTCTTTCAGAGACCCAGTTCTGACTGTAGTCTGGCTCTAAATATCTCTAAATAAAGAGATATTTAGGTTTCTAGCCCTCCTTGAATAGCTTTGTCATGAGACCTTACCCTGAAAGCATAAGGATTAGAAATACTCTGAAGTTATGTGGAGAGCCCCACTTTCTTTAAACAGCATTTTCAATGTATTATTATCTCATATTACAACTGTATTTTAATATTAAGAATATTAGAAAAGCAGTTTAATAGTTTGGTTATTTTGTAGTCATTGCTGATTTGCTTACTATTTCCCCTTATTGGTATATGAGTTTTCTGCATATATTGGCTGTGATAAATTTGTCTCATTTGTCTTTGATGAAATTTTTTATTTGCATTACAAAACTGTTCCTTTAGTTTTGGAGCAGAAATGTGTTCAGAGAAACAGCAAACCAAGGAAAATATTAGCGAGCATTTGTAAGAAGCAATGACTTATGCTCCAAATGTGTGATCGATGGAAGCAGAAGCCACTTGGTTATGGGTTCATTTTATCAGCACACAGAAGCAAGTTTAAGACCCATGTGACAAATTAGAACAAACAAACCAGTTTGACTTTGGATATTAAGTATTAACTGCTTTCCTTTTTTGAGCGATCTACAGTTTGGCTGTTACTTTCCTGAATGATGCATTACATTTCAAATAGTGGTACTTCAGAGTAAACCTAAATCAGATAAAACTGTTTAATGGAGGAAATAGATATGCGTGTCTCACTCTGTGAATAGCTGTTTTCCTTTTAAGATTTTTTAAATAGAAATCACAACAGTAATAAGAAATATTTCCAGTTAATGTATTCTATTTTATAGATTTATTTTAACTTAGGTTAATTAGACCCCTTGCTTCACACATTTCTCCTTTTTTATTTAGATTGCCTCCTGTTTCAGCTTTCTTTTCAACTTTCAATTTTGTGATGTCTTTCATAAGTCAGAACTACAGAGTATTGCAGATTTTTGCCCCCTTTTGCCTTGTGTTTTAAGAATACTTCCATTTGCCAAACTGTCTCCACAATTATGGCTGCAGCTTCTTGCTCCACTTTCTCACTGCTACATTTGAGCTCCTGCTAAAACTGAAAACTTCGGGGGAAATAAATCTAAGATGTCAGTGACTTAAAGCCCAGTGCTGTAAGTTTAAGATGTTTGCCTAATATCACATCACCGAAATGGAACAGATAAAGATGAAGTGTAAAGTATATGTAACGTGGCTTGCAGTTAAGTGCAGTAATTGGAGAATGCAGGCAGCAGATCTGGGAAGGTGATAAGGTAAGCAAAAGCTTCTTGGGAAAGGTAAACTGTCTGAAGAGCTGACAGTGATATGCACTGACTGGAAGGAACCCAAAATTGTTTTAGCCTTTAAGCATCCAACAGACATTGGAGTAATTGAGTAATCATACACTCTAGGTCCAGTATTCCTGTCACTGATACCCCATGCATCTCAGTTATTGGTGTAATTTAAATCTGATAGTCACATAATGGACCAAATTCTCCTCTCTACTTTTCATAAGTCGCCCTATTGGATTCAGTATGAAGAATGTTTGCTTAAGTGTGGTGAGCAGGATTTGTATCATGAGGCTTATTTTCTTTCTCAAAAATGGTATCCTCTGCTGTATGTACGGTACAGCACCACAGAAGACGGAATACTTATGCTAAAGGAAAATACCCTGAAGCATCATAGATTAGTTTAAATTCTCAAAAAGGTGCAAACTTTTCTGCTTCTTCCAGCGTTTAGGCGGTTTTCCTTAATGTTTATGCCAAAAGTTGTCCCCAAGTCTCTCTTACTTTTGGTGCCAGCGCTTTGAAAGCGTGTCAGATTCTGCATCGTAAAAGATGACACCTGCCCCTACACATTTCTCAGAATGACAGCTTCTACCTTTCCAGGGTCATTTGGGTCAGAAATTTTCATTAAAAAATATTTGAGTACATGCCACATACCTTGTCTGTTTATTCAATCTTAATATTCAACAAAACATTTCAATATTGCTAAGCAGCCAGATCAGAATAAGCTCATTGGAGCATGGGATCATCTTTTTGTTCTGGTTTTGTATATAGCACCTCATACACTGAGGCTCAGGGTGCATAGGCTATGCTGTGGTGCAGATAATAAATACTAATAATCAGGAGAGCTTTAAGGTGTGATTTTTGCAATGAGCATACAGCTTCAAGATGCAATCTGGCCCTAATTTTCCAGGTAAAACAGGGGCGGTGGGCTTGCTCAGATCTCCCTAGTACTAGGGTGATGGATTAATATGTATGAAGTACTATATAAGAGGTAAAATGGATCCAATCAGCCCCACAGCCCGCAGTGGGTGAAAAGTCAGGCCCACAGCTTAATGCAGAAAGTTGCCCCTTGCAGAATTTTTCCAACTAGTAGTGGGGGAGGCTTTTGGTAATATTGTTTCTATCACGTGAGTTAGTTAAGCTTGGGATTTGTTCAGGAGGTTTCTTTTGCAAACTCCCCCCACACACGTTTCCTTCCATCCTCTCCACTCCCCCCAGCAATAGGGACGCTTTCAGGTTGGCTCTAGTAAAGTAGCACTAGTCTGGTAAACTGAATTAGTCTTTACAATTTCTAGCAAACTAAACAAGACACGGCACTGCTGTGCGGTCAGTCACGCGGTGTAACTGGTAGCACACTTTCTAGCATGGTTTGGGCTGTGACCACCATAATTTCTCCATGGAAGGATGCCCATGGAAAGGGCATTCCCAACAGTCTGGGGAAGAAGACGGCCAAGAGACTGTTCCAAGAGGCAGCGTGGATGAGAGCACCCTCTTGGTGGAGGGACGGGGAGGGTACAGCTGCGTGGACATGAGCTGTGCTGTGCAAAGCCAGAAAACCATCTGGCACATTTTATGTAATAAAATAGCAACAAGTAAGTGTGCATCTGGTGAAGGGGGACAAAAAATTGTTCGCTGGTTGTAACGCGGCTCTGTTCACTGAGGGTCTGTATGTATCTGAGATATCTTGCCCCCTTTATACTAGGAAGCGGCATACCAGCCTACCAGCCTCTAACCCTCCCCTCCGTCATTGTTCCTGCAGATAGCAGCACCACGTGTCTGTCATTCCACCTAACTTGACACATCACCTTCCCACATCTTTCAAAGTTTTCACACCTGGAAAGAGGAGTGAGGTTGCAGGGAGAAAAACGGGTTGAAGTCTGCCTAGCATCTCTAAGACATGGCCTTTCCTATCTAACTGCCCAGCTAAAGCTCACCCTGTAGCTTTCATCGGCTCATGTCTCCATTTCTCTACACGCTTTTTCTAGTTTTGGTAAATGCAGTCTTGCCCTTCACTTCCATTGAGCATATTGCTGCATCGGTCATCTTTCTGCCTTGTTGCTTTGACCGTGACACTTCTCTTTGTAATCCTTCCCTGGCTCCCTCTTTATCATTTCAAAAATAAGCACCTTTGTCTCAGTTCTTAAAACCTTTCAAAACTTTATCTTTGTCCTGCCTGTCGTTCAGTATAAAGGATTGACTCCAGCTTCCATTACCCACTCGGTGGTTGCAGATTTCATTTTACCTGCTGCCTGTGGGAAACTAGACAAATATGAAGTGTCACTCACTATTGATAGCTCATATTCATTTATACTGTCTTACTGATCTATATCTAGTCATTGCCTTTTGTTTTAAATTTGATTGAAAAGCCGAGGTTTGCAAATATGTTTAAGCTTGTCAGAGCTATGAATTTTAATGGGACATATGAAGCTCAATGGTTTTTGTGAATTTGGGTTTAAATTCTTCTGGAGGAGAGATGATATATTTTTTTAAATGAGACAAGTCTAGGTGTTATTGTAGTACAAAGTATTTTTAAAAAATAATAGTATGTAGAAAAATGCCTGACCCTACTTCTTTCTGCAGGAACTATACCCTATCTTCTGCTGCCTCACAGTGTTTGTCTGTTTTCATATGTACTGTTACATTTTTATTGGTCTGGAATAAGCTCCTGACTACTATTCTGATTTCAAAGTAGGTGTTGATTCCAGCAGTTTCTCAAGATGGCTTTTTTTAAGTTAAAATCAAAACAGAATCTGATTCAAGGATATGACTAAGAGGAAATGGTACATATTCGTCCCTGTTTAATTCTGAACCCTGCTAGAAAAAATAAGTCTAAAGCCAGTCTCTCCCTAAAAATTTCTTTTAGAAAAAGTTACTTTAAAAAAAAAAATCAAGGTGATTTTCATGGCAAACAGTTTTCTTGCTGCTTGCTTTCTTCTTTTACAAACACACAATTAATTTCTTCAATGCAAATAATGAACCACAAATCATACGATATGTATGATCTTATTCTAAAAATGGATCCAGCTGCCTTAGAGATTTGTAAATGTTGGAATAATATATGAGATCGTCTTTCCCAGTGCCCCATAAAGGTTAGACTTTTCCATTGAGAGATGTCAGCTAAGGTGATTATGCTGTAAGCAGACTAAGCCTTGGGATTTCACAGCAGATCTCAAATGTATTTAGTAAGACTAATTAGCTCATTTTAAACAGAAATTTGCTATTTTGTTAAAAGAAGAGCACATTTATATTCTTTATAGAATTTCTATAGGACCAGTTCAAGGTAATTAAATGGAAAAACAATGTAATAAATTCTTGGAAACAATCCCCTATAAATATTGGTTTATCATTTGGCATTCTCCTCTCATTTCCACCGGATACCAGTGGGATTTGTATATCCGCTTCCTTTATGTTTCTAATTAAGAAACCATGTCAGATTTGTGGAAAACCTACACAGTCTGTCACTTTGACTGCTGAGGAACGGGCATGCTTCCCTGACCCCTATCCCCATCAATCTGAATAGATCCAATTTCATTGATTTATATCGAATAGAATTTCATTGGTGGCTACTGCATAAATCTGCAGTGACTTTCACATTTTGTTTCACCTAAACAATGATCGGGTGGAATGTGTCTGTTTAAAAGTGACCTTGCTCCAATTTTTGAACTTTAGCTTATAACAGGGGGAAAAAAGGTTTTAGTCGTTTTCATTCCCAAAAAGTCATAAAAGTCATCACTGAGTTTTGCAAGGTATTTGGTTCATTTAAACTTTTTCCCCCTCAAGTCTGACATTCTATCATGCTTAAAATGCAATTTATTCAGAAAGTGGCTTTAATAAATGTAAGATGACTAATTAGGATAGGGTTATTGCCACTTTTAAAAAGAATGTTTCTTTGTAAAAACATGCCTTGTGCCAGCACCACACAACTTACAAAGCCAAGTTGAAGTGCATTAAGAAGGTGAAGGCATTTTGTTTGCTTCCTTGCAAATGTTGAGATGAGCATTTTCCCTTCTTTGGGCCGGACTCGCAAGAGGCTCGGGGGCCAGAGGCAGGAGGGTTACGGGGCTGTAACGCTCCCTCTCTTGCTGACGATGCCTTGCACATTGCACTCCCATCCCCACCATGCGCTCGCACCCTTGGCTGGCACCCATAAATCAAACAGCCTGAGGGCAGGCACCACGGCTCGTCTTGTGCCCATGTAGCTCAACTCTTTTCATCCCCCAGACTGCTGCCTACTGGGAAAAGTCCCTGGCGCGCGTTGCCCCCGCAGTGTGCTCGGGCATTGCCTGGGCGGGTGCTGCCTGGGGTGAGAGCAGCCCAATAACTAAACAGCATGGACAACCGCATGCCGGCGCTTGAGCCTGGTTCCCAGCCTGGTTTGTTCTCCCCGTATAGCTGTAGTGAGTGTTGCTGCGTAGGGGCCCACCAGAGACAGGGCGCAGAGCTGCAGAGGCAGCAGCGGGTGTGATGCACCTCCCCTCTGCTGCTCCTTGGCTAGCCCTGTGTTTTCTGACACTCCTGTTTTGAAATGATACTTTACACCCCTTACTCATATTACTCTTGTTGGTTTAGGCGGAGCACGCAGGCACCCAGGTTGTGGTGTGATGCTGAGTGCTGACGGTGATGCTGGCTCAAATCCTGCCTTCGTTTGCCCTGACCCTGGGTATGTCTGCGAGGGAGCTGACAAGTGAGCAAGGACGGTTCGGCTGCTCAGCACTGCGTGCCTATGTGCGCACCACCATTGCCTGGAAAGGTGAAGCACACTGCATTTTCAGAGCAGCGTGCTGTGTGTACGGTTATCTTTATGCAAGTAAACTAGGCAGTAGCCAGGGCCCTCCCTGCCTCAGGAAATTTTGGAGGGTCCCTTCAGCTGGCGCAGGAGTTGTCACAGGCCGGGTATCACACCCAGCGTGCAGCCCAGCTGCAGCCCATGTTGTTTGGGGTGAGGGTATGGGAGTTTGATGGTGCAGGTGGGACTGTCCAGTGCCCGCTGGTCTCAGTGCCGGAGAGCACACCCGGGCACATTTACATCATTAGCCATCACATCACATACAGTCTTCACAGACAGCAAAAGCATCTAACAAACTCGATGTTTATACCTTAGAGTTTTACCCACTATTTGCCTCAGCCCGGGGGGGCACATTTATCGTTCACAGAGTGTATTAGGGTTCCTCTTCCAGTTTCAGGACAAAAAGCCATGCTGGTTTATTCCAGCTCACTCTCTGATTGCAGAAGGAATCGAGGTGTCTGCCCAAGGGGTAACAGCTCACTGCACAGACGACCCGCTGAACCCCGAGACCAGTCAAATCAAACTATGGCTCAGTTTAGCTTAACAAGAATTACATCTCCTCTGCATGAATTTGAATCGCACAGTCAAAGCCAGCTTGCCATGAGGTGTTTTTGATGAAGTCTTCCAAAGCACCTCTTTTTCCCTCTAGAAGAGAATATTTAGGTCAATCTTTGGTGCTTCTGAAGATCACTTTTTTTCTTGGCAGTTTATTCAAATACAGGTTGTTTTACACAGTCACATGCTTTCCTTCTGGTCACTGTAGTGCTAATTCCTCTTCCAAAGCAATGACAAATGTGATTTTTGTTAGCGCAGCGTGTGCTGCAGGAAGCATTTTTGTAGTGTGAGATTTCACTGCAAGAATCTGGAAAAGTTGAAGCCTTTCTATTACTGTTTTAAAAGCACGTGGGAGATAGATCACCACTGGGTTGCCCAGGTTCCAGGAACAGGCTTCCCTGCCAGAGGTTAGCTAGTATTTTAGCATGCTGTCACTCTCCTTAATTATGGATAGCGCAAAATTCCTCATCTAGATTAACATATTACATGTAATTACTTTCTGTTCTGGAGTTTTGCATCATAAACTACTCACTTTAAGATACCTAAAGTGATAAATAAAAATTTTTACTCCGAAGTTGTAAATAACATCTCCAGCCACTAAGCTGTCATGTAATTTTAACTCTTACCTTTCTTTAACCCTATCATTTTCTTAGTCTCCATCTACATCAGTCATATGTCTTCTCTAAGTTTAGTGTTTCTTTGCAAACACACACGTTACTGAAATTTGACAAGCAACAGATCCCAGGCTTGACCGAATGGTTGCATGAACATGCCTTGATATTATAAACATAATTGCTGTATTTTAATCTTTGCCTTCTTTCCCCTTCGACTTCAGACAAAGAGAGGAGAGAAGCAGTAATAATGTGACATAGATGTTTCTTTGAATATGCTTTATCTCCAAACACCTGCAGAAAGACCCTGAGCAGCCCACCTAGGGTGATACAGCAACAGTCGGGAATATGGCATAGAAGCTCTTGCACACGCTTGGAAATGGTGTTTGAAGTTGTTCAGGAATGCGCCATATGCGCAATCTGCCTGACAGACGCTCAGCCGCTGCCTGTGCCTGGCGCTAACGAGAACGAGGGTAAGGCAGAGAGAGGAGCAAATGCAGAAACACGAGAGAGATCCCGCATACCACCATTCGTGTACCTTGCCCTGGCA
This sequence comes from Haliaeetus leucocephalus, assembly GCF_000737465.1. Classification (NCBI taxonomy): domain Eukaryota; kingdom Metazoa; phylum Chordata; class Aves; order Accipitriformes; family Accipitridae; genus Haliaeetus; species Haliaeetus leucocephalus. The sequence continues at coordinate 14,173,802 of NW_010972991.1, read as the reverse complement.
CCTCCTGCCGTGGCTTGGTCTCACCGGGGAGCCACGGATGAGCCAGTGGTGCAGCTTCCCCGCAGTTCAGCGGCTCGGGCTGCCCTGCCCAGCCCTCCTGCGCGAGCAGTGTGTCGCAGGGCTGGGGGCAGACACGGGGAGGGAGCGCGTCCTCCTCCCAGGGGCCGTGGGGTGCAGGTGTCCCCCGAGCTGTTACCTGCTCTTTGTTCCCAGCCACGGGGACAACCTTTCGGGTAGGTTTGCAAACAGCTGGAGGGAGATCCAGGAAAAGCCCCATAAATGCGTTGATCCCGATGCTCTGCCACTTTAGGTACAGATGTAGCTTCGGTTAATACCTTGGGGGTGGGTGCTGGGGGCTTTGAAGATTTACTCTTTGTTTGCTGACAGAGCTCTGAAACATTTGGATAAGAATGGAGATTATTTTTATCAAGCTGAAAAGTCCAGGGCTGTGTAATATGTTCGTAGCCTTGAGACTTAGGAATTATCTCTGACTCTTTAGAGAGGGAGAAATCTTGTATGCAGGGCAGTGCAAGTGTATGCTGGAGACTTTTATTCAAATACGCGCAGCAGTGATAAAATAGGGAAGTCTGTATAAGAAGTACAAAAATCGTATGTTTGTAGTCTCTATTTAAAAGAGGGAAAAAGGCCTCCCGCTTATGCTGGCTCTGCTCAGCCGTGGCTGGAGGGAGGGCGTTACACCGAGGGCAAGAAAGTGCCATGAGGCTGCACATGAAAAACATCGCGCCTCTGCTTTGCACACTACAGAGAGTACCAACGGTTAACCTCGGAACCAAAATGTTTCCAACCTTTACGTTTATTAAAAAGAAGCCAGCAGGCTGCTGTCAGAAAATGTTGATTCCGGTCGTAAAGGTTGTGCCACAAAACCAGCCAGATGCAATCTGATACCTGTAATTTCTCTGGTTGCGGCGCGGCAGCCCAAAACCGGACGGCGAATGTTGCCCTTCGTACCCTCACCCGGCTGTGCCCCCCGGGGCGGCCCGGGGCTGGCCGTGCTGGGCAGCCAGCTCTGGGTGGCCCTGCTCGAGCAGGGGGCTCGGGCCAGGGGACCTCCGGAGGCCCCTTCCCACCCCGGCCGCTCTGCGGAGGGCTGGCCGGTGCGGCCTGTGGGGTGGGCAGCGAGCGGCCGGACGGGGAGCTGCGGTGCTGGGCTGCCCGCAGCGGGTGGGCGCCCGCAGCGGTGGCTGCCCCCCTCCCGAGGTGGGCGGCTGGGGCACCGGCTGCTGGCAGGCAGCGGGGGGGATTGTGGAGGGGGTGGGAGAGCGGGCCCCGCGAGGCCTTTGGGAGCCGTTGTAGCACAAGTAGCGCAAACTCATTACTTAGTTCTGCGACTCCCTCTGCCTGAAAATTACAGATAGCAATGATACCTGAAAAACAAGTATTACACGCGTTGCTTTATCTTAGAATTAATAGACGCTGGGTAGATATGTGAGGCGAACGCGCGGCAGTACACGGAAGCTCATTTGTCATATGGGTTAGATTAGGCCCTGCGCGTTCCCGCGAAACCGGGGGGTGAGGCAGGCTGCGGATCAAGGCAGGATCTGGCGGCGGCAGCCGCCGCCGCCACCGCTACGGTGGGATTTTCTCCTCCTCTGAAGTTTATCTGCTGCTCCTCTCTTTCCCCGGAGGAGATCTTCTTTCTTATTGAAGGTTTAGCAGAAGGCTTCAACGCGTGTCTTGTTGATGGTACGTTGGGGTAAATATTTCACAAAGTTTTTTGAGAGGAACAATACATTTCTTTTCTTAAAAGTGTTTTGACTGCATGTTTTTCCATAAAGAATAATTGAGGCATTTTAAGCTTTAATAGATCTAATTACAGACGTTGGGCTTCTGCCAAATAATTTGTTCTTAATTATCTCTAGGCCCCGGGGCATACACGTAAAGACACCGAAGTCGTGTCAGCACGTGAGAGAAAGGATCAGAGAGAGACTTTGCATAGGATGCAACTGAGAAAACGAGAATTAGGCCATTACAGCATGAAAAATACATTAACATGTTTTAATACCAGTTTATTCTCCTGCTATACCTGTCATCCTGGCAGGCTGCACGTGATAGGCCTAATGATCTGCATCCTGGCCGTGGGTACATGCAGGTCCTGATTCATCCCCGAGTTATCCGGTACTTACACAAGGTTCCCTAAGGTCAGATCCCATGTACATCAGTAACACTGAAATACAGCAAACCGTCCCATAGGTATTGTACTTATAAATACATTTTTGGTAGGGATGATACTGCCACCCATTTAGAAGTCAGCAAAGCTGACTTATTTCCAAAGCTGCCTTTTAAAAAAATTGTGATGATGTAAAAAGAAAGGAAGGTTTTCGCTTGTCTGTGTTTATTTCATGTATCAGTTACGTGTGTGACCTCATTAATTGTAGAGTCAGTTGCGAAGTGCTGTATGTTCTTGGTGCCACTAGGAAATGCACCAAAACCATTTCTGAAGTCCCTCTGAATTACAGTATCATGCAAGTGAGAATATGGGCTTTTCAAAATCAGTACTTGATATATGCAGCAAGAGAGCCAAATCCAGTAGCAACAGCTTAAAAGGCATTGCAAGACAATTATTCTCTTGGGGTTGTGCTACCCAAATTGTGAGAGATCTTGCTAAATGGATTTTAGCAAATTTGTGTAAATAAGCTACAACACTCACTGGGGCTGTTTTAGGACTGTAGTATATTAGCTCCAAGGGCTGGCAAATGTTTCACCCCTCTGTCTCACTTTCCTTATACATAGTCACTCACTCTCCTGGTATGTATTCATTGCTCAATTTCTTTTTGACTCCTGCGGACAGCTCTTGAATATTTAAATTTTGTGTCACTTTGTTACTACCGACTGTCAAATTTGAAGGCTTAGTTTCCAACACTTAGTTAAGCATCAGTTAAAATTTTGTTTTCCAGCTGTATTCTTCTATTTGTTTTAGAAATGTGCTTTCTGCTAATTTGGCAGCTAGGCTGGTCAAAACTAATTGCTTTCATGTTTTCTGCAAACAGCCTTTCCCAAACACGATTTGAACATATTTTGTGTGATTTCCCTAACAAAATTGCTAATGGATGAAAAGTGGAATGTAAAATCACTGGAAAACAGGCGATTAACAGAAGTTAAATGGACTAGTTTGTAAACCCAATACCAAATTCTTTTCCTGTGGCCTTCTGTAGAACTGAAGAGTGCACCCTTCTAGTGTTATTTTACTATTTTCTTAATCTGCTTTAATATCCATCCTCACTAACTGTGAAGGGTCTTCCCCATTGCATAATCCCTGCTTTGAGCAAGAGTTTGGACAAGGTGACTGTCACAAGTCCTTCCAACCTCTTTGGTATGACTGAGCAGTAATCAGTAGCTGTGAAATGGAGAAGTAAGATTTTATTATTTCTTTCTTTTAGTTAAATTGCTTTTATTTAATAGTTTAATTTAATGTGTATATCCATACTTACTAAGGATTGCATCCACATGTGCTTCCTGTTTTTCTTGACTGGTCCTAAGTATACAAACCAAGGTGGGACATAATTTTAATTGCTCTGCTCTGTTTAGCAGCTTTTCCCGTGTTTCTCTCTTCAGTCTCTGAGCTCCCGTTGAAGACATAGGAACTAACATCTTTTCATCCTTGTTCCCACTCATATGAATAAAGGCCATGTGTGTATTTGTTATGAGTATCTACAGCACTCTGTGGCATTTGGGAGACGAATGCTGAAGACGTCTGTCAGGAAAGCTGCTGTTTGTGATTCACTTGGGAGTTGTGGGGTCTGTGGCCCTAAGACAGCTTAGGAAAATGGGGTTCAAGAGGACCACATCATCTGCACAACTGAACATTAGCCTTGCAGTTGATTCTTCTGTTGTGTCTACGAGCAGAGCGGCAAAGGGTTCAGGGAGTCCCAGAGGTGTCTCAGCCTCACCTAGTCAGTATTTTTGGAAATTGAGCAGGTCCAGCACTTGGTGCGGGCCTTGTGGCCAAGGAAGCAGGGCAGAAGCACAGCATGTGGCTCCTCGATGGCTCTCTGCCCCAGCTCCATCCCACAACCGACAGGCTGCCGGCTGACCCCAGCCCCAGGTTCGGAGGGAGGTCAGTCAGCAGGATCTGCTATTCCTGAAGTCACCATCTGTCCTGCAGCCTACTCCATGCTGCAACAGAGAGACTGGGTGTCTGAGGAGCAATAGACCATGCTTACATGGGAAATAACATGGGATATCTGCATGTCTAGGTCCAGGCATGCATTCTGGCAGCATGGCAGCCCCTGACGACGGTAACACCCAAGCATGTACCTGTGCCTCTCCTGCGCCGACTCTGCTGGAAGGAAAGATGGCTGTGGTCTGGGAAGGAGAGATAGTGTATCTGGACCCTCCTTGTGCTGAGACCCCAAAGTGGGCTGTGCAGCGTTCAGCCCTCAGTGAAAAGCATGTGTTTGAGCTGTCCTGGAGCTCAGAACTGTCCAGCTCCCCAAGACCTGCAAAGTGGAGCTTATGGAGATTGTCATATCAGGTCCTGCAAGGTCGGAAGTCTGTTCACCTCTGCTAGGTTGCAACAGTGTAATGCAGAATTGATGAAAGGCTTGAGCTAGCAGTTCATCTCATGAACCTGATAAGTGGAGGAGCAATAATGATAAGGAGAGTTTGCGGTGTTACTTCGACTGGATATCTGAGTATCAGTGCAGAGGGCACAGTGCCCCAGCCAGGTGGAGCAGTAGGGCAGATGACACTTAACAGCACTGCTGCTTTGCAAAAGGCCCATAGGGTTTTAAAAGTTTCTGAATCTTTGGACAAGATCTTGGCAATATCTGGTGATCCTTACGGAGATCAGAATGATGGTGCTGAAAAAACCCCAACAATCTATGTCATGTTAATGAAGCTCACAAAGTGAAAAATTGCCTCTACCTTTTCCTCAATGGCTTTGGTTCTGTGTCTCTCTGCACACAGTGCTGCAGCGGAGCCTGCCATTACAGCATCCTTCAGCATAAATGCTGCCATTTCCTTCTGTGTGTATGTCATTTGGCAGCTGAAAGTGTTAGTAATGAAAACAAAAACCACTCACTGTTCAATAATTAAAAATAACAGCAGTTAGACTCAAGTATTTATATAAAATAGGAACCTAATGTTTGCTTGAAAATCTTGTATGTTCTTCTAATTATTTACTAACTAAAGATACTGAATTTCTGCTACCAGCCCATGTGCTTGATTACTGTTCACTCTTTACTCCTAACACAAACTTGTAACTTTTCAAACAAAATTTTTCTTAATAATGGTTTTCTTAAAAAAATTCTCTTAAGAAGTATTGTAGACCAGTCCAAGTCCTCAGCTGATGCAATTTGCTCCAGGTCCATTGACTTTGTCAGAGCTATGATGATTTACACCAGATGGCCCACCATGTTTGATATTATTACATTAAGGTATTAGCATATGTATAATTTGCTTTGTACTTTTCTTTATCAGTAGTATTCATTTTCTATCAGCTTCAGTTTTGCAACCTTTACTCAGGGGAATAAAACCCATTCCATGTGAGTATCCATGTTCTGTAAAGGATAAATATCAAACTATTACCTACTAATATAGCTAAATGTTATTTGTTGAAGGGTTTTTTAGTCTTAAGCCATATTTTGAGCAGATTTGTTATAGCAGGGAGTTATGACTGTGACTGGACGGTTCTTCATGTCAGAATATTGTATTTTTCTGTTTTACAAAAAATTTGTCTAATTTGACATGGACAGCTCTATAGTAAATGCAGGCTGTGTAACCTCATACATTGCACCTACATTTCCTCTTGGGCATGAGCCTTTTTTTCATTAATAGATATAAAATCATAACCAGGCTGTCTTAGACCATAGATAAGGAATTCTGTCTGTTATAGTAAAGGGAAATACAGTTAAAGTGCCTTCATAAAGAGCCTATAGCTTTCTGAAGATGGGTTTTTGGTTTGGCATATTGACTTTGCATTTATGAGACAAATGTAAGAGAACATCTGGTTTGTTTTATCATTAATTCTGGGAATGTCCATTAATAATGCATTTTTGGGAATTGTTTTTGTTATTCCTGGAGAGCACTGTAATGAACAATCCTATGCTTGTTCTGCCGGGAGACACATTTCAGTTTAGAGGTTGTTTTGCAGACTTAATTATATTAGTTGCTATCTCCTTTTTATTGCCAGAAAGTGTGTACTATTAAAATGAATTGCTGAGAAAGCTGCCAGTGGCCATTGTGGAAAACTAAACTTCCTAGTAGTTTAGAAAAGAGGCATTTTGCCTTTTTTTTTTTCAATACTAAATTCAAATTTTTTTTTTTTTTCTGTAATTCTGGCCTGTATTCATACAACCTTAGGAAAAACACAGTATTAGTAACACACACCTTTTTTGTTCCCAGTTATCAGTCTAGCTATGAAACAGTTATGAGTGGATAAATTGTTCTTGCTGTTGGCAGGAAAATGAGATATCAAACACCTCAATGTTCTTCTAGAATTCCTAGTTCTAATGTAGCCGGATCACATAACTCCATAAATTGAAGCAAGATTTTCCCAGGTCAGTTAGGCAAGCAGTGGTACATGTTGGGTTGTGATTGAAGGCGCCACCTATGGCAGTGTGGCATGGTTAAGCAAAATCTGGAGCTCCCATCAAATCTCTAGGTGAAGGAGCTATGGGACTCAGCACTGGAAAAAACTGTATTGTCATGGTTAGAAAGAGAGTCAGAAAACACAAAGTCTATTCCCAATTTTGGTCTGATGTCTGGTCCATGCAAGTTGTCTCTACTTTATTTATAGCATTGCAATAATGAATCTAGCGTGAAGCTAATTAAAATAACATGAGGTTCTTTCCCTTAACTTCCTGGGCGTCAGATCAGACCCACACACATACCCTGGGGATTTCTACCTCATGTCTGTTGTGGGGTAAACACTAAACCTTCATCTTCTTTTCTTTCTGTTTCGATTCTGTTTATTTACCTGAGAAAGAGCCTTCCGTAGATACCAACTGAGCTGCGAGGGGCAGGCAGCAGTGCTGCAGTGGTGATGTTGACTGTAGCAGACAAGGTCTCTATGCGTCCGTGGGAAACAACAACAACAACACAATATGCAACTGAACTCCCGGTGGTCACGCTCGGGCTCAGAAACAGTGAGAAAGAAAAGATCCAGAAAGTTCAAACATCAATTTATTAAAGAACCAGGGATTATTTTTTTTTCAGTTACACTGGTTTTTTAAACCCAGACTCAGATCAGCAGCCTTCTCTTCAGTGCATTTTTCCTAGAAAAGGGGGAAAGCTTCTTCAATCGCTTATGCATTCTACCAGCCCAGCAACGTATATGGCATCACTTACTGCACTGATTTTATATTTTTCCAGGACCAAGTATAGCAGCCTCTGAAGAGATCAGCAGCTGGGGAACATTTTGGGTATCCAAATTCCTAATGACCCCAGAGTAGTATTCCCAAACCTCTTGGCAGTTCCAAATTTCATGCCAAAAGTTGCAGGCATCTGTCTTACATTTTGAACATTTGTCATCAATATTCTTACTTAATTTAAACATCCGCTTAGGGGGGTCATGTATTCTCAGTGAATAAAATTAGCTGCATGTAACCAATCTGTGAATTTGAGTTTAATCATAGAGCTCCGGTCTGGTTACAGATGTCTTTGTCCAAGGACTGTAGTTTACTACCGAATGCCTTCCCCATTAGCTTTGGGATTATCAAGCAAGGATTTATACCGTGTAGAAACCTTTTTCCTTTCTAAATACATAACTGAACGCTCTCACTGGGGGGATTAAATTCAGGCTCTCTGAAAGACCTACAGCTGGTTATCTCCTTTAGCACTGACTTTGCAATCCACACTAAGGTGAGGGGCAGGGCATGGTCTCGCTGCCTCGGGAACATAGCAAAGATCAAATTGCCAATGAAAGTCACAATTCAGTTCCTGCTCCCTATTGCTCCTGGGGGGAGGAAGAAGGTTGCCACCACCTATTCTTCTGGGTCAGTTTATTACCTGCTCTCACCCTCTCAGCTGCATTGGCTGAAGCCTTGGGGGTGCTGAGTCAAAGCTCCGCTCACTAACTCTCGCTCCCTCGTGTCTACCTCTGCTGTTCCCTTTGTGGTGCCCGCTCACTGCCCTGTGCAGGTGCAAGAAGGAGGTGCGCAGCTGAGCCTGTGGAAAACGACTGGGTTGCCTCTCTCTTAAATATCATTGTTATGATGTGGTAATTGGTCCCAAACTCCTCAAGTCTTTCTTTGTATCATAAACATCCTGCACAGATGTGATTCCCAGTTCTTCACATGGCAGAAGTTAATTAGTTCATCACTGCAGTTCATTTTAGCAGAATTATAGCTTTAATGTGATAGTAATGGCAGCATGCTAGCAGTGCATAAAGTACAAAGATTTTAATTAATATTCTTATTTGTATCCTATCAATGTTCCCAAGGAAAAGGCAGAAAGAAGATCTGATATTCAGCCTCTGCTCTCCATCCTGGTGTAAATAGTGTCTATTTGTACAATGTTTAGCTCATAGCATATGTAAATCATAATGAATGATGACCTACCCTGCGGATGAAACTGCAGTTCATAACCTAGACTCTCCCCCTGTCATCATTAGATCTAGAACCAACCCTCCTTAAGGAAAAAATAATTCATACAACTCTTGGAGTTGAAGGGTTTGATTATGGTCCCCACATCTCCAGAGTCCAAGAATTAAGTCCATTGAGTTACGTGCAAAACCAGAGTATTTTGATGTAGAATCAGTAAGAGATAAGGATGAAATGAATCTGTCTCTTTGCTGTGATGATACATGTGGGTTTTCCTTCTCTGAAAGACATTGGATTCCTCAGTCAATACTGAGTTTCCCTGTGGAGCAGCACAGTCTCATTCCTCTTCAAGTATTAGGAACGATGATGGCCTCAGATAGCTCTGAGCTGCACTGTGAAGGCCCAATGTACCAAACTGAGTCCAAATGACATGATGAATACTTACTGTTTATTTTTTCTGAACCTTTTATATTTAAAAACAATACAAAGCTTTCAAACATCTTTGAAATGCAGAAAAGATGCAAATATGTGAATCCCTGTTTTAGGGTATTGATCTGGATAATGCCTGGAATTAATTATTCTGTTGTGATAATAAATTCATACAGAAAGTAGAAATCAAGGGTCATGAAAATTACTTTGCTAAGGGATCCATGAGGAGCTAAATGATTGATGTGCTTGAGCTGTGGAACGAACTAATCCTCCTTCAGGTAATCCTGAAATGTCTTCCAAGACACATACTCTTCAGCCATTCATTAACGTCATCAGACCAAATTCTTGAAGTGTTTTTACTCATTACAGTGGATTTAATTCAATTCTGGCTTTTGCACTGCCTGTATTAAAAAACTCTCAGGAGCTGAACCAAGGTCACTCAATGCAGCACACAGGCACTTGGAGGCCAGAGGAATACACATTGTATTTATCTTCCTCGGCCATCATTGTCTGACAGAATAGCACAGAGCTGTAATTTGGGGTTTCTATCTAAGCCTCCGCCAGCACTCAGCTGGGCTGATGGGGGGTGTTTTTCTCTGTGCATCTTTTCACAGAAACGCTTCTGTGATGAACCGGAGCTACAGCTGGAGACAGTACCTTTCTGCACCCTCACAGCTAGAGTACAGTCCGCAGTGGCTGCTTCAGACCCAAAGGCCAAAATTTACTTCCTTAAAATCCCATTTGGGAGCTGTTTGGGCTCACGTTGCCAGCAGTACCTGGTAGGTGTCTTATGTTTTGCACCAAGTATGTGCTCTGTCATGCTACGCGACACCTCTCATATCCCAACCTGGGCATTGCCTTTCCCCTCGGCATTTCCCTGTTGCCCACTCAGGCGCTGTCTGAGCACACCTAATTCTCTCTCACCGACGAAGTCCTTCCCTCTTGTCCCAGCCACTGCAGCACATAGACATCCCATGTGGGACGTGGGGCTCTAGCATGCAAATCTGTGTCTACTCAACTGGACATAGGCCAAAGTTTCCCACCCCAGCTGGTACTCTGGGAGTTCCTCTTTTTCTGTGTTTCCTCTCCATGCTGTTCCACTTTCTATCAATTTACTAGACAGTCAATAGCATAAAGCCTGGACGCTGGTGACTTGTATATTCCACTAGCAGTCTCCCTGCTGAGATTAAAGCCAGTTCTGCTTTCTTCTCCTTTGCCTCCTCCAGCTTCTCCTAACTGTGACTAATACAAATAAAATCAGAAGATGGATTTGATGTTCTCTCTTGATTTCAGGGTGAGAACACCAGCAGCTCTACTATTGCATATCAAAGGCACAGAGCTCCGCTCCTTCCTTACTGTTTTCCTGGGGAAAGAAAGGAATTGCCTCAAGAATCACTTTTATTCATTCTGTGCCTCCCCAGAAGAGATGGATGTCACCCAGTAATTTTTCTGAGGGATGAAGATTAGTCTATGCCCTTTTCCACTGCTTTTTCTGTTATATTAAGCACACACTGGATCTGGAGTTTGAAGCTTGATGCTGAGACACCTGAATTCTCCCCATTTGCTGCTGAAGGTAGCGTGGACTGCAGCCCAGAGAGGGGATGTCAGCACCAGGGAGGAGCCACCAGCAACACACCCCTGCCAGCTGGCCCTGGCTCTCTGTCCACCAAGGAAGATGTGGTGGGGTCACAGGGTACCAGGAACAAAAGTGAGAGTGACCAGGAGTTGCAGGCATCAGGAATACCAGTGACCATGTTTTGCCTCATCAGCACTGTGTGTGTGTGCAAAATTATCTGGTTGCCAGAGGATCTGTAACGGGAGCAGCCAGCGAGGATTTCTGTCCTCTTTTCCCTTCCCAAGCTATTTTACAGGTATGCAATCTGCTTGGACAAGAAGCAGAAATTGGTGAAGCAGAGAGAGCTAAACCCTCCTCCACATCACCCTGCTTCAGCCCAGCAGCCCTGAATCAGGCAGAAGCAAAGCAGGAGGTCTCCTAATGTGGGAGCAGACGTGAGCCACTGTTTTGCTGTGACAGCCATCCCACCAGGGCCAATGGCCAGGCCACAGGGTAGGGGTCCCTGCTGCTGGCTGCCCCCAGGCAGCTGCTGGAAGGGGTGCACAGGCGGCCTGCAGCTGGGGTCTAGAGGCTCAGTGAGGGGCAATGAGCGTGTCTGCAGCAAAGTAAGGTCCCAGAGGCTCCTGAAGGAAAGGAGCTATGAGCGTCAGTGGGGATGACATAAGCTAGCGTGGCTCAGGAAACCTCTGAGGCGCAGGGCTGAAGGACCTATCCCATCCTGCAAGGAAACTAAGGAGCTTTGCTTTAAAGCCTTTTACTTGATCAGTCTCATCCAGACATCCCAAGTTTTCTCCTATTTACTGAATTTAATATTGGGTTCGTTATTTTGTTCTGCAATAAAAAAATGCTTTAGGGATTGGAGGTCTTCTGGTATGCTGGCTTCACAAAAAGTCTGGAGCAGCTTCACTTCAAACCTCTTGCCAGTTCAAGTCCCATCACAGCATTCAGCAGAGAATTGAAGAGCTGGATATGTTTCTCCTGTCTCCAGGCTTAACTCACTGTCTAGATTTATGTCAGCTCAGAAAAGCTGGGATAATTTAAAAAGCTGGAAAATAATGTCAGCTGTTTTAGAAGAGCCCAATGGACCTGGGGATTGGTACATGTGGGGTTTGTGGTCTGGACGGGGTCTGTATCTGCTCTCTTTAATGTCATTCTCATGGTTGCTAGGATAGCGCCGAACTTGCAGAGACTTTTCAGGCAATCTCAGTAGTCTTCCCAGTCCTGCCAAAAACTAGTCTCAGAATTAATATCTTTTGTCTCTCAGCTGTTGACTTTCTTTTTAAAGCTCCTAGACCAAAAATATATCCATTTTTGTTAGCTGTAATAATGACTTGGACAAGCAAGCTCTAAGTACAGTTTGGATGCCCCTGGCTAAGGAAGGTATTTGGCTCTGCATGGATTCTGTAATCCTTTTGAATTTAATTATTTTTGCTCTAATCTCCACTAAAGACCCCATAGCCACAGGACTATAATAGCATCTCCAAATCACAGTAACATCCCCAAATGAAATCCCTAGGTTCTCCTCCGAAGCATGGAGCAAGGACAGGCATCCTTGAAGCTGACAGCATTGCCTTGAGCTGACCCCTCTCCCTGCGAGTGGAATACGCCCAGGGCAAGGATATGTCCCAGATGACTTTCTTCGCCCTGCAGTGTGAAGGCTAATCTCTCTCCTGCACTGGGCCTTCAACTCTCCTCTGAAAGTCAGTGCCAGCAAGCCGCTTGGAAGTCAGCCTGTGGCCATTCCCTTCTTTCAAAGTATGGCTGCTCCTTTTGCTGGCTGCAGTTCATGTTTAAAGGGAGGAGCGCTTTCTCGTGTTGGTGGGATGAGACAATGGAATAAGCAGCGGGAGGCTGGCAGGGAGGGTACAGGCATGGCCTGTCCTGGTGTGCAGGTCCCGGTGCACCCTGGTGTGAGCAAGGGGCCTCACTGTACCTCAGCACAACCATGCAGCCACCTCTCAGCAAACCTTTAGGCTTGTGAAAACTGAAGCACTTACTTACAAAATGTCAGTGCCTCCTGGGACATCTGGTAGCTGAATCTCAGCTTTGGTCTTAGGTATTTAGCCTGGGACTGAACAAGAATTTGTCCTCTGTGTAGTGCTACTCTTTTTAAGATTAATTTAAACTCCTCAAGTTGGCTTTTCTTGTTTTTTCTTTTCTGAAACCAGTAGCCATAACTAATTCTCAAGTTCTCCTATCTGTAGGAACTTCATATGCCATGAAATGCAAGTGTAACATTATGCCTGCAGTAATAGAGATGCTTTATATGAAGGTTGACCTTTTTGCTTAACAATTGCAAAGGGTAAGGTGCAAAGGCCTGTACGTACTACAAAATGATATAATTTTCACACTGGGATCTCTTTTACAAAACATGACATGAGTTTCCATGGCATAGATTAAATTATGAGTAGATTAACTAATGCATTAAGTAAGTGAAACCAGCTAATTGTGTGAGAGGACCAGGGAAAAGATTGCAGCCAAGGGTTGTGTGATTTGTTTTGTGACTCCTCATATATTTACTTAGCTACAAGCACTTTTGTTGCCTGTTTGAAGCTACCTGAGAGCAAACTTTGAGGAGAAGCTCGACAGATGAGGTACGAACAAGAGGAGATGACTTACAGTCAGACAGAGAGCGTGCTCTGCAGCGCTCCTTCCCTTGGGAGTGGGCAGCAGGGAAGGAAGCTGCCTTGGAGGTTTTCTCTCTGCATAATGATAGAGAGAAGTTATACCAAAGGGGCATGTAGAAGAGATCAACATGAAGATAAAAGGATCGTGGTCAGCTGTGTGAGAGTTTCAGACAAGTTGAAGATGAGAAGAGGGTAAGGTCAGAGGTCTCTCCGAGGCAGGTCGTTAGAGACAGGTGTGAGCGAGGTGTCCGGGGCAGCAAGGGCAGACACTGCACTTACTTAGAGCAGTTTACAACAAAATTGGAAAAAAGCTCCAGTCGGTGGCTGCACACAGGGCTTCCAGTGCCCTTGGGAGGAAAGGGCAATGAGGTGATAACTGCAGAATCAAGTGAAGTCAAAGAGCTGTTCTTAAAAAGCAGAGAGATTAGCTCTCACTTAGTTTTGAGGGGAGAGAAGGAAGTGAAAATGACAAAGACAAAAAAAAAATCCATATTTTGTCTATTTTAAAGGAAGGCTACAATACTGTATTAAAATCTCCCCCTGAGCTGCTGTTTTGTCCTTACGGTCCAGCTTCCCGCCTTGGGCTGATTTAAGCCTGCCAAAGCCTCACAGCTCCCAGTTACACTCAGCTTTCGCAGGGTGACTCACTGGAAACTCTGCTGCAGCTACTTCTGGTGTGTTTTTCCTTACAGTGTAAGAGCTCCTTGCAAATTAAAAGGCTTCCTGATGAAGACCTAATCCTGATGCATCTCAGGCTCCTCTGAATGAAATCAATTTTTTCTGTATTATCAATATTGTATCAATTATATTTCTTTTCCAAGCTGATTGGTGGCTGACCTAGGGAGGAGATTGCCAGGCCATCCACATATTTTCTTTTTAGATCAGATCCTTGCTTATAAAGCAACAGTTAATGCCTCTTATTATCCATAGAAGTACTCAGATGATTTTATTTAGTCACATCAATCAATGATTATTTCAAGTTGTCAAGACTTTTCTCCAGACAACTAGAAAAAGTTTTTAAAAAAATATACTATTTTTCAGTTTTCATTAGGAGAGTAAGCCTGTAAAAAGCAGAATTTTTAATGGATAATTGGTGGAGGTTTAAGAAAGCATTCCAAGTGGATTTTATGATCAGGTGCTTCTTTATAGCCTTTATACTCACTGAGGGTAACAGATTCAATCTGAAGGGGGATGTGAAGGTCACTGCAATGTTGAACCACGCTGGAATGAAGGATTGACATAAAGGTTCAGCTGTAAAATGGTACCTACAACTTACTGAAATTCCTTTAGGAAGCATGGTTTACTAAGAGCTGTGAATGAAACAGTGTATATCCATTGCTTGACAAGGCTAGAGGCTGTATCCTAGGGATGGGTTATGAAAGGTAATTATGATTTTTCTTGGATATTTTCTACTCCTAGTTTGCAAACCTTTGAGGTAATCATAAATATCTGACCTAATGGAAGCTGAATAGTGCTCAGTCTTCGAGATGTGAAGTTTGCTTTGCACTCCAGGTAGTACATTAAAGATTGCCTGACAGCTGTCTTGGGACTGTCTCGTCCACTAGTGGAAATAGGTGTAGTTCCACATGCTTCAAAGGATCTGTCTTTCCTTCCTCCTCTTATGTCTAAGCAGCCTCTTAAACTAATGAGCAGAGACCTCAAGTTCACAACACAGAAAGGGAAAGGAGATAAGATGAACTCGTGTAACATTCACATCTTGAGCCTTGGTTGTTTTATTATTTAGTATATCAGAAACAGAACTGCAGCACTTAGTATGGGCTAAGGGTGGGTCTGGATGGGGTGGGCAGTTGATTTCAGCACAAAAGGAGGAACAGTGTATTCAGCAATTTGTATTATGTACTTCTGGAGCTAAATCTGTGCATCTGGAGAGGAGGTCTGCTGCATTAGCAGGGGGCTGAATAGTGAAATGGGAGGTGCCTGACTAAATGTAGGAGGTGCTTAATAATTTCTGAGGTATGGGATTAGCCAGAGCCCAAAGGTTAGCTGCAACGGCATTCACACCCTGCACAGAAAAGTTTCTCTCCTGCAAACACCTCACTCCTCAAGCATCTGCTTGTGTTTTGTTCATGTCTCAGTACTGCACCCGTCACTGCTACCTACGCAAACAGCTGAGAGCAGACACCTGCCCCTGCCTGGTAAAATGTCATCTGCTTGGGGACAGTGTCTGCCCTGACCACTACCCTGCAGGGATGGTGGCAGTGTCTGGAGTGCTGTAGCAAGACCATAGGGGCTTTAAAGAGCAGCAGCAGAATTGTCTGTGGTCTACTCAATGCCTATGAAGGAAAGCTGGACAAGGATAGCTTATGAATGGTTTTGCTTTTACTAAATTTGATATCCATGATCTTTAACTGGTTAGAAATGTACTTACGTGCCAACTCACTGATTGTTTAAAACCAGAAACAAACAATTCTGCATGCTACATATAGCAATTAATAGCCTTTTGATAGTCTTTGGTGCTGGTTTTCAGGAAATAATGTTGTACTATTAACATTCCTGTAAAACCATTAGTCCTAAATGCATGTAATTGATGGCAGTACTAATGTTTGTAAAATGAACTGAGGCTGATTTATAAGTCTGATAATAAAATAGTTCAGTAAAGGGCTTTGATCTAATAGCTGTGAAAACAGTACACACACCTTAAAGATTATCCTTGCAGATATCCATCCTCCTTTCAACTTTTACTAGCTTCAGACATGACAATTTGGAAGGGAAAAATCCCAGCTAAATACATCTTGATGGAGACGACCATTGATCAGTTACACTCTATTCTCCTTCCAGATAGGAACATCCAGTAGTACACTGACTCCTTGGGCCATTTTCAGTGATACTTTATTCATTGCTATTGACTGAGATTAAAGAAAATAAACACCTTACCTGTTTTCTTAACTAATAGAACTGGTCAAAGGTTTCCCCTACCCTGCATATACTGAAGTCTAGCAAACTGGCTCCTCTAGCATGATCTTTCTCGTTCAAAAGAAATACTTATACCTACAATATTATCCATGGTAAATCCCCAGTTGCTTTGGTCCCTTGGATCCACTCAATTTGCCAGTTTTTCTTTCCTTTTCCTCCTTCCTTATATAAATTGTAATTTAAAAATAAAAATCAAATCACTCAATATTCTCTCAGTTTTTCCATACTATTGAAACAGTTCATTTTGCTCACTAAGTAAATACTTTCAAGTAATTTTTAGACACACTTAATAAACTCAAAAGGTTGCATTCATAAAGCTAGTAAGAGGTAACAGTCTTCCCATATATGACGCAGTATTCACAGTGCTTGGCTAAGAGTCTCTCCTCTGTTTTCTAGGACTAGGACTTGATAGTGCACCACAAGGTTTTACGGGCTGATTGTCTTAATCCTTCTAGGTGAAGATATTGTCCTTTGCAAAAATAATTCAGCATTTTTTTAGTTGTTCGGTATGTTGACTGTCTTGGCTCCCTCCTCAGTCACTATCTACCACAGCTTTTTCTTCCTCATTCAGGCAATGTGTAAGCAGTTTAGGGTGGAAAAGGTTTAGAAGAGGAGCTCCTCCTCTGCACACCTGCTAGTTTAGCAGGTAGGACACCCACATGGAGAGTGGGAAACCTTGCATCAACCCCCTGTGCTGAATCAGGCAGCAAGAGGACAGGAACTTGGATCACTCAAAACCCATGTGCATGTTATTAACTACTGGGCTGGAGAGGACAAGCAGGGGGAAGGGTGAAGCTGGCAGCACTGCATGCTTCCTGTGCTCCTGTGCATTCAGCCTCCGAAATCAACATAGCTGATTTGGAAAAGTTGATGTCAACAGCTCTTCTCTCTTCTCCTCTTCTCTTCTCTTCTCTTCTCTTCTCTTCTCTTCTCTTCTCTTCTCTTCTCTTCTCTTCTCTTCTCTTCTCTTCTCTTCTCTTCTCTTCTCTTCTCTTCTCTCTCCTCTCCTCTCCTCTCCTCTCCTCTCCTCTCCTCTCCTCTTCCCTTCCCTTCCCCTCCCTTCCCCCCCCTCCTCCCCCCTTCCCCCCCCCCC